>NW_025963551.1:2400000-3118727 GCF_910591885.1 Bombus terrestris | reverse complement strand
CTAGATTTTTACGAGCGAGCGGAGCGAGCGAGCAACAATTTCAATTTCCAAGCTATAAATATACCTTATATTGCCTTGCATATATTTCCTGTTATTACCTAATTTTGTCAGCGATTTCGGACATCACGTGGGACTGTACTATGAGGAAACATTACTATTACTGTGAAACAATTGATAAACTCTAAACTTTTGTCTGTAGGCAATTCGATAAAGACTACCGCTTCTCGATCTGGTAAGAATATTTCAATGTCCCAATGTGCCAAACCGTTGGCTTGTGACACACATTTACGCGTCGCTCGCTCGAAAACTATAGCCTAACCCCAAACCAATCCCTCTTGCGGCCGTTATTAGATAAGGAGAAGACTTATTTCAAATTCGCGAACGTATCGGGTCGGTTGTGAGGTTGGACTAGATTTTTACGAGCGAGCGGAGCGAGCGAGCAACAACTTCAATTTCCAAGCTATAGATGTACCTTATATTGCCTTGCATATGTTTCCTGTTATTACCTAATTTTGTCAGAGATTTCGGACATCACGTGGCACTGTACTATGTGGAAACATTACTATTAATGTGAAACAATTAATAAACTCTAAACTTTTGTCTGTAGGCAATTCGATAAAAACTACCGGCTTCTCGATCTGGTGCGAATATTTCAATGTCCCAATGTGCCAAACCGTTGGCTTGTGACACACATTTACGCGTCCGTCACTCGCTGCGCTCGCTCGAAAACTATAGCCTAACCCAAAACCAATCCCTCTTGCGGCCGTTATTAGATAAGGAGAAGACTTATTTCAAATTCGCGAACGTATCGGTTCGGTTGTGAGGTTGGACTAGATTTTTACGAGCGAGCGGAGCGAGCGAGCAACAATTTCAATTTCCAAGCTATAAATATACCTTATATTGCCTTGCATATATTTCCATTTATTACCTAACATTGTCAGTGATTTCGGACATCACGTGGCACAGTGCTATGTGGAAACATTACTATTTATGTGAAACTATTGTTAAACTGTAAACTTTTGTCAGTAGGCAAATCGATAATGACTACCGGCTCCTCGGGCTGGTGCGAATATTTCAATGTCCCAATGTGCCAAACCGTTGGCTTGTGACACACATTTACGCGTCGCTCGCTCGAAAACTATTGCCTAACACAAAACCAATCCCTCTTGCGGCCGTTATTAGATAAGGAGAAGACTAATTTCAAATTCGCAAACGTATCGGGTCGGCTGTGAGGTTGGACTAAATGTTACGAGCGAGCGGAGCGAGCGAGCAACAACTTCAATTTCCAAGCTATAAATATACCTTATATTGTCTTGCATATATTTCCTGTTATTACCTAATTTTGTCAGCGATTTCGGACATCACGTGGCACTGTACTATGTGGAAATATTACTATTTATGTGAAACAATTGATAAACTGTAAACTTTTGTCTGTAGGCAATTCGATAGAGAGTACCGGCTTCTCGGGCTGGTGCGAATATTTCAATGTCCCAATGTGCCAAACAGTTGGCTTGTGACACACATTTACGCGTCCGTCACTCGCTGCGCTCGCTCGAAAACTATAGCCTAACCCAAAACCAATCCCTCTTGCGGCCGTTATTAGATAAGGAGAAGACTTATTTCAAATTCGCGAACGTATCGGGTCGGTTGTGAGGTTGGACTAGATTTTTACGAGCGAGCGGAGCGAGCGAGCAACAATTTCAATTTCCAAGCTATAAATGTACCTATATTGCCTTGCATATATTTCCATTTATTACCTAACATTGTCAGTGATTTCGGACATCACGTGGCACTGTACTATGTGGAAATATTACTATTTATGTGAAACAATTGATAAACAGTAAACTTTTGTCTGTAGGCAATTCGATAAAGACTACCGGCTTCTCGGGCTGGTGCGAATATTTCAATGTCCCAATGTGCCAAACCGTTGGCTTGTGACACACATTTACGCGTCCGTCACTCGCTGCGCTCGCTCGAAAACTATAGCCTAACCCCAAACCAATCCCTCTTGCGGCCGTTATTAGATAAGGAGAAGACTTATTTCAAATTCGCGAACGTATCGGGTCGGTTGTGAGGTTGGACTAGATTTTTACGAGCGAGCGGAGCGAGCGAGCAACAATTTCAATTTCCAAGCTATAAATATACCTTATATTGCCTTGCATATATTTCCTGTAATTGCCTAATTTTGTCAGCGATTTCGGACATCACGTGGCACTGTACTATGTGGAAACATTACTATTTATGTGAAACAATTGATAAACTGTAAACTTTTGTCTGTAGGCAATTCGATAAAGACTACCGGCTTCTCGGGCTGGTGCGAATATTTCAATGTCCCAATGTGCCAAACCGTTGGCTTGTGACACACATTTGCGCGTCCGTCACTCGCTGCGCTCGCTCGAAAACTATAGCCTAACCCAAATCCAATCCCTCTTGCGGCCGTTGTTAGTTAAGGAGAAGACTTATTTCAAATACGCGAACGTATCGGTTCGGTTGCGAGGTTGGACTAGATTTTTACGAGCGAGCGGAGCGAGCGAGCAACAATTTCAATTTCCAAGCTATAAATATACCTTATATTGCCTTGCATATGTTTCCTGTTATTACCTAATTTTGTCAGCGATTTCGGACATCACGTGGGACTGTACTATGAGGAAACATTACTATTACTGTGAAACAATTGATAAACTCTAAACTTTTGTCTGTAGGCAATTCGATAAAGACTACCGGCTTCTCGATCTGGTAAGAATATTTCAATGTCCCAATGTGCCAAACCGTTGGCTTGTGACACACATTTACGCGTCGCTCGCTCGAAAACTATAGCCTAACCCCAAACCAATCCCTCTTGCGGCCGTTATTAGATAAGGAGAAGACTTATTTCAAATTCGCGAACGTATCGGGTCGGTTGTGAGGTTGGACTAGATTTTTACGAGCGAGCGGAGCGAGCGAGCAACAACTTCAATTTCCAAGCTATAAATATACCTTATATTGCCTTGCATATGTTTCCTGTTATTACCTAATTTTGTCAGAGATTTCGGACATCACGTGGCACTGTACTATGTGGAAACATTACTATTAATGTGAAACAATTAATAAACTCTAAACTTTTGTCTGTAGGCAATTCGATAAAGACTACCGGCTTCTCGATCTGGTGCGAATATTTCAATGTCCCAATGTGCCAAACCGTTGGCTTGTGACACACATTTACGCGTCCGTCACTCGCTGCGCTCGCTCGAAAACTATAGCCTAACCCAAAACCAATCCCTCTTGCGGCCGTTATTAGATAAGGAGAAGACTTATTTCAAATTCGCGAACGTATCGGTTCGGTTGTGAGGTTGGACTAGATTTTTACGAGCGAGCGGAGCGAGCGAGCAACAATTTCAATTTCCAAGCTATAAATATACCTTATATTGCCTTGCATATATTTCCATTTATTACCTAACATTGTCAGTGATTTCGGACATCACGTGGCACTGTACTATGTGGAAACATTACTATTTATGTGAAACTATTGTTAAACTGTAAACTTTTGTCAGTAGGCAAATCGATAATGACTACCGGCTCCTCGGGCTGGTGCGAATATTTCAATGTCCCAATGTGCCAAACCGTTGGCTTGTGACACACATTTACGCGTCCGTCACTCGCTGCGCTCGCTCGAAAACTATTGCCTAACACAAAACCAATCCCTCTTGCGGCCGTTATTAGATAAGGAGAAGACTAATTTCAAATTCGCGAACGAATCGGGTCGGTTGTGAGGTTGCACTAAATGTTTACGAGCGAGCAGAGCGAGCGAGCAACAACTTCAATTTCCAAGCTATAAATATACCTTATATTGTCTTGCATATATTTCCTGTTATTACCTAATTTTGTCAGCGATTTCGGACATCACGTGGCACAGTATTATGTGGAAATATTACTATTTATGTGAAACAATTGATAAACTGTAAACTTTTGTCTGTAGGCAATTCGATAAAGACTACCGGCTTCTCGGGCTGGTGCGAATATTTCAATGTCCCAATGTGCCAAACCGTTGGCTTGTGACACACATTTACGCGTCCGTCACTCGCTGCGCTCGCTCGAAAACTATAGCCTAACCCAAAACCAATCCCTCTTGCGGCCGTTATTAGATAAGGAGAAGACTTATTTCAAATTCGCGAACGTATCGGGTCGGTTGTGAGGTTGGACTAGATTTTTACGAGCGAGCGGAGCGAGCGAGCAACTACTTCAATTTCCAAGCTATAAATATACCTTATATTGCCTTGCATATATTTCCTGTTATTACCAAATCTTGTCAGCGATTTCGGACATCACGTGGCACTGTACTATGAGGAAACATTACTATTAATGTGAAACAATTGATAAACTCTAAACTTTTGTCTGTAGGCAATTCGATAAACACTACCGGCTTCTCGGGCTGGTGCGAATATTTCAATGTCCCAATGTGCCAAACCGTTGGCTTGTGACACACATTTGCGCGTCCGTCACTCGCTGCGCTCGCTCGAAAACTATAGCCTAACCCCAATCCAATCCCTCTTGCGGCCGTTGTTAGTTAAGGAGAAGACTTATTTCAAATACGCGAACGTATCGGTTCGGTTGCGAGGTTGGACTAGATTTTTACGAGCGAGCGGAGCGAGCGAGCAACAATTTCAATTTCCAAGCTATAAATATACCTTATATTGCCTTGCATATATTTCCTGTTATTACCTAATTTTGTCAGCGATTTCGGACATCACGTGGCACTGTACTATGTGGAAACATTACTATTACTGTGAAACAATTGATAAACTCTAAACTTTTGTCTGTAGGCAATTCGATAAAGACTACCGGCTTCTCGATCTGGTAAGAATATTTCAATGTCCCAATGTGCCAAACCGTTGGCTTGTGACACACATTTACGCGTCCGTCACTCGCTGCGCTCGCTCGAAAACTATAGCCTAACCCCAAACCAATCCCTCTTGCGGCCGTTATTAGATAAGGAGAAGACTTATTTCAAATTCGCGAACGTATCGGGTCGGTTGTGAGGTTGGACTAGATTTTTACGAGCGAGCGGAGCGAGCGAGCAACAACTTCAATTTCCAAGCTATAAATATACCTTATATTGCCTTGCATATATTTCCATTTATTACCTAACATTGTCAGTGATTTCGGACATCACGTGGCACTGTACTATGTGGAAACATTACTATTTATGTGAAACAATTGATAAACTGTAAACTTTCGTCTGTAGGCAATTCGACAAAAACTACCGGCTTTTCGATCTGGTGCGAATATTTCAATGTCCCAATGTGCCAAACAGTTGGCTTGTGACACACATTTACGCGTCCGTCACTCGCTGCGCTCGCTCGAAAACTATAGCCTAACCCAAAACCAATCCCTCTTGCGGCCGTTATTAGATAAGGAGAAGACTAATTTCAAATTCGGGTACGAATCGGGTCGGTTGTGAGGTTGCACTAAATGTTTACGAGCGAGCGGAGCGAGCGAGCAACGATTACAATTTCCAAGCTATAAATATACCTTATATTGCCTTGCATATATTTCCTGTTATTACCTAATTTTGTCAGCGATTTCGGACATCACGTGGCACTGTACTATGTGGAAATATTACTATTTATGTGAAACTATTGATAAACTGTAAACTTTTGTCACTAGGCAAATCGATAATGACTACCGGCTCCTCGAGCTGGTGCGAATATTTCAATGTCCCAATGTGCCAAACAGTTGGCTTGTGACACACATTTACGCGTCCGTCACTCGCTGCGCTCGCTCGAAAACTATAGCCTAACCCAAAACCAATCCCTCTTGCGGCCGTTATTAGATAAGGAGAAGACTAATTTCAAATTCGCGAACGTATCGGGTCGGTTGCGTGGTTGGTCTAGATTTTTACGAGCGAGCGGAGCGAGCGAGCAACAATTTCAATTTCCAAGCTATAAATATACCTTATAATGCCTTGCATATATTTCCATTTATTACCTAACATTGTCAGTGATTTCGGACATCACGTGGCACTGTACTATGTGGAAATATTACTATTTATGTGAAACTATTGTTAAACTGTAAACTTTTGTCAGTAGGCAAATCGATAATGACTACCGGCTCCTCGGGCTTGTGCGAATATTTCAATGTCCCAATGTGCCAAACAGTTGGCTTGTGACACACATTTGCGCGTCCGTCACTCGCTGCGCTCGCTCGAAAACTATAGCCTAACCCCAAACCAATCCCTCTTGCGGCCGTTATCAGATAAGGAGAAGACTTATTACAATTTCGCGAACGTATCAGGTCGGTTGTGAGGTTGGACTAGATTTTTACGAGCGAGCGGAGCGAGCGAGCAACAATTTCAATTTCCAAGCTATAAATATACCTTATATTGCCTTGCATATATTTCCATTTATTACCTAACATTGTCAGTGATTTCGGACATCACGTGGCACTGTACTATGTGGAAACATTACTATTTATGTGAAACTATTGTTAAACTGTAAACTTTTGTCAGTAGGCAAATCGATAATGACTACCGGCTCCTCGGGCTTGTGCGAATATTTCAATGTCCCAATGTGCCAAACAGTTGGCTTGTGACACACATTTACGCGTCCGTCACTCACTGCGCTCGCTCGAAAACTATAGCCTAACCCCAAACCAATCCCTCTTGCGGCCGTTATTAGATAAGGAGAAGACTTATTTCAAATTCGCGAACGTATCGGGTCGGTTGTGAGGTTGGACTAGATTTTTACGAGCGAGCGGAGCGAGCGAGCAACAATTTCAATTTCCAAGCTATAAATGTACCTATATTGCCTTGCATATATTTCCTGTTATTACCTAATTTTGTCAGCGATTTCGGACATCACGTGGCACAGTATTATGTGGAAACATTACTATTTATGTGAAACAATTGATAAACTGTAAACTTTTGTCTGTAGGCAATTCGATAAAGACTACCGGCTTCTCGGGCTGGTGCGAATATTTCAATGTCCCAATGTGCCACACCGTTGGCTTGTGACACATATTTCCACGTCCGTCACTCGCTGCGCTCGCTCGAAAACTATAGCCTAACCCCAAACCAATCCCTCTTGCGGCCGTTATTAGATAAGGAGAAGACTTATTTCAAATTCGCGAACGTATCGGGTCGGTTGTGAGGTTGGACTAGATTTTTACGAGCGAGCGGAGCGAGCGAGCAACAATTTCAATTTCCAAGCTATAAATATACCTTATATTGCCTTGCATATATTTCCTGTTATTACCTAATTTTGTCAGCGATTTCGGACATCACGTGGCACTGTACTATGAGGAAACATTACTATTAATGTGAAACAATTGATAAACTCTAAACTTTTGTCTGTAGGCAATTCGATAAAGACTACCGGCTTCTCGGGCTGGTGCGAATATTTCAATGTCCCAATGTGCCAAACCGTTGGCTTGTGACACACATTTGCGCGTCCGTCACTCGCTGCGCTCGCTCGAAAACTATAGCCTAACCCCAATCCAATCCCTCTTGCGGCCGTTGTTAGTTAAGGAGAAGACTTATTTCAAATACGCGAACGTATCGGTTCGGTTGCGAGGTTGGACTAGATTTTTACGAGCGAGCGGAGCGAGCGAGCAACAATTTCAATTTCCAAGCTATAAATATACCTTATATTGCCTTGCATATGTTTCCTGTTATTACCTAATTTTGTCAGCGATTTCGGACATCACGTGGCACTGTACTATGAGGAAACATTACTATTACTGTGAAACAATTGATAAACTCTAAACTTTTGTCTGTAGGCAATTCGATAAAGACTACCGGCTACTCGATCTGGTAAGAATATTTCAATGTCCCAATGTGCCAAACCGTTGGCTTGTGTCACACGTTTACGCGTCCGTCACTCGCTGCGCTCGCTCGAAAACTATAGCCTAACCCCAAACCAATCCCTCTTGCGGCCGTTATTAGATAAGGAGAAGACTTATTTCAAATTCGCGAACGTATCGGTTCGGTTGTGAGGTTGGACTAGATTTTTACGAGCGAGCGGAGCGAGCGAGCAACAATTTCAATTTCCAAGCTATAAATATACCTTATATTGCCTTGCATATATTTCCATTTATTACCTAACATTGTCAGTGATTTCGGACATCACGTGGCACTGTACTATGTGGAAACATTACTATTTATGTGAAACAATGGATAAACTGTAAACTTTTGTCAGTAGGCATATCGATAATGACTACCGGCTCCTCTGGCTGGTGCGAATATTTCAATGTCCCAATGTGCCAAACCGTTGGCTTGTGACACACATTTACGCGTCCGTCACTCACTGCGCTCGCTCGAAAACTATAGCCTAACCCAAATCCAATCCCTCTTGCGGCCGTTGTTAGTTAAGGAGAAGACTTATTTCAAATACGCGAACGTATCGGTTCGGTTGCGAGGTTGGACTAGATTTTTACGAGCGAGCGGAGCGAGCGAGCAACAATTTCAATTTCCAAGCTATAAATATACCTTATATTGCCTTGCATATGTTTCCTGTTATTACCTAATTTTGTCAGCGATTTCGGACATCACGTGGGACTGTACTATGAGGAAACATTACTATTACTGTGAAACAATTGATAAACTCTAAACTTTTGTCTGTAGGCAATTCGATAAAGACTACCGGCTTCTCGATCTGGTAAGAATATTTCAATGTCCCAATGTGCCAAACCGTTGGCTTGTGACACACATTTACGCGTCGCTCGCTCGAAAACTATAGCCTAACCCCAAACCAATCCCTCTTGCGGCCGTTATTAGATAAGGAGAAGACTTATTTCAAATTCGCGAACGTATCGGGTCGGTTGTGAGGTTGGACTAGATTTTTACGAGCGAGCGGAGCGAGCGAGCAACAACTTCAATTTCCAAGCTATAGATGTACCTTATATTGCCTTGCATATGTTTCCTGTTATTACCTAATTTTGTCAGAGATTTCGGACATCACGTGGCACTGTACTATGTGGAAACATTACTATTAATGTGAAACAATTAATAAACTCTAAACTTTTGTCTGTAGGCAATTCGATAAAAACTACCGGCTTCTCGATCTGGTGCGAATATTTCAATGTCCCAATGTGCCAAACCGTTGGCTTGTGACACACATTTACGCGTCCGTCACTCGCTGCGCTCGCTCGAAAACTATAGCCTAACCCAAAACCAATCCCTCTTGCGGCCGTTATTAGATAAGGAGAAGACTTATTTCAAATTCGCGAACGTATCGGTTCGGTTGTGAGGTTGGACTAGATTTTTACGAGCGAGCGGAGCGAGCGAGCAACAATTTCAATTTCCAAGCTATAAATATACCTTATATTGCCTTGCATATATTTCCATTTATTACCTAACATTGTCAGTGATTTCGGACATCACGTGGCACAGTATTATGTGGAAATATTACTATTTATGTGAAACTATTGTTAAACTGTAAACTTTTGTCAGTAGGCAAATTGATAATGACTACCGGCTCCTCGGGCTGGTGCGAATATTTCAATGTCCCAATGTGCCAAACCGTTGGCTTGTGACACACATTTACGCGTCCGTCACTCGCTGCGCTCGCTCGAAAACTATTGCCTAACACAAAACCAATCCCTCTTGCGGCCGTTATTAGATAAGGAGAAGACTAATTTCAAATTCGCGAACGTATCGGGTCGGTTGTGAGGTTGCACTAAATGTTTACGAGCGAGCAGAGCGAGCGAGCAACAACTTCAATTTCCAAGCTATAAATATACCTTATATTGCCTTGCATATATTTCCTGTTATTACCTAATTTTGTCAGCGATTTCGGACATCACGTGGCACTGTACTATGTGGAAATATTACTATTTATGTGAAACAATTGATAAACTGTAAACTTTTGTCTGTAGGCAATTCGATAGAGAGTACCGGCTTCTCGGGCTGGTGCGAATATTTCAATGTCCCAATGTGCCAAACCGTTGGCTTGTGACACACATTTACGCGTCCGTCACTCGCTGCGCTCGCTCGAAAACTATAGCCTAACCCAAAACCAATCCCTCTTGCGGCCGTTATTAGATAAGGAGAAGACTTATTTCAAATTCGCGAACGTATCGGGTCGGTTGTGAGGTTGGACTAGATTTTTACGAGCGAGCGGAGCGAGCGAGCAACAATTTCAATTTCCAAGCTATAAATGTACCTATATTGCCTTGCATATATTTCCATTTATTACCTAACATTGTCAGTGATTTCGGACATCACGTGGCACTGTACTATGTGGAAATATTACTATTTATGTGAAACAATTGATAAACAGTAAACTTTTGTCTGTAGGCAATTCGATAAAGACTACCGGCTTCTCGGGCTGGTGCGAATATTTCAATGTCCCAATGTGCCAAACCGTTGGCTTGTGACACACATTTACGCGTCCGTCACTCGCTGCGCTCGCTCGAAAACTATAGCCTAACCCCAAACCAATCCCTCTTGCGGCCGTTATTAGATAAGGAGAAGACTTATTTCAAATTCGCGAACGTATCGGGTCGGTTGTGAGGTTGGACTAGATTTTTACGAGCGAGCGGAGCGAGCGAGCAACAATTTCAATTTCCAAGCTATAAATATACCTTATATTGCCTTGCATATATTTCCTGTTATTACCTAATTTTGTCAGCGATTTCGGACATCACGTGGCACTGTACTATGTGGAAACATTACTATTTATGTGAAACAATTGATAAACTGTAAACTTTTGTCTGTAGGCAATTCGATAAAGACTACCGGCTTCTCGGGCTGGTGCGAATATTTCAATGTCCCAATGTGCCAAACCGTTGGCTTGTGACACACATTTGCGCGTCCGTCACTCGCTGCGCTCGCTCGAAAACTATAGCCTAACCCAAATCCAATCCCTCTTGCGGCCGTTGTTAGTTAAGGAGAAGACTTATTTCAAATACGCGAACGTATCGGTTCGGTTGCGAGGTTGGACTAGATTTTTACGAGCGAGCGGAGCGAGCGAGCAACAATTTCAATTTCCAAGCTATAAATATACCTTATATTGCCTTGCATATATTTCCTGTTATTACCTAATTTTGTCAGCGATTTCGGACATCACGTGGGACTGTACTATGAGGAAACATTACTATTACTGTGAAACAATTGATAAACTCTAAACTTTTGTCTGTAGGCAATTCGATAAAGACTACCGGCTTCTCGATCTGGTAAGAATATTTCAATGTCCCAATGTGCCAAACCGTTGGCTTGTGACACACATTTACGCGTCCGCCAATCGCTGCGCTCGCTCGAAAACTATAGCCTAACCCCAAACCAATCCCTCTTGCGGCCGTTATTAGATAAGGAGAAGACTTATTTCAAATTCGCGAACGTATCGGGTCGGTTGTGAGGTTGGACTAGATTTTTACGAGCGAGCGGAGCGAGCGAGCAACAACTTCAATTTCCAAGCTATAAATATACCTTATATTGCCTTGCATATGTTTCCTGTTATTACCTAATTTTGTCAGAGATTTCGGACATCACGTGGCACTGTACTATGTGGAAACATTACTATTAATGTGAAACAATTAATAAACTCTAAACTTTTGTCTGTAGGCAATTCGATAAAGACTACCGGCTTCTCGAGCTGATGCGAATATTTCAATGTCCCAATGTGCCAAACCGTTGGCTTGTGACACACATTTACGCGTCCGTCACTCGCTGCGCTCGCTCGAAAACTATAGCCTAACCCAAAACCAATCCCTCTTGCGGCCGTTATTAGATAAGGAGAAGACTTATTTCAAATTCGCGAACGTATCGGTTCGGTTGTGAGGTTGGACTAGATTTTTACGAGCGAGCGGAGCGAGCGAGCAACAATTTCAATTTCCAAGCTATAAATATACCTTATATTGCCTTGCATATATTTCCATTTATTACCTAACATTGTCAGTGATTTCGGACATCACGTGGCACAGTATTATGTGGAAACATTACTATTTATGTGAAACTATTGTTAAACTGTAAACTTTTGTCAGTAGGCAAATTGATAATGACTACCGGCTCCTCGGGCTGGTGCGAATATTTCAATGTCCCAATGTGCCAAACCGTTGGCTTGTGACACACATTTACGCGTCGCTCGCTCGAAAACTATTGCCTAACACAAAACCAATCCCTCTTGCGGCCGTTATTAGATAAGGAGAAGACTAATTTCAAATTCGCGAACGAATCGGGTCGGTTGTGAGGTTGCACTAAATGTTTACGAGCGAGCGGAGCGAGCGAGCAACAACTTCAATTTCCAAGCTATAAATATACCTTATATTGCCTTCCATATATTTCCTGTTATTACCTAATTTTGTCAGCGATTTCGGACATCACGTGGCACAGTATTATGTGGAAATATTACTATTTATGTGAAACAATTGATAAACTGTAAACTTTTGTCTGTAGGCAATTCGATAAAGACTACCGGCTTCTCGGGCTGGTGCGAATATTTCAATGTCCCAATGTGCCAAACCGTTGGCTTGTGACACACATTTACGCGTCCGTCACTCGCTGCGCTCGCTCGAAAACTATAGCCTAACCCAAAACCAATCCCTCTTGCGGCCGTTATTAGATAAGGAGAAGACTTATTTCAAATTCGCGAACGTATCGGGTCGGTTGTGAGGTTGGACTAGATTTTTACGAGCGAGCGGAGCGAGCGAGCAACTACTTCAATTTCCAAGCTATAAATATACCTTATATTGCCTTGCATATATTTCCTGTTATTACCAAATCTTGTCAGCGATTTCGGACATCACGTGGCACTGTACTATGAGGAAACATTACTATTAATGTGAAACAATTGATAAACTCTAAACTTTTGTCTGTAGGCAATTCGATAAACACTACCGGCTTCTCGGGCTGGTGCGAATATTTCAATGTCCCAATGTGCCAAACCGTTGGCTTGTGACACACATTTGCGCGTCCGTCACTCGCTGCGCTCGCTCGAAAACTATAGCCTAACCCCAATCCAATCCCTCTTGCGGCCGTTGTTAGTTAAGGAGAAGACTTATTTCAAATACGCGAACGTATCGGTTCGGTTGCGAGGTTGGACTAGATTTTTACGAGCGAGCGGAGCGAGCGAGCAACAATTTCAATTTCCAAGCTATAAATATACCTTATATTGCCTTGCATATATTTCCTGTTATTACCTAATTTTGTCAGCGATTTCGGACATCACGTGGCACTGTACTATGTGGAAACATTACTATTACTGTGAAACAATTGATAAACTCTAAACTTTTGTCTGTAGGCAATTCGATAAAGACTACCGGCTTCTCGATCTGGTAAGAATATTTCAATGTCCCAATGTGCCAAACCGTTGGCTTGTGACACACATTTACGCGTCCGTCACTCGCTGCGCTCGCTCGAAAACTATAGCCTAACCCCAAACCAATCCCTCTTGCGGCCGTTATTAGATAAGGAGAAGACTTATTTCAAATTCGCGAACGTATCGGGTCGGTTGTGAGGTTGGACTAGATTTTTACGAGCGAGCGGAGCGAGCGAGCAACAACTTCAATTTCCAAGCTATAAATATACCTTATATTGCCTTGCATATATTTCCATTTATTACCTAACATTGTCAGTGATTTCGGACATCACGTGGCACTGTACTATGTGGAAACATTACTATTTATGTGAAACAATTGATAAACTGTAAACTTTCGTCTGTAGGCAATTCGACAAAAACTACCGGCTTTTCGATCTGGTGCGAATATTTCAATGTCCCAATGTGCCAAACTGTTGGCTTGTGACACACATTTACGCGTCCGTCACTCGCTGCGCTCGCTCGAAAACTATAGCCTAACCCAAAACCAATCCCTCTTGCGGCCGTTATTAGATAAGGAGAAGACTAATTTCAAATTCGGGTACGAATCGGGTCGGTTGTGAGGTTGCACTAAATGTTTACGAGCGAGCGGAGCGAGCGAGCAACAACTTCAATTTCCAAGCTATAAATATACCTTATATTGCCTTGCATATATTTCCTGTTATTACCTAATTTTGTCAGCGATTTCGGACATCACGTGGCACAGTATTATGTGGAAATATTACTATTTATGTGAAACTATTGATAAACTGTAAACTTTTGTCACTAGGCAAATCGATAATGACTACCGGCTCCTCGAGCTGGTGCGAATATTTCAATGTCCCAATGTGCCAAACAGTTGGCTTGTGACACACATTTACGCGTCCGTCACTCGCTGCGCTCGCTCGAAAACTATAGCCTAACCCAAAACCAATCCCTCTTGCGGCCGTTATTAGATAAGGAGAAGACTTATTTCAAATTCGCGAACGTATCGGATCGGTTGCGTGGTTGGTCTAGATTTTTACGAGCGAGCGGAGCGAGCGAGCAACAATTTCAATTTCCAAGCTATAAATATACCTTATAATGCCTTGCATATATTTCCATTTATTACCTAACATTGTCAGTGATTTCGGACATTACGTGGCACAGTACTATGTGGAAATATTACTATTTATGTGAAACTATTGTTAAACTGTAAACTTTTGTCAGTAGGCAAATTGATAATGACTACCGGCTCCTCGGGCTTGTGCGAATATTTCAATGTCCCAATGTGCCAAACAGTTGGCTTGTGACACACATTTGCGCGTCCGTCACTCGCTGCGCTCGCTCGAAAACTATAGCCTAACCCCAAACCAATCCCTCTTGCGGCCGTTATTAGATAAGGAGAAGACTTATTACAATTTCGCGAACGTATCAGGTCGGTTGTGAGGTTGGACTAGATTTTTACGAGCGAGCGGAGCGAGCGAGCAACGATTACAATTTCCAAGCTATAAATATACCTTATATTGCCTTGCATATATTTCCATTTATTACCTAACATTGTCAGTGATTTCGGACATCACGTGGCACTGTACTATGTGGAAACATTACTATTTATGTGAAACAATTGATAAACTGTAAACTTTTGTCAGTAGGCAAATCGATAATGACTACCGGCTCCTCGGGCTTGTGCGAATATTTCAATGTCCCAATGTGCCAAACAGTTGGCTTGTGACACACATTTACGCGTCCGTCACTCACTGCGCTCGCTCGAAAACTATAGCCTAACCCCAAACCAATCCCTCTTGCGGCCGTTATTAGATAAGGAGAAGACTTATTTCAAATTCGCGAACGTATCGGGTCGGTTGTGAGGTTGGACTAGATTTTTACGAGCGAGCGGAGCGAGCGAGCAACAATTTCAATTTCCAAGCTATAAATATTCTTTATATTGCCTTGCATATATTTCCTGTTATTACCTAATTTTGTCAGCGATTTCGGACATCACGTGGCACAGTATTATGTGGAAATATTACTATTTATGTGAAACAATTGATAAACTGTAAACTTTTGTCTGTAGGCAATTCGATAAAGACTACCGGCTTCTCGGGCTGGTGCGAATATTTCAATGTCCCAATGTGCCACACCGTTGGCTTGTGACACATATTTGCACGTCCGTCACTCGCTGCGCTCGCTCGAAAACTATAGCCTAACCCCAAACCAATCCCTCTTGCGGCCGTTATTAGATAAGGAGAAGACTTATTTCAAATTCGCGAACGTATCGGGTCGGTTGTGAGGTTGGACTAGATTTTTACGAGCGAGCGGAGCGAGCGAGCAACAATTTCAATTTCCAAGCTATAAATATACCTTATATTGCCTTGCATATATTTCCTGTTATTACCTAATTTTGTCAGCGATTTCGGACATCACGTGGCACTGTACTATGAGGAAACATTACTATTAATGTGAAACAATTGATAAACTCTAAACTTTTGTCTGTAGGCAATTCGATAAAGACTACCGGCTCCTCGGGCTGGTGCGAATATTTCAATGTCCCAATGTGCCAAACCGTTGGCTTGTGACACACATTTGCGCGTCCGTCACTCGCTGCGCTCGCTCGAAAACTATAGCCTAACCCCAATCCAATCCCTCTTGCGGCCGTTGTTAGTTAAGGAGAAGACTTATTTCAAATACGCGAACGTATCGGTTCGGTTGCGAGGTTGGACTAGATTTTTACGAGCGAGCGGAGCGAGCGAGCAACAATTTCAATTTCCAAGCTATAAATATACCTTATATTGCCTTGCATATATTTCCTGTTATTACCTAATTTTGTCAGCGATTTCGGACATCACGTGGCACTGTACTATGAGGAAACATTACTATTACTGTGAAACAATTGATAAACTCTAAACTTTTGTCTGTAGGCAATTCGATAAAGACTACCGGCTACTCGATCTGGTAAGAATATTTCAATGTCCCAATGTGCCAAACCGTTGGCTTGTGTCACACGTTTACGCGTCCGTCACTCGCTGCGCTCGCTCGAAAACTATAGCCTAACCCCAAACCAATCCCTCTTGCGGCCGTTATTAGATAAGGAGAAGACTTATTTCAAATTCGCGAACGTATCGGTTCGGTTGTGAGGTTGGACTAGATTTTTACGAGCGAGCGGAGCGAGCGAGCAACAATTTCAATTTCCAAGCTATAAATATACCTTATATTGCCTTGCATATATTTCCATTTATTACCTAACATTGTCAGTGATTTCGGACATCACGTGGCACTGTACTATGTGGAAACATTACTATTTATGTGAAACTATTGTTAAACTGTAAACTTTTGTCAGTAGGCAAATTGATAATGACTACCGGCTCCTCGAGCTGGTGCGAATATTTCAATGTCCCAATGTGCCAAACCGTTGGCTTGTGACACACATTTACGCGTCCGTCACTCACTGCGCTCGCTCGAAAACTATTGCCTAACCCAAAACCAATCCCTCTTGCGGCCGTTATTAGATAAGGAGAAGACTAATTTCAAATTCGCGAACGTATCGGGTCGGTTGTGAGGTTGGACTAGATTTTTACGAGCGAGCGGAGCGAGCGAGCAACAATTTCAATTTCCAAGCTATAAATATACCTTATATTGCCTTGCATATGTTTCCTGTAATTACCTAATTTTGTCAGCGATTTCGGACATCACGTGGCACTGTACTATGAGGAAACATTACTATTAATGTGAAACAATTGATAAACTCTAAACTTTTGTCTGTAGGCAATTCGATAAAGACTACCGGCTTCTCGGGCTGGTGCGAATATTTCAATGTCCCAATGTGCCACACCGTTGGCTTGTGACACACATTTGCGCGTCCGTCACTCGCTGCGCTCGCTCGAAAACTATAGCCTAACCCCAATGCAATCCCTCTTGCGGCCGTTGTTAGTTAAGGAGAAGACTTATTTCAAATACGCGAACGTATCGGTTCGGTTGCGAGGTTGCACTAGATTTTTACGAGCGAGCGGAGCGAGCGAGCAACAATTTCAATTTCCAAGCTATAAATATACCTTATATTGCCTTGCATATGTTTCCTGTTATTACCTAATTTTGTCAGCGATTTCGGACATCACGTGGCACTGTACTATGAGGAAACATTACTATTACTGTGAAACAATTGATAAACTCTAAACTTTTGTCTGTAGGCAATTCGATAAAGACTACCGGCTTCTCGATCTGGTAAGAATATTTCAATGTCCCAATGTGCCAAACCGTTGGCTTGTGACACACATTTACGCGTCCGCCACTCGCTGCGCTCGCTCGAAAACTATAGCCTAACCCCAAACCAATCCCTCTTGCGGCCGTTATTAGATAAGGAGAAGACTTATTTCAAAATCGCGAACGTATCGGGTCGGTTGTGAGGTTGGACTAGATTTTTACGAGCGAGCGGAGCGAGCGAGCAACAACTTCAATTTCCAAGCTATTAATATACCTTATATTGCCTTGCATATGTTTCCTGTTATTACCTAATTTTGTCAGAGATTTCGGACATCACGTGGCACTGTACTATGTGGAAACATTACTATTTATGTGAAACAATTGATAAACTGTAAACTTTTGTCTGTAGGCAATTCGATAAAGACTACCGGCTTCTCGGGCTGGTGCGAATATTTCAATGTCCCAATGTGCCACACCGTTGGCTTGTGACACACATTTACGCGTCCGTCACTCGCTGCGCTCGCTCGAAAACTATAGCCTAACACCAAACCAATCCCTTTTGCGGCCGTTAGTAGATAAGGAGAAGACTTATTTCAAAATCGCGAACGTATCGTGTCGGTTGTGAGGTTGGACTAGATTTTTACGAGCGAGCGGAGCGAGCGAGCAACAATTTCAATTTCCAAGCTATAAATGTACCTATATTGCCTTGCATATATTTCCATTTATTACCTAACATTGTCAGTGATTTCGGACATCACGTGGCACTGTACTATGTGGAAATATTACTATTTATGTGAAACAATTGATAAACTGTAAACTTTTGTCTGTAGGCAATTCGATAAAGACTACCGGCTTCTCGGGCTGGTGCGAATATTTCAATGTCCCAATGTGCCAAACAGTTGGCTTGTGACACACATTTACGCGTCCGTCACTCGCTGCGCTCGCTCGAAAACTATAGCCTAACCCCAAACCAATCCCTCTTGCGGCCGTTATTAGATAAGGAGAAGACTTATTTCAAATTCGCGAACGTATCGGGTCGGTTGTGAGGTTGGACTAGATTTTTACGAGCGAGCGGAGCGAGCGAGCAACAATTTCAATTTCCAAGCTATAAATGTACCTATATTGCCTTGCATATATTTCCATTTATTACCTAACATTGTCAGTGATTTCGGACATCACGTGGCACTGTACTATGTGGAAATATTACTATTTATGTGAAACAATTGATAAACTGTAAACTTTTGTCTGTAGGCAATTCGATAAAGACTACCGGCTTCTCGGGCTGGTGCGAATATTTCAATGTCCCAATGTGCCAAACCGTTGGCTTGTGACACACATTTACGCGTCCGTCACTCGCTGCGCTCGCTCGAAAACTATAGCCTAACCCAAAACCAATCCCTCTTGCGGCCGTTATTAGATAAGGAGAAGACTTATTTCAAATTCGCGAACGTATCGGGTCGGTTGTGACGTTGGACTAGATTTTTACGAGCGAGCGGAGCGAGCGAGTAACGATTACAATTTCCAAGCTATAAATATACCTTATATTGCCTTGCATATATTTCCATTTATTACCTAACATTGTCAGTGATTTCGGACATCACGTGGCACTGTACTATGTGGAAACATTACTATTTATGTGAAACAATTGATAAACTGTAAACTTTCGTCTGTAGGCAATTCGACAAAAACTACCGGCTTTTCGATCTGGTGCGAATATTTCAATGTCCCAATGTGCCAAACCGTTGGCTTGTGACACACATTTACGCGTCCGTCACTCGCTGCGCTCGCTCGAAAACTATAGCCTAACCCAAAACCAATCCCTCTTGCGGCCGTTATTAGATAAGGAGAAGACTAATTTCAAATTCGCGAACGTATCGGATTGGTTGCGTGGTTGGTCTAGATTTTTACGAGCGAGCGGAGCGAGCGAGCAACAATTTCAATTTCCAAGCTATAAATATACCTTATAATGCCTTGCATATATTTCCATTTATTACCTAACATTGTCAGTGATTTCGGACATCACGTGGCACTGTACTATGTGGAAACATTACTATTTATGTGAAACAATGGATAAATTGTAAACTTTTGTCAGTAGGCAAATTGATAATGACTACCGGCTCCTCGGGCTGGTGCGAATATTTCAATGTCCCAATGTGCCAAACAGTTGGCTTGTGACACACATTTGCGCGTCCGTCACTCGCTGCGCTCGCTCGAAAAC
Organism: Bombus terrestris; assembly: GCF_910591885.1. NCBI lineage: Eukaryota > Metazoa > Arthropoda > Insecta > Hymenoptera > Apidae > Bombus > Bombus terrestris. The sequence goes on along the minus strand of NW_025963551.1, from coordinate 3,099,065 downwards.
TATAGCCTAACCCCAAACCAATCCCTCTTGCGGCCGTTATTAGATAAGGAGAAGACTTATTTCAATTTCGCGAACGTATCAGGTCGGTTGTGAGGTTGGACTAGATTTTTACGAGCGAGCGGAGCGAGCGAGCAACAATTTCAATTTCCAAGCTATAAATATACCTTATATTGCCTTGCATATATTTCCATTTATTACCTAACATTGTCAGTGATTTCGGACATCACGTGGCACTGTACTATGTGGAAACATTACTATTTATGTGAAACAATGTATAAACTGTAAACTTTTGTCAGTAGGCATATCGATAATGACTACCGGCTCCTCTGGCTGGTGCGAATATTTCAATGTCCCAATGTGCTAAACAGTTGGCTTGTGATACACATTTACGCGTCCGTCACTCACTGCGCTCGCTCGAAAACTATAGCCTAACCCAAAACCAATCCCTCTTGCGGCCGTTATTAGATAAGGAGAAGACTAATTTCAAATTCGCGAACGAATCGGGTCGGTTGGGAGGTTGGACTAAATGTTTACGAGCGAGCGGAGCGAGCGAGCAACAACTTCAATTTCCAAGCTATAAATACACCTTATATTGCCTTGCATATATTTCCTGTTATTACCTAATTTTGTCAGCGATTTCGGACATCACGTGGCACTGTACTATGTGGAAACATTACTATTAATGTGAAACAGTTGATAAACTCTAAACTTTTGTCTGTAGGCAATTCGATAAAGACTACCGGCTTCTCGATCTGGTGCGAATATTTCAATGTCCCAATGTGCCAAACCGTTGGCTTGTGACACACATTTACGCGTCCGTCACTCGCTGCGCTCGCTCGAAAACTATAGCCTAACCCCAAACTAATCCCGCTTGCGGCCGTTATTAGACAAGGAGAAGACTTATTTCAAAATCGCGAACGTATCGGGTCGGTTGTGAGGTTGGACTAGATTTTTACGAGCGAGCGGAGCGAGCGAGCAATAATTTCAATTTCCAAGCTATAAATATTCTTTATATTGCCTTGCATATATTTCCATTTATTACCTAATGTTTCAGCGATTTTGGACATCACGTGGCACAGTACTATGTGGAAATATTACTATTTATGTGAAACTATTGATAAACTGTAAACTTATTTCAGCAGGCAATTCGATAAAGACTACCGGCTCCTCGGGCTGGTGCGAATATTTCAATGTCCCAATGTGCCAAACCGTTGGCTTGTGACACACATTTACGCGTCCGTCACTCGCTGCGCTCGCTCGAAAACTATAGCCTAACCCAAAACCAATCCCTCTTGCGGCCGTTATTAGATAAGGAGAAGACTTATTTCAAATTCGCGAACGTATCGGGTCGGTTGTGAGGTTGGACTAGATTTTTACGAGCGAGCGGAGCGAGCGAGCAACGATTACAATTTCCAAGCTATAAATATTCTTTATATTGCCTTGCATATATTTCCTGTTATTACCTAATTTTGTCAGCGATTTCGGACATCACGTGGCACTGTACTATGTGGAAAGATTACTATTAATGTGAAACAATTAATAAACTCTAAACTTTTGTCTGTAGGCAATTCGATAAAAACTACCGGCTTCTCGATCTGGTGCGAATATTTCAATGTCCCAATGTGCCAAACCGTTGGCTTGTGACACACATTTACGCGTCCGTCACTCGCTGCGCTCGCTCGAAAACTATAGCCTAACCCAAAACCAATCCCTCTTGCGGCCGTTATTAGATAAGGAGAAGACTTATTTCAAATTCGCGAACGTATCGGTTCGGTTGTGAGGTTGGACTAGATTTTTACGAGCGAGCGGAGCGAGCGAGCAACAATTTCAATTTCCAAGCTATAAATATACCTTATATTGCCTTGCATATATTTCCATTTATTACCTAACATTGTCAGTGATTTCGGACATCACGTGGCACTGTACTATGTGGAAACATTACTATTTATGTGAAACAATTGATAAACTGTAAACTTTCGTCTGTAGGCAATTCGACAAAAACTACCGGCTTTTCGATCTGGTGCGAATATTTCAATGTCCCAATGTGCCAAACTGTTGGCTTGTGACACACATTTACGCGTCCGTCACTCACTGCGCTCGCTCGAAAACTATAGCCTAACCCAAAACCAATCCCTCTTGCGGCCGTTATTAGATAAGGAGAAGACTTATTTCAAATTCGCGAACGTATCGGGTTGGGTGTGAGGTTGGACTAGATTTTTACGAGCGAGCGGAGCGAGCGAGCAACAACTTCAATTTCCAAGCTATAAATGTACCTATATTGCCTTGCATATATTTCCATTTATTACCTAACATTGTCAGTGATTTCGGACATCACGTGGCACTGTACTATGTGGAAATATTACTATTTATGTGAAACAATTGATAAACTGTAAACTTTTGTCTGTAGGCAATTCGATAAAGACTACCGGCTTCTCGGGCTGGTGCGAATATTTCAATGTCCCAATGTGCCAAACCGTTGGCTTGTGACACACATTTACGCGTCCGTCACTCGCTGCGCTCGCTCGAAAACTATAGCCTAACCCAAAACCAATCCCTCTTGCGGCCGTTATTAGATAAGGAGAAGACTTATTTCAAATTCGCGAACGTATCGGTGCGGTTGTGAGGTTGGACTAGATTTTTACGAGCGAGCGGAGCGAGCGAGCAACTACTTCAATTTCCAAGCTATAAATATACCTTATATTGCCTTGCATATATTTCCATTTATTACCTAATGTTTCAGCGATTTTGGACATCACGTGGCACAGTGCTATGTGGAAACATTACTATTTATGTGAAACAATTGATAAACTGTAAACTTTCGTCTGTAGGCAATTCGACAAAAACTACCGGCTTTTCGATCTGGTGCGAATATTTCAATGTCCCAATGTGCCAAACAGTTGGCTTGTGACACACATTTACGCGTCCGTCACTCGCTGCGCTCGCTCGAAAACTATAGCCTAACCCAAAACCAATCCCTCTTGCGGCCGTTATTAGATAAGGAGAAGACTAATTTCAAATTCGCGAACGTATCGGATTGGTTGCGTGGTTGGTCTAGATTTTTACGAGCGAGCGGAGCGAGCGAGCAACAATTTCAATTTCCAAGCTATAAATATACCTTATAATGCCTTGCATATATTTCCATTTATTACCTAACATTGTCAGTGATTTCGGACATCACGTGGCACAGTACTATGTGGAAATATTACTATTTATGTGAAACTATTGATAAACTGTAAACTTTTGTCAGTAGGCAAATCGATAATGACTACCGGCTCCTCGGGCTGGTGCGAATATTTCAATGTCCCAATGTGCCAAACAGTTGGCTTGTGACACACATTTGCGCGTCCGTCACTCGCTGCGCTCGCTCGAAAACTATAGCCTAACCCCAAACCAATCCCTCTTGCGGCCGTTATTAGATAAGGAGAAGACTTATTTCAATTTCGCGAACGTATCAGGTCGGTTGTGAGGTTGGACTAGATTTTTACGAGCGAGCGGAGCGAGCGAGCAACAATTTCAATTTCCAAGCTATAAATATACCTTATATTGCCTTGCATATATTTCCATTTATTACCTAACATTGTCAGTGATTTCGGACATCACGTGGCACTGTACTATGTGGAAACATTACTATTTATGTGAAACTATTGTTAATCTGTAAACTTTTGTCAGTAGGCATATCGATAATGACTACCGGCTCCTCTGGCTGGTGCGAATATTTCAATGTCCCAATGTGCCAAACAGTTGGCTTGTGACACACATTTACGCGTCCGTCACTCGCTGCGCTCGCTCGAAAACTATAGCCTAACCCAAAACCAATCCCTCTTGCGGCCGTTATTAGATAAGGAGAAGACTAATTTCAAATTCGCGAACGTATCGGGTCGGTTGTGAGGTTGGACTAAATTTTTACGAGCGAGCGGAGCGAGCGAGCAACAACTTCAATTTCCAAGCTATAAATATTCTTTATATTGCCTTGCATATATTTCCTGTTATTACCTAATTTTGTCAGCGATTTCGGACATCACGTGGCACTGTACTATGTGGAAACATTACTATTTATGTGAAACAGTTGATAAACTCTAAACTTTTGTCTGTAGGCAATTCGATAAAGACTACCGGCTTCTCGAGCTGATGCGAATATTTCAATGTCCCAATGTGCCAAACCGTTGGCTTGTGACACACATTTACGCGTCCGTCACTCGCTGCGCTCGCTCGAAAACTATAGCCTAACCCCAAACTAATCCCGCTTGCGGCCGTTATTAGACAAGGAGAAGACTTATTTCAAAATCGCGAACGTATCGGGTCGGTTGTGAGGTTGGACTAGATTTTTACGAGCGAGCGGAGCGAGCGAGCAATAACTTCAATTTCCAAGCTATAAATATACCTTATATTGCCTTGCATATATTTCCATTTATTACCTAATGTTTCAGCGATTTTGGACATCACGTGGCACAGTACTATGTGGAAATATTACTATTTATGTGAAACTATTGTTAAACTGTAAACTTATTTCAGCAGGCAAATCGATAAAGACTACCGGCTCCTCGGGCTGGTGCGAATATTTCAATGTCCCAATGTGCCAAACCGTTGGCTTGTGACACACATTTACGCGTCCGTCACTCGCTGCGCTCGCTCGAAAACTATAGCCTAACCCAAAACCAATCCCTCTTGCGGCCGTTATTAGATAAGGAGAAGACTTATTTCAAATTCGCGAACGTATCGGGTCGGGTGTGAGGTTGGACTAGATTTTTACGAGCGAGCGGAGCGAGCGAGCAACAACTTCAATTTCCAAGCTATAAATATTCTTTATATTGCCTTGCATATATTTCCTGTTATTACCTAATTTTGTCAGCGATTTCGGACATCACGTGGCACTGTACTATGTGGAAACATTACTATTAATGTGAAACAATTAATAAACTCTAAACTTTTGTCTGTAGGCAATTCGATAAAAACTACCGGCTTCTCGATCTGGTGCGAATATTTCAATGTCCCAATGTGCCAAACCGTTGGCTTGTGACACACATTTACGCGTCCGTCACTCGCTGCGCTCGCTCGAAAACTATAGCCTAACCCAAAACCAATCCCTCTTGCGGCCGTTATTAGATAAGGAGAAGACTTATTTCAAATTCGCGAACGTATCGGTTCGGTTGTGAGGTTGGACTAGATTTTTACGAGCGAGCGGAGCGAGCGAGCAACAATTTCAATTTCCAAGCTATAAATATACCTTATATTGCCTTGCATATATTTCCATTTATTACCTAACATTGTCAGTGATTTCGGACATCACGTGGCACTGTACTATGTGGAAACATTACTATTTATGTGAAACAATTGATAAACTGTAAACTTTCGTCTGTAGGCAATTCGACAAAAACTACCGGCTTTTCGATCTGGTGCGAATATTTCAATGTCCCAATGTGCCAAACTGTTGGCTTGTGACACACATTTACGCGTCCGTCACTCACTGCGCTCGCTCGAAAACTATAGCCTAACCCAAAACCAATCCCTCTTGCGGCCGTTATTAGATAAGGAGAAGACTAATTTCAAATTCGGGAATGAATCGGGTCGGTTGTGAGGTTGCACTAAATGTTTACGAGCGAGCGGAGCAAGCGAGCAACAACTTCAATTTCCAAGCTATAAATATACCTTATATTGCCTTGCATATATTTCCTGTTATTACCTAATTTTGTCAGCGATTTCGGACATAACGTGGCACTGTACTATGTGGAAACATTACTATTTATGTGAAACTATTGATAAACTGTAAACTTTTGTCAGTAGGCAAATCGATAATGACTACCGGCTCCTCGGGCTTGTGCGAATATTTCAATGTCCCAATGTGCCAAACAGTTGGCTTGTGACACACATTTACGCGTCCGTCACTCGCTGCGCTCGCTCGAAAACTATAGCCTAACCCAAAACCAATACCTCTTGCGGCCGTTATTAGATAAGGAGAAGGCTTATTTCAAATTCGCGAACGTATCGGGTCGGTTGTGAGTTTGGACTAGATTATTACGAGCGAGCGGAGCGAGCGAGCAACAATTTCAATTTCCAAGCTATAAATATACCTTATATTGCCTTGCATATATTTCCAGTTATTACCTAATTTTGTCAGCGATTTTGGACATCACGTGGCACAGTGCTATGTGGAAATATTACTATTTATGTGAAACAATTGATAAACTGTAACCTTTTGTCTGTAGGCAATTCGATAAAGACTACCGGCTTCTCGGGCTGGTGCGAATATTTCAATGTCCCAATGTGCCAAACCGTTGGCTTGTGACACACATTTACGCGTCCGTCACTCGCTGCGCTCTCTCGAAAACTATAGCCTACCACAAACCAATCCCTCTTGCGGCCGTTATTAGATAAGGAGAAGGCTTATTTCAAATTCGCGAACGTATCGGATCGGTTGCGTGGTTGGTCTAGATTTTTACGAGCGAGCGGAGCGAGCGAGCAACAATTTCAATTTCCAAGCTATAAATATACCTTATAATGCCTTGCATATATTTCCATTTATTACCTAACATTGTCAGTGATTTCGGACATTACGTGGCACTGTACTATGTGGAAACATTACTATTTATGTGAAACTATTGTTAAACTGTAAACTTTTGTCAGTAGGCAAATCGATAATGACTACCGGCTCCTCGGGCTTGTGCGAATATTTCAATGTCCCAATGTGCCAAACAGTTGGCTTGTGACACACATTTGCGCGTCCGTCACTCGCTGCGCTCGCTCGAAAACTATAGCCTAACCCCAAACCAATCCCTCTTGCGGCCGTTGTTAGTTAAGGAGAAGACTTATTTCAATTTCGCGAACGTATCGGGTCGGTTGTGAGGTTGGACTAGGTTTTTACGAGCGAGCGGAGCGAGCAAGCAACAATTTCAATTTCCAAGCTATAAATATACCTTATATTGCCTTGCATATATTTCCATTTATTAACTAACATTGTCAGTGATTTCGGACATCACGTGGCACTGTACTATGTGGAAACATTACTATTTATGTGAAACAATGTATAAACTGTACACTTTTGTCAGTAGGCATATCGATAATGACTACCGGCTCCTCTGGCTGGTGCGAATATTTCAATGTCCCAATGTGCTAAACAGTTGGCTTGTGATACACATTTACGCGTCCGTCACTCACTGCGCTCGCTCGAAAACTATAGCCTAACCCAAAACCAATCCCTCTTGCGGCCGTTATTAGATAAGGAGAAGACTAATTTCAAATTCGCGAACGTATCGGGTCGGTTGTGAGGTTGGACTAAATTTTTACGAGCGAGCGGAGCGAGCGAGCAACAACTTCAATTTCCAAGCTATAAATATTCTTTATATTGCCTTGCATATATTTCCTGTTATTACCTAATTTTGTCAGCGATTTCGGACATCACGTGGCACTGTACTATGTGGAAACATTACTATTAATGTGAAACAGTTGATAAACTCTAAACTTTTGTCTGTAGGCAATTCGATAAAGACTACCGGCTTCTCGATCTGGTGCGAATATTTCAATGTCCCAATGTGCCAAACCGTTGGCTTGTGACACACATTTACGCGTCCGTCACTCGCTGCGCTCGCTCGAAAACTATAGCCTAACCCCAAACCAATCCCTCTTGCGGCCGTTGTTAGTTAAGGAGAAGACTTATTTCAATTTCGCGAACGTATCGGGTCGGTTGTGAGGTTGGACTAGGTTTTTACGAGCGAGCGGAGCGAGCGAGCAACAATTTCAATTTCCAAGCTATAGAGATACCTTATATTGCCTTGCATATGTTTCCTGTTATTACCTAATTTTGTCAGCGATTTCAGATATCACGTGGCACTGTACTATGTGGAAGCATTACTATTAATGTGAAACAATTGATAAACTCTAAACTTTTGTCTGTAGGCAATTCGATAAAGACTACCGGCTTCTCGATCTGGTGCGAATATTTCAATGTCCCAATGTGCCAAACCGTTGGCTTGTGACACACATTTACGCGTCCGTCACTCGCTGCGCTCGCTCGAAAACTATAGCCTAACCCCAAACCAATCCCGCTTGCGGCCGTTATTAGATAAGGAGAAGACTTATTTCAAAATCGCGAACGTATCGGGTCGGTTGTGAGGTTGGACTAGATTTTTACGAGCGAGCGTGAGCGAGCGAGCAACAATTTCAATTTCCAAGCTATAAATGTACCTATATTGCCTTGCATATATTTCCATTTATTACCTAACATTGTCAGTGATTTCGGACATCACGTGGCACTGTACTATGTGGAAACATTACTATTTATGTGAAACTATTGTTAAACTGTAAACTTTTGTCAGTAGGCAAATTGATAATGACTACCGGCTCCTCGGGCTTGTGCGAATATTTCAATGTCCCAATGTGCCAAACCGTTGGCTTGTGACACACATTTACGCGTCCGTCACTCGCTGCGCTCGCTCGAAAACTATAGCCTACTCCAAACCAATCCCTCTTGCGGCCGTTATTAGATAAGGAGCAGACTTATTTCAAATTCGCGAACGTATCGGGTCGGTCGCGAGGTTGGACTAGATTTTTACGATCGAGCGGAGCGAGCGAGCAACAATTTCAATTTCCAAGCTATAAATATACCTTATATTGCCTTGCATATATTTCCAGTTATTACCTAATTTTGTCAGCGATTTCGGACATCACGTGGCACTGTACTATGTGGAAACATTACTATTTATGTGAAACAATTGATAAACTGTAAACTTTTGTCTGTAGGCAATTCGATAAAGACTACCGGCTTCTCGGGCTGGTGCGAATATTTCAATGTCCCAATGTGCCACACCGTTGGCTTGTGACACACATTTACACGTCCGTCACTCGCTGCGCTCGCTCGAAAACTATAGCCTAACCCCAAACCAATCCCTCTTGCGGCCGTTATTAGATAAGGAGAAGACTTATTTCAAATTCGCAAACGTATCGGGTCGGTTGTGAGGTTGGACTAGATTATTACGAGCGAGCGGAGCGAGCGAGCAACAATTTCAATTTCCAAGCTATAAATATACCTTATATTGCCTTGCATATATTTCCAGTTATTACCTAATTTTGTCAGCGATTTTGGACATCACGTGGCACAGTGCTATGTGGAAATATTACTATTTATGTGAAACAATTGATAAACTGTAAACTTTTGTCTGTAGGCAATTCGATAAAGACTACCGGCTTCTCGGGCTGGTGCGAATATTTCAATGTCCCAATTTGCCAAACCGTTGGCTTGTGACACACATTTACGCGTCCGTCACTCGCTGCGCTCGCTCGAAAACTATAGCCTACCACAAACCAATCCCTCTTGCGGCCGTTGTTAGTTAAGGAGAAGACTTATTTCAATTTCGCGAACGTATCGGGTCGGTTGTGAGGTTGGACTAGGTTTTTACGAGCGAGCGGAGCGAGCAAGCAACAATTTCAATTTCCAAGCTATAAATATACCTTATATTGCCTTGCATATATTTCCATTTATTACCTAACATTGTCAGTGATTTCGGACATCACGTGGCACTGTACTATGTGGAAGCATTACTATTTATGTGAAACAATGTATAAACTGTAAACTTTTGTCAGTAGGCATATCGATAATGACTACCGGCTCCTCTGGCTGGTGCGAATATTTCAATGTCCCAATGTGCTAAACAGTTGGCTTGTGATACACATTTACGCGTCCGTCACTCACTGCGCTCGCTCGAAAACTATAGCCTAACCCAAAACCAATCCCTCTTGCGGCCGTTATTAGATAAGGAGAAGACTAATTTCAAATTCGCGAACGTATCGGGTCGGTTGTGAGGTTGGACTAAATTTTTACGAGCGAGCGGAGCGAGCGAGCAACAACTTCAATTTCCAAGCTATAAATACACCTTATATTGCCTTGCATATATTTCCTGTTATTACTTAATTTTGTCAGCGATTTCGGACATCACGTGGCACTGTACTATGTGGAAACATTACTATTAATGTGAAACAGTTGATAAACTCTAAACTTTTATCTGTAGGCAATTCGATAAAGACTACCGGCTTCTCGGGCTGGTGCGAATATTTCAATGTCCCAATGTGCCACACCGTTGGCTTGTGACACACATTTGCGCGTCCGTCACTCGCTGCGCTCGCACGAAAACTACAGCCTATCCCCAAACCAATCCCTCTTGCGGCCGTTATAAGATAAGGAGAAGACTTATTTCAAAATCGCGAACGTATCGGGTCGGTTGTGAGGTAGGACTAGATTTTTACGAGCGAGCGGAGCGAGCGAGCAAAAATTTCAATTTCAAAGCTATAAATATACCTTATATTGCCTTGCATATATTTCCAGTTATTACCTAATTTTGTCAGCGATTTTGGACATCACGTGGCACAATACTATGTGGAAATATTACTATTTATGTGAAACAATTGACAAACTGTAAACTTTTGTCTGTAGGCAATTCGATGAATTCTACCGGCTTCTCGGGCTGGTGCGAATATTTCAATGTCCCAATGAGCCAAACCGTTGGCTTGTGACACACATTTACGCGTCCGTCACTCGCTGCGCTCGCTCGAAAACTATAGCCTAACCCCAAACCAATCCCTCTTGCGGCCGTTATTAGATAAGGAGAAGACTTATTACAAATTCGCGAACGTATCGCGTCGGTTGTGAGGTTGGACTAAATTTTTACGAGCGAGCGGGGCGAGCGAGCAACAACTTCAATTTCCAAGCTATAAATATTCTTTATATTGCCTTGCATATATTTCCTGTTATTACCTAATTTTGTCAGCGATTTCGGACATCACGTGGCACAGTATTATGTGGAAATATTACTATTTATGTGAAACAATTGATAAACTGTAAACTTTTGTCTGTAGGCAATTCGATAAAGACTACCGGCTTCTCGGGCTGGTGCGAATATATCATAGTCCCATTGTGCCAAACCGTTGGCTTGTGACACACATTTGCGCGTCCGTCACTCTTCTGCGCTCGCTCGAAAACTATAGCCTAACCCCAAACCAATCCCTCTTGCGGCCGTTATTAGTTAAGGTGAAGACTTATTTCAAAATCGCGAACGTATCGCGTCGGTTGTGAGGTTGGACTAAATTTTTACGAGCGAGCGGGGCGAGCGAGCAACGATTACAATTTCCAAGCTATAAATATTCCTTAGATTGCCTTGCATATATTTCCTGTTATTACCTAATTTTGTCAGCGATTTCGGACATCACGTGGCACTGTACTATGTGGAAACATTACTATTTATGTGAAACAATTGAATACCTGTAAACTTTTGTCTGTAGGCAATTCGATAAAGACTACCGGCTCCTCGGGCTGGTGCGAATATTTCAATGTCCCAATGTGCCAAACCGTTGGCTTGTGACACACATTTACGCGTCCGTCACTCGCTGCGCTCGCTCGAAAACTATAGCCTAACCCCAAACCAATCCCTCTTGCGGCCGTTATTAGATAAGGAGAAGACTTATTTCAAAATCGCGAACGTATCGGGTCGGTTGTGAGGTTGGACTAGATTTTTACGAGCGAGCGGAGCCAGCGAGCAAAAATTTCAATTTCAAAGCTATAAATATACCTTATATTGCCTTGCATATATTTCCAGTTATTACCTAATTTTGTCAGCGATTTTGGACATCACGTGGCACAGTGCTATGTGGAAATATTACTATTTATGTGAAACAATTGATAAACTGTATACTTTTGTCTGTAGGCAATTCGATAAAGACTACCGGCTTCTCGGGCTGGTGCGAATATTTCAATGTCCCAATGTGCCAAACCGTTGGCTTGTGACACACATTTACGCGTCGCTCGCTCGAAAACTATAGCCTAACCCCAAACCAATCCCTCTTGCGGCCGTTATAAGATAAGGAGAGGACTTATTTCAAATTCGCGAACGTATCGGGTCGGTTGTGAGGTTGGACTAGATTTTTACGAGCGAGCGGAGCGAGCGAGCAACAATTTCAATTTCCAAGCTATAAATATACCTTATATTGCCTTGCATATATTTCCAGTTATTACCTAATTTTGTCAGCGATTTTGGACATCACGTGGCACAGTACTATGTGGAAATATTACTATTTATGTGAAACAATTGATAAACTGTATACTTTTGTCTGTAGGCAATTCGATAAAGACTACCGGCTTCTCGGGCTGGTGCGAATATTTCAATGTCCCAATGTGCCAAACCGTTGGCTTGTGACACACATTTACGCGTCCGTCACTCGCTGCGCTCGCTCGAAAACTATAGCCAAACCCAAAACCAATCCCTCTTGCGGCCGTAATTAGATAAGGAGAAGACTTATTTCAAAATCGCGAACGTATCGGGTCGGTTGTGAGGTTGGACTAGATTTTTACGAGCGAGCGGAGCCAGCGAGCAAAAATTTCAATTTCAAAGCTATAAATATACCTTATATTGCCTTGCATATATTTCCAGTTATTACCTAATTTTGTCAGCGATTTTGGACATCACGTGGCACAATACTATGTGGAAATATTACTATTTATGTAAATCTATTGATAAACTGTATACTTTTGTCTGTAGGCAATTCGATAAAGACTACCGGCTCCTCGGGCTGGTGCGAATATTTCAATGTCCCAATGTGCCAAACCGTTGGCTTGTGACACACATTTACGCGTCGCTCGCTCGAAAACTATAGCCTAACCCCAAACCAATCCCTCTTGCGGCCGTTATTAGATAAGAAGACGACTTATTTCAAAATCGCGAACGTATCGGGTCGGTTGTGAGGTTGGACTAGATTTTTACGAGCGAGCGGAGCGAGCGAGCAACAATTTCAATTTCCAAGCTATAAATATACCTTATATTGCCTTGCATATATTTCCAGTTATTACCTAATTTTGTCAGCGATTTTGGACATCACGTGGCACAGTGCTATGTGGAAATATTACTATTTATGTGAAACAATTGATAAACTGTATACTTTTGTCTGTAGGCAATTCGATAAAGACTACCGGCTTCTCGGGCTGGTGCGAATATTTCAATGTCCCAATGTGCCAAACCGTTGGCTTGTGACACACATTTACGCGTCCGTCACTCGCTGCGCTCGCTCGAAAACTATAGCCAAACCCAAAACCAATCCCTCTTGCGGCCGTAATTAGATAAGGAGAAGACTTGTTTCAAATTCGCGAACGTATCGGGTCGGTTGTGAGTTTGGACTAGATTTTTACGAGCGAGCGGAGCGAGCGAGCAACAATTTCAATTTCAAAGCTATAAATATACCTTATATTGCCTTGCATATATTTCCAGTTATTACCTAATTTTGTCAGCGATATTGGACATCACGGGGCACAATACTATGTGGAAATATTACTATTTATGTGAAACAATTGATAAACTGTAAACTTTTGTCTGTAGGCAATTCGATAAAGACTACCGGCTTCTCCACCTGGTGCGAATATTTCAATGTCCCAATGTGCCAAACCGTTGGCTTGTGACACACATTTACGCGTCCGTCACTCGCTGCGCTCGCTCGAAAACTATAGCCTAACCCCAAACCAATCCCTCTTGCGGCCGTTATTAGATAAGGAGAAGACTTATTTCAAATTCGCGAACGTATCGGGTCGGTTGTGAGGTTGGACTAGATTTTTACGAGCGAGCGGAGCGAGCGAGCAACAATTTCAATTTCCAAGCTATAAATATACCTTATATTGCCTTGCATATATTTCCAGTTATTACCTAATTTTGTCAGCGATTTTGGACATCACGTGGCACAGTGCTATGTGGAAATATTACTATTTATGTGAAACAATTGATAAACTGTAAACTTTTGTCTGTAGGCAATTCGATAAAGACTACCGGCTTCTCGGGCTGGTGCGAATATTTCAATGTTCCAATGTGCCAAACCGTTGGCTTGTGACACACATTTACGCGTCCGTCACTCGCTGCGCTCGCTCGAAAACTATAGCCAAACCCAAAACCAATCCCTCTTGCGGCCGTAATTAGATAAGGAGAAGACTTGTTTCAAATTCGCGAACGTATCGGGTCGGTTGTGAGTTTGGACTAGATTTTTACGAGCGAGCGGAGCGAGCGAGCAACAATTTCAATTTCAAAGCTATAAATATACCTTATATTGCCTTGCATATATTTCCAGTTATTACCTAATTTTGTCAGCGATTTCGGACATCACGTGGCACTGTACTATGTGGAAACATTACTATTTATGTGAAACAATTGATAAACTGTAAACTTTTGTCTGTAGGCAATTCGATAAAGACTACCGGCTTCTCGGGCTGGTGCGAATATTTCGATGTCCCAATGTGCCAAACCGTTGGCTTGTGACACACATTTACGCGTCCGTCACTCGGTGCGCTCGCTCGAAAACTATAGCTTACCCCACACCAATCCCTCTTGCGGCCGTTATTAGTTCAGGAGAAGACTTATTTCAAAATCGCGAACGTATCGGGTCGGTTGTGTGGTTGGACTAAATTTTTACGAGCGAGCTGGGCGAGCGAGCAACAACTTCAATTTCCATGCTATAAATATACCTTATATTGCCTTGCATATATTTCCTGTTATTACCGAATTTTGTCAGCGATTTCGGACATCACGAGGCACTGTACTATGTGGAAACATTACTATTTATGTGAAACAATTGATAAACTGTAAACTTTTGTCTGTAGGCAATTCGATAAAGACTATCAGCTTCTCGATCTGGTGCGAATATTTCAATGTCCCAATGTGCCAAACCGTTGGCTTGTGACACCCATTTACGCGTCCGTCACTCGCTGCGCTCGCTCGAAAACTATAGCCAAACCCAAAACCAATCCCTCTTGCGGCCGTAATTAGATAAGGAGAAGACTTATTTCAAATTCGCGAACGTATCGGTTCGGTTGCGAGGTTGGACTAGATTTTTACGACCGACCGGAGCGAGCGAGCAACAATTTCAATTTCCAAGCTATAAATATACCTTATATTGCCTTGCATATATTTCCATTTATTACCTAACATTGTCAGTGATTTCGGACATCACGTGGCACTGTACTATGTGGAAACATTACTATTTATGTGAAACAATTGATAAACTGTAAACTTTTGTCTGTAGGCAATTCGATAAAGACTACCGGCTTCTCGAGCTGATGCGAATATTTCAATGTCCCAATGTGCCAAACCGTTGGCTTGTGACACACATTTACGCGTCCGTCACTCGCTGCGCTCGCTCGAAAACTATAGCCTAACCCCAAACCAATCCCTCTTGCGGCCGTTATTAGATAAGGAGAAGACTTATTACAAATTCGCGAACGTATCGGGTCGGTTGTGAGGTTGGACTAGATTTTTACGAGCGAGCGGAGCGAGCGAGCAAAAATTTCAATTTCAAAGCTATAAATATACCTTATATTGCCTTGCATAAATTTCCAGTTATTACCTAATTTTGTCAGCGATTTTGGACATCACGTGGCACATTACTATGTGGGAATATTACTGTTTATGTGAAACAATTGACAAACTGTAAACTTTTGTCTGTAGGCAATTCGATAAATTCTACCGGCTTCTCGGGCTGGTGCGAATATTTCAATGTCCCAATGAGCCAAACCGTTGGCTTGTGACACACATTTACGCGTCCGTCACTCGCTGCGCTCGCTCGAAAACTATAGCCTAACCCCAAACCAATCCCTCTTGCGGCCGTTATTAGATAAGAGGAAGAGTTATTACAAATTCGCGAACGTATCGCGTCGGTTGTGAGGTTGGACTAAATTTTTACGAGCGAGCGGAGCGAGCGAGCAACAACTTCAATTTCCAAGCTATAAATATACCTTATATTGCCTTGCATATATTTCCATTTATTACCTAATGTTTCAGCGATTTTGGACATCACGTGGCACAGTGCTATGTGGAAATATTACTATTTATGTGAAACAATTGATAAACTGTAAACTTTTGTCAGTAGGCAAATTGATAAAGACTACCGGCTTCTCGGGCTGGTGCGAATATTTCAATGTCCCAATGTGCCAAACCGTTGGCTTGTGACACCCATTTACGCGTCCGTCACTCGCTGCGCTCGCTCGAAAACTATAGCCAAACCCAAAACCAATCCCTCTTGCGGCCGTAATTAGATAAGGAGAAGACTTATTTCAAATTCGCGAACGTATCGGTTCGGTTGCGAGGTTGGACTAGATTTTTACGACCGAGCGGAGCGAGCGAGCAACAATTTCAATTTCCAAGCTATAAATATACCTTATATTGCCTTGCATATATTTCCATTTATTACCTAACATTGTCAGTGATTTCGGACATCACGTGGCACTGTACTATGTGGAAACATTACTATTTATGTGAAACAATTGATAAACTGTAAACTTTTGTCTGTAGGCAATTCGATAAAGACTACCGGCTTCTCGATCTGGTGCGAATATTTCAATGTCCCAATGTGCCAAACCGGTGGCTTGTGACACACATTTACGCGTCCGTCACTCGCTGCGCTCGCTCGAAAACTGTAGCCTAACCCCAAACCAATCCCTCTTGCGGCCGTTATAAGATAAGGAGAAGACTCATTTCAAATTCGCGAACGTATCGGGTCGGTTGTGAGGTTGGACTAGATTTTTACGAGCGAGCGGAGCGAGCGAGCAAAAATTTCAATTTCAAAGCTATAAATATACCTTATATTGCCTTGCATATATTTCCAGTTATTACCTAATTTTGTCAGCGATTTTGGACATCACGTGGCACAGTGCTATGTGGAAATATTACTATTTATGTGAAACAATTGATAAACTGTAAACTTTTGTCTGTAGGCACTTCGATAAAGACTACCGGCTTCTCGGGCTGGTGCGAATATTTCAATGTCCCAATGTGCCAAACCGTTTGCTTGTGACACACATTTACGCGTCCGTCACTCGCTGCGCTCGCTCGAAAACTATAGCCTAACCCCAAACCAATCCCTCTTGCGGCCGTTATTAGATAAGGAGAAGACTCATTTCAAATTCGCGAACGTATCGGGTCGGTTGTGAGGTTGGACTAAATTTTTACGAGCGAGCGGGGCGAGCGAGCAACAACTTCAATTTCCAAGCTATAAATATACCTTATATTGCCTTGCATATATTTCCTGTTATTACCTAATTTTGTCAGCGATTTCGGACATCACGTGGCGCTGTACTATGTGGAAACATTACTATTTATGTGAAACAATTGATAAACTGTAAACTTTTGTCTGTAGGCAATTCGATAAATTCTACCGGCTTCTCGGGCTGGTGCGAATATTTCAATGTCCCAATGAGCCAAACCGTTGGCTTGTGACACACATTTACGCGTCCGTCATTCGCTGCGCTCGCTCGAAAACTATAGCCTAACCCCAAACCAATCCCTCTTGCGGCCGTTATTAGATAAGGAGAAGACTTATTACAAATTCGCGAACGTATCGCGTCGGTTGTGAGGTTGGACTAAATTTTTACGAGCGAGCGGAGCGAGCGAGCAACGATTACAATTTCCAAGCTATAAATATTCTTTATATTGCCTTGCATATATTTCCTGTTATTACCTAATTTTGTCAGCGATTTCGGACATCACGTGGCACAGTATTATGTGGAAATATTACTATTTATGTGAAACAATTGATAAACTGTAAACTTTTGTCTGTAGGCAATTCGATAAAGACTACCGGCTTCGCGGGCTGGTGCGAATATTTCAATGTCCCAATGTGCCACACCGTTGGCTTGTGACACACATTTGCGCGTCCGTCACTCTTCTGCGCTCGCTCGAAAACTATAGCCTAACCCCAAACCAATCCCTCTTGCGGCCGTTATTAGTTAAGGTGAAGACTTATTTCAAAATCGCGAACGTATCGGGTCGGTTGTGAGGTTGGACTACATTTTTACGAGCGAGCGGAGCGAGCGAGCAACAATTTCAATTTCAAAGCTATAAATATACCTTATACTGCCTTGCATATATTTCCTGTTATTACCAAATTTTGTCAGCGATTTCGGACATCACGTGGCACTGTACTATGTGGAAACATTACTATTTATGTGAAACAATTGATAAACTGTAAACTTTTGTCTGTAGGCAATTCGATAAAGACTACCGGCTTCTCGAGCTGATGCGAATATTTCAATGTCCCAATGTGCCAAACCGTTGGCTTGTGACACACATTTACGCGTCCGTCACTCGCTGCGCTCGCTCGAAAACTATAGCCTAACCCCAAACCAATCCCTCTTGCGGCCGTTACAAGATAAGGAGAAGACTTATTTCCAAATCGCGAACGTATCGGGTCGGTTGTGAGGTTGGACTAGATTTTTACGAGCGAGCGGAGCGAGCGAGCAACAATTTCAATTTCAAAGCTATAAATATACCTTATATTGCCTTGCATATATTTCCAGTTATTACCTAATTTTGTCAGCGATTTTGGACATCACGTGGCACAATACTATGTTGAAATATTACTATTTATGTGAAACAATTGATAAACTGTAAACTTTTGTCTGTAGGCAATTCGATAAAGACTACCGGCTTCTCGGGCTGGTGCGAATATTTCAATGTCCCAATGAGCCAAACCGTTGGCTTGTGACACACATTTACGCGTCCGTCACTCGCAGCGCTCGCTCGAAAACTATAGCCAAACCCAAAACCAATCCCTCTTGCGGCTGTAATTAGATAAGGAGAAGACTTATTTCAAATTCGCGAACGTATCGGGTCGGTTGTGAGTTTGGACTAGATTTTTACGAGCGAGCGGAGCGAGCGAGCAACAGTTCCAATTTCAAAGCTATAAATATACCTTATATTGCCTTGCATATATTTCCAGTTATTACCTAATTTTGTCAGCGATTTTGGACATCACGTGGCACAATACTATGTGGGAATATTACTATTTATGTGAAACAATTGACAAACTGTAAACTTTTGTCTGTAGGCAATTCGATAAATTCTACCGGCTTCTCGGGCTGGTGCGAATATTTCAATGTCCCAATGAGCCAAACCGTTGGCTTGTGACACACATTTACGCGTCCGTCACTCGCTGCGCTCGCTCGAAAACTATAGCCTAACCCCAAACCAATCCCTCTTGCGGCCGTTATTAGATAAGGTGAAGACTCATTTCAAATTCGCGAACGTATCGGGTCGGTTGTGAGGTTGGACTAGATTTTTACGAGCGAGCGGAGCGAGCGAGCAACAATTTCAATTTCCAAGCTATAAATATACCTTATATTGCCTTGCATATATTTCCAGTTATTACCTAATTTTGTCAGCGATTTTGGACATCACGTGGCACAGTGCTATGTGGAAACATTACTATTTATGTGAAACAATTGATAAACTGTAAACTTTTGTCTGTAGGCAATTCGATATAGACTACCGGCTTCTCGATCTGGTGCGAATATTTCAATGTCCCAATGTGCCAAACCGTTGGCTTGTGACACACATTTACGCGTCCGTCACTCTCTGCGCTCGCTCGAAAACTATAGCCTAACCCCAAACCAATCCCT
Source organism: Bombus terrestris (assembly GCF_910591885.1). Classification (NCBI taxonomy): domain Eukaryota; kingdom Metazoa; phylum Arthropoda; class Insecta; order Hymenoptera; family Apidae; genus Bombus; species Bombus terrestris. Next base: position 3,079,660 of record NW_025963551.1, on the reverse strand, counting down.
CTTGCGGCCGTTATAAGATAAGGAGAAGACTTATTTCCAAATCACGAACGTATCGGGTCGGTTGTGAGGTTGGACTAGATTTTTACGAGCGAGCGGAGCGAGCGAGCAACAATTTCAATTTCAAAGCTATAAATATACCTTATATTGCCTTGCATATATTTCCAGTTATTACCTAATTTTGTCAGCGATTTCGGACATCACGTGGCACTGTACTATGTGGAAACATTACTATTTATGTGAAACAATTGATAAACTGTAAACTTTTGTCCGTAGGCAATTCGATAAAGACTACCGGTTTCTCGGGCTGGTGCGAATATTTCAATGTCCCAATGTGCCACACCGTTGGCATGTGACACACATTTGCGCGTCCGTCACTTGCTGCGCTCGCTCGAAAACTATAGCCTAACCCCAAACCAATCCCTCTTGCGGCCGTTATTAGATAAGGAGAAGACTTATTTCAAATTCGCGAACGTATCGGGTCGGTTGTGAGGTTGGACTAGATTTTTACGAGCGAGCGGAGCGAGCGAGCAACAATTTCAATTTCCAAGCTATAAATATTCTTTATATTGCCTTGCATATATTTCCATTTATTACCTAACATTGTCAGTGATTTCGGACATCACGTGGCACTGTATTATGTGGAAACATTACTATTTATGTGAAACAATGGATAAACTGTAAACTTTTGTCTGTAGGCAATTCGATAAAGACTACCGGCTTCTCGGGCTGATGCGAATATTTCAATGTCCCAATGTGCCAAACCGTTGGCTTGTGACACACATTTACGCGTCCGTCACTCGCTGCGCTCGCTCGAAAACTATAGCCTAACCCCAAACCAATCCCTCTTGCGGCCGTTATTAGATAAGGAGAAGACTTATTTCAAATTCGCGAACGTATCGGGTCGGTTGTGAGGTTGGACTAGATTTTTACGAGCGAGCGGAGCGAGCGAGCAACAATTTCAATTTCCAAGCTATAAATATACCTTCTATTGCCTTGCATATATTTCCATTTATTAACTAACATTGTCAGTGATTTCGGACATCACGTGGCACTGTATTATGTGGAAACATTACTATTTATGTGAAACAATGGATAAACTGTAAACTTTTGTCTGTAGGCAATTCGATAAAGACTACCGGCTTCTAGGGCTGATGCGAATATTTCAATGTCCCAATGTGCCAAACCGTTGGCTTGTGACACACATTTACGCGTCCGTCACTCGCTGCGCTCGCTCGAAAACTATAGCCTAACCCCAAACCAATCCCTCTTGCGGCCGTTATTAGATAAGGAGAAGACTTATTTCAAATTCGCGAACGTATCGGGTCGGTTGTGAGGTTGGACTAGATTTTTACGAGCGAGCGGAGCGAGCGAGCAACAATTTCAATTTCCAAGCTATAAATATACCTTCTATTGGCTTGCATATATTTCCATTTATTACCTAACATTGTCAGTGATTTCGGACATCACGTGGCACTGTATTATGTGGAAACATTACTATTTATGTGAAACAATGGATAAACTGTAAACTTTTGTCTGTAGGCAATTCGATAAAGGCTACCGGCTTCTAGGGCTGATGCGAATATTTCAATGTCCCAATGTGCCAAACCGTTGGCTTGTGAAACACATTTACGCGTCCGTCACTCGGTGCGCTCGCTCGAAAACTATAGCCTACCCCACACCAATCCCTCTTGCGGCCGTTATTAGTTCAGGAGAAGACTTATTTCAAAATCGCGAACGTATCGGGTCGGTTGTGAGGTTGGACTAAATTTTTACGAGCGAGCTGGGCGAGCGAGCAACAACTTCAATTTCCATGCTATAAATATACCTTATATTGCCTTGCATATATTTCCTGTTATTACCAATTTTTGTCAGCGATTTCGGACATCACGTGGCACTGTACTATGTGGAAACATTACTATTTATGTGAAGCAATTGATAAACTGTAAACTTTTGTCTGTAGGCAATTCGATAACGACTACCAGCTTCTCGATCTGGTGCGAATATTTCAGTGTCCCAATGTGCCAAACCGCTGGCTTGTGACACACATTTACGCGTCCGTCACTCGCTGCGCTCGCTCGAAAACTATAGCCTAACCCCACACCGATCCCTCTTGCGGCCGTTATTAGATAAGGAGAAGACTTATGTCAAAATCGCGAACGTATCGGGTCGGTTGTGAGGTTGGACTAGATTTTTACGAGCGAGCGGAGCGAGCGAGCAACAACTTCAATTTCCATGCTATAAAAACACCTTATATTGCCTTGCATATATTTCCTGTTATTACCAATTTTTGTCAGCGATTTCGGACATCACGTGGCACTGTACTATGTGGAAACATTACTATTTATGTGAAACAATTGATAAACTGTAAACTTTTGTCTGTAGGCAATTCGATAAAGACTACCGGCTTCTCGGGCTGGTGCGAATATTTCAATGTCCCAATGAGCCAAACCGTTGGCTTGTGACACACATTTACGCGTCCGTCACTCGCAGCGCTCGCTCGAAAACTATAGCCAAACCCAAAACCAATCCCTCTTGCGGCCGTAATTAGATAAGGAGAAGACTTATTTCAAATTCGCGAACGTATCGGGTCGGTTGTGAGTTTGGACTAGATTTTTACGAGCGAACGGAGCGAGCGAGCAACAATTTCAATTTCAAAGCTATAAATATACCTTATATTGCCTTGCATATATTTCCAGTTATTACCTAATTTTGTCAGCTATTTTGGACATCACGTGGCACAATACTATGTGGGAATATTACTATTTATGTGAAACAATTGACAAACTGTAAACATTTGTCTGTAGGCAATTCGATAAATTTTACCGGCTTCTCGGGCTGGTGCGAATATTTCAATGTCCCAATGTGCCACACCGTTGGCATGTGACACACATTTGCGCGTTCGTCATTCGCTGCGCTCGCTCGAAAACTATAGCCTAACCCCAAACCAATCCCTCTTGCGGCCGTTATAAGATAAGGAGAAGACTTATTTCAAAATCGCGAACGTATCGGGTCGGTTGTGAGGTTGGACTGGATTTTTACGAGCGAGCGAGCAACAATTTCAATTTCAAAGCTATAAATATACCTTATATTGCCTTGCATATATTTCCAGTTATTACCTAATTTTGTCAGCGATTTTGGACATCACGTGGCACAGTGCTATGTGGAAATATTACTATTTATGTGAAACAATTGATAAACTGTAAACTTTTGTCTGTAGGCAATTCGATAAAGACTACCAGCTTCTCGGGCTGGTGCGAATATTTCAATGTCCCAATGTGCCAAACCGTTGGCTTGTAACACACATTTACGCGTCCGTCACTCGCTGCGCTCGCTCGAAAACTATAGCCAAACCCAAAACCAATCCCACTTGCGGCCGTAATTAGATAAGGTGAAGACTTATTTCAAATTCGCGAACGTATCGGGTCGGTTGTGAGTTTGGACTAGATTTTTACGAGCGAGCGGAGCGTGCGAGCAACAACTTCAATTTCCAAGCTATAAATATACCTTATATTGCCTTGCATATATTTCCTGTTATTACCAAATTTTGTCAGCGATTTCGGACATCACGTGGCACTGTACTATGTGGAAACATTACTATTTATGTGAAACAATTGATAAACTGTAAACTTTTGTCTGTAGGCAATTCGATATAGACTACCGGCTTCTCGATCTGGTGCGAATATTTCAATGTCCCAATGTGCCAAACCGTTGGCTTGTGACACACATTTACGCGTCCGTCACTCGCTGCGCTCGCTCGAAAACTATAGCCTAACCCCAAACCAATCCCTCTTGCGGCCGTTATAAGATAAGGAGAAGACTTATTTCAAATTCGCGAACGTATCGGTTCGGTTGCGAGGTTGGACTAGATTTTTACGAGCGAGCGGAGCGAGCGAGCAACAATTTCAATTTCCAAGCTATAAATATACCTTATATTGCCTTGCATATATTTCCATTTATTACCTAACATTGTCAGTGATTTCGGACATCACGTGGCACTGTACTTTGTGGAAACATTACTATTTATGTGAAACAATTGATAAACAGTAAACTTTTGTCTGTAGGCAATTCGATAAAGACTACCGGCTTCTCGGGCTGGTGCGAATATTTCAATGTCCCAATGTGCCACACCGTTGGCTTGTGACACACATTTACGCGTCCGTCACTCGCTGCGCTCGCTCGAAAACTATAGCCTAACCCCAAACCAATCCCGCTTGCGGCCGTTATTAGATAAGGTGAAGACTTATTTCAAATTCGCGAACGTATCGGGTCGGTTGTGAGGTTGGACTAGATTTTTACGAGCGAGCGGAGCGAGCGAGCAACAATTTCAATTTCCAAGCTATAAATATACCTTATATTGCCTTGCATATATTTCCATTTATTACCTAACATTGTCAGTGATTTCGGACATCACGTGGCACTGTACTTTGTGGAAACATTACTATTTATGTGAAACAATTGATAAACTGTAAACTTTTGTCTGTAGGCAATTCGATAAAGACTACCGGCTTCTCGGGCTGGTGCGAATATTTCAATGTCCCAATGTGCCAAACCGTTGGCTTGTGACACACATTTACGCGTCCGTCACTCGCTGCGCTCGCTCGAAAACTATAGCCAAACCCAAAACCAATCCCACTTGCGGCCGTAATTAGATATGGTGAAGACTTATTTCAAATTCGCGAACGTATCGGGTCGGTTGTGAGTTTGGACTAGATTTTTACGAGCGAGCGGAGCGTGCGAGCAACAACTTCAATTTCCAAGCTATAAATATACCTTATATTGCCTTGCATATATTTCCTGTTATTACCAAATTTTGTCAGCGATTTCGGACATCACGTGGCACTGTACTATGTGGAAACATTACTATTTATGTGAAACAATTGATAAACTGTAAACTTTTGTCTGTAGGCAATTCGATAAAGACTACCGGCTTCTCGGGCTGGTGCGAATATTTCAATGTCCCAATGTGCCAAACCGTTGGCTTGTGACACACATTTACGCGTCCGTCACTCTCTGCGCTCGCTCGAAAACTATAGCCTAACCCCAAACCAATCCCTCTTGCGGCCGTTATAAGATAAGGAGAAGACTTATTTCCAAATCGCGAACGTATCGGGTCGGTTGTGAGGTTGGACTAGATTTTTACGAGCGAGCGGAGCGAGCGAGCAACAATTTCAATTTCCAAGCTATAAATATACCTTATATTGCCTTGCATATATTTCCAGTTATTACCTAATTTTGTCAGCGATTTTGGACATCACGTGGCACAGTGCTATGTGGAAATATTACTATTTATGTGAAACAATTGATAAACTGTAAACTTTTGTCTGTAGGCAATTCGATAAAGACTACCGGCTTCTCGGGCTGGTGCGAATATTTCAATGTCCCAATGAGCCAAACCGTTGGCTTGTGACACACATTTACGCGTCTGTCACTCGCAGCGCTCGCTCGAAAACTATAGCCAAACCCAAAACCAATCCCTCTTGCGGCCGTAATTAGATAAGGAGAAGACTTATTTCCAAATCGCGAACGTATCGGGTCGGTTGTGAGTTTGGACTAGATTTTTACGAGCGAACGGAGCGAGCGAGCAACAATTTCAATTTCAAAGCTATAAATATACCTTATATTGCCTTGCATATATTTCCAGTTATTACCTAATTTTGTCAGCGATTTTGGACATCACGTGGCACAATACTATGTGGAAATATTACTATTTATGTGAAACATTTGATAAACTGTAAACTTTTGTCTGTAGGCAATTCGATAAAGACTACCAGCTTCTCGGGCTGGTGCGAATATTTCAATGTCCCAATGTGCCAAACCGTTGGCTTGTAACACACATTTACGCGTCCGTCACTCGCTGCGCTCGCTCGAAAACTACAGCCAAACCCAAAACCAATCCCACTTGCGGCCGTAATTAGATAAGGTGAAGACTTATTTCAAATTCGCGAACGTATCGGGTCGGTTGTGAGTTTGGACTAGATTTTTACGAGCGAGCGGAGCGTGCGAGCAACAACTTCAATTTCCAAGCTATAAATATACCTTATATTGCCTTGCATATATTTCCTGTTATTAACAAATTTTGTCAGCGATTTCGGACATCACGTGGCACTGTACTATGTGGAAACATTACTATTTATGTGAAACAATTGATAAACTGTAAACTTTTGTCTGTAGGCAATTCGATAAATTCTACCGGCTTCTCGGGCTGGTGCGAATATTTCAATGTCCCAATGTGCCAAACCGTTGGCTTGTGACACACATTTACGCGTCCGTCACTCGCTGCGCTCGCTCGAAAACTATAGCCTACCCCACACCAATCCCTCTTGCGGCCGTTATTAGTTCAGGAGAAGACTTATTTCAAAATCGTGAACGTATCGGGTCGGTTGTGAGGTTGGACTAAATTTTTACGAGCGAGCTGGGCGAGCGAGCAACAACTTCAATTTCCATGCTATAAAAATACCTTATATTGCCTTGCATATATTTCCTGTTATTACCTATTTTTGTCAGCGATTTCGGACATCACGTGGCACTGTACTATGTGGAAACATTACTATTTATGTGAAACAATTGATAAACTGTAAACTTTTGTCTGTAGGCAATTCGATAAAGACTACCAGCTTCTCGATCTGGTGCGAATATTTCAATGTCCCAATGTGCCAAACCGTTGGCTTGTGACACACATTTACGCGTCCGTCACTCGCTGCGCTCGCTCGAAAACTATAGCCTAACCCCACACCAATCCCTCTTGCGGCCGTTATTAGATAAGGAGAAGACTTATGTCAAAATCGCGAACGTATCGGGTCGGTTGTGAGGTTGGACTAGATTTTTACGAGCGAGCGGAGCGAGCGAGCAACAATTTCAGTTTCAAAGCTATAAATATACCTTATATTGCCTTGCATATATTTCCAGTTATTACCTAATTTTGTCAGCGATTTCGGACATCACGTGGCACTGTACTATGTGGAAACATTACTATTTATGTGAAACAATTGATAAACTGTAAACTTTTGTCCGTAGGCAATTCGATAAAGACTACCGGTTTCTCGGGCTGGTGCGAATATTTCAATGTCCCAATGTGCCACACCGTTGGCATGTGACACACATTTGCGCGTCCGTCATTCGCTGCGCTCGCTCGAAAACTATAGCCTAACCCCAAACCAATCCCTCTTGCGGCCGTTATTAGATAAGGAGAAGACTTATTTCAAAATCGTGAACGTATCGGGTCGATTGTGAGGTTGGACTGGATTTTTACGAGCGAGCGGAGCGAGCGAGCAACAATTTCAATTTCAAAGCTATAAATATACCTTATATTGCCTTGCATATATTTCCAGTTATTACCTAATTTTGTCAGCGATTTTGGACATCACGTGGCACAATACTATGTGGAAATATTACTATTCATGTGAAACAATTGATAAACTGTAAACTTTTGTCTGTAGGCAATTCGATAAAGACTACCGGTTTCTCGGGCTGGTGCGAATATTTCAATGTCCCAATGTGCCAAACCGTTGGCTTGTGACACACATTTACGCGTCCGTCACTCGCTGCGCTCGCTCGAAAACTATAGCCTACCCCACACCAATCCCTCTTGCGGCCGTTATTAGTTCAGGAGAAGACTTATTTCAAAATCGTGAACGTATCGGGTCGGTTGTGAGGTTGGACTGGATTTTTACGAGCGAGCGGAGCGAGCGAGCAACAATTTCAATTTCAAAGCTATAAATATACCTTATATTGCCTTGCATATATTTCCAGTTATTACCTAATTTTGTCAGCGATTTTGGACATCACGTGGCACAATACTATGTGGAAATATTACTATTTATGTGAAACATTTGATAAACTGTAAACTTTTGTCTGTAGGCAATTCGATAAAGACTACCAGCTTCTCGGGCTGGTGCGAATATTTCAATGTCCCAATGTGCCAAACCGTTGGCTTGTAACACACATTTACGCGTCCGTCACTCGCTGCGCTCGCTCGAAAACTATAGCCAAACCCAAAACCAATCCCACTTGCGGCCGTAATTAGATAAGGTGAAGACTTATTTCAAATTCGCGAACGTATCGGGTCGGTTGTGAGTTTGGACTAGATTTTTACGAGCGAGCGGAGCGTGCGAGCAACAACTTCAATTTCCAAGCTATAAATATACCTTATATTGCCTTGCATATATTTCCTGTTATTACCAAATCTTGTCAGCGATTTCGGACATCACGTGGCACTGTACTATGTGGAAACATTACTATTTATGTGAAACAATTGATAAACTGTAAACTTTTGTCTGTAGGCAATTCGATATAGACTACCGGCTTCTCGATCTGGTGCGAATATTTCAATGTCCCAATGTGCCAAACCGTTGGCTTGTGACACACATTTACGCGTCCGTCACTCTCTGCGCTCGCTCGAAAGCTATAGCCTAACCCCAAACCAATCCCTCTTGCGGCCGTTATAAGGCAAGGAGAAGACTTATTTCCAAATCGCGAACGTATCGGGTCGGTTGTGAGGTTCGACTAGATTTTTACGAGCGAGCGGAGCGAGCGAGCAACAATTTCAATTTCAAAGCTATAAATATACCTTATATTGCCTTGCATATATTTCCAGTTATTACCTAATTTTGTCAGCGATTTCGGACATCACGTGGCACTGTACTATGTGGAAACATTACTATTTATGTGAAACAATTGATAAACTGTAAACTTTTGTCCGTAGGCAATTCGATAAAGACTACCGGTTTCTCGGGCTGGTGCGAATATTTCAATGTCCCAATGTGCCACACCGTTGGCATGTGACACACATTTGCGCGTCCGTCATTCGCTGCGCTCGCTCGAAAACTATAGCCTAACCCCAAACCAATCCCTCTTGCGGCCGTTATTAGATAAGGAGAAGACTTATTTCAAATTCGCGAACGTATCGGGTCGGTTGTGAGGTTGGACTAGATTTTTACGAGCGAGCGGAGCGAGCGAGCAACAATTTCAATTTCCAAGCTATAAATATACCTTCTATTGCCTTGCATATATTTCCATTTATTACCTAACATTGTCAGTGATTTCGGACATCACGTGGCACAATACTATGTGGAAATATTACTATTCATGTGAAACAATTGATAAACTGTAAACTTATTTCAGCAGGCAATTCGATAAAGACTACCGGCTCCTCGGGCTGGTGCGAATATTTCAATGTCCCAATGTGCCAAACCGTTGGCTTGTGACACACATTTACGCGTCCGTCACTCGCTGCGCTCGCTCGAAAACTATAGCCTACCCCAAACCAATCCCTCTTGCGGCCGTTATTAGATAAGGAGAAGACTTATTTCAAAATCGTGAACGTATCGGGTCGGTTGTGAGGTTGGACTAAATTTTTACGAGCGAGCTGGGCGAGCGAGCAACAACTTCAATTTCCATGCTATAAAAATACCTTATATTGTCTTGCATATATTTCCTGTTATTACCTAATTTTGTCAGCGATTTCGGACATCACGTGGCACAGTATTATGTGGAAACATTACTATTTATGTGAAACAATTGATAAACTGTAAACTTTTGTCTGTAGGCAATTCGATAAAGACTACCAGCTTCTCGATCTGGTGCGAATATTTCAATGTCCCAATGTGCCAAACCGTTGGCTTGTGACACACATTTACGCGTCCGTCACTCGCTGCGCTCGCTCGAAAACTATAGCCTAACCCCACACCAATCCCTCTTGCGGCCGTTATTAGATAAGGAGAAGACTTATGTCAAAATCGCGAACGTATCGGGTCGGTTGTGAGGTTGGACTAGATTTTTACGAGCGAGCGGAGCGAGCGAGCAACAATTTCAATTTCCAAGCTATAAATATACCTTATATTGCCTTGCATATATTTCCAGTTATTACCTAATTTTGTCAGCGATTTTGGACATCACGTGGCACAATACTATGTGGAAATATTACTATTCATGTGAAACAATTGATAAACTGTAAACTTTTGTCTGTAGGCAATTCGATAAAGACTACCGGCTTCTCGGGCTGGTGCGAATATTTCAATGTCCCAATGTGCCAAACCGTTGGCTTGTGACACACATTTACGCGTCCGTCACTCGCTGCGCTCGCTCGAAAACTATAGCCAAACCCAAAACCAATCCCTCTTGCGGCCGTAATTAGATAAGGAGAAGACTTATTTCAAATTCGCGAACGTTTCGGTTCGGTTGCGAGGTTGGACTAGATTTTTACGAGCGAGCTGAGCGAGCGAGCAACAATTTCAATTTCCAAGCTATAAATATACCTTATATTGCCTTGCATATATTTCCATTTATTACCTAACATTGTCAGTGATTTCGGACATCACGTGGCACTGTACTTTGTGGAAACATTACTATTTATGTGAAACAATTGATAAACAGTAAACTTTTGTCTGTAGGCAATTCGATAAAGACTACCGGCTTCTCGGGCTGGTGTGAATATTTCAATGTCCCAATGTGCCACACCGTTGGCTTGTGACACACATTTGCGCGTCCGTCACTCTTCTGCGCTCGCTCGAAAACTATAGCCTAACCCCAAACCAATCCCTCTTGCGGCCGTTATTAGTTAAGGTGAAGACTTATTTCAAAATCGCGAACGTATCGGGTCGGTTGTGAGGTTGGACTAGATTTTTACGAGCGAGCGGAGCGAGCGAGCAACAATTTCAATTTCCAAGCTATAAATATACCTTATATTGCCTTGCATATATTTCCTGTTATTACCAAATTTTGTCAGCGATTTCGGACATCACGTGGCACTGTACTATGTGGAAACATTACTATTTATGTGAAACAATTGATAAACTGTAAACTTTTGTCTGTAGGCAATTCGATAAAGACTACCGGCTTCTCGGGCTGGTGCGAATATTTCAATGTCCCAATGTGCCAAACCGTTGGCTTGTGACACACATTTACGCGTCCGTCACTCGCTGCGCTCGCTCGAAAACTATAGCCAAACCCAAAACCAATCCCACTTGCGGCCGTAATTAGATATGGTGAAGACTTATTTCAAATTCGCGAACGTATCGGGTCGGTTGTGAGTTTGGACTAGATTTTTACGAGCGAGCGGAGCGTGCGAGCAACAACTTCAATTTCCAAGCTATAAATATACCTTATATTGCCTTGCATATATTTCCTGTTATTACCAAATTTTGTCAGCGATTTCGGACATCACGTGGCACTGTACTATGTGGAAACATTACTATTTATGTGAAACAATTGATAAACTGTAAACTTTTGTCTGTAGGCAATTCGATAAAGACTTCCGGCTTCTCGATCTGGTGCGAATATTTCTATGTCCCAATGTGCCAAGCCGTTGGCTTGTGACACACATTTACGCGTCCGTCACTCTCTGCGCTCGCTCGAAAACTATAGCCTAACCCCAAACCATCCCTCTTGCGGCCGTTATAAGATAAGGAGAAGACTTATTTCCAAATCGCGAACGTATCGGGTCGGTTGTGAGGTTGGACTAGATTTTTACGAGCGAGCGGAGCGAGCGAGCAACAATTTCAATTTCAAAGCTATAAATATACCTTATATTGCCTTGCATATATTTCCAGTTATTACCTTATTTTGTCAGCGATTTTGGACATCACGTGGCACAGTGCTATGTGGAAATATTACTATTTATGTGAAACAATTGATAAACTGTAAACTTTTGTCTGTAGGCAATTCGATAAAGACTACCGGCTTCTCGGGCTGGTGCGAATATTTCAATGTCCCAATGAGCCAAACCGTTGGCTTGTGACACACATTTACGCGTCCGTCACTCGCTGCGCTCGCTCGAAAACTATAGCCAAACCCAAAACCAATCCCACTTGCGGCCGTAATTAGATATGGTGAAGACTTATTTCAAATTCGCGAACGTATCGGGTCGGTTGTGAGTTTGGACTAGATTTTTACGAGCGAGCGGAGCGTGCGAGCAACAACTTCAATTTCCAAGCTATAAATATACCTTATATTGCCTTGCATATATTTCCATTTATTACCTAACATTGTCAGTGATTTCGGACATCACGTGGCACAATACTATGTGGAAATATTACTATTCATGTGAAACAATTGATAAACTGTAAACTTTTGTCTGTAGGCAATTCGATAAAGACTACCGGCTTCTCGGGCTGGTGCGAATATTTCAATGTCCCAATGTGCCAAACCGTTGGCTTGTGACACACATTTACGCGTCCGTCACTCGCTGCGCTCGCTCGAAAACTATAGCCTACCCCACACCAATCCCTCTTGCGGCCGTTATTAGTTCAGGAGATGACTTATTTCAAAATCGTGAACGTATCGGGTCGGTTGTGAGGTTGGACTGGATTTTTACGAGCGAGCGGAGCGAGCGAGCAACAATTTCAATTTCCAAGCTATAAATATACCTTCTATTGCCTTGCATATATTTCCAGTTATTACCTAATTTTGTCAGCGATTTCGGACATCACGTGGCACTGTACTATGTGGAAACATTACTATTTATGTGAAACAATTGATAAACTGTAAACTTTTGTCCGTAGGCAATTCGATAAAGACTACCGGTTTCTCGGGCTGGTGCGAATATTTCAATGTCCCAATGTGCCACACCGTTGGCATGTGACACACATTTGCGCGTCCGTCACTTGCTGCGCTCGCTCGAAAACTATAGCCTAACCCCAAACCAATCCCTCTTGCGGCCGTTATTAGATAAGGAGAAGACTTATTTCAAATTCGCGAACGTATCGGGTCGGTTGTGAGGTTGGACTAGATTTTTACGAGCGAGCGGAGCGAGCGAGCAACAATTTCAATTTCCAAGCTATAAATATACCTTCTATTGCCTTGCATATATTTCCATTTATTACCTAACATTGTCAGTGATTTCGGACATCACGTGGCACAGTATTATGTGGAAATATTACTATTTATGTGAAACAATTGATAAACTGTAAACTTATTTCAGTAGGCAAATCGATAAAGACTACCGGCTCCTCGGGCTTGTGCGAATATTTCAATGTCCCAATGTGCCAAACCGTTGGCTTGTGACACACATTTACGCGTCCGTCACTCGCTGCGCTCGCTCGAAAACTATAGCCTACCCCACACCAATCCCTCTTGCGGCCGTTATTAGATAAGGAGAAGACTTATTTCAAAATCGTGAACGTATCGGGTCGGTTGTGAGGTTGGACTAAATTTTTACGAGCGAGCTGGGCGAGCGAGCAACAACTTCAATTTCCATGCTATAAAAATACCTTATATTGCCTTGCATATATTTCCTGTTATTACCTATTTTTGTCAGCGATTTCGGACATCACGTGGCACTGTACTATGTGGAAACATTACTATTTATGTGAAACAATTGATAAACTGTAAACTTTTGTCTGTAGGCAATTCGATAAAGACTACCAGCTTCTCGATCTGGTGCGAATATTTCAATGTCCCAATGTGCCAAACCGTTGGCTTGTGACACACATTTACGCGTCCGTCACTCGCTGCGCTCGCTCGAAAACTATAGCCTAACCCCACACCAATCCCTCTTGCGGCCGTTATTAGATAAGGATAAGACTTATGTCAAAATCGCGAACGTATCGGGTCGGTTGTGAGGTTGGACTAGATTTTTACGAGCGAGCGGAGCAAGCGAGCAACAATTTCAATTTCAAAGCTATAAATATACCTTATATTGCCTTGCATATATTTCCAGTTATTACCTAATTTTGTCAGCGATTTTGGACATCACGTGGCACAATACTATGTGGAAATATTACTATTCATGTGAAACAATTGATAAACTGTAAACTTTTGTCTGTAGGCAATTCGATAAAGACTACCGGCTTCTCGGGCTGGTGCGAATATTTCAATGTCCCAATGTGCCAAACCGTTGGCTTGTGACACACATTTACGCGTCCGTCACTCGCTGCGCTCGCTCGAAAACTGTAGCCAAACCCAAAACCAATCCCTCTTGCGGCCGTAATTAGATAAGGAGAAGAATTATTTCAAATTCGCGAACGTATCGGTTCGGTTGCGAGGTTGGACTAGATTTTTACGAGCGAGCGGAGCGAGCGAGCAACAATTTCAATTTCCAAGCTATAAATATACCTTATATTGCCTTGCATATATTTCCATTTATTACCTAACATTGTCAGTGATTTCGGACATCACGTAGCACTGTACTATGTGGAAACATTACTATTTATGTGAAACAATTGATAAACTGTAAACTTTTGTCTGTAGGCAATTCGATAAAGACTACCGGCTTCTCGGGCTGGTGCGAATATTTCAATGTCCCAATGTGCCAAACCGTTGGCTTGTGACACACATTTACGCGTCCGTCACTCGCTGCGCTCGCTCGAAAACTATAGCCAAACCCAAAACCAATCCCTCTTGCGGCCGTAATTAGATAAGGAGAAGACTTATTTCAAATTCGCGAACGTATCGGTTCGGTTGCGAGGTTGGACTAGATTTTTACGAACGAGCGGAGCGAGCGAGCAACAATTTCAATTTCCAAGCTATAAATATACCTTATATTGCCTTGCATATATTTCCATTTATTACCTAACATTGTCAGTGATTTCGGACATCACGTGGCACTGTACTTTGCGGAAACATTACTATTTATGTGAAACAATTGATAAACAGTAAACTTTTGTCTGTAGGCAATTCGATAAAGACTACCGGCTTCTCGGGCTGGTGTGAATATTTCAATGTCCCAATGTGCCACACCGTTGGCTTGTGACACACATTTGCGCGTCCGTCACTCTTCTGCGCTCGCTCGAAAACTATAGCCTAACCCCAAACCAATCCCTCTTGCGGCCGTTATTAGTTAAGGTGAAGACTTATTTCAAAATCGCGAACGTATCGGGTCGGTTGTGAGGTTGGACTAGATTTTTACGAGCGAGCGGAGCGATCGAGCAACAATTTCAGTTTCAAAGCTATAAATATACCTTATATTGCCTTGCATATATTTCCTGTTATTACCAAATTTTGTCAGCGATTTCGGACATCACGTGGCACTGTACTATGTGGAAACATTACTATTTATGTGAAACAATTGATAAACTGTAAACTTTTGTCTGTAGGCAATTCGATAAAGACTACCGGCTTCTCGGGCTGGTGCGAATATTTCAATGTCCCAATGTGCCAAACCGTTGGCTTGTGACACACATTTACGCGTCCGTCACTCGCTGCGCTCGCTCGAAAACTATAGCCAAACCCAAAACCAATCCCACTTGCGGCCGTAATTAGATATGGTGAAGATTTATTTCAAATTCGCGAACGTATCGGGTCGGTTGTGAGTTTGGACTAGATTTTTACGAGCGAGCGGAGCGTGCGAGCAACAACTTCAATTTCCAAGCTATAAATATACCTTATATTGCCTTGCATATATTTCCTGTTATTACCAAATTTTGTCAGCGATTTCGGACATCACGTGGCACTGTACTATGTGGAAACATTACTATTTATGTGAAACAATTGATAAACTGTAAACTTTTGTCTGTAGGCAATTCGATAAAGACTACCGGCTTCTCGATCTGGTGCGAATATTTCTATGTCCCAATGTGCCAAGCCGTTGGCTTGTGACACACATTTACGCGTCCGTCACTCTCTGCGCTCGCTCGAAAACTATAGCCTAACCCCAAACCAATCCCTCTTGCGGCCGTTATTAGATAAGGAGAAGACTTATTTCCAATTCGCGAACGTATCGGGTCGGTTGTGAGGTTGGACTAGATTTTTACGAGCGAGCGGAGCGAGCGAGCAACAATTTCAATTTCCAAGCTATAAATATACCTTATATTGCCTTGCATATATTTCCATTTATTACCTAATGTTTCAGCGATTTTGGACATCACGTGGCACAGTGCTATGTGGAAATATTACTATTTATGTGAAACAATTGATAAACTGTAAACTTATTTCAGCAGGCAATTCGATAAAGACTACCGGCTTCTCGGGCTGGTGCGAATATTTCAATGTCCCAATGAGCCAAACCGTTGGCTTGTGACACACATTTACGCGTCCGTCACTCGCAGCGCTCGCTCGAAAACTATAGCCAAACCCAAAACCAATCCCTCTTGCGGCCGTTATTAGATAAGGAGAAGACTTATTTCAAATTCGCGAACGTATCGGGTCGGTTGTGAGTTTGGACTAGATTTTTACGAGCGAACGGAGCGAGCGAGCAACAATTTCAATTTCAAAGCTATAAATATACCTTATATTGCCTTGCATATATTTCCAGTTATTACCTAATTTTGTCAGCTATTTTGGACATCACGTGGCACAATACTATGTGGGAATATTACTATTTATGTGAAACAATTGACAAACTGTAAACATTTGTCTGTAGGCAATTCGATAAATTCTACCGGCTTCTCGGGCTGGTGCGAATATTTCAACGTCCCAATGAGCCAAACCGTTGGCTTGTGACACACATTTACGCGTCCGTCACTCGCAGCGCTCGCTCGAAAACTATAGCCAAACCCAAAACCAATCCCTCTTGCGGCCGTAATTAGATAAGGAGAAGACTTATTTCAAATTCGCGAACGTATCGGGTCGGTTGTGAGTTTGGACTAGATTTTTACGAGCGAACGGAGCGAGCGAGCAACAATTTCAATTTCAAAGCTATAAATATACCTTATATTGCCTTGCATATATTTCCAGTTATTACCTAATTTTGTCAGCTATTTTGGACATCACGTGGCACAATACTATGTGGGAATATTACTATTTATGTGAAACAATTGACAAACTGTAAACATTTGTCTGTAGGCAATTCGATAAATTCTACCGGCTTCTCGGGCTGGTGCGAATATTTCAACGTCCCAATGTGCCACACCGTTGGCATGTGACACACATTTGCGCGTCCGTCACTTGCTGCGCTCGCTCGAAAACTATAGCCTAACCCCAAACCAATCCCTCTTGCGGCCGTTATTAGATAAGGAGAAGACTTATTTCAAATTCGCGAACGTATCGGGTCGGTTGTGAGTTTGGACTAGATTTTGACGAGCGAGCGGAGCGAGCGAGCAACAATTTCAATTTCAAAGCTATAAATATACCTTATATTGCCTTGCATATATTTCCAGTTATTACCTAATTTTGTTAGCGATTTTGGACATCACGTGGCACAGTATTATGTGGAAATATTACTATTTATGTGAAACAATTGATAAACTGTAAACTTTTGTCTGTAGGCAATTCGATAAAGACTACCGGCTCCTCGGGCTGGTGCGAATATTTCAATGTCCCAATGTGCCAAACCGTTGGCTTGTGACACACATTTACGCGTCCGTCACTCGCTGCGCTCGCTCGAAAACTATAGCCTAACCCCAAACCAATCCCTCTTGCGGCCGTTATTAGATAAGGAGAAGACTTATTTCAAATTCGCGAACGTATCGGGTCGGTTGTGAGGTTGGACTAGATTTTTACGAGCGAGCGGAGCGAGCGAGCAACGATTACAATTTCCAAGCTATAAATATACCTTATATTGCCTTGCATATATTTCCTGTTATTACATAATTTTGTCAGCGATTTCGGACATCACGTGGCACTGTACTATGTGGAAACATTACTATTTATGTGAAACAATTGATAAACTGTAAACTTTTGTCTGTAGGCAATTCGATAAAGACTACCGGCTTCTCGGGCTGGTGCGAATATTTCAATGTCCCAATGAGCCAAACCGTTGGCTTGTGACACACATTTACGCGTCCGTCACTCGCAGCGCTCGCTCGAAAACTATAGCCTAACCCCAAACCAATCCCACTTGCGGCTGTAATTAGATAAGGTGAAGACTTATTTCAAATTCGCGAACGTATCGGGTCAGTTGTGAGTTTGGACTAGATTTTTACGAGCGAGCGGAGCGTGCGAGCAACAACTTCAATTTCCAAGCTATAAATATACCTTATATTGCCTTGCATATATTTCCTGTTATTACCAAATTTTGTCTGCGATTTCGGACATCACGTGGCACTGTACTATGTGGAAACATTACTATTTATGTGAAACAATTGATAAACTGTAAACTTTTGTCTGTAGGCAATTCGATATAGACTATCGGCTTCTCGATCTGGTGCGAATATTTCAATGTCCCAATGTGCCACAGCGTTGGCATGTGACACACATTTGCGCGTCCGTCATTCGCTGCGCTCGCTCGAAAACTATAGCCTAACCCCAAACCAATCCCTCTTGCGGCCGTTATTAGATAAGGAGAAGACTTATTTCAAATTCGCGAACGTATCGGGTCGGTTGTGAGGTTGGACTAGATTTTTACGAGCGAGCGGAGCGAGCGAGCAACAATTTCAATTTCCAAGCTATAAATATTCTTTATATTGCCTTGCATATATTTCCATTTATTACCTAATTTTTCAGCGATTTTGGACATCACGTGGCACAGTGCTATGTGGAAATATTACTATTTATGTGAAACAATTGATAAACTGTAAACTTATTTCAGCAGGCAATTCGATAAAGACTACCGGCTTCTCGGGCTGGTGCGAATATTTCAATGTCCCAATGTGCCAAACCGTTGGCTTGTGACACACATTTACGCGTCCGTCACTCGCTGCGCTCGCTCGAAAACTGTAGCCAAACCCAAAACCAATCCCTCTTGCGGCCGTAATTAGATAAGGAGAAGAATTATTTCAAATTCGCGAACGTATCGGTTCGGTTGCGAGGTTGGACTAGATTTTTACGAGCGAGCGGAGCGAGCGAGCAACAATTTCAATTTTCAAGCTATAAATATACCTTATATTGCCTTGCATATATTTCCATTTATTACCTAACATTGTCAGTGATTTCGGACATCACGTAGCACTGTACTATGTGGAAACATTACTATTTATGTGAAACAATTGATAAACTGTAAACTTTTGTCTGTAGGCAATTCGATAAAGACTACCGGCTTCTCGGGCTGGTGCGAATATTTCAATGTCCCAATGTGCCAAACCGTTGGCTTGTGACACACATTTACGCGTCCGTCACTCGCTGCGCTCGCTCGAAAACTATAGCCTAACCTAAAACCAATCCCTCTTGCGGCCGATATTCGATAAGGAGAAGACTTATTTCAAATTCGCGAACGTATCGGTGCGGTTGTGAGGTTGGACTAGATTTTTACGAGCGAGCGGAGCGAGCGAGCAACAATTTCAATTTCCAAGCTATAAATATACCTTATATTGCCTTGCATATATTTCCATTTATTACCTAACATTGTCAGTGATTTCGGACATCACGTGGCACTGTACTTTGTGGAAACATTACTATTTATGTGAAACAATTGATAAACAGTAAACTTTTGTCTGTAGGCAATTCGATAAAGACTACCGGCTTCTCGGGCTGGTGTGAATATTTCAATGTCCCAATGTGCCACACCGTTGGCTTGTGACACACATTTGCGCGTCCGTCACTCTTCTGCGCTCGCTCGAAAACTATAGCCTAACCCCAAACCAATCCCTCTTGCGGCCGTTATTAGTTAAGGTGAAGACTTATTTCAAAATCGCGAACGTATCGGGTCGGTTGTGAGGTTGGACTAGATTTTTACGAGCGAGCGGAGCGATCGAGCAACAATTTCAATTTCAAAGCTATAAATATACCTTATATTGCCTTGCATATATTTCCTGTTATTACCTAATTTTGTCAGCGATTTCGGACATCACGTGGCACTGTACTATGTGGAAACATTACTATTTATGTGAAACAATTGATAAACTGTAAACTTTTGTCTGTAGGCAATTCGATAAAGACTACCGGCTTCTCGGGCTGGTGCGAATATTTCAATGTCCCAATGTGCCAAACCGTTGGCTTGTGACACACATTTACGCGTCCGTCACTCGCTGCGCTCGCTCGAAAACTATAGCCTAACCTAAAACCAATCCCACTTGCGGCCGTAATTAGATATGGTGAAGACTTATTTCAAATTCGCGAACGTATCGGGTCGGTTGTGAGTTTGGACTAGATTTTTACGAGCGAGCGGAGCGTGCGAGCAACAACTTCAATTTCCAAGCTATAAATATACCTTATATTGCCTTGCATATATTTCCTGTTATTACCTAATTTTGTCAGCGATTTCGGACATCACGTGGCACAGTATTATGTGGAAACATTACTATTTATGTGAAACAATTGATAAACTGTAAACTTTTGTCTGTAGGCAATTCGATAAAGACTACCGGCTTCTCGATCTGGTGCGAATATTTCTATGTCCCAATGTGCCAAGCCGTTGGCTTGTGACACACATTTACGCGTCCGTCACTCTCTGCGCTCGCTCGAAAACTATAGCCTAACCCCAAACCAATCCCTCTTGCGGCCGTTATTAGATAAGGAGAAGACTTATTTCCAATTCGCGAACGTATCGGGTCGGTTGTGAGGTTGGACTAGATTTTTACGAGCGAGCGGAGCGAGCGAGCAACAATTTCAATTTCCAAGCTATAAATATACCTTATATTGCCTTGCATATATTTCCAGTTATTACCTAATTTTGTCAGCGATTTTGGACATCACGTGGCACAGTGCTATGTGGAAATATTACTATTTATGTGAAACAATTGATAAACTGTAAACTTATTTCAGCAGGCAATTCGATAAAGACTACCGGCTTCTCGGGCTGGTGCGAATATTTCAATGTCCCAATGTGCCAAACCGTTGGCTTGTGACACACATTTACGCGTCCGTCACTCGCAGCGCTCGCTCGAAAACTATAGCCAAACCCAAAACCAATCCCTCTTGCGGCCGTAATTAGATAAGGAGAAGACTTATTTCAAATTCGCGAACGTATCGGGTCGGTTGTGAGGTTGGACTAGATTTTTACGAGCGAACGGAGCGAGCGAGCAACAATTTCAATTTCCAAGCTATAAATATACCTTATATTGCCTTGCATATATTTCCAGTTATTACCTAATTTTGTCAGCTATTTTGGACATCACGTGGCACAATACTATGTGGGAATATTACTATTTATGTGAAACAATTGACAAACTGTAAACATTTGTCTGTAGGCAATTCGATAAATTCTACCGGCTTCTCGGGCTGGTGCGAATATTTCAACGTCCCAATGTGCCACACCGTTGGCATGTGACACACATTTGCGCGTCCGTCACTTGCTGCGCTCGCTCGAAAACTATAGCCTAACCCCAAACCAATCCCTCTTGCGGCCGTTATTAGATAAGGAGAAGACTTATTACAAATTCGCGAACGTATCGGGTCGGTTGTGAGGTTGGACTAGATTTTTACGAGCGAGCGGGGCGAGCGAGCAACAATTTCAATTTCAAAGCTATAAATATACCTTATATTGCCTTGCATATATTTCCAGTTATTACCTAATTTTGTTAGCGATTTGGGACATCACGTGGCACAGTATTATGTGGAAATATTACTATTTATGTGAAACAATTGATAAACTGTAAACTTTTGTCTGTAGGCAATTCGATAAAGACTACCGGCTCCTCGGGCTGGTGCGAATATTTCAATGTCCCAATGTGCCAAACCGTTGGCTTGTGACACACATTTACGCGTCCGTCACTCGCTGCGCTCGCTCGAAAACTATAGCCTAACCCCAAACCAATCCCTCTTGCGGCCGTTATTAGATAAGGAGAAGACTTATTTCAAATTCGCGAACGTATCGGGTCGGTTGTGAGGTTGGACTAGATTTTTACGAGCGAGCGGAGCGAGCGAGCAACGATTACAATTTCCAAGCTATAAATATACCTTATATTGCCTTGCATATATTTCCTGTTATTACCTAATTTTGTCAGCGATTTCGGACATCACGTGGCACTGTACTATGTGGAAACATTACTATTTATGTGAAACAATTGATAAACTGTAAACTTTTGTCTGTAGGCAATTCGATATAGACTACCGGCTTCTCGATCTGGTGCGAATATTTCAATGTCCCAATGTGCCAAACCGTTGGCTTGTGACACACATTTACGCGTCCGTCACTCTCTGCGCTCGCTCGAAAACTATAGCCTAACCCCAAACCAATCCCTCTTGCGGCCGTTATAAGATAAGGAGAAGACTTATTTCCAAATCGCGAACGTGTCGGGTCGGTTGTGAGGTTGGACTAGATTTTTACGAGCGAGCGGAGCGTGCGAGCAACAATTTCAATTTCAAAGCTATAAATATACCTTATATTGCCTTGCATATATTTCCAGTTATTACCTAATTTTGTCAGCGATTTCGGACATCACGTGGCACTGTACTATGTGGAAACATTACTATTTATGTGAAACAATTGATAAACTGTAAACTTTTGTCTGTAGGCAATTCGATAAAGACTACCGGCTTCTCGGGCTGGTGCGAATATTTCAATGTCCCAATGTGCCACACCGTTGGCATGTGACACACATTTGCGCGTCCGTCATTCGCGGCGCTCGCTCGAAAACTATAGCCTAACCCCAAACCAATCCCTCTTGCGGCCGTTATTAGATAAGGAGAAGACTTATTTCAAATTCGCGAACGTATCGGGTCGGTTGTGAGGTTGGACTAGATTTTTACGAGCGAGCGGAGCGAGCGAGCAACAATTTCAATTTCCAAGCTATAAATATACCTTCTATTGCCTTGCATATATTTCCATTTATTACCTAACATTGTCAGTGATTTCGGACATCACGTGGCACTGTATTATGTGGAAACATTACTATTTATGTGAAACAATGGATAAACTGTAAACTTTTGTCTGTAGGCAATTCGATAAAGACTACCGGCTTCTAGGGCTGATGCGAATATTTCAATGTCCCAATGTGCCAAACCGTTGGCTTGTGACACACATTTACGCGTCCGTCACTCGGTGCGCTCGCTCGAAAACTATAGCCTACCCCACACCAATCCCTCTTGCGGCCGTTATTAGTTCAGGAGAAGACTTATTTCAAAATCGCGAACGTATCGGGTCGGTTGTGAGGTTGGACTAAATTTTTACGAGCGAGCTGGGCGAGCGAGCAACAACTTCAATTTCCATGCTATAAATATACCTTATATTGCCTTGCATATATTTCCAGTTGTTACCTAATTTTGTCAGCGATTTCGGACATCACGTGGCACTGTACTATGTGGAAACATTACTATTTATGTGAAAGAATTGATAAACTGTAAACTTTTGTCTGTAGGCAATTCGATAAAGACTACCAGCTTCTCGATCTGGTGCGAATATTTCAATGTCCCAATGTGCCAAACCGTTGGCTTGTGACACACATTTACGCGTCCGTCACTCGCTGCGCTCGCTCGAAAACTATAGCCAAACCCAAAACCAATCCCTCTTGCGGCCGTAATTAGATAAGGAGAAGACTTATTTCAAATTCGCGAACGTATCGGTTCGGTTGCGAGGTTGGACTAGATTTTTACGAGCGAGCGGAGCGAGCGAGCAACAATTTCAATTTCAAAGCTATAAATATACCTTATATTGCCTTGCATATATTTCCAGTTATTACCTAATTTTGTCAGCGATTTTGGACATCACGTGGCACAGTGCTATGTGGAAATATTACTATTTATGTGAAACAATTGATAAACTGTAAACTTTTGTCTGTAGGCAAATTGATAAAGACTACCGGCTTCTCGGGCTGGTGCGAATATTTCAATGTCCCAATGTGCCAAACCGTTGGCTTGTGACACACATTTGCGCGTCCGTCACTCTTCTGCGCTCGCTCGAAAACTATAGCCTAACCCCAAACCAATCCCTCTTGCGGCCGTTATTAGTTAAGGTGAAGACTTATTTCAAAATCGCGAACGCATCGGGTCGGTTGTGAGGTTGGACTAGATTTTTACGAGCGAGCGGAGCGATCGAGCAACAATTTCAATTTCAAAGCTATAAATATACCTTATATTGCCTTGCATATATTTCCTGTTATTACCAAATTTTGTCAGCGATTTCGGACATCACGTGGCACTGTACTATGTGGAAACATTACTATTTATGTGAAACAATTGATAAACTGTAAACTTTTGTCTGTAGGCAACTCGATAAATACTACCGGCTTCTCGACCTGGTGCGAATATTTCAATGTCCCAATGTGCCTAACCGTTGGCTTGTGACACACATTTACGCGTCCGTCACTCGCTGCGCTCGCTCGAAAACTATAGCCTAACCCCAAACCAATCCCTCTTGCAGCCGTTATTAGATAAGGAGAAGACTTATTTCAAATTCGCGAACGTATCGGGTCGGTTGTGAGGTTGGACTAGATTTTTACGAGCGAGCGGAGCGAGCGAGCAACAATTTCAATTTCCAAGCTATAAATATACCTTATATTGCCTTGCATATATTTCCAGTTATTACCTAATTTTGTCAGCGATTTTGGACATCACGTGGCACAGTGCTATGTGGAAATATTACTATTTATGTGAAACAATTGATAAACTGTAAACTTTTGTCAGTAGGCAAATCGATAAAGACTACCGGCTCCTCGGGCTGGTGCGAATATTTCAATGTCCCAATGTGCCAAACCGTTGGCTTGTGACACACATTTACGCGTCCGTCACTCGCTGCGCTCGCTCGAAAACTATAGCCTAACCTAAAACCAATCCCTCTTGCGGCCGTTATTCGATAAGGAGAAGTCTTGTTTCAAATTCGCGAACGTATCGGGTCGGTTGTGAGTTTGGACTAGATTTTGACGAGCGAGCGGAGCGAGCGAGCAACAATTTCAATTTCAAAGCTATAAATATACCTTATATTGCCTTGCATATATTTCCAGTTATTACCTAATTTTGTCAGCGATTTTGGACATCACGGGGCACAATACTATGTGGAAATATTACTATTTATGTGAAACAATTGATAAGCTGTAAACTTTTGTCTGTAGGCAATTCGATAAAGACTACCGGCTTCTCGGGCTGGTGCGAATATTTCAATGTCCCAATGTGCCAAACCGTTGGCTTGTGACACACATTTACGCGTCCGTCACTCGGTGCGCTCGCTCGAAAACTATAGCCTACCCCACACCAATCCCTCTTGCGGTCGTTATTAGTTCAGGAGAAGACTTATTTCAAAATCGCGAACGTATCGGGTCGGTTGTGAGGTTGGACTAAATTTTTACGAGCGAGCTGGGCGAGCGAGCAACAACTTCAATTTCCAAGCTATAAATATACCTTATATTGCCTTGCATATATTTCCTGTTATTACCAAATTTTGTCAGCGATTTCGGACATCACGTGGCACTGTACTATGTGGAAACATTACTATTTATGTGAAACAATTGATAAACTGTAAACTTTTGTCTGTAGGCAATTCGATAAAGACTACCGGCTTCTCGATCTGGTGCGAATATTTCAATGTCCCAATGTGCCAAACCGTTGGCTTGTGACACACATTTACGCGTCCGTCACTCGCTGCGCTCGCTCGAAAACTATAGCCTACACCACACCAATCCCTCTTGCGGCCGTTATTAGTTCAGGAGAAGACTTATTTCAAAATCGCGAACGTATCGGGTCGGTTGTGAGGTTGGACTAAATTTTTACGAGCGAGCGGAGCGAGCGAGCAACAACTTCAATTTCCAAGCTATAAATATACCTTATATTGCCTTGCATATATTTCCTGTTATTACCTAATTTTGTCAGCGATTTTGGACACCACGTGGCACAGTGCTATGTGGAAATATTACTATTTATGTGAAACAATTGACAAACTGTAAACTTTTGTCTGTAGGCAATTCGATAAATTCTACCGGCTTCTCGGGCTGGTGCGAATATATCAATGTCCCATTGTGCCAAACCGTTGGCCTGTGACACACATTTACGCGTCCGTCACTCGCTGCGCTCGCTCGAAAACTATAGCCTACCCCACACCAATCCCTCTTGCGGCCGTTATTAGTTCAGGAGAAGACTTATTTCAAATTCGCGAACGTATCGGGTCGGTTGTGAGGTTGGACTAGATTTTTACGAGCGAGCGGAGCGAGCGAGCAACAGTTTCAATTTCCAAGCTATAAATATACCTTATATTGCCTTGCATATATTTCCAGTTATTACCCAATTCTGTCAGCGATTATGGACATCACGTGGCACAGTGCTATGTGGAAATATTACTATTTATGTGAAACAATTGATAAACTGTAAACTTTTGTCTGTAGGCAATTCGATAAAGACTACCGGCTTCTCGGGCTGGTGCGAATATTTCAATGTCCCAATGTGCCACACCATTGGCTTGTGACACACATTTACGCGTCCGTCACTCGCTGCGCTCGCTCGAAAACTATAGCCTAACCCAAAACCAATCCCTCTTGCGGCCGTTATTAGTTAAGGAGAAGACTTATTTCAAATTCGCGAACGTAGCGGTTCGGTTGCGAGGTTGGACTAGATTTTTACGAGCGAGCGGAGCGAGCGAGCAACAATTTCAATTTCCAAGCTACAAATATACCTTATATTGCCTTGCATATATTTCCATTTATTACCTAACATTGTCAGTGATTTCGGACATCACGTGGCACTGTACTATGTGGAAACATTACTATTTATGTGAAACAATTGATAAACTGTAAACTTTTGTCTGTAGGCAAATCGATAAAGACTACCGGCTCCTCGGGCTTGTGCGAATATTTCAATGTCCCAATGTGCCACACCGTTGGCTTGTGACACACATTTGCGCGTCCGTCACTCTTCTGCGCTCGCTCGAAAACTATAGCCTAACCCCAAACCAATCCCTCTTGCGGCCGTTATTAGTTAAGGTGAAGACTTATTTCAAAATCGCGAACGCATCGGGTCGGTTGTGAGGTTGGACTAGATTTTTACGAGCGAGCGGAGCGATCGAGCAACAATTTCAATTTCAAAGCTATAAATATACCTTATATTGCCTTGCATATATTTCCTGTTATTACCAAATTTTGTCAGCGATTTCGGACATCACGTGGCACTGTACTATGTGGAAACATTACTATTTATGTGAAACAATTGATAAACTGTAAACTTTTGTCTGTAGGCAACTCGATAAATACTACCGGCTACTCGACCTGGTGCGAATATTTCAATGTCCCAATGTGCCTAACCGTTGGCTTGTGACACACATTTACGCGTCCGTCACTCGCTGCGCTCGCTCGAAAACCATAGCCTAACCCCAAACCAATCCCTCTTGCAGCCGTTATAAGATAAGGAGAAGACTTATTTCAAATTCGCGAACGTATCGGGTCGGTTGTGAGGTTGGACTAGATTTTTACGAGCGAGCGGAGCGAGCGAGCAACAATTTCAATTTCCAAGCTATAAATATACCTTATATTGCCTTGCATATATTTCCAGTTATTACCTAATTTTGTCAGCGATTTTGGACATCACGTGGCACAGTGCTATGTGGAAATATTACTATTTATGTGAAACAATTGATAAACTGTAAACTTTTGTCAGTAGGCAATTCGATAAAGACTACCGGCTCCTCGGGCTGGTGCGAATATTTCAATGTCCCAATGTGCCAAACCGTTGGCTTGTGACACACATTTACGCGTCCGTCACTCGCTGCGCTCGCTCGAAAACTATAGCCTAACCCAAAACCAATCCCTCTTGCGGCCGTTATTAGATAAGGAGAAGTCTTGTTTCAAATTCGCGAACGTATCGGGTCGGTTGTGAGTTTGGACTAGATTTTGACGAGCGAGCGGAGCGAGCGAGCAACAATTTCAATTTCAAAGCTATAAATATACCTTATATTGCCTTGCATATATTTCCAGTTATTACCTAATTTTGTCAGCGATTTTGGACATCACGGGGCACAATACTATGTGGAAATATTACTATTTATGTGAAACAATTGATAAACTGTAAACTTTTGTCTGTAGGCAATTCGATAAAGACTACCGGCTTCTCGAGCTGATGCGAATATTTCAATGTCCCAATGTGCCAAACCGTTGGCTTGTGACACACATTTACGCGTCCGTCACTCGCTGCGCTCGCTCGAAAACTATAGCCTACACCACACCAATCCCACTTGCGGCCGTTATTAGTTCAGGAGAAGACTTATTTCAAAATCGCGAACGTATCGGGTCGGTTGTGAGGTTGGACTAAATTTTTACGAGCGAGCTGGGCGAGCGAGCAACAACTTCAATTTCCAAGCTATAAATATACCTTATATTGCCTTGCATATATTTCCTGTTATTACCCAATTCTGTCAGCGATTATGGACATCACGTGGCACAATACTATGTGGAAATATTACTATTTATGTGAAACAATTGATAAACTGTAAACTTTTGTCTGTAGGCAATTCGATAAAGACTACAGGCTTCTCGGGCTGGTGCGAATATTTCAATGTCCCAATGTGCCACGCCGTTGGCTTGTGACACACATTTACGCGTCCGTCACTCGCTGCGCTCGCTCGAAAACTATAGCCTAACCCAAAACCAATCCCTCTTGCGGCCGTTATTAGTTCAGGAGAAGACTTATTTCAAAATCGCGAACGTATCGGGTCGGTTGTGAGGTTGGACTAGATTTTTACGAGCGAGCGGAGCGAGCGAGCAACAATTTCAATTTCCAAGCTATAAATATACCTTATATTGCCTTGCATATATTTCCATTTATTACCTAATGTTTCAGCGATTTTGGACATCACGTGGCACAGTGCTATGTGGAAATATTACTATTTATGTGAAACAATTGACAAACTGTAAATTTTTGTCTGTAGGCAAATCGATAAAGACTACCGGCTTCTCGGGCTGGTGCGAATATTTCAATGTCCCAATGTGCCAAACAGTTGGCTTGTGACACACATTTACGCGTCCCTCGCTCGCTGCGCCCGCTCGAAAACTATAGCCTAACCTAAAACCAATCCCTCTTGCGGTCGTTATTCGATAAGGAGACGACTTATTTCAAATTTGAGAACGTGTCGGATCGATTATGAGGTTGGACTAGATTTTTACGTACGAGCGGAGCGAGCCAGCAACGATCACAATTTCCAAGCTATAAATATTCTTTATATTGCCTTGCATATATTTCCTGTTATTACCTCAATTTGTCAGCGATTTCGGACCTTACGTTGCACCGTACTATGTGGAAATATTACTATTTATGTAAAACTATTGATAAACTGTAAACTTTTGTCAGTAGGCAACGCGATAAAGACTTCCGACTCCTCGGGCTGGTGCGAATATTTCAATGTCCCTAAGTGCCAAACCGTTGGTTTGTGACACACCTTTACGCGACCCTCGCTCGCTGCGCTCGCTTGAAAACTATAGCCTAACCTAAAACCAATATCTCTTACGTACGCCATTCGATAAGGAGGGGACTAATTTCAAATTTGCGAACGTGTCGGATCGGTTGGGAGGTTGGACTAGATTCTTACGAGCGAGCGGAGCGAGCGAGCAACGATTACAATTTCCAAGCTATACATATACCTTATATTGCCTTGCATATATTTCCTGTTATTAAGTCAATTTGTCAGCGATTTCGGACCTTACGTGCACTGTACTATGTGGAAATATTACTATTTATGTAAAACTATTGATAAACCGTAAACTTTTGTCAGTAGGCAACGCGATAAAGACTTCCGACTCCTCGGGCTGGTGCGAATATTTCAATGTCCCTAAGTGCCAAACCGTTGGTCTGTGACACACATTTACGCGTCCGTCACTCGGTGCGCTCGCTCGAAAACTATAGCCTACCCCACACCAATCCCTCTTGCGGCCGTTATTAGTTCAGGAGAAGACTTATTTCAAAATCGCGAACGTATCGGGTCGGTTGTGAGGTTGGACTAAATTTTTACGAGCGAGCTGGGCGAGCGAGCAACAACTTCAATTTCCAAGCTATAAATATACCTTATATTGCCTTGCATATATTTCCTGTTATTACCAAATTTTGTCAGCGATTTCGGACATCACGTGGCACAGTATTATGTGGAAATATTACTATTTATGTGAAACAATTGATAAACTGTAAACTTTTGTCTGTAGGCAATTCGATAAAGACTACCGGCTTCTCGAGCTGATGCGAATATTTCAATGTCCCAATGTGCCAAACCGTTGGCTTGTGACACACATTTACGCGTCCCTCGCTCGCTGCGCTCGCTCGAAAACTATAGCCTACACCAAACCAATCCCTCTTGCGGCCGTTATTAGTTAAGGAGAAGACTTATTTCAAAATCGCGAACGTATCGGGTCGGTTGTGAGGTTGGACTAAATTTTTACGAGCGAGCTGGGCGAGCGAGCAACAACTTCAATTTCCAAGCTATAAATATTCTTTATATTGCCTTGCATATATTTCCTGTTATTACCTAATTTTGTCAGCGATTTTGGACATCACGTGGCACAATACTATGTGGAAATATTACTATTTATGTGAAACAATTGACAAACTGTAAACTTTTGTCTGTAGGCAATTCGATATATTCTACCGGCTTCTCGGGCTGGTGCGAATATATCAATATCCCATTGTGCCAAACCGTTGGCTTGTGACACACATTTACGCGTCCGTCACTCGCTGCGCTCGCTCGAAAACTATAGCCTACCCCACACCAATCCCTCTTGCGGCCGTTATTAGTTCAGGAGAAGACTTATTTCAAATTCGCGAACGTATCGGGTCGGTTGTGAGGTTGGACTAGATTTTTACGAGCGAGCGGAGCGAGCGAGCAACAATTTCAATTTCCAAGCTATAAATATACCTTATATTGCCTTGCATATATTTCCAGTTATTACCCAATTCTGTCAGCGATTATGGACATCACGTGGCACAATACTATGTGGAAATATTAGTATTTATGTGAAACAATTGATAAACTGTAAACTTTTGTCTGTAGGCAATTCGATAAAGACTACAGGCTTCTCGGGCTGGTGCGAATATTTCAATGTCCCAATGTGCCACGCCGTTGGCTTGTGACACACATTTACGCGTCCGTCACTCGCTGCGCTCGCTCGAAAACTATAGCCTAACCCAAAACCAATCCCTCTTGCGGCCGTTATTAGTTCAGGAGAAGACTTATTTCAAAATTGCGAACGTATCGGGTCGGTTGTGAGGTTGGACTAGATTTTTACGAGCGAGCGGAGCGAGCGAGCAACAATTTCAATTTCCAAGCTATAAATATACCTTATATTGCCTTGCATATATTTCCAGTTATTACCTAATTTTGTCAGCGATTTTGGACATCACGTGGCACAATACTATGTGGAAATATTACTATTTATGTGAAACAATTGACAAACTGTAAATTTTTGTCTGTAGGCATTTCGATAAATTCTACCGGCTTCTCGGGCTGGTGCGAATATTTCAATGTCCCAATGTGCCAAACAGTTGGCTTGTGACACACATTTGCGCGTCCGTCACTCGCTGCGCTCGATCGAAAACTATAGCCTAACCTAAAACCAATCCCTCTTGCGGTCGTTATTCGATAAGGAGACGACTTATTTCAAATTTGAGAACGTGTCGGATCGATTATGAGGTTGGACTAGATTTTTACGTACGAGCGGAGCGAGCCAGCAACGATCACAATTTCCAAGCTATAAATATTCTTTATATTGCCTTGCATATATTTCCTGTTATTACCTCAATTTGTCAGCGATTTCGGACCTTACGTTGCACCGTACTATGTGGAAATATTACTATTTATGTAAAACTATTGATAAACTGTAAACTTTTGTCAGTAGGCAACGCGATAAAGACTTCCGACTCCTCGGGCTGGTGCGAATATTTCAATGTCCCTAAGTGCCAAACCGTTGGTTTGTGACACACCTTTACGCGACCCTCGCTCGCTGCGCTTGCTTGAAAACTATAGCCTAACCTAAAACCAATATCTCTTACGTACGCCATTCGATAAGGAGGGGACTAATTTCAAATTTGCGAACGTGTCGGATCGGTTGGGAGGTTGGACTAGATTCTTACGAGCGAGCGGAGCGAGCGAGCAACGATTACAATTTCCAAGCTATACATATACCTTATATTGCCTTGCATATATTTCCTGTTATTAAGTCAATTTGTCAGCGATTTCGGACCTTACGTGCACTGTACTATGTGGAAATATTACTATTTATGTAAAACTATTGATAAACCGTAAACTTTTGTCAGTAGGCAACGCGATAAAGACTTCCGACTCCTCGGGCTGGTGCGAATATTTCAATGTCCCTAAGTGCCAAACCGTTGGTCTGTGACACACATTTACGCGTCCGTCACTCGGTGCGCTCGCTCGAAAACTATAGCCTACCCCACACCAATCCCTCTTGCGGCCGTTATTAGTTCAGGAGAAGACTTATTTCAAAATCGCGAACGTATCGGGTCGGTTGTGAGGTTGGACTAAATTTTTACGAGCGAGCTGGGCGAGCGAGCAACAACTTCAATTTCCAAGCTATAAATATACCTTATATTGCCTTGCATATATTTCCTGTTATTACCTAATTTTGTCAGCGATTTCGGACATCACGTGGCACAGTATTATGTGGAAATATTACTATTTATGTGAAACAATTGATAAACTGTAAACTTTTGTCTGTAGGCAATTCGATAAAGACTACCGGCTTCTCGAGCTGATGCGAATATTTCAATGTCCCAATGTGCCAAACCGTTGGCTTGTGACACACATTTACGCGTCCGTCACTCGCTGCGCTCGCTCGAAAACTATAGCCTACTCCAAACCAATCCCTCTTGCGGCCGTTATTAGTTCAGGAGAAGACTTATTTCAAAATCGCGAACGTATCGGGTCGGTTGTGAGGTTGGACTAAATTTTTACGAGCGAGCTGGGCGAGCGAGCAACAACTTCAATTTCCAAGCTATAAATATACCTTATATTGCCTTGCATATATTTCCTGTTATTACCTAATTTTGTCAGCGATTTTGGACATCACGTGGCACAGTACTATGTGGAAATATTACTATTTATGTGAAACTATTGACAAACTGTAAACTTTTGTCTGTAGGCAATTCGATATATTCTACCGGCTTCTCGGGCTGGTGCGAATATATCAATATCCCATTGTGCCAAACCGTTGGCTTGTGACACACATTTACGCGTCCGTCACTCGCTGCGCTCGCTCGAAAACTATAGCCTACCCCACACCAATCCCTCTTGCGGCCGTTATTAGTTCAGGAGAAGACTCATTTCAAATTCGCGAACGTATCGGGTCGGTTGTGAGGTTGGACTAGATTTTTACGAGCGAGCGGAGCGAGCGAGCAACAATTTCAATTTCCAAGCTATAAATATACCTTATATTGCCTTGCATATATTTCCAGTTATTACCCAATTCTGTCAGCGATTATGGACATCACGTGGCACAATACTATGTGGAAATATTAGTATTTATGTGAAACAATTGATAAACTGTAAACTTTTGTCTGTAGGCAATTCGATAAAGACTACAGGCTTCTCGGGCTGGTGCGAATATTTCAATGTCCCAATGTGCCACGCCGTTGGCTTGTGACACACATTTACGCGTCCGTCACTCGCTGCGCTCGCTCGAAAACTATAGCCTAACCCAAAACCAATCCCTCTTGCGGCCGTTATTAGTTCAGGAGAAGACTTATTTCAAAATCGCGAACGTATCGGGTCGGTTGTGAGGTTGGACTAGATTTTTACGAGCGAGCGGAGCGAGCGAGCAACAATTTCAATTTCCAAGCTATAAATATACCTTATATTGCCTTGCATATATTTCCATTTATTACCTAATTTTGTCAGCGATTTTGGACATCACGTGGCACAATACTATGTGGAAATATTACTATTTATGTGAAACAATTGACAAACTGTAAATTTTTGTCTGTAGGCATTTCGATAAATTCTACCGGCTTCTCGGGCTGGTGCGAATATTTCAATGTCCCAATGTGCCAAACAGTTGGCTTGTGACACACATTTGCGCGTCCGTCACTCGCTGCGCTCGATCGAAAATTATAGCCTAACCTAAAACCAATCCCCCTTGCGGCCGTTATTGGATAAGGAGACGACTTATTTCAAATTTGAGAACGTGTCCGATAGATTACGAGGTTGGACTAGATTTTTACGTGCGAGCGGAGCGAGCGAGCAACGATTACAATTTCCAAGCTATACACATACCTTATATTGCCTTGCATATATTTCCTGTTATTACCTCAATTTGTCAGCGATTTCGGACCTTACGTTGCACCGTACTATGTGGAAATATTACTATTTATGTAAAACTATTGATAAACTGTAAACTTTTGTCAGTAGGCAACGCGATAAAGACTTCCGACTCCTCGGGCTGGTGCGAATATTTCAATGTCCCTAAGTGCCAAACCGTTGGTTTGTGACACACCTTTACGCGACCCTCGCTCGCTGCGCTTGCTTGAAAACTATAGCCTAACCTAAAACCAATATCTCTTACGTACGCCATTCGATAAGGAGGGGACTAATTTCAAATTTGCGAACGTGTCGGATCGGTTGGGAGGTTGGACTAGATTCTTACGAGCGAGCGGAGCGAGCGAGCAACGATTACAATTTCCAAGCTATACATATACCTTATATTGCCTTGCATATATTTCCTGTTATTACCTCAATTTGTCAGCGATTTCGGACCTTACGTGCACTGTACTATGTGGAAATATTACTATTTATGTAAAACTATTGATAAACCGTAAACTTTTGTCAGTAGGCAACGCGATAAAGACTTCCGACTCCTCGGGCTGGTGCGAATATTTCAATGTCCCTAAGTGCCAAACCGTTGGTCTGTGACACACCTTTACGCGACCCTCGCTCGCTGCGCTGGCTCGAAAACTATAGCCTAACCTAAAACCAATATCACTTACGTTCGCCATTCGATAAGGAGGGGACTAATTTCAAATTTGCGAACGTGTCGGATCGGTTGGGAGGATGGACTAGATTTTTACGAGCGAGCGGAGCGAGCGAGCAACGATTACAATTTCCAAGCTATACATATACCTTATGGTGGCGTGCATATATTTCCTGTTATTACCCTAATTTGTCAGCGATTTCGGACCTCACGTTGCAACTGTACTATGTGGAAATATTACTATTTATGTAGAACTATTGATAAACTGTAAACTTTTGTCAGTAGGCAACTCGATAAAGACTTCCTACTCCTCGGGCAGGTGCGAATATTTCAATGTCCCTATGTGCCAATCCGATGATTTGTAACACACCTTTATGCGTCCCTCATTCGCTGCGCTCGATCGATAACTATAGCCTAACCTAAAACCAATCCCTCTTGTGTTCGTTATCCGATAAGGAGGCGACTAATTTCAAATTTGCGAACGTGTCGGATCGGTTGTGAGGTTGGACTAGATTCTTACGAGCGAGGGGAGCGAGCGATCAACGATTACAATTTCCAAGCTATACATATACCTTATATTGCCTTGCATATATTTGCTGTTATTACCTCAATTTGTCAGCGACTTCGGACCTTACGTGCACTGTACTATGTGGAAATATTACTATTTGTGTAAAACTATTGATAAACTGTAAACTTTTGTCAGTAGGCAACGCGATAAAGACTTCCGACTCCTCGGGCTGGTGCGAATATTTCAATGTCCCTAAGTGCCAAACCGTTGGTCTGTGACGCACCTTTACGCGACCTTCGCTCGCTGCGCTGGCTTGAAAACTATAGCCTAACCTAAAACCAATATCACTTACGTTCGCCATTCGATAAGGAGGGGACTAATTTCAAATTTGCGAACGTGTCGGATCGGTTGGGAGGATGGACTAGATTTTTACGAGCGAGCGGAGCGAGCGAGCAACGATTACAATTTCCAAGCTATACATATATCTTATATTGTCCTGCATATATTTCCTATTATTACCTCAATTTGACAGCGATTTCGGACCTCACGTTGCATTGTACTGTGTGAAAATATTACTATTTATGTACAAATATTGATATACTGTAAACTTTTGTCAGTACGCAATTCGATAAAGACTTCCAACTCCTCGGGCTGGTGCGAATATTTCAATGTCCCGAAGTGCCAAACCGTTGGTTTGTGACACACCTTTACGCGACCCTCGCTCGCTGCGCTCGATCGATAACTATAGCCTAACCTAAAACCAATCCCTCTTGTGTTCATTATCCGATAACGAGGCGACTAATTTCAAATTTGCGAACGTGTCGGATCGGTTGGGAGGTTGGACGAGATTTTTACGAGCGAGCAGAGCGAGCGAGCAACGATTACAATTTTCAAGCTATACATATACCTTATATTGCCTTGCATATATTTCCTGTTATTACCTCAATTTGTCAGCGATTTCGGACCTTACGTTGCACCCTACTATGTGGAAATATTACTATTTATGTAAAACTATTGATAAACTGTAAACCTTTGTCAGTAGGCAACGCGATAAAGACTTCCGACTCCTCGGGCTGGTGCGAATATTTCAATGTCCCTAAATGCCAAACCGTTGGTTTGTGACACACCTTTACGCGACCCTCGCTCGCTG
Source organism: Bombus terrestris (assembly GCF_910591885.1). Taxonomy (NCBI): domain Eukaryota; kingdom Metazoa; phylum Arthropoda; class Insecta; order Hymenoptera; family Apidae; genus Bombus; species Bombus terrestris. Next base: position 3,043,437 of record NW_025963551.1, on the reverse strand, counting down.
CGCTTGCTTGAAAACTATAGCCTAACCTAAAACCAATATCTCTTACGTACGCCATTCGATAAGGAGGGGACTAATTTCAAATTTGCGAACGTGTCGGATCGGTTTGGAGGTTGGACTAGATTCTTACGAGCGAGCGGAGCGAGCGAGCAACGATTACAATTTCCAAGTTATACATATACCTTATATTGCCTTGCATATATTTCCTGTTATTACCTCAATTTGTCAGCGATTTCGGACCTTACGTTGCACCGTACTATGTGGAAATATTACTATTTATGTAAAACTATTGATAAGCTATAAACTTTTGTCAGTAGGCAACTCGATAAAGACTTCCTACTTCTCGGGCAGGTGCGAATAATTCAATGTCCCTATGTGCCAAAACGGTGATTTGTGACGCACCTTTATGCGTCCCTCGCTCGCTGCGCTCGCTCGATAACTATAGCCTAACCTAAAACCAATCCCTCTCGCGTTCGTTATCCGATAAGGAGGCGACTAATTTCAAATTTGCGAACGTGTCGGATCGGTTGTGAGGTAGGACTAGATTCTTACGAGCGAGCGGGGCGAGCGAGCAACGATTACAATTGCCAAGCTATACATATACCTTATGGTGCCGTGCATATATTTCCTGTTATTACCTTAATTTGTCAGCGATATCGGACCTCACGTTGCAACTGTACTATGTGGAAATATTACTATTTATGTAGAACTATTGATAAACTGTAAACTTTTGTCTGTAGGCAACTCGATAAATACTTCCTACTCCTCGGGCAGGTGCGAATATTTCAATGTCCCTATGTGCCAATCCGATGATTTGTGACACACCTTTATGCGTCCCTCGCTCGCTGCGCTCGATCGATAACTATAGCCTAACCTAAAACCAATCCCTCTTGTGTTCGTTATCCGATAAGGAGGCGACTAATTTCAAATTTGCGAACGTGTCGGATCGGTTGTGAGTTTGGACTAGATTTTGACGAGCGAGCGGAGCGAGCGAGCAACAATTTCAATTTCAAAGCTATAAATATACCTTATATTGCCTTGCATATATTTCCAGTTATTACCTAATTTTGTCAGCGATCTTGGACATCACGGGGCACAATACTATGTGGAAATATTACTATTTATGTGAAACAATTGATAAACTGTAAATTTTTGTCTGTAGGCAATTCGATAAAGACTACCGGCTTCTCGGGCTGGTGCGAATATTTCAATGTCCCAATGTGCCAAACCGTTGGCTTGTGACACACATTTACGCGTCCGTCACTCGGTGCGCTCGCTCGAAAACTATAGCCTACCCCACACCAATCCCTCTTGCGGCCGTTATTAGTTCAGGAGAAGACTTATTTCAAAATCGCGAACGTATCGGGTCGGTTGTGAGGTTGGACTAAATTTTTACGAGCGAGCTGGGCGAGCGAGCAACAACTTCAATTTCCAAGCTATAAATATACCTTATATTGCCTTGCATATATTTCCTGTTATTACCAAATTTTGTCAGCGATTTCGGACATCACGTGGCACTGTACTATGTGGAAACATTACTATTTATGTGAAACAATTGATAAACTGTAAACTTTTGTCTGTAGGCAATTCGATAAAGACTACCGGCTTCTCGAGCTGATGCGAATATTTCAATGTCCCAATGTGCCAAACCGTTGGCTTGTGACACACATTTACGCGTCCGTCACTCGCTGCGCTCGCTCGAAAACTATAGCCTACTCCAAACCAATCCCTCTTGCGGCCGTTATTAGATAAGGAGAAGACTTATTTCAAATTCGCGAACGTATCGGGTCGGTTGTGAGGTTGGACTAAATTTTTACGAGCGAGCTGAGCGAGCGAGCAACAACTTCAATTTCCAAGCTATAAATATACCTTATATTGCCTTGCATATATTTCCTGTTATTACCTAATTTTGTCAGCGATTTTGGACATCACGTGGCACAGTATTATGTGGAAATATTACTATTTATGTGAAACAATTGACAAACTGTAAACTTTTGTCTGTAGGCAATTCGATATATTCTACCGGCTTCTCGGGCTGGTGCGAATATATCAATATCCCATTGTGCCAAACCGTTGGCTTGTGACACACATTTACGCGTCCGTCACTCGCTGCGCTCGCTCGAAAACTATAGCCTACCCCACACCAATCCCTCTTGCGGCCGTTATTAGATAAGGAGAAGACTTATTTCAAATTCGCGAACGTATCGGGTCGGTTGTGAGGTTGGACTAGATTTTTACGAGCGAGCGGAGCGAGCGAGCAACAATTTCAATTTCCAAGCTATAAATATACCTTATATTGCCTTGCATATATTTCCATTTATTACCTAACATTGTCAGTGATTTCGGACATCACGTGGCACTGTACTATGTGGAAACATTACTATTTATGTGAAACAATTGATAAACTGTAAACTTTTGTCTGTAGGCAATTCGATAAAGACTATCGGCTTCTCGGGCTGGTGCGAATATTTCAATGTCCCAATGTGCCACACCGTTGGCTTGTGACACACATTTGCGCGTCCGTCACTCTTCTGCGCTCGCTCGAAAACTATAGCCTACCCCACACCAATCCCTCTTGCGGCCGTTATTAGTTCAGGAGAAGACTTATTTCAAAATCGCGAACGTATCGGGTCGGTTGTGAGGTTGGACTAGATTTTTACGAGCGAGCGGAGCGAGCGAGCAACAATTTCAATTTCCAAGCTATAAATATACCTTATATTGCCTTGCATATATTTTCAGTTATCACCCAATTCTGTCAGCGATTATGGACATCACGTGGCACAATACTATGTGGAAATATTACTATTTATGTGAAACAATTGATAAACTGTAAACTTTTGTCTGTAGGCAATTCGATAAAGACTACCGGCTTCTCGGGCTGGTGCGAATATTTCAATGTCCCAATGTGCCACACCGTTGGCTTGTGACACACATTTACGCGTCCGTCACTAGCTGCGCTCGCTCGAAAACTATAGCCTAACCCAAAACCAATCCCTCTTGCGGCTGTTATTAGTTAAGGAGAAGACTTATTTCAAATTCGCGAACGTATCGGTTCGGTTGCGAGATTGGACTAGATTTTTACGAGCGAGCGGAGCGAGCGAGCAACAATTTCAATTTCCAAGCTATAAATATACCTTATATTGCCTTGCATATATTTCCATTTATTACCTAACATTGTCAGTGATTTCGGACATCACGTAGCACTGTACTATGTGGAAACATTACTATTTATGTGAAACAATTGATAAACTGTAAACTTTTGTCTGTAGGCAATTCGATAAAGACTACCGGCTTCTCGGGCTGGTGCGAATATTTCAATGTCCCAATGTGCCACACCGTTGGCTTGTGACACACATTTGCGCGTCCGTCACTCTTCTGCGCTCGCTCGAAAACTATAGCCTACCCCACACCAATCCCTCTTGCGGCCGTTATTAGTTCAGGAGAAGACTTATTTCAAAATCGCGAACGTATCGGGTCGGTTGTGAGGTTGGACTAAATTTTTACGAGCGAGCGGGGCGAGCGAGCAACAACTTCAATTTCCAAGCTATAAATATACCTTATATTGCCTTGCATATATTTCCTGTTATTACCTAATTTTGTCAGCGATTTTGGACACCACGTGGCACAATACTATGTGGAAATATTACTATTTATGTGAAACAATTGACAAACTGTAAACTTTTGTCTGTAGGCAATTCGATAAATTCTACCGGCTTCTCGGGCTGGTGCGAATATATCAATGTCCCATTGTGCCAAACCGTTGGCTTGTGACACAAATTTACGCGTCCGTCACTCGCTGCGCTCGCTCGAAAACTATAGCCTACCCCACACCAATCCCTCTTGCGGCCGTTATTAGTTAAGGAGAAGACTCATTTCAAATTCGCGAACGTATTGGGTCGGTTGTGAGGTTGGACTAGATTTTTACGAGCGAGCGGAGCGAGCGAGCAACAGTTTCAATTTCCAAGCTATAAATATACCTTATATTGCCTTGCATATATTTCCAGTTATTACCCAATTCTGTCAGCGATTATGGACATCACGTGGCACAGTATTATGTGGAAATATTACTATTTATGTGAAACAATTGATAAACTGTAAACTTTTGTCTGTAGGCAATTCGATAAAGACTACCGGCTTCTCGGGCTGGTGCGAATATTTCAATGTCCCAATGTGCCAAACCATTGGCTTGTGACACACATTTACGCGTCCGTCACTCGCTGCGCTCGCTCGAAAACTATAGCCTAACCCAAAACCAATCCCTCTTGCGGCCGTTATTAGTTAAGGAGAAGACTTATTTCAAATTCGCGAACGTAGCGGTTCGGTTGTGAGGTTGGACTAGATTTTTACGAGCGAGCGGAGCGAGCGAGCAACAATTTCAATTTCCAAGCTACAAATATACCTTATATTGCCTTGCATATATTTCCATTTATTACCTAACATTGTCAGTGATTTCGGACATCACGTGGCACTGTACTATGTGGAAACATTACTATTTATGTGAAACAATTGATAAACTGTAAACTTTTGTCTGTAGGCAAATCGATAAAGACTACCGGCTCCTCGGGCTTGTGCGAATATTTCAATGTCCCAATGTGCCAAACAGTTGGCTTGTGACACACATTTGCGCGTCCGTCACTCTTCTGCGCTCGCTCGAAAACTATAGCCTAACCCCAAACCAATCCCTCTTGCGGCCGTTATTAGTTAAGGTGAAGACTTATTTCAAAATCGCGAACGAATCGGGTCGGTTGTGAGGTTGGACTAGATTTTTACGAGCGAGCGGAGCGATCGAGCAACAATTTCAATTTCAAAGCTATAAATATACCTTATATTGCCTTGCATATATTTCCTGTTATTACCAAATTTTGTCAGCGATTTCGGACATCACGTGGCACTGTACTATGTGGAAACATTACTATTTATGTGAAACAATTGATAAACTGTAAACTTTTGTCTGTAGGCAATTCGATAAATACTACCGGCTTCTCGGGCTTGTGCGAATATTTCAATGTCCCAATGTGCCTAACCGTTGGCTTGTGACACACATTTACGCGTCCGTCACTCGCTGCGCTCGCTCGAAAACTATAGCCTACCCCAAACCAATCCCTCTTGCAGCCGTTATTAGATAAGGAGAAGACTTATTTCAAATTCGCGAACGTATCGGGTCGGTTGTGAGGTTGGACTAGATTTTTACGAGCGAGCGGAGCGAGCGAGCAACAATTTCAATTTCCAAGCTATAAATATACCTTATATTGCCTTGCATATATTTCCAGTTATTACCTAATTTTGTCAGCGATTTTGGACATCACGTGGCACAGTGCTATGTGGAAATATTACTATTTATGTGAAACAATTGATAAACTGTAAACTTTTGTCAGTAGGCAATTCGATAAAGACTACCGGCTTCTCGGGCTGGTGCGAATATTTCAATGTCCCAATGTGCCAAACCGTTGGCTTGTGACACACATTTACGCGTCCGTCACTCGCTGCGCTCGCTCGAAAACTATAGCCTAACCTAAAACCAATCCCTCTTGCGGCCGTAATTAGATAAGGAGAAGTCTTGTTTCAAATTCGCGAACGTATCGGGTCGGTTGTGAGTTTGGACTAGATTTTGACGAGCGAGCGGAGCGAGCGAGCAACAATTTCAATTTCAAAGCTATAAATATACCTTATATTGCCTTGCATATATTTCCAGTTATTACCTAATTTTGTCAGCGATTTTGGACATCACGGGGCACAATACTATGTGGAAATATTACTATTTATGTGAAACAATTGATAAACTGTAAACTTTTGTCTGTAGGCAATTCGATAAAGACTACCGGCTTCTCGGGCTGGTGCGAATATTTCAATGTCCCAATGTGCCAAACCGTTGGCTTGTGACACACATTTACGCGTCCGTCACTCGGTGCGCTCGCTCGAAAACTATAGCCTACCCCACACCAATCCCTCTTGCGGCCGTCATTAGTTCAGGAGAAGACTTATTTCAAAATCGCGAACGTATCGGTTCGGTTGTGAGGTTGGACTAAATTTTTACGAGCGAGCTGGGCGAGCGAGCAACAACTTCAATTTCCAAGCTATAAATATACCTTATATTGCCTTGCATATATTTCCTGTTATTACCAAATTTTGTCAGCGATTTCGGACATCACGTGGCACTGTACTATGTGGAAACATTACTATTTATGTGAAACAATTGATAAACTGTAAACTTTTGTCTGTAGGCAATTCGATAAAGACTACCGGCTTCTCGAGCTGATGCGAATATTTCAATGTCCCAATGTGCCAAACCGTTGGCTTGTGACACACATTTACGCGTCCGTCACTCGCTGCGCTCGCTCGAAAACTATAGCCTACTCCAAACCAATCCCTCTTGCGGCCGTTATTAGATAAGGAGAAGACTTATTTCAAAATCGCGAACGTATCGGGTCGGTTGTGAGGTTGGACTAAATTTTTACGAGCGAGCTGGGCGAGCGAGCAACAACTTCAATTTCCAAGCTATAAATATACCTTATATTGCCTTGCATATATTTCCTGTTATTACCTAATTTTGTCAGCGATTTTGGACACCACGTGGCACAATACTATGTGGAAATATTACTATTTATGTGAAACAATTGACAAACTGTAAACTTTTGTCTGTAGGCAATTCGATATATTCTACCGGCTTCTCGGGCTGGTGCGAATATTTCAATGTCCCAATGTGCCACGCCGTTGGCTTGTGACACACATTTACGCGTCCGTCACTCGCTGCGCTCGCTCGAAAACTATAGCCTAACCCAAAACCAATCCCTCTTGCGACCGTTATTAGATAAGGAGAAGACTTATTTCAAATTCGCGAACGTATCGGGTCGGTTGTGAGGTTGGACTAGATTTTTACGAGCGAGCGGAGCGAGCGAGCAACAATTTCAATTTCCAAGCTATAAATATACCTTATATTGCCTTGCATATATTTCCAGTTATTACCTAATTTTGTCAGCGATTTTGGACATCACGTGGCACAGTGCTATGTGGAAATATTACTATTTATGTGAAACAATTGTTAAACTGTAAATTTTTGTCTGTAGGCATTTCGATAAATTCTACCGGCTTCTCGGGCTGGTGCGAATATTTCAATGTCCCAATGTGCCAAACAGTTGGCTTGTGACACACATTTACGCGTCCCTCGCTCGCTGCGCTCGCTCGAAAACTATAGCCTAACCTAAAACCAATCCCTCTTGCGGTCGTTATTCGATAAGGAGACGACTTATTTCAAATTTGAGAACGTGTCGGATCGATTATGAGGTTGGACTAGATTTTTACGTACGAGCGGAGCGAGCCAGCAACGATCACAATTTCCAAGCTATAAATATTCTTTATATTGCCTTGCATATATTTCCTGTTATTACCTCAATTTGTCAGCGATTTCGGACCTTACGTTGCACCGTACTATGTGGAAATATTACTATTTATGTAAAACTATTGATAAACTGTAAACTTTTGTCAGTAGGCAACGCGATAAAGACTTCCGACTCCTCGGGCTGGTGCGAATATTTCAATGTCCCTAAGTGCCAAACCGTTGGTTTGTGACACACCTTTACGCGACCCTCGCTCGCTGCGCTTGCTTGAAAACTATAGCCTAACCTAAAACCAATATCTCTTACGTACGCCATTCGATAAGGAGGGGACTAATTTCAAATTTGCGAACGTGTCGGATCGGTTGGGAGGTTGGACTAGATTCTTACGAGCGAGCGGAGCGAACGAGCAACGATTACAATTTCCAAGCTATACATATACCTTATATTGCCTTGCATATATTTGCTGTTATTACCTCAATTTGTGAGCGATTTCGGACCTTACGTGCACTTTACTATGTGGAAATATTACTATTTATGTAAAACTATTGATAAACTGTAAACTTTTGTCAGAAGGCAACGCGATAAAGACTTCCGACTCCACGGGCTGGTGCGAATATTTCAATGTCCCTAAGTGCCAAACCGTTGGTCTGTGACACACCTTTACGCGACCCTCGCTCGCTGCGCTGGCTTGAAAACTATAGCCTAACCTAAAACCAATATCACTTACGTTCGCCATTCGATAAGGAGGGGACTAATTTCAAATTTGCGAACGTGTCGGATCGGTTGTGAGGTTGGACTAGATTCTTACGAGCGAGCGGAGCGAGCGACCAACGATTACAATTTCCAAGCTATACTTATACCTTATATTGCCTTGCATATATTTCCTGTTATTACCTCAATTTGTCAGCCATTTCGGACCTTACGTGCACTGTACTATGTGGAAATATTACTATTTATGTAAAACTATTGATAAACTCTAAACTTTTGTCAGTAGGCAACGCGATTAAGACTTCCAACTCCTCGGGCAGATGCGAATATTTCAATGTCCCTAAGTGCCAAACCGTTGGTTTGTGACACACCTTTACGCGACCCTCGCTCGCTGCGCTCGATCGATAACTATAGCCTAACCTAAAACCAATATCTCTTACGTTGGCCGTTCGATAAGGAGGGGACTAATTTCAAATTTGCGAACGTGTCGGATCGGTTGGGAGGTTGGACTAGATTCTTACGAGCGAGAGGAGCGAGCGAGCAACGATTACAATTTCCAAGCTATACATATACCTTATGGTGCCGTGCATATATTTCCTGTTATTACCTTAATTTGTCAGCGATTTCGGACCTCACGTTACAACTGTACTATGTGGAAATATTACTATTTATGTAGAACTATTGATAAACTGTAATCTTTTGTCAGTAGGCAACTCGATAAAGACTTCCTACTCCTCGGGCAGATGCGAATATTTCAATGTCCCTATGTGCCAATCCGATGATTTGTGACACACCTTTATGCGTCCCTCGCTCGCTGCGCTCGATCGATAACTATAGCCTAACGTAAAACCAATCCCTCTTGTGTTCGTTATCCGATAAGGAGGCGACTAATTTCAAATTTGCGAACGTGTCGGATCGGTTGTGAGGTTGGACTAGATTCTTACGAGCGAGGGGAGCGAGCGATCAACGATTACAATTTCCAAGCTATACATATACCTTATATTGCCTTGCATATATTTGCTGTTATTACCTCAATTTGTCAGCGACTTCGGACCTTACGTGCACTGTACTATGTGGAAATATTACTATTTGTGTAAAACTATTGATAAACTGTAAACTTTTGTCAGTAGGCAACGCGATAAAGACTTCCGACTCCTCGGGCTGGTGCGAATATTTCAATGTCCCTAAGTGCCAAACCGTTGGTCTGTGACACACCTTTACGCGACCCTCGCTCGCTGCGCTGGCTTGAAAACTATAGCCTAACCTAAAACCAATATCACTTACGTTCGCCATTCGATAAGGAGGGGACTAATTTCAAATTTGCGAACGTGTCGGATCGGTTGGGAGGATGGACTAGATTTTTACGAGCGAGCGGAGCGAGCGAGCAACGATTACAATTTCCAAGCTATACATATATCTTATATTGTCCTGCATATATTTCCTATTATTACCTCAATTTGACAGCGATTTCGGACCTCACGTTGCATTGTACTGTGTGAAAATATTACTATTTATGTACAAATATTGATATACTGTAAACTTTTGTCAGTACGCAATTCGATAAAGACTTCCAACTCCTCGGGCTGGTGCGAATATTTCAATGTCCCGAAGTGCCAAACCGTTGGTTTGTGACACACCTTTACGCGACCCTCGCTCGCTGCGCTCGATCGATAACTATAGCCTAACCTAAAACCAATCCCTCTTGTGTTCATTATCCGATAACGAGGCGACTAATTTCAAATTTGCGAACGTGTCGGATCGGTTGGGAGGTTGGACGAGATTTTACGAGCGAGCAGAGCGAGCGAGCAACGATTACAATTTTCAAGCTATACATATACCTTATATTGCCTTGCATATATTTCCTGTTATTACCTCAATTTGTCAGCGATTTCGGACCTTACGTTGCACCCTACTATGTGGAAATATTACTATTTATGTAAAACTATTGATAAACTGTAAACCTTTGTCAGTAGGCAACGCGATAAAGACTTCCGACTCCTCGGGCTGGTGCGAATATTTCAATGTCCCTAAATGCCAAACCGTTGGTTTGTGACACACCTTTACGCGACCCTCGCTCGCTGCGCTTGCTTGAAAACTATAGCCTAACCTAAAACCAATATCTCTTACGTACGCCATTCGATAAGGAGGGGACTAATTTCAAATTTGCGAACGTGTCGGATCGGTTTGGAGGTTGGACTAGATTCTTACGAGCGAGCGGAGCGAGCGAGCAACGATTACAATTTCCAAGTTATACATATACCTTATATTGCCTTGCATATATTTCCTGTTATTACCTCAATTTGTCAGCGATTTCGGACCTTACGTTGCACCGTACTATGTGGAAATATTACTATTTATGTAAAACTATTGATAAACTGTAATCTTTTGTCAGTAGGCAACTCGATAAAGACTTCCTACTCCTCGGGCAGATGCGAATATTTCAATGTCCCTATGTGCCAATCCGATGATTTGTGACACACCTTTATGCGTCCCTCGCTCGCTGCGCTCGATCGATAACTATAGCCTAACGTAAAACCAATCCCTCTTGTGTTCGTTATCCGATAAGGAGGCGACTAATTTCAAATTTGCGAACGTGTCGGATCGGTTGTGAGGTTGGACTAGATTCTTACGAGCGAGGGGAGCGAGCGATCAACGATTACAATTTCCAAGCTATACATATACCTTATATTGCCTTGCATATATTTGCTGTTATTACCTCAATTTGTCAGCGACTTCGGACCTTACGTGCACTGTACTATGTGGAAATATTACTATTTGTGTAAAACTATTGATAAACTGTAAACTTTTGTCAGTAGGCAACGCGATAAAGACTTCCGACTCCTCGGGCTGGTGCGAATATTTCAATGTCCCTAAGTGCCAAACCGTTGGTCTGTGACACACCTTTACGCGACCCTCGCTCGCTGCGCTGGCTTGAAAACTATAGCCTAACCTAAAACCAATATCACTTACGTTCGCCATTCGATAAGGAGGGGACTAATTTCAAATTTGCGAACGTGTCGGATCGGTTGGGAGGATGGACTAGATTTTTACGAGCGAGCGGAGCGAGCGAGCAACCATTACAATTTCCAAGCTATACATATATCTTATATTGTCCTGCATATATTTCCTATTATTACCTCAATTTGACAGCGATTTCGGACCTCACGTTGCATTGTACTGTGTGAAAATATTACTATTTATGTACAAATATTGATATACTGTAAACTTTTGTCAGTACGCAATTCGATAAAGACTTCCAACTCCTCGGGCTGGTGCGAATATTTCAATGTCCCGAAGTGCCAAACCGTTGGTTTGTGACACACCTTTACGCGACCCTCGCTCGCTGCGCTCGATCGATAACTATAGCCTAACCTAAAACCAATCCCTCTTGTGTTCATTATCCGATAACGAGGCGACTAATTTCAAATTTGCGAACGTGTCGGATCGGTTGGGAGGTTGGACGAGATTTTTACGAGCGAGCAGAGCGAGCGAGCAACGATTACAATTTTCAAGCTATACATATACCTTATATTGCCTTGCATATATTTCCTGTTATTACCTCAATTTGTCAGCGATTTCGGACCTTACGTTGCACCCTACTATGTGGAAATATTACTATTTATGTAAAACTATTGATAAACTGTAAACCTTTGTCAGTAGGCAACGCGATAAAGACTTCCGACTCCTCGGGCTGGTGCGAATATTTCAATGTCCCTAAATGCCAAACCGTTGGTTTGTGACACACCTTTACGCGACCCTCGCTCGCTGCGCTTGCTTGAAAACTATAGCCTAACCTAAAACCAATATCTCTTACGTACGCCATTCGATAAGGAGGGGACTAATTTCAAATTTGCGAACGTGTCGGATCGGTTTGGAGGTTGGACTAGATTCTTACGAGCGAGCGGAGCGAGCGAGCAACGATTACAATTTCCAAGTTATACATATACCTTATATTGCCTTGCATATATTTCCGGGTATTACCTAATTTTGTGAGCGATATCGGACCTCATGTTGCACTGTACTATGTGGAAATAATACTATTTATGTAAAACTATTGATAAGCTATACACTTTTGTCAGTAGGCAACTCGATAAAGACTTCCTACTTCTCGGGCAGGTGCGAATAATTCAATGTCCCTATGTGCCAAAACGGTGATTTGTGACGCACCTTTATGCGTCACTCGCTCGCTGCGCTCGCTCGATAACTATAGCCTAACCTAAAACCAATCCCTCTCGCGTTCGTTATCCGATAAGGAGGCGACTAATTTCAAATTTGCGAACGTGTCGGATCGGTTGTGAGGTAGGACTAGATTCTTACGAGCGAGCGGGGCGAGCGAGCAACGATTACAATTGCCAAGCTATACATATACCTTATGGTGCCGTGCATATATTTCCTGTTATTACCTTAATTTGTCAGCGATTTCGGACCTCACGTTGCAACTGTACTATGTGGAAATATTACTATTTATGTAGAACTATTGATAAACTGTAAACTTTTGTCTGTAGGCAACTCGATAAATACTTCCTACTCCTCGGGCAGGTGCGAATATTTCAATGTCCCTATGTGCCAATCCGATGATTTGTGACACACCTTTATGCGTCCCTCGCTCGCTGCGCTCGATCGATAACTATAGCCTAACCTAAAACCAATCCCTCTTGTGTTCGTTATCCGATAAGGAGGCGACTAATTTCAAATTTGCGAACGTGTCGGATCGGTTGTGAGGTTGGACTAGATTCTTACGAGCGAGGGGAGCGAGCGATCAACTATTACAATTTCCAAGCTATACATATACCTTATATTGCCTTGCATATATTTGCTGTTATTACCACAATTTGTCAGCGATTTCGGACCTTACGTGCACTGTACTATGTGGAAATATTACTATTTATGTAAAACTATTGATAAACTGTAAACTTTTGTCAGTAGGCAACGCGATAAAGACTTCCGACTCCTCGGGCTGGTGCGAATATTTCAATGTCCCTAAGTGCCAAACCGTTGGTCTGTGACACACCTTTACGCGACCCTCGCTCGCTGCGCTGGCTTGAAAACTATAGCCTAACCTAAAACCAATATCACTTACGTTCGCCATTCGATAAGGAGGGGACTAATTTCAAATTTGCGAACGTGTCGGATCGGTTGGGAGGATGGACTAGATTTTTACGAGCGAGCGGAGCGAGCGAGCAACGATTACAATTTCCAAGCTATACATATATCTTATATTGTCCTGCATATATTTCCTATTATTACCTCAATTTGACAGCGATTTCGGACCTCACGTTGCATTGTACTGTGTGAAAATATTACTATTTATGTACAAATATTGATATACTGTAAACTTTTGTCAGTACGCAATTCGATAAAGACTTCCAACTCCTCGGGCTGGTGCGAATATTTCAATGTCCCGAAGTGCCAAACCGTTGGTTTGTGACACACCTTTACGCGACCCTCGCTCGCTGCGCTCGATCGATAACTATAGCCTAACCTAAAACCAATCCCTCTTGTGTTCATTATCCGATAACGAGGCGACTAATTTCAAATTTGCGAACGTGTCGGATCGGTTGGGAGGTTGGACGAGATTTTTACGAGCGAGCAGAGCGAGCGAGCAACGATTACAATTTTCAAGCTATACATATGCCTTATATTGCCTTGCATATATTTCCTGTTATTACCTCAATTTGTCAGCGATTTCGGACCTTACGTTGCACCCTACTATGTGGAAATATTACTATTTATGTAAAACTATTGATAAACTGTAAACCTTTGTCAGTAGGCAACGCGATAAAGACTTCCGACTCCTCGGGCTGGTGCGAATATTTCAATGTCCCTAAATGCCAAACCGTTGGTTTGTGACACACCTTTACGCGACCCTCGCTCGCTGCGCTTGCTTGAAAACTATAGCCTAACCTAAAACCAATATCTCTTACGTACGCCATTCGATAAGGAGGGGACTAATTTCAAATTTGCGAACGTGTCGGATCGGTTTGGAGGTTGGACTAGATTTTTACGAGCGAGCGGAGCGAGCGAGCAACGATTACAATTTCCAAGCTATACATATACCTTATATTGCCTTGCATATATTTCCGGGTATTACCTAATTTTGTGAGCGATATCGGACCTCATGTTGCACTGTACTATGTGGAAATAATACTATTTATGTAAAACTATTGATAAGCTATACACTTTTGTCAGTAGGCAACTCGATAAAGACTTCCTACTTCTCGGGCAGGTGCGAATAATTCAATGTCCCTATGTGCCAAAACGGTGATTTGTGACGCACCTTTATGCGTCACTCGCTCGCTGCGCTCGCTCGATAACTATAGCCTAACCTAAAACCAATCCCTCTCGCGTTCGTTATCCGATAAGGAGGCGACTAATTTCAAATTTGCGAACGTGTCGGATCGGTTGTGAGGTTGGACTAGATTCTTACGAGCGAGCGGGGCGAGCGAGCAACGATTACAATTGCCAAGCTATACATATACCTTATGGTGCCGTGCATATATTTCCTGTTATTACCTTAATTTGTCAGCGATTTCGGACCTCACGTTGCAACTGTACTATGTGGAAATATTACTATTTATGTAGAACTATTGATAAACTGTAAACTTTTGTCTGTAGGCAACTCGATAAATACTTCCTACTCCTCGGGCAGGTGCGAATATTTCAATGTCCCTATGTGCCAATCCGATGATTTGTGACACACCTTTATGCGTCCCTCGCTCGCTGCGCTCGATCGATAACTATAGCCTAACCTAAAACCAATCCCTCTTGTGTTCGTTATCCGATAAGGAGGCGACTAATTTCAAATTTGCGAACGTGTCGGATCGGTTGTGAGGTTGGACTAGATTCTTACGAGCGAGGGGAGCGAGCGATCAACTATTACAATTTCCAAGCTATACATATACCTTATATTGCCTTGCATATATTTGCTGTTATTACCACAATTTGTCAGCGATTTCGGACCTTACGTGCACTGTACTATGTGGAAATATTACTATTTATGTAAAACTATTGATAAACTGTAAACTTTTGTCAGTAGGCAACGCGATAAAGACTTCCGACTCCTCGGGCTGGTGCGAATATTTCAATGTCCCTAAGTGCCAAACCGTTGGTCTGTGACACACCTTTACGCGACCCTCGCTCGCTGCGCTGGCTTGAAAACTATAGCCTAACCTAAAACCAATATCACTTACGTTCGCCATTCGATAAGGAGGGGACTAATTTCAAATTTGCGAACGTGTCGGATCGGTTGGGAGGTTGGACTAGATTCTTACGAGCGAGCGGAGCGAGCGAGCAACGATTACAATTTCCAAGCTATACATATACCTTATATTGCCTTGCATATATTTCCTGTTATTACCTCAATTTGTCAGCGATTTCGGACCTTACGTTGCACCGTACTATGTGGAAATATTACTATTTATGTAAAACTATTGATAAACTGTAAACTTTTGTCAGTAGGCAACTCGATAAAGACTTCCTACTTCTCGGGCAGGTGCGAATAATTCAATGTCCCTATGTCCCAAAACGATGATTTGTGACGCACCTTTATGCGTCCCTCGCTTGCTGCGCTCGCTCGATAACTATAGCCTAACCTAAAACCAATCCCTCTCGCGTTCGTTATCCGATAAGGAGGGGACTAATTTCAAATTTGCGAACGTGTCGGATCGGTTGGGAGGTTGGACTAGATTCTTACGAGCGAGCGGAGCGAGCGACCATCGATTACAATTTCCAAGCTATACATATACCTTATATTGCCTTGCATATATTTCCTGTTATTACCACAATTTGTCAGCCATTTCGGACCTTACGTGCACTGTACTATGTGGAAATATTACTATTTATGTAAAACTATTGATAAACTGTAAACTTTTGTCAGTAGGCAACGCTATAAAGACTTCCAACTCCTCGGGCTGGTGCGAATATTTCAATGTCCCTAAGTGCCAAACCGTTGGTTTGTGACACACCTTTACGCGACCCTCGCTCGCTGCGCTCGATCGATAACTATAGCCTAACCTAAAACCAATCCCTCTTGTGTTCGTTATCCGATAAGGAGGCGACTAATTTCAAATTTGCGAACGTGTCGGATCGGTTGTGAGGTTGGACTAGATTCTTACGAGCGAGGGGAGCGAGCGATCAACGATTACAATTTGCAAGCTATACATATATCTTATATTGTCCTGCATATATTTCCTATTATTACCTCAATTTGTCAGCGATTTCGGACCTCACGTTGCATTGTACTGTGTGAAAATATTACTATTTATGTAGAAATATTGATATACTGTAAACATTTGTCAGTACGCAATTCGATAAAGACTTCCGGCTCCTGTGGCTGGTGCGAATATATCAATGACCCTATGTGACAAACCGTTGGTTTGTGACACACCCTTACGCGGCCCTCGCTCCCTGTGCTCTCCCGATAACCATATACCTAACCTAAAACCAATCCCTCTTGCTTTCGTTATCCGACAAGGAGGGGACTAACTTCAAATTTGCGAACGTGTCGGATCGGTTGTGAGGTTGGACTAGATTCTTACGAGCGAGCGGAGCGAGCGACCATCGATTACAATTTCCAAGTTATACATATACCTTACATTGCCTTGCATATATTCCCTGTTATTACCACAATTTCTCAGCCATTTCGGACCTTACGTGCACTGTACTATGTGGAAATATTACTATTTATGTAAAACTATTGATAAACTGTAAACTTTTGTCAGTAGGCAACGCGATAAAGACTTCCAACTCCTCGGGCTGGTGCGAATATTTCAATGTCCCTAAGTGCCAAACCGTTGGCTTGTGACACACCTTTACGCGACCCTCGCTCGCTGCGCTCGATCGATAACTATAGCCTAACGTAAAACCAATCCCTCTTGTGTTCGTTATCCGATAAGGAGGCGACTAATTTCAAATTTGCGAACGTGTCGGATCGGTTGTGAGGTTGGACTAGATTCTTACGAGCGAGGGGAGCGAGCGATCAACGATTACAATTTCCAAGCTATACATATACCTTATATTGCCTTGCATATATTTGCTGTTATTACCTCAATTTGTCAGCGACTTCGGACCTTACGTGCACTGTACTATGTGGAAATATTACTATTTGTGTAAAACTATTGATAAACTGTAAACTTTTGTCAGTAGGCAATCCGATAAAGACTTCCGGCTCCTCGGGCTGGTGCGAATATTTCAATGTCCCTAAGTGCCAAACCGTTGGTCTGTGACACACCTTTACGCGACCCTCGCTCGCTGCGCTGGCTTGAAAACTATAGCCTAACCTAAAACCAATATCACTTACGTTCGCCATTCGATAAGGAGGGGACTAATTTCAAATTTGCGAACGTGTCGGATCGGTTGGGAGGATGGACTAGATTTTTACGAGCGAGCGGAGCGAGCGAGCAACGATTACAATTTCCAAGCTATACATATATCTTATATTGTCCTGCATATATTTCCTATTATTACCTCAATTTGACAGCGATTTCGGACCTCACGTTGCATTGTACTGTGTGAAAATATTACTATTTATGTACAAATATTGATATACTGTAAACTTTTGTCAGTACGCAATTCGATAAAGACTTCCAACTCCTCGGGCTGGTGCGAATATTTCAATGTCCCGAAGTGCCAAACCGTTGGTTTGTGACACACCTTTACGCGACCCTCGCTCGCTGCGCTCGATCGATAACTATAGCCTAACCTAAAACCAATCCCTCTTGTGTTCATTATCCGATAACGAGGCGACTAATTTCAAATTTGCGAACGTGTCGGATCGGTTGGGAGGTTGGACGAGATTTTTACGAGCGAGCAGAGCGAGCGAGCAACGATTACAATTTTCAAGCTATACATATACCTTATATTGCCTTGCATATATTTCCTGTTATTACCTCAATTTGTCAGCGATTTCGGACCTTACGTTGCACCCTACTATGTGGAAATATTACTATTTATGTAAAACTATTGATAAACTGTAAACCTTTGTCAGTAGGCAACGCGATAATGACTTCCGACTCCTCGGGCTGGTGCGAATATTTCAATGTCCCTAAATGCCAAACCGTTGGTTTGTGACACACCTTTACGCGACACTCGCTCGCTGCGCTTGCTTGAAAACTATAGCCTAACCTAAAACCAATATCTCTTACGTACGCCATTCGATAAGGAGGGGACTAATTTCAAATTTGCGAACGTGTCGGATCGGTTGGGAGGTTGGACTAGATTCTTACGAGCGAGCGGAGCGAGCGAGCAACGATTACAATTTCCAAGTTATACATATACCTTATATTGCCTTGCATATATTTCCTGTTATTACCTCAATTTGTCAGCGATTTCGGACCTTACGTTGCACCGTACTATGTGGAAATATTACTATTTATGTAAAACTATTGATAAGCTATAAACTTTTGTCAGTAGGCAACTCGATAAAGACTTCCTACTACTCGGGCAGGTGCGAATAATTCAATGTCCCTATGTGCCAAAACGGTGATTTGTGACGCACCTTTATGCGTCCCTCGCTCGCTGCGCTCGCTCGATAACTATAGCCTAACCTAAAACCAATCCCTCTCGCGTTCGTTATCCGTTAAGGAGGCGACTAATTTCAAATTTGCGAACGTGTCGGATCGGTTGTGAGGTAGGACTAGATTCTTACGAGCGAGCGGGGCGTGCGAGCAACGATTACAATTGCCAAGCTATACATATACCTTATGGTGCCGTGCATATATTTCCTGTTATTACCTTAATTTGTCAGCGATTTCGGACCTCACGTTTCAACTGTACTATGTGGAAATATTACTATTTATGTAGAACTATTGATAAACTGTAAACTTTTGTCTGTAGGCAACTCGATAAATACTTCCTACTCCTCGGGCAGGTGCGAATATTTCAATGTCCCTAAGTGCCAAACCGTTGGTCTGTGACACACCTTTACGCGACCCTCGCTCGCTGCGCTGGCTTGAAAACTATAGCCTAACCTAAAACCAATATCACTTACGTTCGCCATTCGATAAGGAGGGGACTAATTTCAAATTTGCGAACGTGTCGGATCGGTTGGGAGGTTGGACTAGATTCTTACGAGCGAGCGGAGCGAGCGAGCAACGATTACAATTTCCAAGCTATACATATACCTTATATTGCCTTGCATATATTTCCTGTTATTACCACAATTTGTCAGCGATTTCGGACCTTACGTTGCACCGTACTATGTGGAAATATTACTATTTATGTAAAACTATTGATAAACTGTAAACTTTTGTCAGTAGGCAACTCGATAAAGACTTCCTACTTCTCGGCCAGGTGCGAATAATTCAATGTCCCTATGTGCCAAAACGATGATTTGTGACGCACCTTTATGCGTCCCTCGCTTGCTGCGCTCGCTCGATAACTATAGCCTAACCTAAAACCAATCCCTCTCGCGTTCGTTATCCGATAAGGAGGGGACTAATTTCAAATTTGCGAACGTGTCGGATCGGTTGGGAGGTTGGACTAGATTCTTACGAGCGAGCGGAGCGAGCGACCATCGATTACAATTTCCAAGCTATACATATACCTTATATTGCCTTGCATATATTTCCTGTTATTACCACAATTTGTCAGCCATTTCGGACCTTACGTGCACTGTACTATGTGGAAATATTACTATTTATGTAAAACTATTGATAAACTGTAAACTTTTGTCAGTAGGCAACGCTATAAAGACTTCCAACTCCTCGGGCTGGTGCGAATATTTCAATGTCCCTAAGTGCCAAACCGTTGGTTTGTGACACACCTTTACGCGACCCTCGCTCGCTGCGCTCGATCGATAACTATAGCCTAACCTAAAACCAATCCCTCTTGTGTTCATTATCCGATAACGAGGCGACTAATTTCAAATTTGCGAACGTGTCGGATCGGTTGGGAGGTTGGACGAGATTTTTACGAGCGAGCAGAGCGAGCGAGCAACGATTACAATTTTCAAGCTATACATATACCTTATATTGCCTTGCATATATTTCCTGTTATTACCTCAATTTGTCAGCGATTTCGGACCTTACGTTGCACCGTACTGTGTGAAAATATTACTATTAATGTAAAACTATTGATAAACTGTAGACTTTGGTCAGTAGGCAACTCGATAGAGACTTCCGACTCCTAGGGCTGGTGCGAATATTTCAATGTCCCTATGTGACAAACCGTTGGTTTGTGACATACCTTTATGCGTCCCTCGCTCGCTGCGCTCGCTTGAAAACTATAGCCTAACCTAAAACCAATATCTCTTACGATGGCCATTCGATAAGGAGGGGACTAATTTCAAATTTGCGAACGTGTCGGATCGGTTGGGAGGTTGGACTAGATTCTTACGAGCGAGCGGAGCGAGCGAGCAACGATTACAATTTCCAAGCTATACATATACCTTATATTGCCTTGCATCTATTTCCTGTTATTACCTCAATTTGTCAGCGATTTCGGACCTTACGTTGCACCGTACTATGTGGAAATATTACTATTTATGTAAAACTATTGATAAACTGTAAACTTTTGTCAGTAGGCAACTCGATAAAGACTTCCTACTTCTCGGGCAGGTGCGAATAATTCAATGTCCCTATGTGCCAAACCGATGATTTGTGACACACCTTTATGCGTCCCTCGCTCGCTGCGCTCGCTCGATAACTATAGCCTAACCTAAAACCAATCCCTCTTGCGTTCGTTATCCGATAAGGAGGCGACTAATTTCAAATTTGCGAACGTGTCGGATCGGTTGTGAGGTTGGACTAGATTCTTACGAGCGAGCGGAGCGAGCGAGCAACGATTACAATTTCCAAGCTATACATATACCTTATGGTGCCATGCATATATTTCCTGTTATTACCTTAATTTGTCAGCGATTTCGGACCTCACGTTGCAACTGTACTATGTGGAAATATTACTATTTATGTAGAACTATTGATAAACTGTAAACTTTTGTCAGTAGGCAACTCGATAAAGACTTCCTACTCCTCGGGCAGGTGCGAATATTTCAATGTCCCTAAGTGCCAATCCGATGATTTGTGACACACCTTTATGCGTCCCTCGCTCGCTGCGCTCGATCGATAACTATAGCCTAACCTAAAACCAATCCCTCTTGTGTTCGTTATCCGATAAGGAGGCGACTAATTTCAAATTTGCGAACGTGTCGGATCGGTTGTGAGGTTGGACTAGATTCTTACGAGCGAGGGGAGCGAGCGATCAACGATTACAATTTCCAAGCTATACATATACCTTATATTGCCTTGCATATATTTGCTGTTATTACCTCAATTTGTCAGCGATTTCGGACCTTACGTGCACTGTACTATGTGGAAATATTACTATTTATGTA
Organism: Bombus terrestris; assembly: GCF_910591885.1. Classification (NCBI taxonomy): domain Eukaryota; kingdom Metazoa; phylum Arthropoda; class Insecta; order Hymenoptera; family Apidae; genus Bombus; species Bombus terrestris. The sequence goes on along the minus strand of NW_025963551.1, from coordinate 3,022,068 downwards.
AAACTATTGATAAACTGTAAACTTTTGTCAGTAGGCAACGCGATAAAGACTTCCGACTCCTCGGGCTGGTGCGAATATTTCAATGTCCCTAAGTGCCAAACCGTTGGTCTGTGACACACCTTTACGCGACCCTCGCTCGCTGCGCTGGCTTGAAAACTATAGCCTAACCTAAAACCAATATCACTTACGTTCGCCATTCGATAAGGAGGGGACTAATTTCAAATTTGCGAACGTGTCGGATCGGTTGGGAGGATGGACTCGATTTTTACGAGCGAGCGGAGCGAGCGAGCAACGATTACAATTTCCAAGCTATACATATATCTTATATTGTCCTGCATATATTTCCTATTATTACCTCAATTTGTCAGCGATTTCGGACCTCACGTTGCATTGTACTGTGTGAAAATATTACTATTTATGTAGAAATATTGATATACTGTAAACTTTTGTCAGTACGCAATTCGATAAAGACTTCCGGCTCCTGTGGCTGGTGCGAATATATCAATGACCCTATGTGACAAACCGTTGGTTTGTGACACACCCTTACGCGTCCCTCGCTCCCTGTGCTCGCCCGATAACCATATACCTAACCTAAAACCAATCCCTCTTGCTTTCGTTATCCGACAAGGAGGGGACTAACTTCAAATTTGCGAACGTGTCGGATCGGTTGTGAGGTTGGACTAGATTCTTACGAGCGAGCGGAGCGAGCGACCATCGATTACAATTTCCAAGTTATACATATACCTTACATTGCCTTGCATATATTTCCTGTTATTACCACAATTTGTCAGCCATTTCGGACCTTACGTGCACTGTACTATGTGGAAATATTACTATTTATGTAAAACTATTGATAAACTGTAAACTTTTGTCAGTAGGCAACGCGATAAAGACTTCCAACTCCTCGGGCTGGTGCGAATATTTCAATGTCCCTAAGTGCCAAACCGTTGGTTTGTGACACACCTTTACGCGACCCTCGCTCGCTGCGCTCGATCGATAACTATAGCCTAACCTAAAACCAATCCCTCTTGTGTTCATTATCCGATAACGAGGCGACTAATTTCAAATTTGTGAACGTGTCGGATCGGTTGTGAGGTTGGACTAGATTTTTACGAGCGAGCGGAGCGAGCGAGCAACGATTAATATTTCATAGCTATACATATATCTTATATTGTCCTGCATATATTTCCTATTATTACCTAATTTTGTCAGCGATTTCAGACCTCACGTTGCACCGTACTGTGTGAAAATATTACTATTAATGTAAAACTATTGATAAACTGTAGACTTTGGTCAGTAGGCAACTCGATAGAGACTTCCGACTCCTCGGCCTGGTGCAAATATTTCAATGTCCCTATGTGCCAAACTGTTGGTTCGTGACACACCTTTACGCGTTCCTCGCTCGCTGTGCTCGCCCGATAACTATAGCCTAACCTAAAACCAATATCTCTTATGTTCGCCATTCGATAAGGAGGGGACTAATTTCAAATTTGCGAACGTGTCGGATCGGTTGGGAGGTTGGACTAGATTCTTACGAGCGAGCGGAGCGAGCGAGCAACGATTACAATTTCCAAGCTATACATGTACCTTATATTGCCTTGCATATATTTTCTGTTATTACCTGAATTTGTCAGCCATTTCGGACCTTACGTGCACTGTACTGTGTGAAAGTATTACTATTTATGTACAAATATTGATATACTGTAAACTTTTGTCAGTAGGAAATTCGATAAAGACTTCCGGCTCCTGGGGCTGGTGCGAATATTTCAGTGACCCTATGTGACAAACCGTTGGTTTGTGACACACCCTTACGCGTCTCTCGCTCCCTGTGCTCGCCCGATAACTATAGCCTAACCTAAAACCAATCCCTCTTGCTTTCGTTATCCGATAAGGAGGGGACTAATTTCAAATTTGCGAACGTGTCGGATCGGTTGTGAGGTTGGAGTAGATTCTTACGAGCGAGGGGAGCGAGCGATCAACGATTACAATTTCCAAGTTATACATATACCTTACATTGCGTTGCATATATTTCCTGTTATTACCTAATTTTGTCAGCGATTTCGGACCTTACGTTGCACCGTACTGTGTGAAAATATTACTATTAATGTAAAACTATTGATAAACTGTAGACTTTGGTCAGTAGGCAACTCGATAGAGACTTCCGACTCCTCGGCCTGGTGCAAATATTTCAATGTCCCTATGTGCCAAACTGTTGGTTCGTGACACACCTTTACGCGTCCCTCGCTCGCTGTGCTCGCCCGATAACTATAGCCTAACCTAAAACCAATATCTCTTATGTTCGCCATTCGATAAGGAGGGGACTAATTTCAAATTTGCGAACGTGTCGGATCGGTTGTGAGGTTGGACTAGATTCTTACGAGCGAGCGGAGCGAGCGACCATCGATTACAATTTCCAAGTTATACATATACCTTACATTGCGTTGCATATATTTCCTGTTATTACCTAATTTTGTCAGCGATTTCGGACCTTACGTTGCACCGTACTATGTGGAAATATTACTATTTATGTAAAACTATTGATAAACGGTAAACCTTTGTCTGTGGGCAACTCTATAAAGACTTCCGACTCCTCGGCCTGGTGCGAATATTTCAATGTACCTATGTGCCAAACAGTTGGTTCGTGACACACCTTTACGCGCCCTCGCTCGCTGTGCTCGCCCGAAAACTATGGCCTAACCTAAAACCAATATCTCTTACGTTCGCCATTCGATAAGGAGGGGACTAATTTCAAATTTGCGAACGTGTCGGATCGGTTGGGAGGTTGGACTAGATTCCTACGAGCGAGCGGAGCGAGCGAGCAACGATTACAATTTCCAAGCTATACATATACCTTCTATTGCCTTGCATATATTTCCTGTTATTACCTCAGTTTGTCAGCCATTTCGGACCTCACGTTGCAACTGTACTATGTGGAAATATTACTATTTATGTAGAACTATTGATAAACTGTAAACTTTTGTCAGTAGGCAACTCGATAAAGACTTCCTACTCCTCGGGCAGGTGCGAATATTTCAATGTCCCTATGTGCCAATCCGATGATTTGTGACACACCTATACGCGTCCCTCGCTCGCTGTTCTCGCCCGATAACTATATCCTAACCTAAAACCCATCTCTCTTGCGTTCGTTATCCGATAAGGAGGCGACTAATTTCAAATTTGCGAACGTGTCGGATCGGTTGTGAGGTTGGACTAGATTCTTACGAGCGAGGGGAGCGAGCGATCAACGATTACAATTTCCAAGCTATACATATACCTTATATTGCCTTGAATATATTTCCTGTTATTACCTCAATTTGTCAGCGATTTCGGACCTTACGTTGCACCGTACTATGTGGAAATATTACTATTTATGTAAAACTATTGATAAACTGTAAACTTTTGTCAGTAGGCAACGCGATAAAGACTTCCGACTCCTCGGGCTGGTGCGAATATTTCAATGTCCCTAAGTGCCAAACCGTTGGTTTGTGACACACCTTTACGCGACCCTCGCTCGCTGCGCTCGCTAGAAAACTATAGCCTAACATAAAACCAATAACTCTTACGGTCGCCATTCGATAAGGAGGGGACTAATTTCAAATTTGCGAACGTGTTGGATCGGTTGGGAGGTTGGACTAGATTCTTACGAGCGAGCGGAGCGAGCGAGCAACGATTACAATTTCCAAGCTATACATATACCTTATACCGCCTTGCATATATTTCCTGTTATTACCTCAATTTGTCAGCGATTTCGGACCTCACGTTGCACCGTACTGTGTGAAAATATTACTATTTATGTACAAATATTGATAAACTGTAAACCTTTGTCTGTAGGCAACTCTATAAAGACTTCCGACTCCTCGGCCTGGTGCAAATATTTCAATGTCCCTATGTGCCAAACTGTTGGTTCGTGACACACCTTTACGCGTCCCTCGCTCGCTGTGCTCGCCCGATAACTATAGCCTAACCTAAAACCAATATCTCTTACGTTCGCCATTCGATAAGGAGGGGACTAATTTCAAATTTGCGAACGTGTCGGATCGGTTGGGAGGTTGGACTAGATTCTTACGAGCGAGCGGAGCGAGCGAGCAACGATTACAATTTCCAAGCTATACATATATCTTATATTGTCCTGCATATATTTCCTATTATTACCTCAATTTGTCAGCGATTTCGGACCTCACGTTGCACTGTACTGTGTGAAAATATTACTATTTGTATATATGTACTATATATGTACTATATGTACAAATATTTATTTACTGTAAACTTTTGTCAGTAGGCAATTCGATAAAGACTTCCGGCTCCTGGGGCTTGTGCGAATATTTCAATGACCCTATGTGACAAACCGTTGGTTTGTGACACACACTTACGCGTCCGTCGCTCCCTGTGCTCGCCCGATAACTATAGCCTAACCTAAAACCAATCCCTCTTGCGTTCGTTATCCGATAAGGAGGCGACTAATTTCAAATTTGTGAACGTGTCGGATCGGTTGTGAGGTTGGACTAGATTTTTGCGAGCGAGCGAGCAACGATTACAATTTCAAAGCTATACATATACCTTATGGTGCCATGCATATATTTCCTGTTATTACCTTAATTTGTCAGCGATTTCGGAGCTCACGTTGCAACTGTACTATGTGGAAATATTACTATTTATGTAAAACTATTGATAAACTGTAAACTTTTGTCAGTAGGCAACTCGATAAAGACTTCCTACTCCTCGGGCAGGTGCGAATATTTCAATGTACCTATGTGCCAAACCGATGGATTGTGACACACCTTTAGGCGTCCCTGGCTCGCCGTGCTCGCCCGATAACTATAGCCTAGCCTAAAACCAATCCCTCTTGCGTTCGTTATCCGATTAGGAGACGACTAATTTCAAATTTGCGAACGTGTCGGATCGGTTGTGAGGTTGGACTATATTTTTACGAGCGAGCGGAGCGAGCGCGCAACGATTAAAATTTCCAAGTTACACATATATCTTATACTGTCCTGCACATATTTCCTATTACTACCTAATTTTGTCAGCGATTTCGGACCTCACGTGCTCTGTACTATGTGGAAATATTACTATTTATGTAAAACTATTGATAAACTGTAAACATTTGTCAGTAGGCAATTCGATAAAGACTTCCGACTCCTCGGGCTGGTGCAAATACTTCAATGTCCCTGTGTGCCAAACCGTTGGTTCGTGACACACCTTTACGCGTCCGTCGCTGGTTGTGCTCGCTCGTAAACTATAGCCTAACCTAAAACCAATCCCTATTACCTTCGGTATTCGATAAGGAGGAGACATATTTCAAATTTGCCAACGTGTCGGATCGGTGGTGAGGTTGGACTAGATTCTTACGAGCCAGCGGACCGAGCTAGCAACGATTACAATTTCCAAGCCATACATATACCTTATATTGCGTTGCATATATTTCCTGTTATTACCTTAATTTGTTAGCGATTGCGGACCTCACGTTGCACTGTACTATGTGGCAACATTACTATTTACGTAAAACTATTTATAAACTGCAAACTTTTGTCAGTAGGCAATTCGTTAAACACTTCCGGCTCCTCGGCTGGTTCGAATATTTCAATATCCCTATGTGACAAACCGTTGGTTCGTGACACACCATTAGGCGTCCCTCGCTCGCTGCGCTCGCTCGAAATCTATAGCCTAGCGTAAAACCAATCCCTCTTGCGTTCGTTATCCGATAAGGAGGAGACATATTTCAAATTTGCGAACGTGTTGGATCGGTTGGGAGGTTGGACTAGATTCTTACGAGCGAGCGGAGCGAGCGAGCAACGATTACAATTTCCAAGCTATACATATACCTTATACCGCCTTGCATATATTTCCTGTTATTACCTCAATTTGTCAGCGATTTCGGACCTCACGTTGCACCGTACTGTGTGAAAATATTACTATTTATGTACAAATATTGATAAACTGTAAACCTTTGTCTGTAGGCAACTCTATAAAGACTTCCGACTCCTCGGCCTGGTGCAAATATTTCAATGTCCCTATGTGCCAAACTGTTGGTTCGTGACACACCTTTACGCGTCCCTCGCTCGCTGTGCTCGCCCGATAACTATAGCCTAACCTAAAACCAATATCTCTTACGTTCGCCATTCGATAAGGAGGGGACTAATTTCAAATTTGCGAACGTGTCGGATCGGTTGGGAGGTTGGACTAGATTCTTACGAGCGAGCGGAGCGAGCGAGCAACGATTACAATTTCCAAGCTATACATATATCTTATATTGTCCTGCATATATTTCCTATTATTACCTCAATTTGTCAGCGATTTCGGACCTCACGTTGCACTGTACTGTGTGAAAATATTACTATTTGTATATATGTACTATATATGTACTATATGTACAAATATTTATTTACTGTAAACTTTTGTCAGTAGGCAATTCGATAAAGACTTCCGGCTCCTGGGGCTTGTGCGAATATTTCAATGACCCTATGTGACAAACCGTTGGTTTGTGACACACACTTACGCGTCCGTCGCTCCCTGTGCTCGCCCGATAACTATAGCCTAACCTAAAACCAATCCCTCTTGCGTTCGTTATCCGATAAGGAGGCGACTAATTTCAAATTTGTGAACGTGTCGGATCGGTTGTGAGGTTGGACTAGATTTTTGCGAGCGAGCGAGCAACGATTACAATTTCAAAGCTATACATATACCTTATGGTGCCATGCATATATTTCCTGTTATTACCTTAATTTGTCAGCGATTTCGGAGCTCACGTTGCAACTGTACTATGTGGAAATATTACTATTTATGTAAAACTATTGATAAACTGTAAACTTTTGTCAGTAGGCAACTCGATAAAGACTTCCTACTCCTCGGGCAGGAGCGAATATTTCAATGTACCTATGTGCCAAACCGATGGATTGTGACACACCTTTAGGCGTCCCTGGCTCGCCGTGCTCGCCCGATAACTATAGCCTAGCCTAAAACCAATCCCTCTTGCGTTCGTTATCCGATTAGGAGACGACTAATTTCAAATTTGCGAACGTGTCGGATCGGTTGTGAGGTTGGACTATATTTTTACGAGCGAGCGGAGCGAGCGCGCAACGATTAAAATTTCCAAGTTACACATATATCTTATACTGTCCTGCACATATTTCCTATTACTACCTAATTTTGTCAGCGATTTCGGACCTCACGATGCACTGTACTATGTGGAAATATTACTATTTATGTAAAACTATTGATAAACTGTAAACTTTTGTCAGTAGGCAATTCGATAAAGACTTCCGACTCCTCGGGCTGGTGCAAATACTTCAATGTCCCTGTGTGCCAAACCGTTGGTTCGTGACACACCTTTACGCGTCCGTCGCTGGTTGTGCTCGCTCGTAAACTATAGCCTAACCTAAAACCAATCCCTATTACCTTCGGTATTCGATAAGGAGGAGACATATTTCAAATTTGCCAACGTGTCGGATCGGTGGTGAGGTTGGACTAGATTCTTACGAGCCAGCGGACCGAGCTAGCAACGATTACAATTTCCAAGCCATACATATACCTTATATTGCGTTGCATATATTTCCTGTTATTACCTTAATTTGTTAGCGATTGCGGACCTCACGTTGCACTGTACTATGTGGCAACATTACTATTTACGTAAAACTATTTATAAACTGCAAACTTTTGTCAGTAGGCAATTCGTTAAACACTTCCGGCTCCTCGGCTGGTTCGAATATTTCAATATCCCTATGTGACAAACCGTTGGTTCGTGACACACCATTAGGCGTCCCTCGCTCGCTGCGCTCGCTCGAATACAATAGCCTAGCGTAAAACCAATCCCTCTTGCGTTCGTTATCCGATAAGGAGGAGACATATTTCAAATTTGCGAACGTGTCGGATCGGCTGCGATGTTGGACTAGATTTTTACGAGCGAGCGGAACGAGCGAGCAACGATTACAATTTCCAAGCAGTACATATACCTTATATTGCCTTGCATATATTTCCTGTTATTACCTTATTTTGCCAGCGATATCGGACCTCACGTTGCACTGTACTGTGTGATAATATTACTATTTATGTACAAATATTGATACACTGTAAACTTTTGTCAGTAGGCAATTCGATAAAGACTTCTGGCTCCTGGGGCTGGTGCGAATATTTCAATGACACTATGTGACACACCGTTGGTTTGTGACACACCCTTACGCGTCCCTCGCTCCCTGTGCTCACCCGATAACTATAGCCGAACCTAAAACCAATCCCTCTTGCGTTCGTTTTCCGATAAGGAGGGGACTAACTTCAAATTTGCGAACGTCTCGGATCGGTAGTGAGGTTGGACTAGATTTTTACGAGCGAGCGGAGCGAGCGAGCAACGATTAAAATTTCCAAGCTATACATATATCTTATATTGTCCTGCACATATTTCCTATTACTACCTAATTTTGTCAGCGATTTCGGACGTCACATGCTCTGTACTATGTGGAAATATTACTATTTATGTAAAACTATTGATAAACTGTAAACATTTGTCAGTAGGCAATTCGATAAAGACTTCCGACTCCTCGGGCTGGTGCGAATACTTCAATGTCCCTATGTGCCAAACCGATGGTTCGTGACACACCTTTACGCGTCCGTCGCTAGCTGTGCTCGCTCGTAAACTATAGCCTAACCTAAAACCAATCCCTGTTACCTTCGCTATTCGATAAGGAGGAGACATATTTCAAATTTGCGCACGTGTCGGATCGGTGGTGAGGTTGGACTAGATTCTTACGAGCGAGTGGACCGAGCGAGCAACGATTAAAATTTCCAAGCTATACATATATCTTATATTGTCCTGCATATATTTCCTATTATTACCTAATTTTGTCAGCGATTTCGGACCTCACGTTGCACTGTACTGTGTGAAAATATTTCTATTTATGTAAAACTATTGATAAACTGTAAACTTTTGTCTGTAGGAAACTCGATAAAGACTTCCGAATCCTCGGGCTGGTGCGAATATTGCAATGTCGCTATGTGCCAAACCGTTGGTTCGTGACACACCTTTACGCGTCCCTCGCTCGCTGTGCTCGCTCGTAAACTATAGCCTAACCTAAAACCAATCCCTGTTATCTTCGCTATTCGATAAGGGGGAGACATATTTCAAATTTGCCAACGTGTCGGATCGGTGGTGAGGTTGGACTAGATTCTTACGAGCCAGCGGACCGAGCTAGCAACGATTACAATTTCCAAGCTATACATATACCTTATATTGCGTTGCATATATTTCCTGTTATTACCTTAATTTGTCAGCGATTTCGGACCTCACGTTGCACTGTACTGTGAGAAAATATTACTATTAATGTAAAACTATTGATAAACTGTAAACTTTTGTCAGTAGGCAACTCGATAAAGACTTCCGACTCCTCGGGCTGGTGCGAATATTTCAATGTCCCTATGTGACAAACCGTTGGTTGTGACATACCTTTACGCGTCCCTCGCTCGCTGCTCTCGCTCGTTAACTATAGCCTAACGTAAAACCAATCCCTCTTGCGTTCGTTATCCGAGAAGGAGACGACTAATTTCAAATTTGCGCACATGTCGGATCGGTGGTGAGGTTGGACTAGATTCTTACGAGCGAGCGGAGCGAGCGAGCGACGATTACAATTTCCAAGCTATACATATACCTTATATTGCCTTGCATATATTTCCTATTATTACCTAATTTTGTCAGCGATTTCGGACCTTACGTTGCACCGTACTATGTGGAAATATTACTATTTTTGTAAAACTATTGATAAACTGTAAACTTTTGTCAGTAGGCAACGCGATAAAGACTTCCGACTCCTCGGGCAGGTTCGAATATTTCAATGTCCCTAAGTGCCAAACCGTTGGTTGTGACACACCTTTACGCGACACTCGCTCGCTACGCTCGCTTGAAAACTATAGCCTAACCTAAAACCAATATCTCTTACGTTCGCCATTCGATAACGAGGGGACTAATTTCAAATTTGCGAACGTGTCGGATCGGTTGGGAGGTTGGACGAGATTTTTACGAGCGAGCAGAGCGAGCGAGCAACGATTACAATTTCCAAGCTATACATATATCTTATATTGTCCTGCATATATTTCCTATTATTACCTCAATTTGTCAGCGATTTCGGACCTCACGTTGCACTGTAATGTGTGAAAATATTACTATTTATGTACAAATATTGATATACTGCAAACTTTTGTCAGTAGGCAACTCGATAAAGACTTCCGACTCCTCGGGCTGGTGCGAATATTTCAATGTCCCTATGTGACAAACCGTTGGTTGTGACATACCTTTACGCGTCCCTCGCTCGCTGCGCTCGCTCGATAACTATAGCCTAACCTAAAACCAATCCCTCTTGCGTTCGTTATCCGAGAAGGAGACGACTAATTTCAAATTTGCGCACGTGTCGGATCGGTGGTGAGGTTGGACTAGATCCTTACGAGCGAGTGGACCGAGCGAGCAACGATTAAAATTTCCAAGCTATACATATATCTTATATTGTCCTGCATATATTTCCTATTATTACCTAATTTTGCCAGCGATTTCGGACCTCACGTTGCACTGTACTGTGTGAAAATATTACTATTAATGTAAAACTATTGATAAACTGTAAACTTTTGTCAGTAGGCAACTCGATAGAGACTTCCGACTCCTCGGGCTGGTGCGAATACTTCAATGTCCCTATGTGACAAACCGTTGGTTGTGTCATACCTTTACGCGTCCCTCGCTCGCTGCGCTCGCTCGATAACTATAGCCTAACCTAAAACCAATCCCTCTTGCGTTCGTTATCCGAGAAGGAGACGACTAATTTCAAATTTGCGCACGTGTCGGATCGGTGGTGAGGTTGGACTAGATTCTTACGAGCGAGTGGACCGAGCGAGCAACGATTACAATTTGCAAGCTATACATATACCTTATATTGCGTTGCATATATTTCCTGTTATTACCTTAATTTGTCAGCGATTTCGGACCTCACGTTGCACTGTACTGTGTGAAAATATTACTATTAATGTAAAACTATTGATAAACTGTAAACATTTGTCAGTAGGCAATTCGATAAAGACTTCCGAATCCTCGGGCTGGTACGAATGTTGCAATGTCGCTATGTGCCAAACCGTTGGTTCGTGACACACCTTTACGCGTCCCTCGCTCGCTGTGCTCGCCCGATAACTATAGCCTAACCTAAAACCAATCCCTGTTACCTTCGCTATTCGATAAGGAGGAGACATATTTCAAATTTGCCAACGTGTCGGATCGGTGGTGAGGTTGGACTAGATTCTTACGAGCGAGTGGACCGAGCGAGCAACGATTACAATTTCCAAGCTATACATATACCTTATATTGCGTTGCATATATTTCCTGTTATTACCTTAATTTGTCAGCGATTTCGGACCTCACGTTGCACTGTACTGTGTGAAAATATTTCTATTTATGTAAAACTATTGATAAACTGTAAACTTTTGTCTGTAGGAAACTCGATAAAGACTTCCGAATCCTCGGGCTGGTGCGAATATTGCAATGTCGCTATGTGCCAAACCGTTGGTTCGTGACACACCTTTACGCGTCCCTCGCTCGCTGTGCTCGCTCGTAAACTATAGCCTAACCTAAAACCAATCCCTGTTATCTTCGCTATTCGATAAGGGGGAGACATATTTCAAATTTGCCAACGTGTCGGATCGGTGGTGAGGTTGGACTAGATTCTTACGAGCCAGCGGACCGAGCTAGCAACGATTACAATTTCCAAGCTATACATATACCTTATATTGCGTTGCATATATTTCCTGTTATTACCTTAATTTGTCAGCGATTTCGGACCTCACGTTGCACTGTACTGTGTGAAAATATTACTATTAATGTAAAACTATTGATAAACTGTAAACTTTTGTCAGTAGGCAACTCGATAAAGACTTCCGACTCCTCGGGCTGGTGCGAATATTTCAATGTCCCTATGTGACAAACCGTTGGTTGTGACATACCTTTACGCGTCCCTCGCTCGCTGCTCTCTCTCGTTAACTATAGCCTAACGTAAAACCAATCCCTCTTGCGTTCGTTATCCGAGAAGGACACGACTAATTTCAAATTTGCGCACATGTCGGATCGGTGGTGAGGTTGGACTAGATTCTTACGAGCGAGCGGAGCGAGCGAGCGACGATTACAATTTCCAAGCTATACATATACCTTATATTGCCTTGCATATATTTCCTATTATTACCTAATTTTGTCAGCGATTTCGGACCTTACGTTGCACCGTACTATGTGGAAATATTACTATTTTTGTAAAACTATTGATAAACTGTAAACTTTTGTCAGTAGGCAACGCGATAAAGACTTCCGACTCCTCGGGCAGGTTCGAATATTTCAATGTCCCTAAGTGCCAAACCGTTGGTTGTGACACACCTTTACGCGACACTCGCTCGCTACGCTCGCTTGAAAACTATAGCCTAACCTAAAACCAATATCTCTTACGTTCGCCATTCGATAACGAGGGGACTAATTTCAAATTTGCGAACGTGTCGGATCGGTTGGGAGGTTGGACGAGATTTTTACGAGCGAGCAGAGCGAGCGAGCAACGATTACAATTTCCAAGCTATACATATATCTTATATTGTCCTGCATATATTTCCTATTATTACCTCAATTTGTCAGCGATTTCGGACCTCACGTTGCACTGTAATGTGTGAAAATATTACTATTTATGTACAAATATTGATATACTGCAAACTTTGTCAGTAGGCAACTCGATAAAGACTTCCGACTCCTCGGGCTGGTGCGAATATTTCAATGTCCCTATGTGACAAACCGTTGGTTTGTGACATACCTTTATGCGTCCCTCGCTCGCTGCGCTCGCTCGATAACTATAGCCTAACCTAACCCCAATCCCTCTTGCGTTCGTTTTCCGATAAGGAGGCGACCAATTTCAAATTTGCGAACGTGTCGGATCGGTTGTGAGGTTGGACTATATTTTTACGAGCGAGCGGAGCGAGCGCGCAACGATTAAAATTTCCAAGTTACACATATATCTTATATTGTCCTGCATATATTTCCTATTATTACCTAATTTTGTCAGCGATTTCGGACCTCACGTTGCACGGTACTGTGTGAAAATATGTCTATTTATGTAAAACTATTGATAAACTGTAAACTTTTGTCTGTAGGCAACTCTATAGATACTTCCGACTCCTCGGCCTGGTGCGAATATTTCAATGTCCCTATGAGCCAAACCGTTGGTTCGTGACACACCTTTACGCGTCGCCCGCTCGCAGCGCTCGCTCGAATACAATAGCCTAACCTAAAACCAATCCCTCTTGCGTTCGTTATCCGATAAGGACGAGACATATTTCAAATTTGCGAACGTGTCGGATCGGTTGTGAGGTTGGACTAGATTTTTACGAGCGAGCGGAGCGAGCGAGCAACGATTAAAATTTCCAAGCTATACATATATCTTATATTGTCCTGCACATATTTCCTATTACTACCTAATTTTGTCAGCGATTTCGGACCTCACGTGCACTGTACTATGTGGAAATATTACTATTTATGTAAAACTATTGATAAACTGTAAACTTTTGTCAGTAGGCAATTCGATAAAGACTTCCGACTCCTCGGGCTGGTGCGAATACTTCAATGTCCCTATGTGACAAACCGTTGGTTGTGTCATACCTTTACGCGTCCCTCGCTCGCTGCGCTCGCTCGATAACTATAGCCTAACCTAAAACCAATCCCTCTTGCGTTCGTTATCCGAGAAGGAGACGACTAATTTCAAATTTGCGCACGTGTCGGATCGGTGGTGAGGTTGGACTAGATTCTTACGAGCGAGTGGACCGAGCGAGCAACGATTAAAATTTCCAAGCTATACATATATCTTATATTGTCCTGCATATATTTCCTATTATTACCTAATTTTGCCAGCGATTTCGGACCTCACGTTGCACTGTACTGTGTGAAAATATTACTATTAATGTAAAACTATTGATAAACTGTAAACTTTTGTCAGTAGGCAACTCGATAAAGACTTCCGACTCCTCGGGCTGGTGCGAATACTTCAATGTCCCTATGTGACAAACCGTTGGTTGTGTCATACCTTTACGCGTCCCTCGCTCGCTGCGCTCGCTCGATAACTATAGCCTAACCTAAAACCAATCCCTCTTGCGTTCGTTATCCGAGAAGGAGACGACTAATTTCAAATTTGCGCACGTGTCGGATCGGTGGTGAGGTTGGACTAGATTCTTACGAGCGAGTGGACCGAGCGAGCAACGATTACAATTTGCAAGCTATACATATACCTTATATTGCGTTGCATATATTTCCTGTTATTACCTTAATTTGTCAGCGATTTCGGACCTCACGTTGCACTGTACTGTGTGAAAATATTACTATTAATGTAAAACTATTGATAAACTGTAAACATTTGTCAGTAGGCGATTCGATAAAGACTTCCGAATCCTCGGGCTGGTGCGAATGTTGCAATGTCGCTATGTGCCAAACCGTTGGTTCGTGACACACCTTTACGCGTCCCTCGCTCGCTGTGCTCGCCCGATAACTATAGCCTAACCTAAAACCAATCCCTGTTACCTTCGCTATTCGATAAGGAGGAGACATATTTCAAATTTGCCAACGTGTCGGATCGGTGGTGAGGTTGGACTAGATTCTTACGAGCGAGTGGACCGAGCGAGCAACGATTACAATTTCCAAGCTATACATATACCTTATATTGCGTTGCATATATTTCCTGTTATTACCTTAATTTGTCAGCGATTTCGGACCTCACGTTGCACTGTACTGTGTGAAAATATTTCTATTTATGTAAAACTATTGATAAACTGTAAACTTTTGTCTGTAGGAAACTCGATAAAGACTTCCGAATCCTCGGGCTGGTGCGAATATTGCAATGTCGCTATGTGCCAAACCGTTGGTTCGTGACACACCTTTAGGCGTCCCTCGCTCGCTGTGCTCGCTCGTAAACTATAGCCTAACCTAAAACCAATCCCTGTTATCTTCGCTATTCGATAAGGGGGAGACATATTTCAAATTTGCCAACGTGTCGGATCGGTGGTGAGGTTGGACTAGATTCTTACGAGCCAGCGGACCGAGCTAGCAACGATTACAATTTCCAAGCTATACATATACCTTATATTGCGTTGCATATATTTCCTGTTATTACCTTAATTTGTCAGCGATTTCGGACCTCACGTTGCACTGTACTGTGTGAAAATATTACTATTAATGTAAAACTATTGATAAACTGTAAACTTTTGTCAGTAGGCAACTCGATAAAGACTTCCGACTCCTCGGGCTGGTGCGAATATTTCAATGTCCCTATGTGACAAACCGTTGGTTGTGACATACCTTTACGCGTCCCTCGCTCGCTGCTCTCTCTCGTTAACTATAGCCTAACGTAAAACCAATCCCTCTTGCGTTCGTTATCCGAGAAGGAGACGACTAATTTCAAATTTGCGCACATGTCGGATCGGTGGTGAGGTTGGACTAGATTCTTACGAGCGAGCGGAGCGAGCGAGCGACGATTACAATTTCCAAGCTATACATATACCTTATATTGCCTTGCATATATTTCCTATTATTACCTAATTTTGTCAGCGATTTCGGACCTTACGTTGCACCGTACTATGTGGAAATATTACTATTTTTGTAAAACTATTGATAAACTGTAAACTTTTGTCAGTAGGCAACGCGATAAAGACTTCCGACTCCTCGGGCAGGTTCGAATATTTCAATGTCCCTAAGTGCCAAACCGTTGGTTGTGACACACCTTTACGCGACACTCGCTCGCTACGCTCGCTTGAAAACTATAGCCTAACCTAAAACCAATATCTCTTACGTTCGCCATTCGATAACGGGGGGACTAATTTCAAATTTGCGAACGTGTCGGATCGGTTGGGAGGTTGGACGAGATTTTTACGAGCGAGCAGAGCGAGCGAGCAACGATTACAATTTCCAAGCTATACATATATCTTATATTGTCCTGCATATATTTCCTATTATTACCTCAATTTGTCAGCGATTTCGGACCTCACGTTGCACTGTAATGTGTGAAAATATTACTATTTATGTACAAATATTGATATACTGCAAACTTTGTCAGTAGGCAACTCGATAAAGACTTCCGACTCCTCGGGCTGGTGCGAATATTTCAATGTCCCTATGTGACAAACCGTTGGTTTGTGACATACCTTTATGCGTCCCTCGCTCGCTGCGCTCGCTCGATAACTATAGCCTAACCTAACCCCAATCCCTCTTGCGTTCGTTTTCCGATAAGGAGGCGACTAATTTCAAATTTGCGAACGTGTCGAATCGGTTGTGAGGTTGGACTATATTTTTACGAGCGAGCGGAGCGAGCGCGCAACGATTAAAATTTCCAAGTTACACATATATCTTATATTGTCCTGCATATATTTCCTATTATTACCTAATTTTGTCAGCGATTTCGGACCTCACGTTGCACGGTACTGTGTGAAAATATGTCTATTTATGTAAAACTATTGATAAACTGTAAACTTTTGTCTGTAGGCAACTCTATAGATACTTCCGACTCCTCGGCCTGGTGCGAATATTTCAATGTCCCTATGTGCCAAACCGTTGGTTTGTGACACACCTTTACGCGTCGCCCGCTCGCAGCGCTCGCTCGAATACAATAGCCTAACCTAAAACCAATCCCTCTTGCGTTCGTTATCCGATAAGGAGGAGACATATTTCAAATTTGCGAACGTGTCGGATCGGTTGTGAGGTTGGACTAGATTTTTACGAGCGAGCGGAGCGAGCGAGCAACGATTAAAATTTCCAAGCTATACATATATCTTATATTGTCCTGCACATATTTCCTATTACTACCTAATTTTGTCAGCGATTTCGGACCTCACGTGCTCTGTACTATGTGGAAATATTACTATTTATGTAAAACTATTGATAAACTGTAAACTTTTGTCAGTAGGCAATTCGATAAAGACTTCCGACTCCTCGGGCTGGTGCGAATACTTCAATGTCCCTATGTGACAAACCGTTGGTTGTGTCATACCTTTACGCGTCCCTCGCTCGCTGCGCTCGCTCGATAACTATAGCCTAACCTAAAACCAATCCCTCTTGCGTTCGTTATCCGAGAAGGAGACGACTAATTTCAAATTTGCGCACGTGTCGGATCGGTGGTGAGGTTGGACTAGATTCTTACGAGCGAGTGGACCGAGCGAGCAACGATTAAAATTTCCAAGCTATACATATATCTTATATTGTCCTGCATATATTTCATATTATTACCTAATTTTGCCAGCGATTTCGGACCTCACGTTGCACTGTACTGTGTGAAAATATTACTATTAATGTAAAACTATTGATAAACTGTAAACTTTTGTCAGTAGGCAACTCGATAAAGACTTCCGACTCCTCGGGCTGGTGCGAATACTTCAATGTCCCTATGTGACAAACCGTTGGTTGTGTCATACTTTTACGCGTCCCTCGCTCGCTGCGCTCGCTCGATAACTATAGCCTAACCTAAAACCAATCCCTCTTGCGTTCGTTATCCGAGAAGGAGACGACTAATTTCAAATTTGCGCACGTGTCGGATCGGTGGTGAGGTTGGACTAGATTCTTACGAGCGAGTGGACCGAGCGAGCAACGATTACAATTTGCAAGCTATACATATACCTTATATTGCGTTGCATATATTTCCTGTTATTACCTTAATTTGTCAGCGATTTCGGACCTCACGTTGCACTGTACTGTGTGAAAATATTACTATTAATGTAAAACTATTGATAAACTGTAAACATTTGTCAGTAGGCAATTCGATAAAGACTTCCGAATCCTCGGGCTGGTGCGAATGTTGCAATGTCGCTATGTGCCAAACCGTTGGTTCGTGACACACCTTTACGCGTCCCTCGCTCGCTGTGCTCGCCCGATAACTATAGCCTAACCTAAAACCAATCCCTGTTACCTTCGCTATTCGATAAGGAGGAGACATATTTCAAATTTGCCAACGTGTCGGATCGGTGGTGAGGTTGGACTAGATTCTTACGAGCCAGCGGACCGAGCTAGCAACGATTACAATTTCCAAGCTATACATATACCTTATATTGCGTTGCATATATTTCCTGTTATTACCTTAATTTGTCAGCGATTTCGAACCTCACGTTGCACTGTACTGTGTGAAAATATTACTATTAATGTAAAACTATTGATAAACTGTAAACTTTTGTCAGTAGACAACTCGATAAAGACTTCCGACTCCTCGGGCTGGTGCGAATATTTCATGTCCCTATGTGACAAACCGTTGGTTGTGACATACCTTTACGCGTCCCTCGCTCGCTGCGCTCGCTCGATAACTATAGCCTAACCTAAAACCAATCCCTCTTGCGTTCGTTATCCGAGATGGAGACGACTAATTTCAAATTTGCGCACGTGTCGGATCGGTGGTGAGGTTGGACTAGATTCTTACGAGCCAGCGGACCGAGCTAGCAACGATTACAATTTCCAAGCTATACATATACCTTATATTGCGTTGCATATATTTCCTGTTATTACCTTAATTTGTCAGCGATTTCGGACCTCACGTTGCACTGTATGTGTGAAAATATTACTATTAATGTAAAACTATTGATAAACTGTAAACTTTTGTCAATAGGCAACGCGATAAAGACTTCCGACTCCTCGGGCAGGTTCGAATATTTCAATGTCCCTAAGTGCCAAACCGTTGGTTGTGACACACCTTTACGCGACACTCGCTCGCTACGCTCGCTTGAAAACTATAGCCTAACCTAAAACCAATATCTCTTACGTTCGCCATTCGATAACGAGGGGACTAATTTCAAATTTGCGAACGTGTCGGATCGGTTGGAAGGTTGGACGAGATTTTTACGAGCGAGCAGAGCGAGCGAGCAACGATTACAATTTCCAAGCTATACATATATCTTATATTGTCCTGCATATATTTCCTATTATTACCTCAATTTGTCAGCGATTTCGGACCTCACGTTGCACTGTAATGTGTGAAAATATTACTATTTATGTACAAATATTGATATACTGCAAACTTTGTCAGTAGGCAACTCGATAAAGACTTCCGACTCCTCGGGCTGGTGCGAATATTTCAATGTCCCTATGTGACAAACCGTTGGTTGTGACATACCTTTACGCGTCCCTCGCTCGCTGCGCTCGCTCGATAACTATAGCCTAACCTAACCCCAATCCCTCTTGCGTTCGTTTTCCGATAAGGAGGCGACTAATTTCAAATTTGCGAACGTGTCGGATCGGTTGTGAGGTTGGACTATATTTTTACGAGCGAGCGGAGCGAGCGCGCAACGATTAAAATTTCCAAGTTACACATATATCTTATATTGTCCTGCATATATTTCCTATTATTACCTAATTTTGTCAGCGATTTCGGACCTCACGTTGCACTGTACTGTGTGAAAATATGTCTATTTATGTAAAACTACTGATAAACTGTAAACTTTTGTCTGTAGGCAACTCTATAGATACTTCCGACTCCTCGGGCTGGTGCGAATATTTCAATGTCCCTATGTGACAAACCGTTGGTTCGTGACACACCTTTACGCGTCGCCCGCTCGCTGCGCTCGCTCGAAAACTATAGCCTAACGTAAAACCAATCCCTCTTGCGTTCGTTATCCGATAAGGAGGAGACATATTTCAAATTTGCGAACGTCTCGGATCGGTGGTGAGGTTGGACTAGATTCTTACGAGCGAGTGGACCGAGCGAGCAACGATTAAAATTTCCAAGCTATACATATATCTTATATTGTCCTGCATATATTTCCTATTATTACCTAATTTTGCCAGCGATTTCGGACCTCACGTTGCACTGTACTGTGTCAAAATATTACTATTAATGTAAAACTATTGATAAACTGTAAACTTTTGTCAGTAGGCAACTCGATAAAGACTTCCGACTCCTCGGGCTGGTGCGAATACTTCAATGTCCCTATGTGACAAACCGTTGGTTGTGTCATACCTTTACGTGTCCCTCGCTCGCTGCGCTCGCTCGATAACTATAGCCTAACCTAAAACCAATCCCTCTTGCGTTCGTTATCCGAGAAGGAGACGACTAATTTCAAATTTGCGCACGTGTCGGATCGGTGGTGAGGTTGGACTAGATTCTTACGAGCGAGTGGACCGAGCGAGCAACGATTACAATTTGCAAGCTATACATATACCTTATATTGCGTTGCATATATTTCCTGTTATTACCTTAATTTGTCAGCGATTTCGGACCTCACGTTGCACTGTACTGTGTGAAAATATTACTATTAATGTAAAACTATTGATAAACTGTAAACATTTGTCAGTAGGCAATTCGATAAAGACTTCCGAATCCTCGGGCTGGTGCGAATGTTGCAATGTCGCTATGTGCCAAACCGTTGGTTCGTGACACACCTTTACGCGTCCCTCGCTCGCTGTGCTCGCCCGATAACTATAGCCTAACCTAAAACCAATCCCTGTTACCTTCGCTATTCGATAAGGAGGAGACATATTTCAAATTTGCCAACGTGTCGGATCGGTGGTGAGGTTGGACTAGATTCTTACGAGCGAGTGGACCGAGCGAGCAACGATTACAATTTCCAAGCTATACATATACCTTATATTGCGTTGCATATATTTCCTGTTATTACCTTAATTTGTCAGCGATTTCGGACCTCACGTTGCACTGTATGTGTGAAAATATTACTATTAATGTAAAACTATTGATAAACTGTAAACTTTTGTCAGTAGGCAACGCGATAAAGACTTCCGACTCCTCGGGCAGGTTCGAATATTTCAATGTCCCTAAGTGCCAAACCGTTGGTTGTGACACACCTTTACGCGACACTCGCTCGCTACGCTCGCTTGAAAACTATAGCCTAACCTAAAACCAATATCTCTTACGTTCGCCATTCGATAACGAGGGGACTAATTTCAAATTTGCGAACGTGTCGGATCGGTTGGGAGGTTGGACGAGATTTTTACGAGCGAGCAGAGCGAGCGAGCAACGATTACAATTTCCAAGCTATACATATATCTTATATTGTCCTGCATATATTTCCTATTATTACCTAATTTTGTCAGCGATTTCGGACCTCACGTTGCACTGTACTGTGTGAAAATATGTCTATTTATGTAAAACTATTGATAAACTGTAAACTTTTGTCTGTAGGCAACTCTATAGATACTTCCGACTCCTCGGGCTGGTGCGAATATTTCAATGTCCCTATGTGACAAACCGTTGGTTCGTGACACACCTTTACGCGTCGCCCGCTCGCTGCGCTCGCTCGAAAACTATAGCCTAACGTAAAACCAATCCCTCTTGTGTTCGTTATCCGATAAGGAGGAGACATATTTCAAATTTGCGAACTTCTCGGATCGGTTGTGAGGTTGGACTAGATTTTTACGAGCGAGCGGAGCGAGCGAGCAACGATTAAAATTTCCAAGCTATACATATATCTTGTATTGTCCTGCACATATTTCCTATTACTACCTAATTATGTCAGCGATTTCGGACCTCACGTGCTCTGTACTATGTGGAAATGTTACTATTTATGTAACACTATTGATAAACTGTAAACATTTGTCAGTAGGCAATTCGATAAAGACTTCCGACTCCTCGGGCTGGTGCGAATACTTCAATGTCCCTATGTGACAAACCGTTGGTTGTGTCATACCTTTACGCGTCCCTCGCTCGCTGCGCTCGCTCGATAACTATAGCCTAACCTAAAACCAATCCCTCTTGCGTTCGTTATCCGAGAAGGAGACGACTAATTTCAAATTTGCGCACGTGTCGGATCGGTGGTGAGGTTGGACTAGATTCTTACGAGCGAGTGGACCGAGCGAGCAACGATTAAAATTTCCAAGCTATACATATATCTTATATTGTCCTGCATATATTTCCTATTATTACCTAATTTTGCCAGCGATTTCGGACCTCACGTTGCACTGTACTGTGTGAAAATATTACTATTAATGTAAAACTATTGATAAACTGTAAACTTTTGTCAGTAGGCAACTCGATAAAGACTTCCGACTCCTCGGGCTGGTGCGAATACTTCAATGTCCCTATCTGACAAACCGTTGGTTGTGTCATACCTTTACGCGTCCCTCGCTCGCTGCGCTCGCTCGATAACTATAGCCTAACCTAAAACCAATCCCTCTTGCGTTCGTTATCCGAGAAGGAGACGACTAATTTCAAATTTGCGCACGTGTCGGATCGGTGGTGAGGTTGGACTAGATTCTTACGAGCGAGTGGACCGAGCGAGCAACGATTACAATTTGCAAGCTATACATATACCTTATATTGCGTTGCATATATTTCCTGTTATTACCTTAATTTGTCAGCGATTTCGGACCTCACGTTGCACTGTACTGTGTGAAAATATTACTATTAATGTAAAACTATTGATAAACTGTAAACATTTGTCAGTAGGCAATTCGATAAAGACTTCCGAATCCTCGGGCTGGTGCGAATGTTGCAATGTCGCTATGTGCCAAACCGTTGGTTCGTGACACACCTTTACGCGACACTCGCTCGCTGCGCTCGCTTGAAAACTATAGCCTAACCTAAAACCAATATCTCTTACGTTCGCCATTCGATAACGAGGGGACTAATTTCAAATTTGCGAACGTGGCGGATCGGTTGGGAGGTTGGACAAGATTTTTACGAGCGAGCAGAGCGAGCGAGCAACGATTACAATTTCCAAGCTATACATATATCTTATACTGTCCTGCATATATTTCCTATTATTACCTCAATTTGTCAGCGATTTCGGACCTCACGTTGCACTGTACTGTGTGAAAATATTACTATTTATGTACAAATATTGATATACTGTAAACTTTTGTCAGTAGGCAATTCGATAAAGACTTCTGTCTCGCGGGGCTGGTGCGAATATTTCAATGACACTATGTGACAAACCGTTGGTTTGTGACACACCCTTACGCGTCCCTCGCTCCCTGTGCTCACCCGATAACTATAGCCTAACCTAAAACCAATCCCTCTTGCGTTCGTTTTCCGATAAGGAGGAAACTAACTTCAAATTTGCGAACGTGTCGAATCTGCTGTGAGGTTGGACTAGATTTTTACGAGCGAGCGGCGCGAGCGAGCAACGATTAAAATTTCCAAGCTATACATATATCTTATATTGTCCTGCACATATTTCCTTTTACTACCTAATTTTGTCAGCGATTTCGGACCTCACGTGCTCTGTACTATGTGGAAATATTACTATTTATGTAAAACTATTGATAAACTGTAAACTTTTGTCAGTAGGCAACTCGATAAAGACTTCCGACTCCTCGGGCTGGTGCGAATATTTCAATGTCCCTATGTGACAAACCGTTGGTTGTGACATACCTTTACGCGTCCCTCGCTCGCTGCGCTCGCTCGATAACTATAGCCTAACCTAAAACCAATCCCTCTTGCGTTCGTTATCCGAGAAGGAGACGACTAATTTCAAATTTGCGCACGTGTCGGATCGGTGGTGAGGTTGGACTAGATTCTTACGAGCGAGTGGACCGAGCGAGCAACGATTACAATTTCCAAGCTATACATATACCTTATATTGCGTTGCATATATTTCCTGTTATTACCTTAATTTGTCAGCGATTTCGGACCTCACGTTGCACTGTACTGTGTGAAAATATTTCTATTTATGTAAAACTATTGATAAACTGTAAACTTTTGTCTGTAGGAAACTCGATAAAGACTTCCGAATCCTCGGGCTGGTGCGAATATTGCAATGTCGCTATGTGCCAAACCGTTGGTTCGTGACTCACCTTTACGCGTCCCTCGCTCGCTGTGCTCGCCCGATAACTATAGCCTAACCTAAAACCAATCCCTGTTACCTTCGCTATTCGATAAGGAGGAGACATATTTCAAATTTGCCAACGTGTCGGATCGGTGGTGAGGTTGAACTAGATTCTTACGAGCCAGCGGACCGAGCTAGCAACGATTACAATTTCCAAGCTATACATATACCTTATATTGCGTTGCATATATTTCCTGTTATTACCTTAATTTGTCAGCGATTTCGGACCTCACGTTGCACTGTACTGTGTGAAAATATTACTATTAATGTAAAACTATTGATAAACTGTAAACTTTTGTCAGTAGGCAACTCGATAAAGACTTCCGACTCCTCGGGCTGGTGCAAATATTTCAATGTCCCTATGTGACAAACCGTTGGTTGTGACATACCTTTACGCGTCCCTCGCTCGCTGCGCTCGCTCGATAACTATAGCCTAACCTAAAACCAATAACTCTTACGTTCGCCATTCGATAACGAGGGGACTAATTTCAAATTTGCGAACGTGTCGGATCGGTGGTGAGGTTGGACTAGATTCTTACGAGCCAGCGGACCGAGCTAGCAACGATTACAATTTCCAAGCTATACATATACCTTATATTGCGTTGCATATATTTCCTGTTATTACCTTAATTTGTCAGCGATTTCGGACCTCACGTTGCACTGTACTGTGTGAAAATATTACTATTAATGTAAAACTATTGATAAACTGTAAACTTTTGTCAGTAGGCAACGCGATAAAGACTTCCGACTCCTCGGGCAGGTTCGAATATTTCAATGTCCCTAAGTGCCAAACCGTTGGTTTGTGACACACCTTTACGCGACACTCGCCCGCTGCGCTCGCTTGAAAACTATAGCCTAACCTAAAACCAAGCCTCTTGCGTTCGTCATCCGAGAAGAAGACGACTAATTTCAAATTTGCGCACGTGTCGGATCGGTGGTGAGGTTGGACTAGATTCTTACGAGCGAGTGGATCGAGCTCGCAACGATTACAATTTCCAAGCTATACATATACCTTATATTGCGATGCATATATTTCCTGTTATTACCTTAATTTGTCAGCGATTTCGGACCTCACGTTGCACTGTACTGTGTGAAAATATTTCTATTTATGTAAAACTATTGATAAACTGTAAACTTTTCTCTGTAGGAAACTCGATAAAGACTTCCGAATCCTCGGGCTGGTGCGAATATTGCAATGTCGCTATGTGCCAAACCGTTGGTTCGTGACACACCTTTACGCGTCCCTCGCTCGCTGTGCTCGCCCGATAACTATAGCCTAACCTAAAACCAATCCCTGTTACCTTCGCTATTCGATAAGGAGGAGACATATTTCAAATTTGCCAACGTGTCGGATCGGCTGTGAGGTTGGACTAGATTTTTACGAGCGAGCGGAGCGAGCGAGCAACGATTAAAATTTCCAAGCTATACATATATCTTATATTGTCCTGCATATATTTCCTATTATTACCTAACTTTGTCAGCGATTTCAGACCTCACGTTGCACTGTACTGTGTGAAAATATTACTATTAATGTAAAACTATTGATAAACTGTAAACTTCTTCAGTAGGCAACTCGATAAAGTCTTCCGACTCCTCGGGCTGGTGCGAATATTTCAATGTCCCTATGTGACAAACCGTTGGTTGTGACATACCTTTACGCGTCCCTCGCTCGCTGCGCTCGCTCGATAACTATAGCCTAACCTAAAACCAAGCCTCTTGCGTTCGTTATCCGAGAAGGAGACGACTAATTTCAAATTTGCGCACGTGTCGGATCGGTGGTGAGGTTGGACTAGATTCTTACGAGCGAGTGGATCGAGCTCGCAACGATTACAATTTCCAAGCTATACATATACCTTATATTGCGTTGCATATATTTCCTGTTATTACCTTAATTTGTCAGCGATTTCGGACCTCACGTTGCACTGTACTGTGTGAAAATATTTCTATTTATGTAAAACTATTGATAAACTGTAAACTTTTGTCTGTAGGCAACTCGATAAAGACTTCCGACTCCTCGGGCTGGTGCGAATACTTCAATGTCCCTATGTGCCAAACCGTTGGTTCGTGACACACCTTTACGCGTCCGTCGCTAGCTGTGCTCGCTCGTAAACTATAGCCTAACCTAAAACCAGTCCCTGTTACCTTCGCTATTCGATAAGGAGGAGACATATTTCAAATTTGCCAACGTGTCGGATCGGTTGTGAGGTTGGACTAGATTTTTACGAGCGAGCGGAGCGAGCGAGCAACGATTAAAATTTCATAGCTATACATATATCTTATATTGTCCTGCATATATTTCCTATTATTACCTAATTTTGTCAGCGATTTCAGACCTCACGTTGCACTGTACTGTGTGAAAATATTACTATTAATTTAAAACTATTGATAAACTGTAAACTTTTTCAGTAGGCAACTCGATAAAGTCTTCCGACTCCTCGGGCTGGTGCGAATATTTCAATGTCCCTATGTGACAAACCGTTGGTTGTGGCATACCTTTACGCGTCCCTCGCTCGCTGCGCTCGCTCGATAACTATAGCCTAACCTAGAACCAAGCCTCTTGCGTTCGTTATCCGAGAAGAAGACGACTAATTTCAAATTTGCGCACGTGTCGGATCGGTGGTGAGGTTGGACTAGATTCTTACGAGCGAGTGGATCGAGCTCGCAACGATTACAATTTCCAAGCTATACATATACCTTATATTGCGTTGCATATATTTCCTGTTATTACCTAATTTTGTCAGCGATTTCGGACCTGACGTTGCACCGTACTATGTGAAAATATTTCTATTTATGTAAAACTATTGATAAACTGTAAACTTTTGTCTGTAGGAAACTCGATAAAGACTTCCGAATCCTCGGGCTGGTTCGAATATTTCAATGTCCCTAAGTGCCAAACCGTTGGTTTGTGACACACCTTTACGCGACACTCGCTCGCTGCGCTCGCTTGAAAACTATAGCCTAACCTAAAACCAATATCTCTTACGTTCGCCATTCGATAACGAGGGGACTAATTTAAAATTTGCGAACGTGTCGGATCGGTTGGGAGGTTGGACTAGATTCTTACGAGCGAGCGGAGCGAGCGAGCAACGATTACAATTTCCAAGCTATACATATACCTTATATTGCCTTGCATATATTTCCTATTATTACCTAATTTTGTCAGCGATTTCGGACCTTACGTTGCACCGTACTATGTGGAAATATTACTATTAATGTAAAACTATTGATAAACTGTAAACTTTTGTCAGTAGGCAACTCGATAAAGACTTCCGACTCCTCGGGCTGGTGCGAATATTTCAATGTCCCTATGTGACAAACCGTTGGTTGTGACATACCTTTACGCGTCCCTCGCTCGCTGCGCTCGCTCGATAACTATAGCCTAACCTAAAATCAATCCCTCTTGCGTTCGTTATCCGAGAAGGAGACGACTAATTTCAAATTTGCGCACGTGTCGGATCGGTGGTGAGGTTGGACTAGATTCTTACGAGCCAGCGGACCGAGCTAGCAACGATTACAATTTCCAAGCTATACATATACCTTATATTGCGTTGCATATATTTCCTGTTATTACCTTAATTTATCAGCGATTTCGGACCTCACGTTGCACTGTACTGTGTGAAAATATTTCTATTTATGTAAAACTATTGATAAACTGTAAACATTTGTCAGTAGGCAATTCGATAAAGACTTCCGACTCCTCGGGCTGGTGCGAATACTTCAATGTCCCTATGTGCCAAATCGTTGGTTGTGTCATACCTTTACGCGTCCGTCGCTAGCTGTGCTCGCTCGTAAACTATAGCCTAACCTAAAACCAATCCCTGTTACCTTCGCTACTCGATAAGGAGGAGACATATTTCAAATTTGCCAACGTGTCGGATCGGTGGTGAGGTTGGACTAGATTCTTACGAGCCAGCGGACCGAGCTAGCAACGATTACAATTTCCAAGCTATACATATACCTTATATTGCGTTGCATATATTTCCTATTATTTCCTAATTTTGTCAGCGATTTCGGACCTTATGTTGCACTGTACTGTGTGAAAATATTACTATTAATGTAAAACTATTGACAAACTGTAAACTTTTGTCAGTAGGCAACTCGAAAAGGACTTCCTACTCCTGGGGCTGGTGCGAATATTTCAATGACACTATGTGACAAACCGTTGGTTCGTGACACACCTTTACGCGTCCGTCGCTAGCTGTGCTCGCTCGTAAACTATAGCCTAACCTAAAACCAATCCCTGTTACCTTCGCTATTCGATAAGGAGGAGACATATTTCAAATTTGCCAACGTGTCGGATCGGCTGTGAGGTTGGACTAGATTTTTACGAGCGAGCGGAGCGAGCGAGCAACGATTAAAATTTCCAAGCTATACATATACCTTATATTGTCCTGCATATATTTCCTATTATTACCTAATTTTGTCAGCGATTTCAGACCTCACGTTGCACTGTACTGTGTGAAAATATTACTATTAATGTAAAACTATTGAGAAACTGTAAACTTTTTCAGTAGGCAACTCGATAAAGTCTTCCGACTCCTCGGGCTGGTGCGAATATTTCAATGTCCCTATGTGACAAACCGTTGGTTGTGACATACCTTTACGCGTCCCTCGCTCGCTGCGCTCGCTCGATAACTATAGCCTAACCTAAAACCAAGCCTCTTGCGTTCGTCATCCGAGAAGAAGACGACTAATTTCAAATTTGCGCACGTGTCGGATCGGTGGTGAGGTTGGACTAGATTCTTACGAGCGAGTGGATCGAGCTCGCAACGATTACAATTTCCAAGCTATACATATACCTTATATTGCGTTGCATATATTTCCTGTTATTACCTAATTTTGTCAGCGATTTCGGACCTCACGTTGCACCGTACTATGTGGAAATATTACTATTTTTGTAAAACTATTGATAAATTGTAAACTTTTGTCAGTAGGCAACGCGATAAAGGCTTCCGACTCCTCGGGCTGGTGCGAATATTTCAATTTCCCTATGTTACAAACCGTTGGTTGTGTCATACCTTTACGCGTCCCTCGCTCGCTGCGCTCGCTCGATAACTATAGCCTAACCTAAAACCAATCCCTCTTGCGTTCGTTATCCGAGAAGGAGACGACTAATTTCAAATTTGCGCACGTGTCGGATCGGTGGTGAGGTTGGACTAGATTCTTACGAGCGAGTGGACCGAGCGAGCAACGATTACAATTTCCAAGCTATACATATACCTTATATTGCGATGCATATATTTCCTGTTATTACCTTAATTTGTCAGCGATTTCGGACCTCACGTTGCACTGTACTGTGTGAAAATATTTCTATTTATGTAAAACTATTGATAAACTGTAAACTTTTCTCTGTAGGAAACTCGATAAAGACTTCCGAATCCTCGGGCTGGTGCGAATATTGCAATGTCGCTATGTGCCAAACCGTTGGTTCGTGACACACCTTTACGCGTCCCTCGCTCGCTGTGCTCGCCCGATAACTATAGCCTAACCTAAAACCAATCCCTGTTACCTTCGCTATTCGATAAGGAGGAGACATATTTCAAATTTGCCAACGTGTCGGATCGGTGGTGAGGTTGGACTAGATTCTTACGAGCCAGCGGACCGAGCTAGCAACGATTACAATTTCCAAGCTATACATATACCTTATATTGCGTTGCATATATTTCCTGTTATTACCTTAATTTGTCAGCGATTTCGGACCTCACGTTGCACTGTACTGTGTGAAAATATTACTATTAATGTAAAACTATTGATAAACTGTAAACTTTTGTCAGTAGGCAACTCGATAAAGACTTCCGACTCCTCGGGCTGGTGCGAATATTTCAATGTCCCTATGTGACAAACCGTTGGTTGTGACATACCTTTAGGCGTCCCTCGCTCGCTGCGCTCGCTCGATAACTATAGCCTAACCTAAAACCAATCCCTCTTGCGTTCGTTATCCGAGAAGGAGACGACTAATTTCAAATTTGCGCACGTGTCGGATCGGTGGTGAGGTTGGACTAGATTCTTACGAGCCAGCGGACCGAGCTAGCAACGATTACAATTTCCAAGCTATACATATACCTTATATTGCGTTGCATATATTTCCAGTTATTACCTTAATTTGTCAGCGATTTCGGACCTCACGTTGCACTGTACTGTGTGAAAATATTACTATTTATGTACAAATATTGATATACTGTAAACTTTTGTCAGTAGGCAATTCGATAAAGACTTCTGGCTCCTGGGGCTGGTGCGAATATTTCAATGACACTATGTGACAAACCGTTGGTTTGTGACACACCCTTACGCGTCCCTCGCTCCCTGTGCTCACCCGATAACTATAGCCTAACCTAAAACCAATCGCTCTTGCGTTCGTTTTCCGATAAGGAGGAAACTAACTTCAAATTTGCGAACGTGTCGAATCGGCTGTGAGGTTGGACTAGATTTTTACGAGCGAGCGGCGCGAGCGAGCAACGATTAAAATTTCCAAGCTATACATATATCTTATATTGCCCTGCACATATTTCCTATTACTACCTAATTTTGTCAGCGATTTCGGACCTCACGTGCTCTGTACTATGTGGAAATATTACTATTTATGTAAAACTATTGATAAACTGTAAACATTTGTCAGTAGGCAATTCGATAAAGACTTCCGACTCCTCGGGCTGGTGCGAATACTTCAATGTCCCTATGTGCCAAACCGTTGGTTCGTGACACACCTTTACGCGTCCGTCGCTATCTGTGCTCGCTCGTAAACTATAGCCTAACCTAAAACCAGTCCCTGTTACCTTCGCTATTCGATAAGGAGGAGACATATTTCAAATTTGCCAACGTGTCGGATCGGCTGTGAGGTTGGACTAGATTTTTACGAGCGAGCGGCGCGAGCGAGCAACGATTAAAATTTCCAAGCTATACATATATCTTATATTGCCCTGCACATATTTCCTATTATTACCTAATTTTGTCAGCGATTTCAGACCTCACGTTGCACTGTACTGTGTGAAAATATTACTATTAATGTAAAACTATTGATAAACTGTAAACTTCTTCAGTAGGCAACTCGATAAAGTCTTCCGACTCCTCGGGCTGGTGCGAATATTTCAATGTCCCTATGTGACAAACCGTTGGTTGTGACATACCTTTACGCGTCCCTCGCTCGCTGCGCTCGCTCGATAACTATAGCCTAACCTAAAACCAAGCCTCTTGCGTTCGTTATCCGAGAAGGAGACGACTAATTTCAAATTTGCGCACGTGTCGGATCGGTGGTGAGGTTGGACTAGATTCTTACGAGCGAGTGGATCGAGCTCGCAACGATTACAATTTCCAAGCTATACATATACCTTATATTGCGTTGCATATATTTCCTGTTATTACCTTAATTTGTCAGCGATTTCGGACCTCACGTTGCACTGTACTGTGTGAAAATATTTCTATTTATGTAAAACTATTGATAAACTGTAAACTTTTGTCTGTAGGCAACTCGATAAAGACTTCCGACTCCTCGGGCTGGTGCGAATACTTCAATGTCCCTATGTGCCAAACCGTTGGTTCGTGACACACCTTTACGCGTCCGTCGCTAGCTGTGCTCGCTCGTAAACTATAGCCTAACCTAAAACCAGTCCCTGTTACCTTCGCTATTCGATAAGGAGGAGACATATTTCAAATTTGCCAACGTGTCGGATCGGCTGTGAGGTTGGACTAGATTTTTACGAGCGAGCGGAGCGAGCGAGCAACGATTAAAATTTCCAAGCTATACATATATCTTATATTGT
This sequence comes from Bombus terrestris, assembly GCF_910591885.1. Classification (NCBI taxonomy): domain Eukaryota; kingdom Metazoa; phylum Arthropoda; class Insecta; order Hymenoptera; family Apidae; genus Bombus; species Bombus terrestris. The sequence continues at coordinate 2,990,527 of NW_025963551.1, read as the reverse complement.
CCTGCATATATTTCCTATTATTACCTAATTTTGTCAGCGATTTCAGACCTCACGTTGCACTGTACTGTGTGAAAAGATTACTATTAATTTAAAACTATTGATAAACTGTAAACTTTTTCAGTAGGCAACTCGATAAAGTCTTCCGACTCCTCGGGCTGGTGCGAATATTTCAATGTCCCTATGTGACAAACCGTTGGTTGTGGCATACCTTTACGCGTCCCTCGCTCGCTGCGCTCGCTCGATAACTATAGCCTAACCTAAAACCAATATCTCTTACGTTCGCCATTCGATAACGAGGGGACTAATTTAAAATTTGCGAACGTGTCGGATCGGTTGGGAGGTTGGACTAGATTCTTACGAGCGAGCGGAGCGAGCGAGCAACGATTACAATTTCCAAGCTATACATATACCTTATATTGCCTTGCATATATTTCCTATTATTACCTAATTTTGTCAGCGATTTCGGACCTTACGTTGCACCGTACTATGTGGAAATATTACTATTAATGTAAAACTATTGATAAACTGTAAACTTTTGTCAGTAGGCAACTCGATAAAGACTTCCGACTCCTCGGGCTGGTGCGAATATTTCAATGTCCCTATGTGACAAACCGTTGGTTGTGACATACCTTTACGCGTCCCTCGCTCGCTGCGCTCGCTCGATAACTATAGCCTAACCTAAAACCAATATCTCTTACGTTCGCCATTCGATAACGAGGGGACTAATTTAAAATTTGCGAACGTGTCGGATCGGTTGGGAGGTTGGACTAGATTCTTACGAGCGAGCGGAGCGAGCGAGCAACGATTACAATTTCCAAGCTATACATATACCTTATATTGCCTTGCATATATTTCCTATTATTACCTAATTTTGTCAGCGATTTCGGACCTTACGTTGCACCGTACTATGTGGAAATATTACTATTAATGTAAAACTATTGATAAACTGTAAACTTTTGTCAGTAGGCAACTCGATAAAGACTTCCGACTCCTCGGGCTGGTGCGAATATTTCAATGTCCCTATGTGACAAACCGTTGGTTGTGACATACCTTTACGCGTCCCTCGCTCGCTGCGCTCGCTCGATAACTATAGCCTAACCTAAAACCAATCCCTCTTGCGTTCGTTATCCGAGAAGGAGACGACTAATTTCAAATTTGCGCACGTGTCGGATCGGTGGTGAGGTTGGACTAGATTCTTACGAGCCAGCGGACCGAGCTAGCAACGATTACAATTTCCAAGCTATACATATACCTTATATTGCGTTGCATATATTTCCTGTTATTACCTTAATTTGTCAGCGATTTCGGACCTCACGTTGCACTGTACTGTGTGAAAATATTACTATTAATGTAAAACTATTGATAAACTGTAAACTTTTGTCAGTAGGCAACTCGATAAAGACTTCCGACTCCTCGGGCTGGTGCGAATATTTCAATGTCCCTATGTGACAAACCGTTGGTTGTGTCATACCTTTACGCGTCCCTCGCTCGCTGCGCTCGCTCGATAACTATAGCCTAACCTAAAACCAATCCCTCTTGCGTTCGTTATCCGAGAAGGAGACGACTAATTTCAAATTTGCGCACGTGTCGGATCGGTGGTTAGGTTGGACTAGATTCTTACGAGCGAGTGGACCCAGCGAGCAACGATTACAATTTCCAAGCTATACATATACCTTATATTGCGTTGCATATATTTCCTGTTATTACCTTAATTTATCAGCGATTTCGGACCTCACGTTGCACTGTACTGTGTGAAAATATTTCTATTTATGTAAAACTATTGATAAACTGTAAACATTTGTCAGTAGGCAATTCGATGAAGACTTCCGACTCCTCGGGCTGGTGCGAATACTTCAATGTCCCTATGTGCCAAATCGTTGGTTGTGTCATACCTTTACGCGTCCGTCGCTAGCTGTGCTCGCTCGTAAACTATAGCCTAACCTAATACCAATCCCTGTTACCTTCGCTACTCGATAAGGAGGAGACATATTTCAAATTTGCCAACGTGTCGGATCGGTGGTGAGGTTGGACTAGATTCTTACGAGCCAGCGGACCGAGCTAGCAACGATTACAATTTCCAAGCTATACATATACCTTATATTGCGTTGCATATATTTCCTATTATTTCCTAATTTTGTCAGCGATTTCGGACCTTATGTTGCACTGTACTGTGTGAAAATATTACTATTAATGTAAAACTATTGACAAACTGTAAACTTTTGTCAGTAGGCAACTCGAAAAGGACTTCCTACTCCTCGGGCAGGTGCGAATATTTCAATGTCCCTATGTGCCAAACTGATGGAATGTGACATACCTTTATGCGTCCCTCGCTCGCTGCGCTCGCTCGATAAATATAGCCTAACCTAAAACCCATCCCTCTTGCGTTCGTTATCCGATAAGGAAGCGACTAATTTCAAATTTGCGAACGTGTCGGATCGGTTGTGAGGTTGGACTAGATTCTTACGAGCGAGCGGAGCGAGCGAGCAACGATTACAATTTCCAAGCTATACATATATCTTATATTGTCCTGCATATATTTCCTATTATTACCTAATTTTGTCAGCGATTTCAGACCTCACGTTGCACTGTACTGTGTGAAAATATTACTATTAATGTAAAACTATTGATAAACTGTAAACTTCTTCAGTAGGCAACTCGATAAAGTCTTCCGACTCCTCGGGCTGGTGCGAATATTTCAATGTCCCTATGTGACAAACCGTTGGTTGTGACATACCTTTACGCGTCCCTCGCTCGCTGCGCTCGCTCGATAACTATAGCCTAACCTAAAACCAAGCCTCTTGCGTTCGTTATCCGAGAAGGAGACGACTAATTTCAAATTTGCGCAAGTGTCGGATCGGTGGTGAGGTTGGACTAGATTCTTACGAGCGAGCGGAGCGAGCGAGCAACGATTACAATTTCCAAGCTATACATATACCTTATATTGCGTTGCATATATTTCCTGTTATTACCTTAATTTGTCAGCGATTTCGGACCTCACGTTGCACTGTACTGTGTGAAAATATTTCTATTTATGTAAAACTATTGATAAACTGTAAACTTTTGTCTGTAGGCAACTCGATAAAGACTTCCGACTCCTCGGGCTGGTGCGAATATTTCAATGTCCCTATGTGACAAACCGTTGGTTGTGTCATACCTTTACGCGTCCCTCGCTCGCTGCGCTCGCTCGATAACTATAGCCTAACCTAAAACCAATCCCTGTTACCTTCGCTATTCGATAAGGAGGAGACATATTTCAAATTTGCCAACGTGTCGGATCGGTGGTGAGGTTGGACTAGATTCTTACGAGCCAGCGGACCGAGCTAGCAACGATTACAATTTCCAAGCTATACATATACCTTATATTGCGTTGCATATATTTCCTGATATTACCTTAATTTGTCAGCGATTTCGGACCTCACGTTGCACTGTACTGTGTGAAAATATTACTATTAATGTAAAACTATTGATAAACTGTAAACTTTTGTCAGCAGGCAACTCGATAAAGACTTCCGACTCCTCGGGCTGGTGCGAATATTTCAATGTCCCTATGTGACAAACCGTTGGTTTGTGACACACCCTTACGCGTCCCTCGCTCCCTGTGCTCACCCGATAACTATAGCCTAACCTAAAACCAATCCCTCTTGCGTTCGTTTTCCGATAAGGAGGAAACTAACTTCAAATTTGCGAACGTGTCGAATCGGCTGTGAGGTTGGACTAGATTTTTACGAGCGAGCGGCGCGAGCGAGCAACGATTAAAATTTCCAAGCTATACATATATCTTATATTGTCCTGCACATATTTCCTATTGCTACCTAATTTTGTCAGCGATTTCGGACCTCACGTGCTCTGTACTATGTGGAAATATTACTATTTATGTAAAACTATTGATAAACTGTAAACATTTGTCAGTAGGCAATTCGATAAAGACTTCCGACTCCTCGGGCTGGTGCGAATACTTCAATGTCCCTATGTGCCAAACCGTTGGTTCGTGACACACCTTTACGCGTCCGTCGCTAGCTGTGCTCGCTCGTAAACTATAGCCTAACCTAAAACCAGTCCCTGTTACCTTCGCTATTCGATAAGGAGGAGACATATTTCAAATTTGCCAACGTGTCGGATCGGCTGTGAGGTTGGACTAGATTTTTACGAGCGAGCGGAGCGAGCGAGCAACGATTAAAATTTCCAAGCTATACATATATCTTATATTGTCCTGCATATATTTCCTATTATTACCTAATTTTGTCAGCGATTTCAGACCTCACGTTGCACTGTACCGTGTGAGAATATTACTATTAATGTAAAACTATTGATAAACTGTAAACTTTTTCAGTAGGCAACTCGATAAAGTCTTCCGACTCCTCGGGCTTGTGCGAATATTTCAATGTCCCTATGTGACAAACCGTTGGTTGTGGCATACCTTTACGCGTCCCTCGCTCGCTGCGCTCGCTCGATAACTATAGCCTAACCTAAAACCAAGCCTCTTGCGTTCGTTATCCGAGAAGAAGACGACTAATTTCAAATTTGCGCACGTGTCGGATCGGTGGTGAGGTTGGACTAGATTCTTACGAGCGAGTGGATCGAGCTCGCAACGATTACAATTTCCAAGCTATACATATACCTTATATTGCGTTGCATATATTTCCTGTTATTACCTAATTTTATCAGCGATTTCGGACCTTACGTTGCACCGTACTATGTGGAAATATTACTATTTTTGTAAAACTATTGATAAACTGTAAACTTTTGTCAGTAGGCAACGCGATAAAGACTTCCGACTCCTCGGGCTGGTTCGAATATTTCAATGTCCCTAAGTGCCAAACCGTTGGTTTGTGACACACCTTTACGCGACACTCGCTCGCTGCGCTCGCTTGAAAACTATAGCCTAACCTAAAACCAATATCTCTTACGTTCGCCATTCGATAACGAGGGGACTGATTTAAAATTTGCGAACGTGTCGGATCGGTTGGGAGGTTGGACTAGATTCTTACGAGCGAGCGGAGCGAGCGAGCAACGATTACAATTTCCAAGCTATACATATACCTTATATTGCCTTGCATATATTTCCTATTATTACCTAATTTTGTCAGCGATTTCGGACCTTACGTTGCACCGTACTATGTGGAAATATTACTATTAATGTAAAACTATTGATAAACTGTAAACTTTTGTCAGTAGGCAACTCGATAAAGACTTCCGACTCCTCGGGCTGGTGCGAATATTTCAATGTCCCTATGTGACAAACCGTTGGTTGTGACATACCTTTACGCGTCCCTCGCTCGCTGCGCTCGCTCGATAACTATAGCCTAACCTAAAACCAATCCCTCTTGCGTTCGTTATCCGAGAAGGAGACGACTAATTTCAAATTTGCGCACGTGTCGGATCGGTGGTGAGGTTGGACTAGATTCTTACGAGCCAGCGGACCGAGCTAGCAACGATTACAATTTCCAAGCTATACATATACCTTATATTGCGTTGCATATATTTCCTGTTATTACCTTAATTTGTCAGCGATTTCGGACCTCACGTTGCACTGTACTGTGTGAAAATATTTCTATTTATGTAAAACTATTGATAAACTGTAAACATTTGTCAGTAGGCAATTCGATAAAGACTTCCGACTCCTCGGGCTGGTGCGAATACTTCAATGTCCCTATGTGCCAAATCGTTGGTTCGTGACACACCTTTACGCGTCCGTCGCTAGCTGTGCTCGCTCGTAAACTATAGCCTAACCTAAAACCAATCCCTGTTACCTTCGCTATTCGATAAGGAGGAGACATATTTCAAATTTGCCAACGTGTCGGATCGGTGGTGAGGTTGGACTAGATTCTTACGAGCCAGCGGACCGAGCTAGCAACGATTACAATTTCCAAGCTATACATATACCTTATATTGCGTTGCATATATTTCCTATTATTTCCTAATTTTGTCAGCGATTTCGGACCTTATGTTGCACTGTACTGTGTGAAAATATTACTATTAATGTAAAACTATTGACAAACTGTAAACTTTTGTCAGTAGGCAACTCGAAAAAGACTTCCTACTCCTCGGGCAGGTGCGAATATTTCAATGTCCCTATGTGCCAAACTGATGGAATGTGACATACCTTTATGCGTCCCTCGCTCGCTGCGCTCGCTCGATAAATATAGCCTAACCTAAAACCCATCCCTCTTGCGTTCGTTATCCGATAAGGAGGCGACTAATTTCAAATTTGCGAACGTGTCGGATCGGTTGTGAGGTTGGACTAGATTCTTACGAGCGAGCGGAGCGAGCGAGCAACGATTACAATTTCCAAGCTATACATATACCTTATATTGCCTTGCATATATTTCCTATTATTACCTCATTTTGTCAGCGATTTCGGACCTTACGTTGCACCGTACTATGTGGAAATATTACTATTTTTGTAAAACTATTGATAAACTGTAAACTTTTGTCAGTAGGCAACGCGATAAAGACTTCCGACTCCTCGGGCTGGTTCGAATATTTCAATGTCCCTAAGTGCCAAACCGTTGGTTTGTGACACACCTTTACGCGACACTCGCTCGCTGCGCTCGCTTGAAAACTATAGCCTAACCTAAAACCAATATCTCTTACGTTCGCCATTCGATAACGAGGGGACTAATTTAAAATTTGCGAACGTGTCGTATCGGTTGGGAGGTTGGACTAGATTCTTACGAGCGAGCGGAGCGAGCGAGCAAAGATTACAATTTCCAAGCTATACATATACCTTATATTGCCTTGCATATATTTCCTATTATTACCTAATTTTGTCAGCGATTTCGGACCTTACGTTGCACCGTACTATGTGGAAATATTACTATTAATGTAAAACTATTGATAAACTGTAAACTTTTGTCAGTAGGCAACTCGATAAAGACTTCCGACTCCTCGGGCTGGTGCGAATATTTCAATGTCCCTATGTGACAAACCGTTGGTTGTGTCATACCTTTACGCGTCCCTCGCTCGCTGCGCTCGCTCGATAACTATAGCCTAACCTAAAACCAATCCCTCTTGCGTTCGTTATCCGAGAAGGAGACGACTAATTTCAAATTTGCGCACGTGTCGGATCGGTGGTTAGGTTGGACTAGATTCTTACGAGCCAGCGGACCGAGCTAGCAACGATTACAATTTCCAAGCTATACATATACCTTATATTGCGTTGCATATATTTCCTGTTATTACCTTAATTTGTCAGCGATTTCGGACCTTATGTTGCACTGTACTGTGTGAAAATATTACTATTAATGTAAAACTATTGACAAACTGTAAACTTTTGTCAGTAGGCAACTCGAAAAAGACTTCCTACTCCTCGGGCAGGTGCGAATATTTCAATGTCCCTATGTGCCAAACTGATGGAATGTGACATACCTTTATGCGTCCCTCGCTCGCTGCGCTCGCTCGATAAATATAGCCTAACCTAAAACCCATCCCTCTTGCGTTCGTTATCCGATAAGGAAGCGACTAATTTCAAATTTGTGAACGTGTCGGATCGGTTGTGAGGTTGGACTAGATTCTTACGAGCGAGCGGAGCGAGCGAGCAACGATTACAATTTCCAAGCTATACATATATCTTATATTGTCCTGCATATATTTCCTATTATTACCTAATTTTGTCAGCGATTTCAGACCTCACGTTGCACTGTACCGTGTGAGAATATTACTATTAATGTAAAACTATTGATAAACTGTAAACTTTTTCAGTAGGCAACTCGATAAAGTCTTCCGACTCCTCGGGCTGGTGCAAATATTTCAATGTCCCTATGTGACAAACCGTTGGTTGTGGCATACCTTTACGCGTCCCTCGCTCGCTGCGCTCGCTCGATAACTATAGCCTAACCTAAAACCAAGCCTCTTGCGTTCGTTATCCGAGAAGAAGACGACTAATTTCAAATTTGCGCACGTGTCGGATCGGTGGTGAGGTTGGACTAGATTCTTACGAGCGAGTGGATCGAGCTCGCAACGATTACAATTTCCAAGCTATACATATACCTTATATTGCGTTGCATATATTTCCTGTTATTACCTAATTTTGTCAGCGATTTCGGACCTTACGTTGCACCGTACTATGTGGAAATATTACTATTTTTGTAAAACTATTGATAAACTGTAAACTTTTGTCAGTAGGCAACGCGATAAAGACTTCCGACTCCTCGGGCTGGTTCGAATATTTCAATGTCCCTAAGTGCCAAACCGTTGGTTTGTGACACACCTTTACGCGACACTCGCTCGCTGCGCTCGCTTGAAAACTATAGCCTAACCTAAAACCAATATCTCTTACGTTCGCCATTCGATAACGAGGGGACTAATTTAAAATTTGCGAACGTGTCGGATCGGTTGGCAGGTTGGACTAGATTCTTACGAGCGAGCGGAGCGAGCGAGCAACGATTACAATTTCCAAGCTATACATATACCTTATATTGCCTTGCATATATTTCCTATTATTACCTAATTTTGTCAGCGATTTCGGACCTCACGTTGCACCGTACAATGTGGAAATATTACTATTTATGTATAACTATTGATAAACTGTAAACTTTTGTCAGTAGGCAACTCGATAAAGACTTCCGACTCCTCGGGCTGGTGCGAATATTTCAATGTCCCTATGTGACAAACCGTTGGTTGTGACATACCTTTACGCGTCCCTCGCTCGCTGCGCTCGCTCGATAACTATAGCCTAACCTAAAACCAATCCCTCTTGCGTTCGTTATCCGAGAAGGAGACGACTAATTTCAAATTTGCGCACGTGTCGGATCGGTGGTGAGGTTGGACTAGATTCTTACGAGCCAGCGGACCGAGCTAGCAACGATCACAATTTCCAAGCTATACATATTCCTTATATTGCGTTGCATATATTTCCTGTTATTACCGTAATTTGTCAGAGATATCGGACCTCATGTTGCACTGTACTGTGTGAAAATATTACTATTAATGTAAAACTATTGACAAACTGTAAACTTTTGTCAGTAGGCAACTCGAAAAAGACTTCCTACTCCTCGGGCAGGTGCGAATATTTCAATGTCCCTATGTGCCAAACTGATGGAATGTGACATACCTTTATGCGTCCCTCGCTCGCTGCGCTCGCTCGATAAATATAGCCTAACCTAAAACCCATCCCTCTTGCGTTCGTTATCCGATAAGGAAGCGACTAATTTCAAATTTGCGAACGTGTCGGATCGGTTGTGAGGTTGGACTAGATTCTTACGAGCGAGCGGAGCGAGCGAGCAACGATTACAATTTCCAAGCTATACATATATCTTATATTGTCCTGCATATATTTCCTATTATTACCTAATTTTGTCAGCGATTTCAGACCTCACGTTGCACTGTACCGTGTGAGAATATTACTATTAATGTAAAACTATTGATAAACTGTAAACTTTTTCAGTAGGCAACTCGATAAAGTCTTCCGACTCCTCGGGCTGGTGCAAATATTTCAATGTCCCTATGTGACAAACCGTTGGTTGTGGCATACCTTTACGCGTCCCTCGCTCGCTGCGCTCGCTCGATAACTATAGCCTAACCTAAAACCAAGCCTCTTGCGTTCGTTATCCGAGAAGAAGACGACTAATTTCAAATTTGCGCACGTGTCGGATCGGTGGTGAGGTTGGACTAGATTCTTACGAGCGAGTGGATCGAGCTCGCAACGATTACAATTTCCAAGCTATACATATACCTTATATTGCGTTGCATATATTTCCTGTTATTACCTAATTTTGTCAGCGATTTCGGACCTTACGTTGCACCGTACTATGTGGAAATATTACTATTTTTGTAAAACTATTGATAAACTGTAAACTTTTGTCAGTAGGCAACGCGATAAAGACTTCCGACTCCTCGGGCTGGTTCGAATATTTCAATGTCCCTAAGTGCCAAACCGTTGGTTTGTGACACACCTTTACGCGACACTCGCTCGCTGCGCTCGCTTGAAAACTATAGCCTAACCTAAAACCAATATCTCTTACGTTCGCCATTCGATAACGAGGGGACTAATTTAAAATTTGCGAACGTGTCGGATCGGTTGGCAGGTTGGACTAGATTCTTACGAGCGAGCGGAGCGAGCGAGCAACGATTACAATTTCCAAGCTATACATATACCTTATATTGCCTTGCATATATTTCCTATTATTACCTAATTTTGTCAGCGATTTCGGACCTCACGTTGCACCGTACTATGTGGAAATATTACTATTTATGTAAAACTATTGATAAACTGTAAACTTTTGTCAGTAGGCAACTCGATAAAGACTTCCGACTCCTCGGGCTGGTGCGAATATTTCAATGTCCCTATGTGACAAACCGTTGGTTGTGACATACCTTTACGCGTCCCTCGCTCGCTGCGCTCGCTCGATAACTATAGCCTAACCTAAAACCAATCCCTCTTGCGTTCGTTATCCGAGAAGGAGACGACTAATTTCAAATTTGCGCACGTGTCGGATCGGTGGTGAGGTTGGACTAGATTCTTACGAGCGAGCGGAGCGTGCGAGCAACGATCACAATTTCCAAGCTATACATATTCCTTATATTGCGTTGCATATATTTCCTGTTATTACCGTAATTTGTCAGAGATATCGGACCTCATGTTGCACTGTACTGTGTGAAAATATTACTATTAATGTAAAACTATTGACAAACTGTAAACTTTTGTCAGTAGGCAACTCGAAAAAGACTTCCTACTCCTCGGGCAGGTGCGAATATTTCAATGTCCCTATGTGCCAAACTGATGGAATGTGACATACCTTTATGCGTCCCTCGCTCGCTGCGCTCGCTCGATAAATATAGCCTAACCTAAAACCCATCCCTCTTGCGTTCGTTATCCGATAAGGAAGCGACTAATTTCAAATTTGCGAACGTGTCGGATCGGTTGTGAGGTTGGACTAGATTCTTACGAGCGAGCGGAGCGAGCGAGCAACGATTACAATTTCCAAGCTATACATATATCTTATATTGTCCTGCATATATTTCCTATTATTACCTAATTTTGTCAGCGATTTCAGACCTCACGTTGCACTGTACCGTGTGAGAATATTACTATTAATGTAAAACTATTGATAAACTGTAAACTTTTGTCAGTAGGCAACTCGATAAAGTCTTCCGACTCCTCGGGCTGGTGCGAATATTTCAATGTCCCTATGTGACAAACCGTTGGTTGTGGCATACCTTTACGCGTCCCTCGCTCGCTGCGCTCGCTCGATAACTATAGCCTAACCTAAAACCAAGCCTCTTGCGTTCGTTATCCGAGAAGAAGACGACTAATTTCAAATTTGCGCACGTGTCGGATCGGTGGTGAGGTTGGACTAGATTCTTACGAGCGAGTGGATCGAGCTCGCAACGATTACAATTTCCAAGCTATACATATACCTTATATTGCGTTGCATATATTTCCTGTTATTACCTAATTTTGTCAGCGATTTCGGACCTTACGTTGCACCGTACTATGTGGAAATATTACTATTTTTGTAAAACTATTGATAAACTGTAAACTTTTGTCAGTAGGCAACGCGATAAAGACTTCCGACTCCTCGGGCTGGTTCGAATATTTCAATGTCCCTAAGTGCCAAACCGTTGGTTTGTGACACACCTTTACGCGACACTCGCTCGCTGCGCTCGCTTGAAAACTATAGCCTACCCTAAAACCAATATCTCTTACGTTCGCCATTCGATAACGAGGGGACTAATTTAAAATTTGCGAACGTGTCGGATCGGTTGGGAGGTTGGACTAGATTCTTACGAGCGAGCGGAGCGAGCGAGCAACGATTACAATTTCCAAGCTATACATATACCTTATATTGCCTTGCATATATTTCCTATTATTACCTAATTTTGTCAGCGATTTCGGACCTTACGTTGCACCGTACTATGTGGAAATATTACTATTTATGTAAAACTATTGATAAACTGTAAACTTTTGTCAGTAGGCAACTCGATAAAGACTTCCGACTCCTCGGGCTGGTGCGAATATTTCAATGTCCCTATGTGACAAACCGTTGGTTGTGACATACCTTTACGCGTCCCTCGCTCGCTGCGCTCGCTCGATAACTATAGCCTAACCTAAAACCAATCCCTCTTGCGTTCGTTATCCGAGAAGGAGACGACTAATTTCAAATTTGCGCACGTGTCGGATCGGTGGTGAGGTTGGACTAGATTCTTACGAGCCAGCGGACCGAGCTAGCAACGATTACAATTTCCAAGCTATACATATACCTTATGGTGCCATGCATATATTTCCTGTTATTACCTTAATTTGTCAGCGATTTCGGACCTCACGTTGCACTGTACTGTGTGAAAATATTACTATTAATGTAAAACTATTGATAAACTGTAAACTTTTGTCAGTAGGCAACTCGATAAAGACTTCCGACTCCTCGGGCTGGTGCGAATATTTCAATGTCCCTATGTGACAAACCGTTGGTTGTGTCATACCTTTACGCGTCCCTCGCTCGCTGCGCTCGCTCGATAACTATAGCCTAACCTAAAACCAATCCCTCTTGCGTTCGTTATCCGAGAAGGAGACGACTAATTTCAAATTTGCGCACGTGTCGGATCGGTGGTTAGGTTGGACTAGATTCTTACGAGCGAGTGGACCCAGCGAGCAACGATTACAATTTCCAAGCTATACATATACCTTATATTGCGTTGCATATATTTCCTGTTATTACCTTAATTTGTCAGCGATTTCGGACCTCACGTTGCACTGTACTGTGTGAAAATATTTCTATTTATGTAAAACTATTGATAAACTGTAAACATTTGTCAGTAGGCAATTCGATAAAGACTTCCGACTCCTCGGGCTGGTGCGAATACTTCAATGTCCCTATGTGCCAAATCGTTGGTTCGTGACACACCTTTACGCGTCCGTCGCTAGCTGTGCTCGCTCGTAAACTATAGCCTAACCTAAAACCAATCCCTGTTACCTTCGCTATTCGATAAGGAGGAGACATATTTCAAATTTGCCAACGTGTCGGATCGGTGGTGAGGTTGGACTAGATTCTTACGAGCCAGCGGACCGAGCTAGCAACGATTACAATTTCCAAGCTATACATATACCTTATATTGCGTTGCATATATTTCCTATTATTTCCTAATTTTGTCAGCGATTTCGGACCTTATGTTGCACTGTACTGTGTGAAAATATTACTATTAATGTAAAACTATTGACAAACTGTAAACTTTTGTCAGTAGGCAACTCGAAAAAGACTTCCTACTCCTCGGGCAGGTGCGAATATTTCAATGTCCCTATGTGCCAAACTGATGGAATGTGACATACCTTTATGCGTCCCTCGCTCGTTGCGCTCGCTCGATAAATATAGCCTAACCTAAAACCCATCCCTCTTGCGTTCGTTATCCGATAAGGAGGCGACTAATTTCAAATTTGCGAACGTGTCGGATCGGTTGTGAGGTTGGACTAGATTCTTACGAGCGAGCGGAGCGAGCGAGCAACGATTACAATTTCCAAGCTATACATATACCTTATATTGCCTTGCATATATTTCCTATTATTACCTAATTTTGTCAGCGATTTCGGACCTTACGTTGCACCGTACTATGTGGAAATATTACTATTTTTGTAAAACTACTGATAAACTGTAAACTTTTGTCAGTAGGCAACGCGATAAAGACTTCCGACTCCTCGGGCTGGTTCGAATATTTCAATGTCCCTAAGTGCCAAACCGTTGGTTTGTGACACACCTTTACGCGACACTCGCTCGCTGCGCTCGCTTGAAAACTATAGCCTAACCTAAAACCAATCCCTGTTACCTTCGCTATTCGATAAGGAGGAGACATATTTCAAATTTGCCAACGTGTCGGATCGGTGGTGAGGTTGGACTAGATTCTTACGAGCCAGCGGACCGAGCTAGCAACGATTACAATTTCCAAGCTATACATATACCTTATATTGCGTTGCATATGTTTCCTATTATTTCCTAATTTTGTCAGCGATTTCGGACCTTATGTTGCACTGTACTGTGTGAAAATATTACTATTAATGTAAAACTATTGACAAACTGTAAACTTTTGTCAGTAGGCAACTCGAAAAAGACATCCTACTCCTCGGGCAGGTGCGAATATTTCAATGTCCCTATGTGCCAAACTGATGGAATGTGACATACCTTTATGCGTCCCTCGCTCGCTGCGCTCGCTCGATAAATATAGCCTAACCTAAAACCCATCCCTATTTCGTTCGTTATCCGATAAGGAGGCGACTAATTTCAAATTTGCGAACGTGTCGGATCGGTTGTGAGGTTGGACTAGATTCTTACGAGCGAGCGGAGCGAGCGAGCAACGATTACAATTTCCAAGCTATACATATACCTTATATTGCCTTGCATATATTTCCTATTATTACCTAATTTTGTCAGCGATTTCGGACCTTACGTTGCACCGTACTATGTGGAAATATTACTATTTTTGTAAAACTATTGATAAACTGTAAACTTTTGTCAGTAGGCAACGCGATAAAGACTTCCGACTCCTCGGGCTGGTTCGAATATTTCAATGTCCCTAAGTGCCAAACCGTTGGTTTGTGACACACCTTTACGCGACACTCGCTCGCTGCGCTCGCTTGAAAACTATAGCCTAACCTAAAACCAATATCTCTTACGTTCGCCATTCGATAACGAGGGGACTAATTTAAAATTTGCGAACGTGTCGGATCGGTTGGGAGGTTGGACTAGATTCTTACGAGCGAGCGGAGCGAGCGAGCAACGATTACAATTTCCAAGCTATACATATGCCTTATATTGCCTTGCATATATTTCCTATTATTACCTAATTTTGTCAGCGATTTCGGACCTTACGTTGCACCGTACTATGTGGAAATATTACTATTAATGTAAAACTATTGATAAACTGTAAACTTTTGTCAGTAGGCAACTCGATAAAGACTTCCGACTCCTCGGGCTGGTGCGAATATTTCAATGTCCCTATGTGACAAACCGTTGGTTGTGACATACCTTTACGCGTCCCTCGCTCGCTGCGCTCGCTCGATAACTATAGCCTAACCTAAAACCAATCCCTCTTGCGTTCGTTATCCGAGAAGGAGACGACTAATTTCAAATTTGCGCACGTGTCGGATCGGTGGTGAGGTTGGACTAGATTCTTACGAGCCAGCGGACCGAGCTAGCAACGATTACAATTTCCAAGCTATACATATACCTTATATTGCGTTGCATATATTTCCTGTTATTACCTTAATTTGTCAGCGATTTCGGACCTCACGTTGCACTGTACTGTGTGAAAATATTACTATTAATGTAAAACTATTGATAAACTGTAAACTTTTGTCAGTAGGCAACTCGATAAAGACTTCCGACTCCTCGGGCTGGTGCGAATATTTCAATGTCCCTATGTGACAAACCGTTGGTTGTGTCATACCTTTACGCGTCCCTCGCTCGCTGCGCTCGCTCGATAACTATAACCTAACCTAAAACCAATCCCTCTTGCGTTCGTTATCCGAGAAGGAGACGACTAATTTCAAATTTGCGCACGTGTCGGATCGGTGGTTAGGTTGGACTAGATTCTTACGAGCGAGTGGACCCAGCGAGCAACGATTACAATTTCCAAGCTATACATATACCTTATATTGCGTTGCATATATTTCCTGTTATTACCTTAATTTGTCAGCGATTTCGGACCTCACGTTGCACTGTACTGTGTGAAAATATTTCTATTTATGTAAAACTATTGATAAACTGTAAACATTTGTCAGTAGGCAATTCGATAAAGACTTCCGACTCCTCGGGCTGGTGCGAATACTTCAATGTCCCTATGTGCCAAATCGTTGGTTCGTGACACACCTTTACGCGTCCGTCGCTAGCTGTGCTCGCTCGTAAACTATAGCCTAACCTAAAACCAATCCCTGTTACCTTCGCTATTCGATAAGGAGGAGACATATTTCAAATTTGCCAACGTGTCGGATCGGTGGTGAGGTTGGACTAGATTCTTACGAGCCAGCGGACCGAGCTAGCAACGATTACAATTTCCAAGCTATACATATACCTTATATTGCGTTGCATATATTTCCTATTATTTCCTAATTCTGTCAGCGATTTCGGACCTTATGTTGCACTGTACTGTGTGAAAATATTACTATTAATGTAAAACTATTGACAAACTGTAAACTTTTGTCAGTAGGCAACTCGAAAAAGACTTCCTACTCCTCGGGCAGGTGCGAATATTTCAATGTCCCTATGTGCCAAACTGATGGAATGTGACATACCTTTATGCGTCCCTCGCTCGCTGCGCCCGCTCGATAAATATAGCCTAACCTAAAACCCATCCCTCTTGCGTTCGTTATCCGATAACGAGGCGACTAATTTCAAATTTGCGAACGTGTCGGATCGGTTGTGAGGTTGGACTAGATTCTTACGAGCGAGCGGAGCGAGCGAGCAACGATTACAATTTCCAAGCTATACATATACCATATATTGTCTTGCATATATTTCCTATTATTACCTAATTTTGTCAGCGATTTCGGACCTCACGATGCACTGTTCTATGTGGAAATATTACTATTTGTGTAAAACTATTGATAAACTGTAAACTTTTGTCAGTAGGCAACGCGATAAAGACTTCCGACTCCTCGGGCTGGTTCGAATATTTCAATGTCCCTAAGTGCCAAACCGTTGGTTTGTGACACACCTTTACGCGACACTCGCTCGCTGCGCTCGCTTGAAAACTATAGCCTAACCTAAAACCAATATCTCTTACGTTCGCCATTCGATAACGAGGGGACTAATTTAAAATTTGCGAACGTGTCGGATCGGTTGGGAGGTTGGACTAGATTCTTACGAGCGAGCGGAGCGAGCGAGCAACGATTACAATTTCCAAGCTATACATATACCTTATATTGCCTTGCATATATTTCCTATTATTACCTAATTTTGTCAGCGATTTCGGATCTTACGTTGCACCGTACTATGTGGAAATATTACTATTAATGTAAAACTATTGATAAACTGTAAACTTCTGTCAGTAGGCAACTCGATAAAGACTTCCGACTCCTCGGGCTGGTGCGAATATTTCAATGTCCCTATGTGACAAACCGTTGGTTGTGACATACCTTTACGCGTCCCTCGCTCGCTGCGCTCGCTCGATAACTATAGCCTAACCTAAAACCAATCCCTCTTGCGTTCGTTATCCGAGAAGGAAACGACTAATTTCAAATTTGCGCACGTGTCGGATCGGTGGTGAGGTTGGACTAGATTCTTACGAGCCAGCGGACCGAGCTAGCAACGATTACAATTTCCAAGCTATACATATACCTTATATTGCGTTGCATATATTTCCTGTTATTACCTTAATTTGTCAGCGATTTCGGACCTCACGTTGCACTGTACTGTGTGAAAATATTACTATTAATGTAAAACTATTGATAAACTGTAAACTTTTGTCAGTAGGCAACTCGATAAAGACTTCCGATTCCTCGGGCTGGTGCGAATATTTCAATGTCCCTATGTGACAAACCGTTGGTTGTGTCATACCTTTACGCGTCCCTCGCTCGCTGCGCTCGCTCGATAACTATAGCCTAACCTAAAACCAATCCCTCTTGCGTTCGTTATCCGAGAAGGGGACGACTAATTTCAAATTTGCGCACGTGTCGGATCGGTGGTTAGGTTGGACTAGATTCTTACGAGCGAGTGGACCCAGCGAGCAACGATTACAATTTCCAAGCTATACATATACCTT
The DNA here is from genome assembly GCF_910591885.1 of Bombus terrestris. Classification (NCBI taxonomy): domain Eukaryota; kingdom Metazoa; phylum Arthropoda; class Insecta; order Hymenoptera; family Apidae; genus Bombus; species Bombus terrestris. Next base: position 2,972,842 of record NW_025963551.1, on the reverse strand, counting down.
ATATTGCGTTGCATATATTTCCTGTTATTACCTTAATTTGTCAGCGATTTCGGACCTCACGTTGCACTGTACTGTGTGAAAATATTTCTATTTATGTAAAACTATTGATAAACTGTAAACATTTGTCAGTAGGCAATTCGATAAAGACTTCCGACTCCTCGGGCTGGTGCGAATACTTCAATGTCCCTATGTGCCAAACCGTTGGTTTGTGACACACCTTTACGCGACACTCGCTCGCTGCGCTCGCTTGAAAACTATAGCCTAACCTAAAACCAATATCTCTTACGTTCGCCATTCGATAACGAGGGGACTAATTTAAAATTTGCGAACGTGTCGGATCGGTTGGGAGGTTGGACTAGATTCTTACGAGCGAGCGGAGCGAGCGAGCAACGATTACAATTTCCAAGCTATACATATACCTTATATTGCCTTGCATATATTTCCTATTATTACCTAATTTTGTCAGCGATTTCGGACCTTACGTTGCACCGTACTATGTGGAAATATTACTATTAATTTAAAACTATTGATAAACTGTAAACTTCTGTCAGTAGGCAACTCGATAAAGACTTCCGACTCCTCGGGCTGGTGCGAATATTTCAATGTCCCTATGTGACAAACCGTTGGTTGTGACATACCTTTACGCGTCCCTCGCTCGCTGCGCTCGCTCGATAACTATAGCCTAACCTAAAACCAATCCCTCTTGCGTTCGTTATCCGAGAAGGAGACGACTAATTTCAAATTTGCGCACGTGTCGGATCGGTGGTGAGGTTGGACTAGATTCTTACGAGCCAGCGGACCGAGCTAGCAACGATTACAATTTCCAAGCTATACATATACCTTATATTGCGTTGCATATATTTCCTGTTATTACCTTAATTTGTCAGCGATTTCGGACCTCACGTTGCACTGTACTGTGTGAAAATATTACTATTAATGTAAAACTATTGATAAACTGTAAACTTTTGTCAGTAGGCAACTCGATAAAGACTTCCGACTCCTCGGGCTGGTGCGAATATTTCAATGTCCCTATGTGACAAACCGTTGGTTGTGTCATACCTTTACGCGTCCCTCGCTCGCTGCGCTCGCTCGATAACTATAGCCTAACCTAAAACCAATCCCTCTTGCGTTCGTTATCCGAGAAGGAGACGACTAATTTCAAATTTGCGCACGTGTCGGATCGGTGGTTAGGTTGGACTAGATTCTTACGAGCGAGTGGACCCAGCGAGCAACGATTACAATTTCCAAGCTATACATATACCTTATATTGCATTGCATATATTTCCTGTTATTACCTTAATTTGTCAGCGATTTCGGACCTCACGTTGCACTGTACTGTGTGAAAATATTTCTATTTATGTAAAACTATTGATAAACTGTAAATATTTGTCAGTAGGCAATTCGATAAAGACTTCCGACTCCTCGGGCTGGTGCGAATACTTCAATGTCCCTATGTGCCAAATCGTTGGTTCGTGACACACCTTTACGCGTCCGTCGCTAGCTGTGCTCGCTCGTAAACTATAGCCTAACCTAAAACCAATCCCTGTTACCTTCGCTATTCGATAAGGAGGAGACATATTTCAAATTTGCCAACGTGTCGGATCGGTGGTGAGGTTGGACTAGATTCTTACGAGCCAGCGGACCGAGCTAGCAACGATTACAATTTCCAAGCTATACATATACCTTATATTGCGTTGCATATATTTCCTATTATTTCCTAATTCTGTCAGCGATTTCGGACCTTATGTTGCACTGTACTGTGTGAAAATATTACTATTAATGTAAAACTATTGACAAACTGTAAACTTTTGTCAGTAGGCAACTCGAAAAAGACTTCCTACTCCTCGGGCAGGTGCGAATATTTCAATGTCCCTATGTGCCAAACTGATGGAATGTGACATACCTTTATGCGTCCCTCGCTCGCTGCGCTCGCTCGATAAATATAGCCTAACCTAAAACCCATCCCTCTTGCGTTCGTTATCCGATAAGGAGGCGACTAATTTCAAATTTGCGAACGTGTCGGATCGGTTGTGAGGTTGGACTAGATTCTTACGAGCGAGCGGAGCGAGCGAGCAACGATTACAATTTCCAAGCTATACATATACCTTATATTGCCTTGCATATATTTCCTATTATTACCTAATTTTGTCAGCGATTTCGGACCTCACGTTGCACCGTACAATGTGGAAATAGTACTATTTATGTATAACTATTGATAAACTGTAAACTTTTGTCAGTAGGCAACGCGATAAAGACTTCCGACTCCTCGGGCTGGTTCGAATATTTCAATGTCCCTAAGTGCCAAACCGTTGGTTTGTGACACACCTTTACGCGACACTCGCTCGCTGCGCTCGCTTGAAAACTATAGCCTAACCTAAAACCAATATCTCTTACGTTCGCCATTCGATAACGAGGGGACTAATTTAAAATTTGCGAACGTGTCGGATCGGTTGGGAGGTTGGACTAGATTCTTACGAGCGAGCGGAGCGAGCGAGCAACGATTACAATTTCCAAGCTATACATATACCTTATATTGCCTTGCATATATTTCCTATTATTACCTAATTTTGTCAGCGATTTCGGACCTTACGTTGCACCGTACTATGTGGAAATATTACTATTAATGTAAAACTATTGATAAACTGTAAACTTCTGTCAGTAGGCAACTCGATAAAGACTTCCGACTCCTCGGGCTGGTGCGAATATTTCAATGTCCCTATGTGACAAACCGTTGGTTGTGACATACCTTTACGCGTCCCTCGCTCGCTGCGCTCGCTCGATAACTATAGCCTAACCTAAAACCAATCCCTCTTGCGTTCGTTATCCGAGAAGGAGACGACTAATTTCAAATTTGCGCACGTGTCGGATCGGTGGTTAGGTTGGACTAGATTCTTACGAGCGAGTGGACCCAGCGAGCAACGATTACAATTTCCAAGCTATACATATACCTTATATTGCGTTGCATATATTTCCTGTTATTACCTTAATTTGTCAGCGATTTCGGACCTCACGTTGCACTGTACTGTGTGAAAATATTTCTATTTATGTAAAACTATTGATAAACTGTAAACATTTGTCAGTAGGCAATTCGATAAAGACTTCCGACTCCTCGGGCTGGTGCGAATACTTCAATGTCCCTATGTGCCAAACCGTTGGTTTGTGACACACCTTTACGCGACACTCGCTCGCTGCGCTCGCTTGAAAACTATAGCCTAACCTAAAACCAATATCCCTTACGTTCGCCATTCGATAACGAGGGGACTAATGTAAAATTTGCGAACGTGTCGGATCGGTTGGGAGGTTGGACTAGATTCTTACGAGCGAGCGGAGCGAGCGAGCAACGATTACAATTTCCAAGCTATACATATACCTTATATTGCCTTGCATATATTTCCTATTATTACCTAATTTTGTCAGCGATTTCGGACCTTACGTTGCACCGTACTATGTGGAAATATTACTATTAATGTAAAACTATTGATAAACTGTAAACTTTTGTCAGTAGGCAACTCGATAAAGACTTCCGACTCCTCGGGCTGGTGCGAATATTTCAATGTCCCTATGTGACAAACCGTTGGTTGTGACATACCTTTACGCGTCCCTCGCTCGCTGCGCTCGCTCGATAACTATAGCCTAACCTAAAACCAATCCCTCTTGCGTTCGTTATCCGAGAAGGAGACGACTAATTTCAAATTTGCGCACGTGTCGGATCGGTGGTTAGGTTGGACTAGATTCTTACGAGCGAGTGGACCCAGCGAGCAACGATTACAATTTCCAAGCTATACATATACCTTATATTGCGTTGCATATATTTCCTGTTATTACCTTAATTTGTCAGCGATTTCGGACCTCACGTTGCACTGTACTGTGTGAAAATATTACTATTAATGTAAAACTATTGATAAACTGTAAACTTTTGTCAGTAGGCAACTCGATAAAGACTTCCGACTCCTCGGGCTGGTGCGAATACTTCAATGTCCCTATGTGCCAAATCGTTGGTTCGTGACACACCTTTACGCGTCCGTCGCTAGCTGTGCTCGCTCGTAAACTATAGCCTAACCTAAAACCAATCCCTGTTACCTTCGCTATTCGATAAGGAGGAGACATATTTCAAATTTGCCAACGTGTCGGATCGGTGGTGAGGTTGGACTAGATTCTTACGAGCCAGCGGACCGAGCTAGCAACGATTACAATTTCCAAGCTATACATATACCTTATATTGCGTTGCATATATTTCCTATTATTTCCTAATTCTGTCAGCGATTTCGGACCTTATGTTGCACTGTACTGTGTGAAAATATTACTATTAATGTAAAACTATTGACAAACTGTAAACTTTTGTCAGTAGGCAACTCGAAAAAGACTTCCTACTCCTCGGGCAGGTGCGAATATTTCAATGTCCCTATGTGCCAAACTGATGGAATGTGACATACCTTTATGCGTCCCTCGCTCGCTGCGCTCGCTCGATAAATATAGCCTAACCTAAAACCCATCCCTCTTGCGTTCGTTATCCGATAAGGAGGCGACTAATTTCAAATTTGCGAACGTGTCGGATCGGTTGTGAGGTTGGACTAGATTCTTACGAGCGAGCGGAGCGAGCGAGCAACGATTACAATTTCCAAGCTATACATATACCTTATATTGCCTTGCATATATTTCCTATTATTACCTAATTTTGTCAGCGATTTCGGACCTTACGTTGCACCGTACTATGTGGAAATATTACTATTTTTGTAAAACTATTGATAAACTGTAAACTTTTGTCAGTAGGCAACGCGATAAAGACTTCCGACTCCTCGGGCTGGTTCGAATATTTCAATGTCCCTAAGTGCCAAACCGTTGGTTTGTGACACACCTTTACGCGTCCCTCGCTCGCTGCGCTCGCTTGAAAACTATAGCCTAACCTAAAACCAATATCTCTTACGTTCGCCATTCGATAACGAGGGGACTAATTTAAAATTTGCGAACGTGTCGGATCGGTTGGGAGGTTGGACTAGATTCTTACGAGCGAGCGGAGCGAGCGAGCAACGATTACAATTTCCAAGCTATACATATACCTTATATTGCCTTGCATATATTTCCTATTATTACCTAATTTTGTCAGCGATTTCGGACCTTACGTTGCACCGTACTATGTGGAAATATTACTATTTTTGTAAAACTATTGATAAACTGTAAACTTTTGTCAGTAGGCAACGCGATAAAGACTTCCGACTCCTCGGGCTGGTGCGAATATTTCAATGTCCCTATGTGACAAACCGTTGGTTGTGTCATACCGTTACGCGTCCCTCGCTCGCTGCGCTCGCTCGATAACTATAGCCTAACCTAAAACCAATCCCTCTTGCGTTCGTTATCCGAGAAGGAGACGACTAATTTCAAATTTGCGCACGTGTCGGATCGGTGGTTAGGTTGGACTAGATTCTTACGAGCGAGTGGACCCAGCGAGCAACGATTACAATTTCCAAGCTATACATATACCTTATATTGCGTTGCATATATTTCCTGTTATTACCTTAATTTGTCAGCGATTTCGGACCTCACGTTGCACTGTACTGTGTGAAAATATTTCTATTTATGTAAAACTATTGATAAACTGTAAACATTTGTCAGTAGGCAATTCGATAAAGACTTCCGACTCCTCGGGCTGGTGCGAATACTTCAATGTCCCTATGTGCCAAATCGTTGGTTCGTGACACACCTTTACGCGTCCGTCGCTAGCTGTGCTCGCTCGTAAACTATAGCCTAACCTAAAACCAATATCTCTTACGTTCGCCATTCGATAACGAGGGGACTAATTTAAAATTTGCGAACGTGTCGAATCGGTTGGGAGGTTGGACTAGATTCTTACGAGCGAGCGGAGCGAGCGAGCAACGATTACAATTTCCAAGCTATACATATACCTTATATTGCGTTGCATATATTTCCAGTTATTACCTTAATTTGTCAGCGATTTCGGACCTCACGTTGCACTGTACTGTGTGAAAATATTACTATTTATGTACAAATATTGATATACTGTAAACTTTTGTCAGTAGGCAATTCGATAAAGACTTCTGGCTCCTCGGGCTGGTTCGAATATTTCAATGTCCCTATGTGACAAACCGTTGGTTTGTGACACACCCTTATGCGTCCCTCGCTCCCTGTGCTCACCCGATAACTATAGCCTAACCTAAAATCAATACCTCTTGCGTTCGTTTTCCGATAAGGAGGGGACTAACTTCAAATTTGCGAACCTGTCGGATCGGTTGTGAGGTTGGACTAGATTTTTATGAGCGAGCGGAGCGAGCGAGCAACGATTAAAATTTCCAAGCTATAGATATATCTTATATTGTGCTGCACATATTTCCTATTACTACCTAATTTTGTGAGCGATGTCGGACCTCACGTTGTACTGTTCTATGTGGAAATATTACTATTTATGTAAAACTATTAATAAACTGTATACATTTGTCAGTAGGCAATTCGATAAAGACTTCCGGCTCCTCGGGCTGGTGCGAATATAACAATGTCCCTATGTGCCAAACCGTTGGTTTGTGACACACCTTTACGCGTCCGTCGCTAGCTGTGCTCGCTCGTAAACTATAGCCTAACCTAAAGCCAATCACTGTTACCTTCGCTATTCGATAAGGAGGAGACATATTTCAAATTTGCCAACGTGTCGGATCGGTGGTGAGGTTGGACTAGATTCTTACGAGCCAGCGGACCGAGCTAGCAACGATTAAAATTTCCATGCTATACATATATCTTATATTGTCCTGCATATATTTCCTATTATTACCTAATTTTGTCAGCGATTTCGGACCTCACGTTGCACTGTACTGCGTGAAAATATTTCTATTTATGTAAAACTATTGATAAACTGTAAACTTTTGTCTGTAGGCAACTCGATAAAGACTTCCGACTCCTCGGGCTGGTGCGAATATTTCAATGTCGCTATGTGCCAAACCGTTGGTTCGTGACACACCTTTACGCGTCCCTCGCTCGCTGTGCTCGCCCGATAACTATAGCCTAGCCTAAAACCAATCCCTCTTGCGTTCGTTATCCGATTAGGAGGCGACTAATTTCACATTTGTGCACGTGTCGGATCGGTTGTGAGGTTGGACTAGATTTTTACGAGCGAGCGGAGCGAGCGAGCAACGATTAAAATTTCCAAGCTATACATATACCTTATATTGCGTTGCATATATTTCCAATTACTACCTAATTTTGTCAGCGATTTCGGACCTCACGTGCTCTGTACTATGTGGAAATATTACTATTTATGTACAAATATTGATATACTGTAAACTTTTGTCAGTAGGCAACTCGATAAAGACTTCCTACTCCTCGGGCAGGTGCGAATATTTCAATGTCCCTATGTGCCAAACCGATGGATTGTGACATACCTTTACGCGTCCGTCGCTCGCTGTGCTCGCCCGATAACTATAGCCTAGCCTAAAACCAATCCCTCTTGCGTTCGTTATCCGATTAGGAGGAAACTAACTTCAAATTTGCGAACGTGTCGAATCGGCTGTGAGGTTGGTCTAGATTTTTACGAGCGAGCGGCGCGAGCGAGCAACGATTAAAATTTCCAAGCTATACATATATCTTATATCGTCCTGCATATATTTCCTATTATTACTTAATTTTGTCAGCGATTTCAGACCTCACGTTGCACTGTACCGTGTGAGAATATTACTATTAATGTAAAACTATTGATAAACTGTACACTTTTGTCAGTAGGCAACTCGATAAAGACTTCCGACTCCTCGGGCTGGTGCGAATATTAAAATGTCCCTATGTGACAAACCGTTGGTTTGTGACATACCTTTACGCGTCCCTCGCTCGCTGCGATCGCTCGATAACTATAGCCTAACCTAAAACCAATCCCTCTTGCGTTCGTTATCCGGGAAGCAGACGACTAATTTCAAATTTGCGCACGTGTCGGATCGGTGGTGAGGTTGGACTAGATTCTTACGAGCGAGCGGACCGAGCTCGCAACGATTACAATTTCCAAGCTATACATATATCTTATATTGTCCTGCATATATTTCCTATTATTACCTCAATTTGTCAGCGATTTCGGACCTCACGTTGCACTGTACTGTGTGAAAATATTACTATTTACGTACAAATATTGATATACTGTAAACTTTTGTCAGTAGGCAATTCGATAAAGACTTCTGGCTCCTGGGGCTGGTGCGAATATTTCAATGACAATATGTGACAAACCGTTGGTTTGTGACACACCCTTACGCGTCCCTCGCTCCCTGTGCTCACTCGATAAATATAGCCTAACATAAAACCAATCCCTCTTGCGTTCGTTTTCCGATAAGGAGGAGACTAACTTCAAATTTGCGAACGTGTCGGATCGGTTGTGAGGTTGGACTAGATTTTTACGAGCGAGCGGTGCGAGCGAGCAACGATTAAAATTTCCAAGCTATACATATATCTTATATTGTCCTGCACATATTTCCTATTACTACCTAATTTTGTCAGCGATTTCGGACCTCACGTGCTCTGTACTATGTGGAAATATTACTATTTATGTAAAACTATTGATAAACTGTGAACTTTTGTCAGTAGGCAACTCGATAAAGACTTCCTACTCCTCGGGCAGGTGCGAATATTTCAATGTCCCTATGTGACAAACCGTTGGTTGTGTCATACCGTTACGCGTCCCTCGCTCGCTGCGCTCGCTCGATAACTATAGCCTAACCTAAAACCAATCCCTCTTGCGTTCGTTATCCGAGAAGGAGACGACTAATTTCAAATTTGCGCACGTGTCGGATCGGTGGTTAGGTTGGACTAGATTCTTACGAGCGAGTGGACCCAGCGAGCAACGATTACAATTTCCAAGCTATACATATACCTTATATTGCGTTGCATATATTTCCTGTTATTACCTTAATTTGTCAGCGATTTCGGACCTCACGTTGCACTGTACTGTGTGAAAATATTTCTATTTATGTAAAACTATTGATAAACTGTAAACATTTGTCAGTAGGCAATTCGATAAAGACTTCCGACTCCTCGGGCTGGTGCGAATACTTCAATGTCCCTATGTGCCAAATCGTTGGTTCGTGACACACCTTTACGCGTCCGTCGCTAGCTGTGCTCGCTCGTAAACTATAGCCTAACCTAAAACCAATATCTCTTACGTTCGCCATTCGATAACGAGGGGACTAATTTAAAATTTGCGAACGTGTCGAATCGGTTGGGAGGTTGGACTAGATTCTTACGAGCGAGCGGAGCGAGCGAGCAACGATTACAATTTCCAAGCTATACATATACCTTATATTGCGTTGCATATATTTCCAGTTATTACCTTAATTTGTCAGCGATTTCGGACCTCACGTTGCACTGTACTGTGTGAAAATATTACTATTTATGTACAAATATTGATATACTGTAAACTTTTGTCAGTAGGCAATTCGATAAAGACTTCTGGCTCCTCGGGCTGGTTCGAATATTTCAATGTCCCTATGTGACAAACCGTTGGTTTGTGACACACCCTTATGCGTCCCTCGCTCCCTGTGCTCACCCGATAACTATAGCCTAACCTAAAATCAATACCTCTTGCGTTCGTTTTCCGATAAGGAGGGGACTAACTTCAAATTTGCGAACCTGTCGGATCGGTTGTGAGGTTGGACTAGATTTTTATGAGCGAGCGGAGCGAGCGAGCAACGATTAAAATTTCCAAGCTATAGATATATCTTATATTGTGCTGCACATATTTCCTATTACTACCTAATTTTGTGAGCGATGTCGGACCTCACGTTGTACTGTTCTATGTGGAAATATTACTATTTATGTAAAACTATTAATAAACTGTATACTTTTGTCAGTAGGCAATTCGATAAAGACTTCTGGCTCCTCGGGCTGGTGCGAATATAACAATGTCCCTATGTGCCAAACCGTTGGTTTGTGACACACCTTTACGCGTCCATCGCTAGCTGTGCTCGCTCGTAAACTATAGCCTAACCTAAAGCCAATCACTGTTACCTTCGCTATTCGATAAGGAGGAGACATATTTCAAATTTGCCAACGTGTCGGATCGGTGGTGAGGTTGGACTAGATTCTTACGAGCCAGCGGACCGAGCTAGCAACGATTAAAATTTCCATGCTATACATATATCTTATATTGTCCTGCATATATTTCCTATTATTACCTAATTTTGTCAGCGATTTCGGACCTCACGTTGCACTGTACTGCGTGAAAATATTTCTATTTATGTAAAACTATTGATAAACTGTAAACTTTTGTCTGTAGGCAACTCGATAAAGACTTCCGACTCCTCGGGCTGGTGCGAATATTTCAATGTCGCTATGTGCCAAACCGTTGGTTCGTGACACACCTTTACGCGTCCCTCGCTCGCTGTGCTCGCCCGATAACTATAGCCTAGCCTAAAACCAATCCCTCTTGCGTTCGTTATCCGATTAGGAGGCGACTAATTTCACATTTGTGCACGTGTCGGATCGGTTGTGAGGTTGGACTAGATTTTTACGAGCGAGCGGAGCGAGCGAGCAACGATTAAAATTTCCAAGCTATACATATACCTTATATTGCGTTGCATATATTTCCAATTACTACCTAATTTTGTCAGCGATTTCGGACCTCACGTGCTCTGTACTATGTGGAAATATTACTATTTATGTACAAATATTGATATACTGTAAACTTTTGTCAGTAGGCAACTCGATAAAGACTTCCTACTCCTCGGGCAGGTGCGAATATTTCAATGTCCCTATGTGCCAAACCGATGGATTGTGACATACCTTTACGCGTCCGTCGCTCGCTGTGCTCGCCCGATAACTATAGCCTAGCCTAAAACCAATCCCTCTTGCGTTCGTTATCCGATTAGGAGGAAACTAACTTCAAATTTGCGAACGTGTCGAATCGGCTGTGAGGTTGGTCTAGATTTTTACGAGCGAGCGGCGCGAGCGAGCAACGATTAAAATTTCGAAGCTATACATATATCTTATATCGTCCTGCATATATTTCCTATTATTACTTAATTTTGTCAGCGATTTCAGACCTCACGTTGCACTGTACCGTGTGAGAATATTACTATTAATGTAAAACTATTGATAAACTGTACACTTTTGTCAGTAGGCAACTCGATAAAGACTTCCGACTCCTCGGGCTGGTGCGAATATTTCAATGTCCCTATGTGACAAACCGTTGGTTTGTGACATACCTTTACGCGTACCTCGCTCGCTGCGTTCGCTCGAAAACTATAGCCTAACCTAAAACCAATCCCTCTTGCGTTCGTTATCCGGGAAGCAGACGACTAATTTCAAATTTGCGCACGTGTCGGATCGGTGGTGAGGTTGGACTAGATTCTTACGAGCGAGCGGACCGAGCTCGCAACGATTACAATTTCCAAGCTATACATATATCTTATATTGTCCTGCATATATTTCCTATTATTACCTCAATTTGTCAGCGATTTCGGACCTCACGTTGCACTGTACTGTGTGAAAATATTACTATTTACGTACAAATATTGATATACTGTAAACTTTTGTCAGTAGGCAATTCGATAAAGACTTCTGGCTCCTGGGGCTGGTGCGAATATTTCAATGACAATATGTGACAAACCGTTGGTTTGTGACACACCCTTACGCGTCCCTCGCTCCCTGTGCTCACTCGATAAATATAGCCTAACATAAAACCAATCCCTCTTGCGTTCGTTTTCCGATAAGGAGGAGACTAACTTCAAATTTGCGAACGTGTCGGATCGGTTGTGAGGTTGGACTAGATTATTACGAGCGAGCGGAGCGAGCGAGCAACGATTAAAATTTCCAAGCTATACATATATCTTATATTGTCCTGCACATATTTCCTATTACTACCTAATTTTGTCAGCGATTTCGGACCTCACGTGCTCTGTACTATGTGGAAATATTACTATTTATGTAAAACTATTGATAAACTGTGAACTTTTGTCAGTAGGCAACTCGATAAAGACTTCCTACTCCTCGGGCAGGTGCGAATATTTCAATGTCCCTATGTGCCAAACCGATGGATTGTGACATACCTTTACGCGTCCGTCGCTCGCTGCGATCGCTCGATAACTATAGCCTAACCTCAAACCAATCCCTCTTGCGTTCGTTATCCGAGAAGGAGACGACTAATTTCAAATTTGCGCACGTGTCGGATCGGTGGTGAGGTTGGACTAGATTATTACGAGCGAGCGGACCGAGCTCGCAACGATTTCAATTTCCAAGCTATACATATGCCTTATATTGCGTTGCATATATTTCCTGTTATTACCTTAATTTGTAAGCGATTTCGGACCTCACGTTGCACTGTACGATGTGGCAATATTACTATTTATGTAAAACTATTTATAAACTGCAAACATTTGTCAGTAGGCAATTCGTTAAACACTTCCGGCTCCTCGGCTGGTTCGAATATTTCAATGTCCCTATGTGACAAACCGTTGGTTCGTGACACACCATTACGCGTCCCTCGCTCGCTGCGCTCGCTCGAAAACTATAGCCTAGCGTAAAACCAATCCCTCTTCCGTTCGTTATCCGATAAGGTGGCGACTAATTTCAAATTTGCGAACGTGTCGGTTCGGTTGTGAGGTTGGACTAGATTTTTACGAGCGAGCGGAGCGCGCGAGCAACGATTAAAATTTCCAAGCTCTACATATATCTTATATTGTCCTGCATAAATTTCCTATTATTACCTAATTTTGTCAGCGATTTCGGACCTCACGTTAAACTGTACAGCGTGAAAATATTTCTATTTATGTAAAACTATTGATAATCTGTAAACTTTTGTCAGTAGGCAACTCGATAAAGACTTCCGACTCCTCGGGCTGGTGCGAATATTTCAATCTCCCTATGTGACAAACCGTTGGTTTGTGACATACCTTTACGCGTCCTTCGCTCGCTGCGATCGCTCGATAACTATAGCCTAACCCAAACCAATCCCTCTTGCGTTCGTTATCCGAGAAGGAGACGACTAATTTCAAATTTGCGCACGTGTCGGATCGGTGGTGAGGTTGGACTAGATTATTACGAGCGAGCGGACCGAGCTCGCAACGATTTCAATTTCCAAGCTATACATATGCCTTATATTGCGTTGCATATATTTCCTGTTATTACCTTAATTTGTAAGCGATTTCGGACCTCACGTTGCACCGTACGATGTGGCAATATTACTATTTATGTAAAACTATTTATAAACTGCAAACATTTGTCAGTAGGCAATTCGTTAAACACTTCCGGCTCCTCGGCTGGTTCGAATATTTCAATGTCCCTATGTGACAAACCGTTGGTTCGTGACACACCATTACGCGTCCCTCGCTCGCTGCGCTCGCTCGAAAACTATAGCCTAGCGTAAAACCAATCCCTCTTCCGTTCGTTATCCGATAAGGAGGCGACTAATTTCAAATTTGCGAACGTGTCGGTTCGGTTGTGAGGTTGGACTAGATTTTTACGAGCGAGCGGAGCGCGCGAGCAACGATTAAAATTTCCAAGCTCTACATATATCTTATATTGTCCTGCATATATTTCCTATTATTACCTAATTTTGTCAGCGATTTCGGACCTCACGTTAAACTGTACAGCGTGAAAATATTTCTATTTATGTAAAACTATTGATAATCTGTAAACTTTTGTCAGTAGGCAACTCGATAAAGACTTCCGACTCCTCGGGCTGGTGCGAATATTTCAATCTCCCTATGTGACAAACCGTTGGTTTGTGACATACCTTTACGCGTCCTTCGCTCGCTGCGATCGCTCGATAACTATAGCCTAACCTCAAACCAATCCCTCTTGCGTTCGTTATCCGAGAAGGAGACGACTAATTTCAAATTTGCGAACGTGTCGGATCGGTTGTGAGGTTGGACTAGATTTTTACGAGCGAGCGGAGCGAGCGAGCAACGATTAAAATTTCCAAGCTATACATATATCTTATATTGTCCTGCACATATTTCCTATTACTACCTAATTTTGTCAGCGATTTCGGACCTCACGTGCACTGTACTATGTGGAAATATTACTATTTATGTAAAACTATTGATAAACTGTAAACATTTGTCAGTAGGCAATTCGATAAAGACTTCCGACTCCTCGGGCTGGTGCGAATACTTCAATGTCCCTTGGTGCCAAACCGTTGGTTCGTGACACACCTTTACGCGTCCGTCGCTAGCTGTGCTCGCTCGTAAACTATAGCCTAACCTAAAACCAATCCCTGTTACCTTCGCTATTCGATAAGGAGGAGACATATTTCAAATTTGCCAACGTGTCGGATCGGCTGTGAGGTTGGACTAGATTTTTACGAGCGAGCGGAACGAGCGAGCAACGATTACAATTTCCAAGCTTTACATATACCTTATATTGCGTTGCATATATTTCCTGTTATTACCTTAATTTGTCAGCGATATCGGACCAAACGTTGCACTGTACTGTGTGGAAATATTACTATTTATGTAAAACTATTGATAAACTGTAAACTTTTGTCAGTAGGCAATTCGTTAAACACTTCCGGCTCCTCGGGCTGGTGCGAATATTTCAATGTCCCTATGTGCCAAACCGTTGGTTCGTGACACACCATTATGCGTCCCTCGCTCGCTGCGCTCGCTCGAAAACTATAGTCTAGCGTAAAACCAATCCCTCTTGCGTTCGTTATCCGATAAGGAGGCGACTAATTTCAAATTTGCGAACGTGTCGGATCGGTTGTGAGGTTGGACTAGATTTTTACGAGCGAGCGGAGCGCGCGAGCAACGATTACAATTTCCAAGCTATACATATACCTTATATTGCGTTGCATATATTTCCTGTTATTACCTTAATTTGTCAGCGATATCGGACCAAACGGTGCACTGTACTGTGTGAAAATATTTCTATTCATGTAAAACTATTGATAAACTGTAAACTTTTGTCTGTAGGCAACTCTATAAAGACTTCCGACTCCTCGGCCTGGTGCGAATATTTCAATGTCCCTATGTGACAAACCGTTGGTTGTGGCATACCTTTACGCGTCCCTCGCTCGCTGCGCTCGCTCGATAACTATAGCCTAACCTAAAACCAAGCCTCTTGCGTTCGTTATCCGAGAAGAAGACGACTAATTTCAAATTTGCGCACGTGTCGGATCGGTGGTGAGGTTGGACTAGATTCTTACGAGCGAGTGGATCGAGCTCGCAACGATTACAATTTCCAAGCTATACATATACCTTATATTGCGTTGCATATATTTCCTGTTATTACCTAATTTTGTCAGCGATTTCGGACCTTACGTTGCACCGTACTATGTGGAAATATTACTATTTTTGTAAAACTATTGATAAACTGTAAACTTTTGTCAGTAGGCAACGCGATAAAGACTTCCGACTCCTCGGGCTGGTGCGAATACTTCAATGTCCCTATGTGCCAAACCGTTGGTTTGTGACACACCTTTACGCGACACTCGCTCGCTGCGCTCGCTTGAAAACTATAGCCTAACCTAAAACCAATATCTCTTACGTTCGCCATTCGATAACGAGGGGACTAATTTAAAATTTGCGAACGTGTCGGATCGGTTGGGAGGTTGGACTAGATTCTTACGAGCGAGAGGAGCGAGCGAGCAACGATTACAATTTCCAAGCTATACATATACCTTATATTGCCCTGCATATATTTCCTATTATTACCTAATTTTGTCAGCGATTTCGGACCTTACGTTGCACCGTACTATGTGGAAATATTACTATTAATGTAAAACTATTGATAAACTGTAAACTTTTGTCAGTAGGCAACTCGATAAAGACTTCCGACTCCTCGGGCTGGTGCGAATATTTCAATGTCCCTATGTGACAAACCGTTGGTTGTGACATACCTTTACGCGTCCCTCGCTCGCTGCGCTCGCTCGACAACTATAGCCTAACCTAAAACCAATCCCTCTTGCGTTCGTTATCCGAGAAGGAGACGACTAATTTCAAATTTGCGCACGTGTCGGATCGGTGGTGAGGTTGGACTAGATTCTTACGAGCCAGCGGACCGAGCTAGCAACGATTACAATTTCCATGCTATACATATACCTTATATTGCGTTGCATATATTTCCTGTTATTACCTTAATTTGTCAGCGATTTCGGACCTCACGTTGCACTGTACTGTGTGAAAATATTACTATTAATGTAAAACTATTGATAAACTGTAAACTTTTGTCAGTAGGCAACTCGGTAAAGACTTCCGACTCCTCGGGCTGGTGCGAATATTTCAATGTCCCTATGTGACAAACCGTTGGTTGTGTCATACCTTTACGCGTCCCTCGCTCGCTGCGCTCGCTCGATAACTATAGCCTAACCTAAAACCAATCCCTCTTGCGTTCGTTATCCGAGAAGGAGACGACTAATTTCAAATTTGCGCACGTGTCGGATCGGTGGTTAGGTTGGACTAGATTCTTACGAGCGAGTGGACCCAGCGAGCAACGATTACAATTTCCAAGCTATACATATACCTTATATTGCGTTGCATATATTTCCTGTTATTACCTTAATTTGTCAGCGATTTCGGACCTCACGTTGCACTGTACTGTGTGAAAATATTTCTATTTATGTAAAACTATTGATAAACTGTAAACATTTGTCAGTAGGCAATTCGATAAAGACTTCCGACTCCTCGGGCTGGTGCGAATACTTCAATGTCCCTATGTGCCAAATCGTTGGTTCGTGACACACCTTTACGCGTCCGTCGCTAGCTGTGCTCGCTCGTAAACTATAGCCTAACCTAAAACCAATCCCTGTTACCTTCGCTATTCGATAAGGAGGAGACATATTTCAAATTTGCCAACGTGTCGGATCGGTGGTGAGGTTGGACTAGATTCTTACGAGCCAGCGGACCGCGCTAGCAACGATTACAATTTCCAAGCTATACATATACCTTATATTGCGTTGCATATATTTCCTATTATTTCCTAATTTTGTCAGCGATTTCGGACCTTATGTTGCACTGTACTGTGTGAAAATATTACTATTAATGTAAAACTATTGACAAACTGTAAACTTTTGTCAGTAGGCAACTCGAAAAAGACTTCCTACTCCTCGGGCAGGTGCGAATATTTCAATGTCCCTATGTGCCAAACTGATGGAATGTGACATACCTTTATGCGTCCCTCGCTCGCTGCGCTCGCTCGATAAATATAGCCTAACCTAAAACCCATCCCTCTTGCGTTCGTTATCCGATAAGGAGGCGACTAATTTCAAATTTGCGAACGTGTCGGATCGGTTGTGAGGTTGGACTAGATTCTTACGAGCGAGCGGAGCGAGCGAGCAACGATTACAATTTCCAAGCTATACATATACCTTATATTGCCTTGCATATATTTCCTATTATTACCTAATTTTGTCAGCGATTTCGGACCTTACGTTGCACTGTTCTATGTGGAAATATGACTATTTGTGTAAAACTATTGATAAACTGTAAACTTTTGTCAGTAGGCAACGCGATAAAGACTTCCGACTCCTCGGGCTGGTTCGAATATTTCAATGTCCCTAAGTGCCAAACCGTTGGTTTGTGACACACCTTTACGCGACACTCGCTCGCTGCGCTCGCTTGAAAACTATAGCCTAACCTAAAACCAATATCTCTTACGTTCGCCATTCGATAACGAGGGGACTAATTTAAAATTTGCGAACGTGTCGGATCGGTTGGGAGGTTGGACTAGATTCTTACGAGCGAGCGGAGCGAGCGAGCAACGATTACAATTTCCAAGCTATACATATACCTTATATTGCCTTGCATATATTTCCTATTATTACCTAATTTTGTCAGCGATTTCGGACCTTACGTTGCACCGTACTATGTGGAAATATTACTATTAATGTAAAACTATTGATAAACTGTAAACTTTTGTCAGTAGGCAACTCGATAAAGACTTCCGACTCCTCGGGCTGGTGCGAATATTTCAATGTCCCTATGTGACAAACCGTTGGTTGTGTCATACCTTTACGCGTCCCTCGCTCGCTGCGCTCGCTCGATAACTATAGCCTAACCTAAAACCAATCCCTCTTGCGTTCGTTATCCGAGAAGGAGACGACTAATTTCAAATTTGCGCACGTGTCGGATCGGTGGTTAGGTTGGACTAGATTCTTACGAGCGAGTGGACCCAGCGAGCAACGATTACAATTTCCAAGCTATACATATATCTTATATTGTCCTGCATATATTTCCTATTATTACCTAATTTTGTCAGCGATTTCAGACCTCACGTTGCACTGTACTGTGTGAAAATATTACTATTAATGTAAAACTATTGATAAACTGTACACTTTTGTCAGTAGGCAACTCGATAAAGACTTCCGACTCCTCGGGCTGGTGCGAATATTTCAATCTCCCTATGTGACAAACCGTTGGTTTGTGACATACCTTTACGCGTTCTTCGCTCGCTGCGATCGCTCGATAACTATAGCCTAACCTAAAACCAATCCCTCTTGCGTTCGTTATCCGGGAAGGAGACGACTAATTTCAAATTTGCGCACGTGTCGGATCGGTGGTGAGGTTGGACTAGATTCTTACGAGCCAGCGGACCGAGCTAGCAACGATTACAATTTCCAAGCTATACATATACCTTATATTGCGTTGCATATATTTCCTATTATTTCCTTATTTTGTCAGCGATTTCGGACCTTATGTTGCACTGTACTTTGTGAAAATATTACTATTAATGTAAAACTATTGACAAACTGTAAACTTTTGTCAGTAGGCAACTCGAAAAACACTTCCTACTCCTCGGGCAGGTGCGAATATTTCAATGTCCCTATGTGCCAAACTGATGGAATGTGACATACCTTTATGCGTCCCTCGCTCGCTGCGCTCGCTCGATAAATATAGCCTAACCTAAAACCCATCCCTCTTGCGTTCGTTATCCGATAAGGAGGCGACTAATTTCAAATTTGAAAACGTGTCGGATCGGTTGTGAGGTTGGACTAGATTCTTACGAGCGAGCGGAGCGAGCGAGCAACGATTACAATTTCCAAGCTATACATATACCTTATATTGCGTTGCATATATTTCCTGTTATTACCTTAATTTGTCAGCGATTTCGGACCTTACGTTGCACCGTACTATGTGGAAATATTACTATTTTTGTAAAACTATTGATAAACTGTAAACTTTTGTCAGTAGGCAACGCGATAAAGACTTCCGACTCCTCGGGCTGGTTCGAATATTTCAATGTCCCTAAGTGCCAAACCGTTGGTTTGTGACACACCTTTACGCGACACTCGCTCGCTGCGCTCGCTTGAAAACTATAGCCTAACCTAAAACCAATATCTCTTACGTTCGCCATTCGATAACGAGGGGACTAATTTAAAATTTGCGAACGTGTCGGATCGGTGGTGAGGTTGGACTAGATTCTTACGAGCCAGCGGACCGAGCTAGCAACGATTACAATTTCCAAGCTATACATATACCTTATATTGCGTTGCATATATTTCCTATTATTTCCTAATTTTGTCAGCGATTTCGGACCTTATGTTGCACTGTACTGTGTGAAAATATTACTATTAATGTAAAACTATTGACAAACTGTAAACTTTTGTCAGTAGGCAACTCGAAAAAGACTTCCTACTCCTCGGGCAGGTGCGAATATTTCAATGTCCCTATGTGCCAAACTGATGGAATGTGACATACCTTTATGCATCCCTCGCTCGCTGCGCTCGCTCGATAAATATAGCCTAACCTAAAACCCATCCCTCTTGCGTTCGTTATCCGATAAGGAGGCGACTAATTTCAAATTTGCGAACGTGTCGGATCGGTTGTGAGGTTGGACTAGATTCTTACGAGCGAGCGGAGCGAGCGAGCAACGATTACAATTTCCAAGCTATACATATACCTTATATTGCCTTGCATATATTTCCTATTCTTACCTAATTTTGTCAGCGATTTCGGACCTTACGTTGCACCGTACTATGTGGAAATATTACTATTTTTGTAAAACTATTGATAAACTGTAAACTTTTGTCAGTAGGCAACTCGATAAAGACTTCCGACTCCTCGGGCTGGTGCGAATATTTCAATGTCCCTATGTGACAAACCGTTGGTTGTGACATACCTTTATGCGTCCCTCGCTCGCTGCGCTCGCTCGATAACTATAGCCTAACCTAAAACCAATCCCTCTTGCGTTCGTTATCCGAGAAGGAGACGACTAATTTCAAATTTGCGCACGTGTCGGATCGGTGGTGAGGTTGGACTAGATTCTTACGAGCCAGCGGACCGAGCTAGCAACGATTACAATTTCCAAGCTATACATATACCTTATATTGCCTTGCATATATTTCCTGTTATTACCTTAATTTGTCAGCGATTTCGGACCTCACGTTGCACTGTACTGTGTGAAAATATTACTATTAATGTAAAACTATTGATAAACTGTAAACTTTTGTCAGTAGGCAACTCGATAAAGACTTCCGACTCCTCGGGCTGGTGCGAATATTTCAATGTCCCTATGTGACAAACCGTTGGTTGTGTCATACCTTTACGCGTCCCTCGCTCGCTGCGCTCGCTCGATAACTATAGCCTAACCTAAAACCAATCCCTCTTGCGTTCGTTATCCGAGAAGGAGACGACTAATTTCAAATTTGCGCACGTGTCGGATCGGTGGTTAGGTTGGACTAGATTCTTACGAGCGAGTGGACCCAGCGAGCAACGATTACAATTTCCAAGCTATACATATACCTTATATTGCATTGCATATATTTCCTGTTATTACCATAATTTGTCAGCGATTTCGGACCTCACGTTGCACTGTACCGTGTGAAAATATTACTATTAATGTAAAACTATTGATAAACTGTAAACTTTTTCAGTAGTCAACTCGATAAAGTCTTCCGACTCCTCGGGCTGGTGCGAATATTTCAATGTCCCTATGTGACAAACCGTTGGTTGTGGCATACCTTTACGCGTCCCTCGCTCGCTGCGCTCGCTCGATAACTATAGCCTAACCTAAAACCAAGCCTCTTGCGTTCGTTATCCGAGAAGAAGACGACTAATTTCAAATTTGCGCACGTGTCGGATCGGTGGTGAGGTTGGACTAGATTCTTACGAGCGAGTGGATCGAGCTCGCAACGATTACAATTTCCAAGCTATACATATACCTTATATTGCGTTGCATATATTTCCTGTTATTACCTAATTTTGTCAGCGATTTCGGACCTTACGTTGCACCGTACTATGTGGAAATATTACTATTTATGTGAAACTATTGATAAACTGTAAACTTTTGTCAGTAGGCAACGCGATAAAGACTTCCGACTCCTCGGGCTGGTTCGAATATTTCAATGTCCCTAAGTGCCAAACCGTTGGTTTGTGACACACCTTTACGCGACACTCGCTCGCTGCGCTCGCTTGAAAACTATAGCCTAACCTAAAACCAATATCTCTTACGTTCGCCATTCGATAACGAGGGGACTAATTTAAAATTTGCGAACGTGTCGGATCGGTTGGGAGGTTGGACTAGATTCTTACGAGCGAGCAGAGCGAGCGAGCAACGATTACAATTTCCAAGCTATACATATACCTTATATTGCCTTGCATATATTTCCTATTATTACCTAATTTTGTCAGCGATTTCGGACCTCACGTTGCACCGTACAATGTGGAAATAGTACTATTTATGTAAAACTATTGATAAACTGTAAACTTTTGTCAGTAGGCAACTCGATAAAGACTTCCGACTCCTCGGGCTGGTGCGAATATTTCAATGTCCCTATGTGACAAACCGTTGGTTGTGTCATACCTTTACGCGTCCGTCGCTAGCTGTGCTCGCTCGTAAACTATAGCCTAACCTAAAACCAATCCCTGTTACCTTCGCTATTTGATAAGGAGGAGACATATTTCAAATTTGCCAACGTGTCGGATCGGTGGTGAGGTTGGACTAGATTCTTACGAGCCAGCGGACCGAGCTAGCAACGATTACAATTTCCAAGCTATACATATACCTTATATTGCGTTGCATATATTTCCTATTATTTCCTAATTTTGTCAGCGATTTCGGACCTTATGTTGCACTGTACTGTGTGAAAATATTACTATTAATGTAAAACTATTGACAAACTGTAAACTTTTGTCAGTAGGCAACTCGAAAAAGACTTCCTACTCCACGGGCAGGTGCGAATATTTCAATGTCCCTATGTGCCAAACTGATGGAATGTGACATACCTTTATGCATCCCTCGCTCGCTGCGCTCGCTCGATAAATATAGCCTAACCTAAAACCCATCCCTCTTGCGTTCGTTATCCGATAAGGAGGCGACTAATTTCAAATTTGCGAACGTGTCGGATCGGTTGTGAGGTTGGACTAGATTTTTACGAGCGAGCGGAGCGAGCGAGCAACGATTACAATTTCCAAGCTATACATATACCTTATATTGCCTTGCATATATTTCCTGTTATTACCTAATTTTGTCAGCGATTTCGGACCTTACGTTGCACCGTACTATGTGGAAATATTACTATTTTTGTAAAACTATTGATAAACTGTAAACTTTTGTCAGTAGGCAACGCGATAAAGACTTCCGACTCCTCGGGCTGGTGGGAATATTTCAATGTCCCTAAGTGCCAAACCGTTGGTTTGTGACACACCTTGACGCGTCCCTCGCTCGCTGCGCTCGCTCGATAACTATAGCCTAACCTAAAACCAATCCCTCTTGCGTTCGTTATCCGATAAGAAGGCGACTAATTTCAAATTTGCGAACGTGTCGGATCGGTGGTGAGGTTGGACTAGATTCTTACGAGCCAGCGGACCGAGCTAGCAACGATTACAATTTCCAAGCTATACATATACCTTATATTGCGTTGCATATATTTCCTGTTATTACCTTAATTTGTCAGCGATTTCGGACCTCACGTTGCACTGTACTGTGTGAAAATATTACTATTAATGTAAAACTATTGATAAACTGTAAACTTTTGTCAGTAGGCAACTCGATAAAGACTTCCGACTCCTCGGGCTGGTGCGAATATTTCAATGTCCCTATGTGACAAACCGTTGGTTGTGACATACCTTTACGCGTCCGTCGCTAGCTGTGCTCGCTCGTAAACTATAGCCTAACCTAAAACCAATCCCTGTTACCTTCGCTATTCGATAAGGAGGAGACATATTTCAAATTTGCCAACGTGTCGGATCGGTGGTGAGGTTGGACTAGATTCTTACGAGCCAGCGGACCGAGCTAGCAACGATTACAATTTCCAAGCTATACATATACCTTATATTGCGTTGCATATATTTCCTATTATTTCCTAATTTTGTCAGCGATTTCGGACCTTATGTTGCATTGTACTGTGTGAAAATATTACTATTAATGTAAAACTATTGACAAACTGTAAACTTTTGTCAGTAGGCAACTCGAAAAAGACTTCCTACTCCTCGGGCAGGTGCGAATATTTCAATGTCCCTATGTGCCAAACTGATGGAATGTGACATACCTTTATGCGTCCCTCGCTCGCTGCGCTCGCTCGATAAATATAGCCTAACCTAAAACCCATCCCTCTTGCGTTCGTTATCCGATAAGGAGGCGACTAATTTCAAATTTGCGAACGTGTCGGATCGGTTGTGAGGTTGGACTAGATTCTTACGAGCGAGCGGAGCGACCGAGCAACTCTTACAATTTCCAAGCTATACATATACCTTATATTGCCTTGCATATATTTCCTATTCTTACCTAATTGTGTCAGCGATTTCGGACCTTACGTTGCACCGTACTATGTGGAAATATTACTATTTTTGTAAAACTATTGATAAACTGTAAACTTTTGTCAGTAGGCAACGCGATAAAGACTTCCGACTCCTCGGGCTGGTTCGAATATTTCAATGTCCCTAAGTGCCAAACCGTTGGTTTGTGACACACCTTTACGCGACACTCGCTCGCTGCGCTCGCTTGAAAACTATAGCCTAACCTAAAACCAATATCTCTTACGTTCGCCATTCGATAACGAGGGGACTAATTTAAAATTTGCGAACGTGTCGGATCGGTTGGGAGGTTGGACTAGATTCTTACGAGCGAGCGGAGCGAGCGAGCAACGATTACAATTTCCAAGCTATACATATACCTTATATTGTCTTGCATATATTTCCTATTATTACCTAATTTTGTCAGCGATTTCGGACCTTACGTTGCACCGTACTATGTGGAAATATTACTATTTATGTAAAACTATTGATAAACTGTAAACTTTTGTCAGTAGGCAACTCGATAAAGACTTCCGACTCCTCGGGCTGGTGCGAATATTTCAATGTCCCTATGTGACAAACCGTTGGTTGTGTCATACCTTTACGCGTCCCTCGCTCGCTGCGCTCGCTCGATAACTATAGCCTAACCTAAAACCAATCCCTCTTGCGTTCGTTATCCGAGAAGGAGACGACTAATTTCAAATTTGCGCACGTGTCGGATCGGTGGTTAGGTTGGACTAGATTCTTACGAGCGAGTGGACCCAGCGAGCAACGATTACAATTTCCAAGCTATACATATACCTTATATTGCGTTGCATATATTTCCTGTTATTACCTTAATTTGTCAGCGATTTCGGACCTCACGTTGCACTGTACTGTGTGAAAATATTTCTATTTATGTAAAACTATTGATAAACTGTAAACATTTGTCAGTAGGCAATTCGATAAAGACTTCCGACTCCTCGGGCTGGTGCGAATACTTCAATGTCCCTATGTGCCAAATCGTTGGTTCGTGACACACCTTTACGCGTCCGTCGCTAGCTGTGCCCGCTCGTAAACTATAGCCTAACCTAAAACCAATCCCTGTTACCTTCGCTATTCGATAAGGAGGAGACATATTTCAAATTTGCCAACGTGTCGGATCGGTGGTGAGGTTGGACTAGATTCTAACGAGCCAGCGGACCGAGCTAGCAACGATTACAATTTCCAAGCTATACATATACCTTATATTGCGTTGCATATATTTCCTATTATTTCCTTATTTTGTCAGCGATTTCGGACCTTATGTTGCACTGTACTGTGTGAAAATATTACTATTAATGTAAAACTATTGACAAACTGTAAACTTTTGTCAGTAGGCAACTCGAAAAACACTTCCTACTCCTCGGGCAGGTGCGAATATTTCAATGTCCCTATGTGCCAAACTGATGGAATGTGACATACCTTTATGCGTCCCTCGCTCGCTGCGCTCGCTCGATAAATATGGCCTAACCTAAAACCCATCCCTCTTGCGTTCGTTATCCGATAAGGAGGCGACTAATTTCAAATTTGAAAACGTGTCGGATCGGTTGTGAGGTTGGACTAGATTCTTACGAGCGAGCGGAGCGAGCGAGCAACGATTACAATTTCCAAGCTATACATATACCTTATATTGCGTTGCATATATTTCCTGTTATTACCTTAATTTGTCAGCGATTTCGGACCTTACGTTGCACCGTACTATGTGGAAATATTACTATTTTTGTAAAACTATTAATAAACTGTAAACTTTTGTCAGTAGGCAACTCGATAAAGACTTCCGACTCCTCGGGCTGGTGCGAATATTTCAATGTCCCTATGTGACAAACCGTTGGTTGTGTCATACCTTTACGCGTCCCTCGCTCGCTGCGCGCGCTCGATAACTATAGCCTAACCTAAAACCAATCCCTCTTGCGTTCGTTATCCGAGAAGGAGACGACTAATTTCAAATTTGCGCACGTGTCGGATCGGTGGTTAGGTTGGACTAGATTCTTACGAGCGAGTGGACCCAGCGAGCAACGATTACAATTTCCAAGCTATACATATACCTTATATTGCGTTGCATATATTTCCTGTTATTACCTTAATTTGTCAGCGATTTCGGACCTCACGTTGCACTGTACTGTGTGAAAATATTTCTATTTATGTAAAACTATTGATAAACTGTAAACATTTGTCAGTAGGCAATTCGATAAAGACTTCCGACTCCTCGGGCTGGTGCGAATACTTCAATGTCCCTATGTGCCAAATCGTTGGTTCGTGACACACCTTTACGCGTCCGTCGCTAGCTTTGCTCGCTCGTAAACTATAGCCTAACCTAAAACCAATCCCTGTTACCTTCGCTATTCGATAAGGAGGAGACATATTTCAAATTTGCCAACGTGTCGGATCGGTGGTGAGGTTGGACTAGATTCTTACGAGCCAGCGGACCGAGCTAGCAACGATTACAATTTCCAAGCTATACATATACCTTATATTGCGTTGCATATATTTCCTATTATTTCCTAATTTTGTCAGCGATTTCGGACCTTATGTTGCACTGTACTGTGTGAAAATATTACTATTAATGTAAAACTATTGACAAACTGTAAACTTTTGTCAGTAGGCAACTCGAAAAAGACTTCCTACTCCTCGGGCAGGTGCGAATATTTCAATGTCCCTATGTGCCAAACTGATGGAATGTGACATACCTTTATGCGTCCCTCGCTCGCTGCGCTCGCTCGATAAATATAGCCTAACCTAAAACCCATCCCTATTTCGTTCGTTATCCGATAAGGAGGCGACTAATTTCAAATTTGCGAACGTGTCGGATCGGTTGTGAGGTTGGACTAGATTCTTACGAGCGAGCGGAGCGAGCGAGCAACGATTACAATTTCCAAGCTATACATATACCTTATATTGCCTTGCATATATTTCCTATTATTACCTAATTTTGTCAGCGATTTCGGACCTCACGTTGCACCGTACCATGTGGAAATATTACTATTTATGTAAAACTATTGATAAACTGTAAACTTTTGTCAGTAGGCAACGCGATAAAGACTTCCGACTCCTCGGGCTGGTTCGAATATTTCAATGTCCCTAAGTGCCAAACCGTTGGTTTGTGACACACCTTTACGCGACACTCGCTCGCTGCGCTCGCTTGAAAACTATAGCCTAACCTAAAACCAATATCTCTTACGTTCGCCATTCGATAACGAGTGGACTAATTTAAAATTTGCGAACGTGTCGGATCGGTTGGGAGGTTGGACTAGATTCTTACGAGCGAGCGGAGCGAGCGAGCAACGATTACAATTTCCAAGCTATACATATACCTTATATTGCCTTGCATATATTTCCTATTATTACCTAATTTTGTCAGCGATTTCGGACCTCACGTTGCACCGTACAATGTGGAAATATTACTATTTATGTAAAACTATTGATAAACTGTAAACTTTTGTCAGTAGGCAACTCGATAAAGACTTCCGACTCCTCGGGCTGGTGCGAATATTTCAATGTCCCTATGTGACAAACCGTTGGTTGTGACATACCTTTACGCGTCCCTCGCTCGCTGCGCTCGCTCGATAACTATAGCCTAACCTAAAACCAATCCCTCTTGCGTTCGTTATCCGAGAAGGAGACGACTAATTTCAAATTTGCGCACGTGTCGGATCGGTGGTGAGGTTGGACTAGATTCTTACGAGCCAGCGGACCGAGCTAGCAACGGTTACAATTTCCAAGCTATACATATACCTTATATTGCGTTGCATATATTTCCTGTTATTACCTTAATTTGTCAGCGATTTCGGACCTCACGTTGCACTGTACTGTGTGAAAATATTACTATTAATGTAAAACTATTGATAAACTGTAAACATTTGTCAGTAGGCAAATCGATAAAGACTTCCGACTCCTGGGGCTGGTGCGAATACTTCAATGTCCCTATGTGCCAAATCGTTGGTTCGTGACACACCTTTACGCGTCCGTCGCTAGCTGTGCTCGCTCGTAAACTATAGCCTAACCTAAAACCAATCCCTGTTACCTTCGCTATTCGATAAGGAGGAGACATATTTCAAATTTGCCAACGTGTCGGATCGGTGGTGAGGTTGGACTAGATTCTTACGAGCCAGCGGACCGAGCTAGCAACGATTACAATTTCCAAGCTATACATATACCTTATATTGCGTTGCATATATTTCCTATTATTTCCTAATTCTGTCAGCGATTTCGGACCTTATGTTGCACTGTACTGTGTGAAAATATTACTATTAATGTAAAACTATTGACAAACTGTAAACTTTTGTCAGTAGGCAACTCGAAAAATACATCCTACTCCTCGGGCAGGTGCGAATATTTCAATGTCCCTATGTGCCAAACTGATGGAATGTGACATACCTTTATGCGTCCCTCGCTCGCTGCGCTCGCTCGATAAATATAGCCTAACCTAAAACCCATCCCTCTTGCGTTCGTTATCCGATAAGGAGGCGACTAATTTCAAATTTGCGAACGTGTCGGATCGGTTGTGAGGTTGGACTAGATTCTTACGAGCGAGCGTAGCGAGCGAGCAACGATTACAATTTCCAAGCTATACATATACCTTATATTGCCTTGCATATATTTCCTATTATTACCTAATTTTGTCAGCGATTTCGGACCTTACGTTGCACCGTACTATGTGGAAATATTACTATTTTTGTAAAACTATTGATAAACTGTAAACTTTTGTCAGTAGGCAACGCGATAAAGACTTCCGACTCCTCGGGCTGGTTCGAATATTTCAATGTCCCTAAGTGCCAAACCGTTGGTTTGTGACACACCTTTACGCGACACTCGCTCGCTGCGCTCGCTTGAAAACTATAGCCTAACCTAAAACCAATATCTCTTACGTTCGCCATTCGATAACGAGGGGACTAATTTCAAATTTGCGCACGTGTCGGATCGGTGGTGAGGTTGGACTAGATTCTTACGAGCCAGCGGACCGAGCTAGCAACGATTACAATTTCCAAGCTATACATATACCTTATATTGCGTTGCATATATTTCCTATTATTTCCTTATTTTGTCAGCGATTTCGGACCTTATGTTGCACTGTACTTTGTGAAAATATTACTATTAATGTAAAACTATTGACAAACTGTAAACTTTTGTCAGTAGGCAACTCGAAAAACACTTCCTACTCCTCGGGCAGGTGCGAATATTTCAATGTCCCTATGTGCCAAACTGATGGAATGTGACATACCTTTATGCGTCCCTCGCTCGCTGCGCTCGCTCGATAAATATAGCCTAACCTAAAACCCATCCCTCTTGCGTTCGTTATCCGATAAGGAGGCGACTAATTTCAAATTTGAAAACGTGTCGGATCGGTTGTGAGGTTGGACTAGATTCTTACGAGCGAGCGGAGCGAGCGAGCAACGATTACAATTTCCAAGCTATACATATACCTTATATTGCGTTGCATATATTTCCTGTTATTACCTTAATTTGTCAGCGATTTCGGACCTTACGTTGCACCGTACTATGTGGAAATATTACTATTTTTGTAAAACTATTGATAAACTGTAAACTTTTGTCAGTAGGCAACGCGATAAAGACTTCCGACTCCTCGGGCTGGTTCGAATATTTCAATGTCCCTAAGTGCCAAACCGTTGGTTTGTGACACACCTTTACGCGACACTCGCTCGCTGCGCTCGCTTGAAAACTATAGCCTAACCTAAAACCAATATCTCTTACGTTCGCCATTCGATAACGAGGGGACTAATTTAAAATTTGCGAACGTGTCGGATCGGTGGTGAGGTTGGACTAGATTCTTACGAGCCAGCGGACCGAGCTAGCAACGATTACAATTTCCAAGCTATACATATACCTTATATTGCGTTGCATATATTTCCTATTATTTCCTAATTTTGTCAGCGATTTCGGACCTTATGTTGCACTGTACTGTGTGAAAATATTACTATTAATGTAAAACTATTGACAAACTGTAAACTTTTGTCAGTAGGCAACTCGAAAAAGACTTCCTACTCCTCGGGCAGGTGCGAATATTTCAATGTCCCTATGTGCCAAACTGATGGAATGTGACATACCTTTATGCATCCCTCGCTCGCTGCGCTCGCTCGATAAATATAGCCTAACCTAAAACCCATCCCTCTTGCGTTCGTTATCCGATAAGGAGGCGACTAATTTCAAATTTGCGAACGTGTCGGATCGGTTGTGAGGTTGGACTAGATTCTTACGAGCGAGCGGAGCGAGCGAGCAACGATTACAATTTCCAAGCTATACATATACCTTATATTGCCTTGCATATATTTCCTATTCTTACCTAATTTTGTCAGCGATTTCGGACCTTACGTTGCACCGTACTATGTGGAAATATTACTATTTTTGTAAAACTATTGATAAACTGTAAACTTTTGTCAGTAGGCAACTCGATAAAGACTTCCGACTCCTCGGGCTGGTGCGAATATTTCAATGTCCCTATGTGACAAACCGTTGGTTGTGACATACCTTTATGCGTCCCTCGCTCGCTGCGCTCGCTCGATAACTATAGCCTAACCTAAAACCAATCCCTCTTGCGTTCGTTATCCGAGAAGGAGACGACTAATTTCAAATTTGCGCACGTGTCGGATCGGTGGTGAGGTTGGACTAGATTCTTACGAGCCAGCGGACCGAGCTAGCAACGATTACAATTTCCAAGCTATACATATACCTTATATTGCGTTGCATATATTTCCTGTTATTACCTAATTTTGTCAGCGATTTCAGACCTCACGTTGCACTGTACTGTGTGAAAATATTACTATTAATGTAAAACTATTGATAAACTGTAAACTTTTGTCAGTAGGCAACTCGATAAAGACTTCCGACTCCTCGGGCTGGTGCGAATATTTCAATGTCCCTATGTGACAAACCGTTGGTTGTGTCATACCTTTACGCGTCCCTCGCTCGCTGCGCTCGCTCGATAACTATAGCCTAACCTAAAACCAATCCCTCTTGCGTTCGTTATCCGAGAAGGAGACGACTAATTTCAAATTTGCGCACGTGTCGGATCGGTGGTTAGGTTGGACTAGATTCTTACGAGCGAGTGGACCCAGCGAGCAACGATTACAATTTCCAAGCTATACATATACCTTATATTGCATTGCATATATTTCCTGTTATTACCATAATTTGTCAGCGATTTCAGACCTCACGTTGCACTGTACCGTGTGAAAATATTACTATTAATGTAAAACTATTGATAAACTGTAAACTTTTTCAGTAGTCAACTCGATAAAGTCTTCCGACTCCTCGGGCTGGTGCGAATATTTCAATGTCCCTATGTGACAAACCGTTGGTTGTGGCATACCTTTACGCGTCCCTCGCTCGCTGCGCTCGCTCGATAACTATAGCCTAACCTAAAACCAAGCCTCTTGCGTTCGTTATCCGAGAAGAAGACGACTAATTTCAAATTTGCGCACGTGTCGGATCGGTGGTGAGGTTGGACTAGATTCTTACGAGCGAGTGGATCGAGCTCGCAACGATTACAATTTCCAAGCTATACATATACCTTATATTGCGTTGCATATATTTCCTGTTATTACCTAATTTTGTCAGCGATTTCGGACCTTACGTTGCACCGTACTATGTGGAAATATTACTATTTTTGTAAAACTATTGATAAACTGTAAACTTTTGTCAGTAGGCAACGCGATAAAGACTTCCGACTCCTCGGGCTGGTTCGAATATTTCAATGTCCCTAAGTGCCAAACCGTTGGTTTGTGACACACCTTTACGCGACACTCGCTCGCTGCGCTCGCTTGAAAACTATAGCCTAACCTAAAACCAATATCTCTTACGTTCGCCATTCGATAACGAGGGGACTAATTTAAAATTTGCGAACGTGTCGGATCGGTTGGGAGGTTGGACTAGATTCTTACGAGCGAGCAGAGCGAGCGAGCAACGATTACAATTTCCAAGCTATACATATACCTTATATTGCCTTGCATATATTTCCTATTATTACCTAATTTTGTCAGCGATTTCGGACCTTACGTTGCACCGTACTATGTGGAAATATTACTATTAATGTAAAACTATTGATAAACTGTAAACTTTTGTCAGTAGGCAACTCGATAAAGACTTCCGACTCCTCGGGCTGGTGCGAATATTTCAATGTCCCTATGTGACAAACCGTTGGTTGTGTCATACCTTTACGCGTCCGTCGCTAGCTGTGCTCGCTCGTAAACTATAGCCTAACCTAAAACCAATCCCTGTTACCTTCGCTATTTGATAAGGAGGAGACATATTTCAAATTTGCCAACGTGTCGGATCGGTGGTGAGGTTGGACTAGATTCTTACGAGCCAGCGGACCGAGCTAGCAACGATTACAATTTCCAAGCTATACATATACCTTATATTGCGTTGCATATATTTCCTATTATTTCCTAATTTTGTCAGCGATTTCGGACCTTATGTTGCACTGTACTGTGTGAAAATATTACTATTAATGTAAAACTATTGACAAACTGTAAACTTTTGTCAGTAGGCAACTCGAAAAAGACTTCCTACTCCACGGGCAGGTGCGAATATTTCAATGTCCCTATGTGCCAAACTGATGGAATGTGACATACCTTTATGCATCCCTCGCTCGCTGCGCTCGCTCGATAAATATAGCCTAACCTAAAACCCATCCCTCTTGCGTTCGTTATCCGATAAGGAGGCGACTAATTTCAAATTTGCGAACGTGTCGGATCGGTTGTGAGGTTGGACTAGATTTTTACGAGCGAGCGGAGCGAGCGAGCAACGATTACAATTTCCAAGCTATACGTGTTCCTTATATTGCCTTGCATATATTTTCTCTTATTACCTAATTTTGTCAGCGATTTCGGACCTTACGTTGCACCGTACTATGTGGAAATATTACTATTTTTGTAAAACTATTGATAAACTGTAAACTTTTGTCAGTAGGCAACGCGATAAAGACTTCCGACTCCTCGGGCTGGTGGGAATATTTCAATGTCCCTAAGTGCCAAACCGTTGGTTTGTGACACACCTTGACGCGTCCCTCGCTCGCTGCGCTCGCTCGATAACTATAGCCTAACCTAAAACCAATCCCTCTTGCGTTCGTTATCCGATAAGAAGGCGACTAATTTCAAATTTGCGAACGTGTCGGATCGGTGGTGAGGTTGGACTAGATTCTTACGAGCCAGCGGACCGAGCTAGCAACGATTACAATTTCCAAGCTATACATATACCTTATATTGCGTTGCATATATTTCCTGTTATTACCTTAATTTGTCAGCGATTTCGGACCTCACGTTGCACTGTACTGTGTGAAAATATTACTATTAATGTAAAACTATTGATAAACTGTAAACTTTTGTCAGTAGGCAACTCGATAAAGACTTCCGACTCCTCGGGCTGGTGCGAATATTTCAATGTCCCTATGTGACAAACCGTTGGTTGTGACATACCTTTACGCGTCCGTCGCTAGCTGTGCTCGCTCGTAAACTATAGCCTAACCTAAAACCAATCCCTGTTACCTTCGCTATTCGATAAGGAGGAGACATATTTCAAATTTGCCAACGTGTCGGATCGGTGGTGAGGTTGGACTAGATTCTTACGAGCCAGCGGACCGAGCTAGCAACGATTACAATTTCCAAGCTATACATATACCTTATATTGCGTTGCATATATTTCCTATTATTTCCTAATTTTGTCAGCGATTTCGGACCTTATGTTGCATTGTACTGTGTGAAAATATTACTATTAATGTAAAACTATTGACAAACTGTAAACTTTTGTCAGTAGGCAACTCGAAAAAGACTTCCGGCTCCTCGGGCTGGTGCGAATATTTCAATGTCCCTATGTGCCAAACTGATGGAATGTGACATACCTTTATGCGTCCCTCGCTCGCTGCGCTCGCTCGATAAATATAGCCTAACCTAAAACCCATCCCTCTTGCGTTCGTTATCCGATAAGGAGGCGACTAATTTCAAATTTGCGAACGTGTCGGATCGGTTGTGAGGTTGGACTAGATTCTTACGAGCGAGCGGAGCGACCGAGCAACTCTTACAATTTCCAAGCTATACATATACCTTATATTGCCTTGCATATATTTCCTATTCTTACCTAATTGTGTCAGCGATTTCGGACCTTACGTTGCACCGTACTATGTGGAAATATTACTATTTTTGTAAAACTATTGATAAACTGTAAACTTTTGTCAGTAGGCAACGCGATAAAGACTTCCGACTCCTCGGGCTGGTTCGAATATTTCAATGTCCCTAAGTGCCAAACCGTTGGTTTGTGACACACCTTTACGCGACACTCGCTCGCTGCGCTCGCTTGAAAACTATAGCCTAACCTAAAACCAATATCTCTTACGTTCGCCATTCGATAACGAGGGGACTAATTTAAAATTTGCGAACGTGTCGGATCGGTTGGGAGGTTGGACTAGATTCTTACGAGCGAGCGGAGCGAGCGAGCAACGATTACAATTTCCAAGCTATACATATACCTTATATTGCCTTGCATATATTTCCTATTATTACCTAATTTTGTCAGCGATTTCGGACCTCACGTTGCACTGTTCCACGTGGAAATATTACTATTTATGTAAAACTATTGATAAACTGTAAACTTTTGTCAGTAGGCAACTCGATAAAGACTTCCGACTCCTCGGGCTGGTGCGAATATTTCAATGTCCCTATGTGACAAACCGTTGGTTGTGTCATACCTTTACGCGTCCCTCGCTCGCTGCGCTCGCTCGATAACTATAGCCTAACCTAAAACCAATCCCTCTTGCGTTCGTTATCCGAGAAGGAGACGACTAATTTCAAATTTGCGCACGTGTCGGATCGGTGGTTAGGTTGGACTAGATTCTTACGAGCGAGTGGACCCAGCGAGCAACGATTACAATTTCCAAGCTATACATATACCTTATATTGCGTTGCATATATTTCCTGTTATTACCTTAATTTGTCAGCGATTTCGGACCTCACGTTGCACTGTACTGTGTGAAAATATTTCTATTTATGTAAAACTATTGATAAACTGTAAACATTTGTCAGTAGGCAATTCGATAAAGACTTCCGACTCCTCGGGCTGGTGCGAATACTTCAATGTCCCTATGTGCCAAATCGTTGGTTCGTGACACACCTTTACGCGTCCGTCGCTAGCTGTGCCCGCTCGTAAACTATAGCCTAACCTAAAACCAATCCCTGTTACCTTCGCTATTCGATAAGGAGGAGACATATTTCAAATTTGCCAACGTGTCGGATCGGTGGTGAGGTTGGACTAGATTCTAACGAGCCAGCGGACCGAGCTAGCAACGATTACAATTTCCAAGCTATACATATACCTTATATTGCGTTGCATATATTTCCTATTATTTCCTTATTTTGTCAGCGATTTCGGACCTTATGTTGCACTGTACTGTGTGAAAATATTACTATTAATGTAAAACTATTGACAAACTGTAAACTTTTGTCAGTAGGCAACTCGAAAAACACTTCCTACTCCTCGGGCAGGTGCGAATATTTCAATGTCCCTATGTGCCAAACTGATGGAATGTGACATACCTTTATGCGTCCCTCGCTCGCTGCGCTCGCTCGATAAATATGGCCTAACCTAAAACCCATCCCTCTTGCGTTCGTTATCCGATAAGGAGGCGACTAATTTCAAATTTGAAAACGTGTCGGATCGGTTGTGAGGTTGGACTAGATTCTTACGAGCGAGCGGAGCGAGCGAGCAACGATTACAATTTCCAAGCTATACATATACCTTATATTGCGTTGCATATATTTCCTGTTATTACCTTAATTTGTCAGCGATTTCGGACCTTACGTTGCACCGTACTATGTGGAAATATTACTATTTTTGTAAAACTATTAATAAACTGTAAACTTTTGTCAGTAGGCAACTCGATAAAGACTTCCGACTCCTCGGGCTGGTGCGAATATTTCAATGTCCCTATGTGACAAACCGTTGGTTGTGTCATACCTTTACGCGTCCCTCGCTCGCTGCGCGCGCTCGATAACTATAGCCTAACCTAAAACCAATCCCTCTTGCGTTCGTTATCCGAGAAGGAGACGACTAATTTCAAATTTGCGCACGTGTCGGATCGGTGGTTAGGTTGGACTAGATTCTTACGAGCGAGTGGACCCAGCGAGCAACGATTACAATTTCCAAGCTATACATATACCTTATATTGCGTTGCATATATTTCCTGTTATTACCTTAATTTGTCAGCGATTTCGGACCTCACGTTGCACTGTACTGTGTGAAAATATTTCTATTTATGTAAAACTATTGATAAACTGTAAACATTTGTCAGTAGGCAATTCGATAAAGACTTCCGACTCCTCGGGCTGGTGCGAATACTTCAATGTCCCTATGTGCCAAATCGTTGGTTCGTGACACACCTTTACGCGTCCGTCGCTAGCTTTGCTCGCTCGTAAACTATAGCCTAACCTAAAACCAATCCCTGTTACCTTCGCTATTCGATAAGGAGGAGACATATTTCAAATTTGCCAACGTGTCGGATCGGTGGTGAGGTTGGACTAGATTCTTACGAGCCAGCGGACCGAGCTAGCAACGATTACAATTTCCAAGCTATACATATACCTTATATTGCGTTGCATATATTTCCTATTATTTCCTAATTTTGTCAGCGATTTCGGACCTTATGTTGCACTGTACTGTGTGAAAATATTACTATTAATGTAAAACTATTGACAAACTGTAAACTTTTGTCAGTAGGCAACTCGAAAAAGACTTCCTACTCCTCGGGCAGGTGCGAATATTTCAATGTCCCTATGTGCCAAACTGATGGAATGTGACATACCTTTATGCGTCCCTCGCTCGCTGCGCTCGCTCGATAAATATAGCCTAACCTAAAACCCATCCCTATTTCGTTCGTTATCCGATAAGGAGGCGACTAATTTCAAATTTGCGAACGTGTCGGATCGGTTGTGAGGTTGGACTAGATTCTTACGAGCGAGCGGAGCGGGAGAGCAACGATCTCAATTTCCAAGCTATACATATACCTTATATTGCCTTGCATATATTTCCTATTATTACCTAATTTTGTCAGCGATTTCGGACCTCACGTTGCACCGTACTATGTGGAAATATTACTATTTTTGTAAAACTATTGATAAACTGTAAACTTTTGTCAGTAGGCAACGCGATAAAGACTTCCGACTCCTCGGGCTGGTTCGAATATTTCAATGTCCCTAAGTGCCAAACCGTTGGTTTGTGACACACCTTTACGCGACACTCGCTCGCTGCGCTCGCTTGAAAACTATAGCCTAACCTAAAACCAATATCTCTTACGTTCGCCATTCGATAACGAGTGGACTAATTTAAAATTTGCGAACGTGTCGGATCGGTTGGGAGGTTGGACTAGATTCTTACGAGCGAGCGGAGCGAGCGAGCAACGATTACAATTTCCAAGCTATACATATACCTTATATTGCCTTGCATATATTTCCTATTATTACCTAATTTTGTCAGCGATTTCGGACCTTACGTTGCACCGTACTATGTGGAAATATTACTATTAATGTAAAACTATTGATAAACTGTAAACTTTTGTCAGTAGGCAACTCGATAAAGACTTCCGACTCCTCGGGCTGGTGCGAATATTTCAATGTCCCTATGTGACAAACCGTTGGTTTATGACATACCTTTATGCGTCCCTCGCTCGCTGCGCTCGCTCGATAACTATAGCCTAACCTAAAACCAATCCCTCTTGCGTTCGTTATCCGAGAAGGAGACGACTAATTTCAAATTTGCGCACGTGTCGGATCGGTGGTGAGGTTGGACTAGATTCTTACGAGCCAGCGGACCGAGCTAGCAACGGTTACAATTTCCAAGCTATACATATACCTTATATTGCGTTGCATATATTTCCTGTTATTACCTTAATTTGTCAGCGATTTCGGACCTCACGTTGCACTGTACTGTGTGAAAATATTACTATTAATGTAAAACTATTGATAAACTGTAAACATTTGTCAGTAGGCAATTCGATAAAGACTTCCGACTCCTCGGGCTGGTGCGAATACTTCAATGTCCCTATGTGCCAAATCGTTGGTTCGTGACACACCTTTACGCGTCCGTCGCTAGCTGTGCTCGCTCGTAAACTATAGCCTAACCTAAAACCAATCCCTGTTACCTTCGCTATTCGATAAGGAGGAGACATATTTCAAATTTGCCAACGTGTCGGATCGGTGGTGAGGTTGGACTAGATTCTTACGAGCCAGCGGACCGAGCTAGCAACGATTACAATTTCCAAGCTATACATATACCTTATATTGCGTTGCATATATTTCCTATTATTTCCTAATTCTGTCAGCGATTTCGGACCTTATGTTGCACTGTACTGTGTGAAAATATTACTATTAATGTAAAACTATTGACAAACTGTAAACTTTTGTCAGTAGGCAACTCGAAAAATACATCCTACTCCTCGGGCAGGTGCGAATATTTCAATGTCCCTATGTGCCAAACTGATGGAATGTGACATACCTTTATGCGTCCCTCGCTCGCTGCGCTCGCTCGATAAATATAGCCTAACCTAAAACCCATCCCTCTTGCGTTCGTTATCCGATAAGGAGGCGACTAATTTCAAATTTGCGAACGTGTCGGATCGGTTGTGAGGTTGGACTAGATTCTTACGAGCGAGCGTAGCGAGCGAGCAACGATTACAATTTCCAAGCTATACATATACCTTATATTGCCTTGCATATATTTCCTATTATTACCTAATTTTGTCAGCGATTTCGGACCTCACGTTGCACTGTTCCACGTGGAAATATTACTATTTTTGTAAAACTATTGATAAACTGTAAACTTTTGTCAGTAGGCAACGCGATAAAGACTTCCGACTCCTCGGGCTGGTTCGAATATTTCAATGTCCCTAAGTGCCAAACCGTTGGTTTGTGACACACCTTTACGCGACACTCGCTCGCTGCGCTCGCTTGAAAACTATAGCCTAACCTAAAACCAATATCTCTTACGTTCGCCATTCGATAACGAGGGGACTAATTTAAAATTTGCGAACGTGTCGGATCGGTTGGGAGGTTGGACTAGATTCTTACGAGCGAGCGGAGCGAGCGAGCAACGATTACAATTTCCAAGCTATACATATACCTTATATTGCCTTGCATATATTTCCTATTATTACCTAATTTTGTCAGCGATTTCGGACCTTACGTTGCACCGTACTATGTGGAAATATTACTATTAATGTGAAACTATTGATAAACTGTAAACTTTTGTCAGTAGGCAACTCGATAAAGACTTCCGACTCCTCGGGCTGGTGCGAATATTTCAATGTCCCTATGTGACAAACCGTTGGTAGTGACATACCTTTACGCGTCCCTCGCTCGCTGCGCTCGCTCGATAACTATAGCCTAACCTAAAACCAATCCCTCTTGCGTTCGTTATCCGAGAAGGAGACGACTAATTTCAAATTTGCGCACGTGTAGGATCGGTGGTTAGGTTGGACTAGATTCTTACGAGCGAGTGGACCCAGCGAGCAACGATTACAATTTCCAAGCTATACATATACCTTATATTGCGTTGCATATATTTCCTGTTATTACCTTAATTTGTCAGCGATTTCGGACCTCACGTTGCACTGTACTGTGTGAAAATATTTCTATTTATGTAAAACTATTGATAAACTGTAAACATTTGTCAGTAGGCAATTCGATAAAGACTTCCGACTCCTCGGGCTGGTGCGAATACTTCAATGTCCCTATGTGCCAAACCGTTGGTTTGTGACACACCTTTACTCGTCCGTCGCTAGCTGTGCTCGCTCGTAAACTATAGCCTAACCTAAAACCAATATCTCTTACGTTCGCCATTCGATAACGAGGGGACTAATTTAAAATTTGCGAACGTGTCGGATCGGTTGGGAGGTTGGACTAGATTCTTACGAGCGAGCGGAGCGAGCGAGCAACGATTACAATTTCCAAGCTATACATATACCTTATATTGCCTTGCATATATTTCCTATTATTACCTAATTTTGTCAGCGATTTCGGACCTTACGTTGCACCGTACTATGTGGAAATATTACTATTAATGTAAAACTATTGATAAACTGTAAACTTTTGTCAGTAGGCAACTCGATAAAGACTTCCGACTCCTCGGGCTGGTGCGAATATTTCAATGTCCCTATGTGACAAACCGTTGGTAGTGACATACCTTTACGCGTCCCTCGCTCGCTGCGCTCGCTCGATAACTATAGCCTAACCTAAAACCAATCCCTCTTGCGTTCGTTATCCGAGAAGGAGACGACTAATTTCAAAT
The DNA here is from genome assembly GCF_910591885.1 of Bombus terrestris. Taxonomy (NCBI): domain Eukaryota; kingdom Metazoa; phylum Arthropoda; class Insecta; order Hymenoptera; family Apidae; genus Bombus; species Bombus terrestris. Next base: position 2,932,892 of record NW_025963551.1, on the reverse strand, counting down.
TTGCGCAGGTGTCGGATCGGTGGTGAGGTTGGACTAGATTCTTACGAGCCAGCGGACCGAGCTAGCAACGATTACAATTTCCAAGCTATACATATACCTTATATTGTGCTGCACATATTTCCTATTACTACCTAATTTTGTCAGCGATTTCGGACCTCACGTTGCACTGTACTGCGTGAAAATATTTCTATTTATGTAAAACTATTGATAAACTGTAAACTTTTGTCTGTAGGTAACTCGATAAAGACTTCCGACTCCTCGGGCTGGTGCGAATATTTCAATGTCGCTATGTGCAAAACCGTTGGTTCGTGACACACCTTTACGCGTCCCTCGCTCGCTGTGCTCGCCCGATAACTATAGCCTAGCCTAAAACCAATCCCTCTTGCGTTCGTTATCCGATTAGGAGGCGACTAATTTCACATTTGTGCACGTGTCGGATCGGTTGTGAGGTTGGACTAGATTTTTACGAGCGAGCGGAGCGAGCGAGCAACGATTAAAATTTCCAAGCTATACATATACCTTATATTGCGTTGCATATATTTCCAATTACTACCTAATTTTGTCAGCGATTTCGGACCTCACGTGCTCTGTACTATGTGGAAATATTACTATTTATGTACAAATATTGATATACTGTAAACTTTTGTCAGTAGGCAACTCGATAAAGACTTCCTACTCCTCGGGCAGGTGCGAATATTTCAATGTCCCTATGTGCCAAACCGATGGATTGTGACATACCTTTACGCGTCCGTCGCTCGCTGTGCTCGCCCGATAACTATAGCCTAGCCTAAAACCAATCCCTCTTGCGTTCGTTATCCGATTAGGAGGAAACTAACTTCAAATTTGCGAACGTGTCGAATCGGCTGTGAGGTTGGACTAGATTTTTACGAGCGAGCGGCGCGAGCGAGCAACGATTAAAATTCCCAAGCTATACATATATCTTATATTGTCCTGCATATATTTCCTATTATTACCTAATTTTGTCAGCGATTTCAGACCTCACGTTGCACTGTACTGTGTGAAAATATTACTATTAATGTAAAACTATTGATAAACTGTACACTTTTGTCAGTAGGCAACTCGATAAAGACTTCCGACTCCTCGGGCTGGTGCGAATATTTCAATCTCCCTATGTGACAAACCGTTGGTTTGTGACATACCTATACGCGTCCTTCGCTCGCTGCGATCGCTCGATAACTATAGCCTAACCTAAAACCAATCCCTCTTGCGTTCGTTATCCGGGAAGCAGACGACTAATTTCAAATTTGCGCAAGTGTCGGATCGGTGGTGAGGTTGGACTAGATTCTTACGAGCGAGCGGAGCGAGCGAGCAACGATTACAATTTCCAAGCTATACATATACCTTATATTGCGTTGCATATATTTCCTGTTATTACCTTAATTTGTCAGCGATTTCGGACCTTACGTTGCACCGTACTATGTGGAAATATTACTATTTTTGTAAAACTATTAATAAACTGTAAACTTTTGTCAGTAGGCAACGCGATAAAGACTTCCGACTCCTCGGGCTGGTTCGAATATTTCAATGTCCCTAAGTGCCAAACCGTTGGTTTGTGACACACCTTTACGCGACACTCGCTCGCTGCGCTCGCTTGAAAACTATAGCCTAACCTAAAACCAATATCTCTTACGTTCGCCATTCGATAACGAGGGGACTAATTTAAAATTTGCGAACGTGTCGGATCGGTTGGGAGGTTGGACTAGATTCTTACGAGCGAGCGGAGCGAGCGAGCAACGATTACAATTTCCAATCTATACATATACCTTATATTGCGTTGCATATATTTCCTGTTATTACCTTAATTTGTCAGCGATTTCGGACCTCACGTTGCACCGTACTGTGTGAAAATATTACTATTAATGTAAAACTATTGATAAACTGTAAACTTTTGTCAGTAGGCAACTCGATAAAGACTTCCGACTCCTCGGGCTGGTGCGAATATTTCAATGTCCCTATGTGACAAACCGTTGGTTGTGTCATACCTTTACGCGTCCCTCGCTCGCTGCGCGCGCTCGATAACTATAGCCTAACCTAAAACCAATCCCTCTTGCGTTCGTTATCCGAGAAGGAGACGACTAATTTCAAATTTGCGCACGTGTCGGATCGGTGGTTAGGTTGGACTAGATTCTTACGAGCGAGTGGACCCAGCGAGCAACGATTACAATTTCCAAGCTATACATATACCTTATATTGCGTTGCATATATTTCCTGTTATTACCTTAATTTGTCAGCGATTTCGGACCTCACGTTGCACTGTACTGTGTGAAAATATTTCTATTTATGTAAAACTATTGATAAACTGTAAACATTTGTCAGTAGGCAATTCGATAAAGACTTCCGACTCCTCGGGCTGGTGCGAATACTTCAATGTCCCTATGTGCCAAATCGTTGGTTCGTGACACACCTTTACGCGTCCGTCGCTAGCTGTGCTCGCTCGTAAACTATAGCCTAACCTAAAACCAATCCCTGTTACCTTCGCTATTCGATAAGGAGGAGACATATTTCAAATTTGCCAACGTGTCGGATCGGTGGTGAGGTTGGACTTGATTCTTACGAGCCAGCGGACCGAGCTAGCAACGATTACAATTTCCAAGCTATACATATACCTTATATTGCGTTGCATATATTTCCTATTATTTCCTAATTCTGTCAGCGATTTCGGACCTTATGTTGCACTGTACTGTGTGAAAATATTACTATTAATGTAAAACTATTGACAAACTGTAAACTTTTGTCAGTAGGCAACTCGAAAAATACTTCCTACTCCTCGGGCAGGTGCGAATATTTCAATGTCCCTATGTGCCAAACTGATGGAATGTGACATACCTTTATGCGTCCCTCGCTCGCTGCGCTCGCTCGATAAATATAGCCTAACCTAAAACCCATCCCTCTTGCGTTCGTTATCCGATAAGGAGGCGACTAATTTCAAATTTGCGAACGTGTCGGATCGGTTGTGAGGTTGGACTAGATTCTTACGAGCGAGCGTAGCGAGCGAGCAACGATTACAATTTCCAAGCTATACATATACCTTATATTGCCTTGCATATATTTCCTATTATTACCTAATTTTGTCAGCGATTTCGGACCTTACGTTGCACCGTACTATGTGGAAATATTACTATTTATGTACAAATATTGATATACTGTAAACTTTTGTCAGTAGGCAACTCGATAAAGACTTCCTACTCCTCGGGCAGGTGCGAATATTTCAATGTCCCTATGTGCCAAACCGATGGATTGTGACATACCTTTACGCGTCCGTCGCTCGCTGTGCTCGCCCGATAACTATAGCCTAACCTAAAACCAATATCTCTTACGTTCGCCATTCGATAACGAGGGGACTAATTTAAAATTTGCGAACGTGTCGGATCGGTTGGGAGGTTGGACTAGATTCTTACGAGCGAGCGGAGCGAGCGAGCAACGATTACAATTTCCAAGCTATACATATACCTTATATTGCCTTGCATATATTTCCTATTATTACCTAATTTTGTCAGCGATTTCGGACCTTACGTTGCACCGTACTATGTGGAAATATTACTATTAATGTAAAACTATTGATAAACTGTAAACTTTTGTCTGTAGGCAACTCGATAAAGACTTCCGTCTCCTCGGGCTGGTGCGAATATTTCAATGTCCCTATGTGACAAACCGTTGGTTGTGACATACCTTTACGCGTCCCTCGCTCGCTGCGCTCGCTCGATAACTATAGCCTAACCTAAAACCAATCCCTCTTGCGTTCGTTATCCGAGAAGGAGACGACTAATTTCAAATTTGCGCACGTGTCGGATCGGTGGTGAGGTTGGACTAGATTCTTACGAGCCAGCGGACCGAGCTAGCAACGATTACAATTTCCAAGCTATACATATACCTTATATTGCGTTGCATATATTTCCTGTTATTACCTTAATTTGTCAGCGATTTCGGACCTCACGTTGCACTGTACTGTGTGAAAATATTACTATTAATGTAAAACTATTGATAAACTGTAAACTTTTGTCAGTAGGCAACTCGATAAAGACTTCCGACTCCTCGGGCTGGTTCGAATATTTCAATGTCCCTAAGTGCCAAACCGTTGGTTTGTGACACACCTTTACGCGTCCCTCGCTCGCTGCGCTCGCTCGATAACTATAGCCTAACCTAAAACCAATCCCTCTTGCGTTCGTTATCCGAGAAGGAGACGACTAATTTCAAATTTGCGCACGTGTCGGATCGGTGGTTAGGTTGGACTAGATTCTTACGAGCGAGTGGACCCAGCGAGCAACGATTACAATTTCCAAGCTATACATATACCTTATATTGCGTTGCATATATTTCCTGTTATTACCTCAATTTGTCAGCGATTTCGGACCTCACGTTGCACTGTACTGTGTGAAAATATTTCTATTTATGTAAAACTATTGATAAACTGTAAACATTTGTCAGTAGGCAATTCGATAAAGACTTCCGACTCCTCGGGCTGGTGCGAATACTTCAATGTCCCTGTTTACTTCGTACTATCGCGGGGAGACGCGGTCGTTAGAATACGCGTCAACGGGAGTCGTAAATTCCCGTTACGATTAGAATAATCGACACCACGAATAGTTCGATCCCCGTATTTCGGTTAGGATAATCGGGGTGGTTAATGCGGTATAACACTGGGAGTCAGAGTTATAATAATGTATATTTCCAACACTTTATACAATCACACAAAGTAGTTAACGCCGTTGATTAAGATACAGATAACGAGAGAAGGGTTAGTCTTGGATGAGAGAAGGAGAGCTTTAGGCGCTTTAGGCCCTTGCGAGTTATAGGAACTGTCGGAGTTCTGGATAAGTGAGAGCCTTAGAAGACTCTAGGCCGTGTAGGCACCTTGATGAATGATGAAGGAACTCAGAAAGATACAGGAACGGTGAGAGTTGTAGGAAATGCAGGAACTCTAGGCACCGTGAGAGACGATCAAACTCTGAAGCTTATTCTAATGTGAATACGGAGGAAAGCTTGGTATGGGTGTGCCCTTTGAACGAAGAACGCGGATTCGTTGTTTACATTTTTAGTTAGTAAAGTGAGGGAAATAATCCGCGATGTCGATTGGTTGGGACCAATGTTAGGAAGGAAGAGAGGAGGAAGAAACCTCCTACCAACTTGGGTCCTAGGCGACATTGTTTACAGGGAAACTCAGATTCTTCGTTAGGTATATCTCCGCTTTCTTCGTAATTCTTAAGAGCACATAATAAACCCAAGGACCCTTCTAAAAAACCAGCTGAAAACACTTCTGGAATTAGAAAGTCCTTTCTGGCAAACAGATTGACGTAAAACATGTGTGCGAACAATGCAGTTAGAATTTCGACTTTATGGTGGGTCCTTAGGCCTGTGGAGGGTTCGAAGGACGGCACGTAGACCGTTGGCTGTCACGCCGCGCGGGATGGAATGCAGATGTGTTGCGCGGCGTAACAGTCCCTATGTGCCAAATCGTTGGTTCGTGACACACCTTTACGCGTCCGTCGCTAGCTGTGCTCGCTCGTAAACTATAGCCTAACCTAAAACCAATATCTCTTACGTTCGCCATTCGATAACGAGGGGACTAATTTAAAATTTGCGAACGTGTCGGATCGGTTGGGAGGTTGGACTAGATTCTTACGAGCGAGCGGAGCGAGCGAGCAACGATTACAATTTCCAAGCTATACATATACCTTATATTGCCTTGCATATATTTCCTATTATTACCTAATTTTGTCAGCGATTTCGGACCTTACGTTGCACCGTACTATGTGGAAATATTACTATTTTTGTAAAACTATTGATAAACTGTAAACTTTTGTCAGTAGGCAACGCGATAAAGACTTCCGACTCCTCGGGCTGGTTCGAATATTTCAATGTCCCTATGTGACAAACCGTTGGTTTGTGACACACCCTTATGCGTCCCTCGCTCCCTGTGCTCACCCGATAACTATAGCCTATCCTAAAATCAATACCTCTTGCGTTCGTTTTCCGATAAGGAGGGGACTAACTTCAAATTTGCGAACCTGTCGGATCGGTTGTGAGGTTGGACTAGATTTTTATGAGCGAGCGGAGCGAGCGAGCAACGATTAAAATTTCCAAGCTATACATATATCTTATATTGTGCTGCACATATTTCCTATTACTACCTAATTTTGTCAGCGATTTCGGACCTCACGTGCTCTGTACTATGTGGAAATATTACTATTTATGTAAAACTATTGATAAACTGTAAACATTTGTCAGTAGGCAATTCGATAAAGACTTCCGACTCCTCGGGCTGGTGCGAATACTTCAATGTCCCTATGTGCCAAACCGTTGGTTCGTGACACACCTTTACGCGTCCGTCGCTAGCTGTGCTCGCTCGTAAACTATAGCCTAACCTAAAGCCAATCACTGTTACCTTCGCTATTCGATAAGGAGGAGACATATTTCAAATTTGCCAACGTGTCGGATCGGTGGTGAGGTTGGACTAGATTCTTACGAGCGAGCGGACCGAGCTCGCAACGATTACAATTTCCAAGCTATACATATATCTTATATTGTCCTGCATATATTTCCTATTATTACCTCAATTTGTCAGCGATTTCGGACCTCACGTTGCACTGTACTGTGTGAAAATATTACTATTTACGTACAAATATTGATATACTGTAAACTTTTGTCAGTAGGCAATTCGATAAAGACTTCTGGCTCCTGGGGCTGGTGCGAATATTTCAATGACAATATGTGACAAACCGTTGGTTTGTGACACACCCTTACGCGTCCCTCGCTCCCTGTGCTCACTCGATAAATATAGCCTAACATAAAACCAATCCCTCTTGCGTTCGTTTTCCGATAAGGAGGAGACTAACTTCAAATTTGCGAACGTGTCGGATCGGTTGTGAGGTTGGACTAGATTTTTACGAGCGAGCGGTGTGAGCGAGCAACGATTAAAATTTCCAAGCTATACATATATCTTATATTGTCCTGCACATATTTCCTATTACTACCTAATTTTGTCAGCGATTTCGGACCTCACGTGCTCTGTACTATGTGGAAATATTACTATTTATGTAAAACTATTGATAAACTGTGAACTTTTGTCAGTAGGCAACTCGATAAAGACTTCCTACTCCTCGGGCAGGTGCGAATATTTCAATGTCCCTATGTGCCAAACCGATGGATTGTGACATACCTTTACGCGTCCGTCGCTAGCTGTGCTCGCTCGTAAACTATAGCCTAACCTAAAACCAATCCCTGTTACCTTCGCTATTCGATAAGGAGGAGACATATTTCAAATTTGCCAACGTGTCGGATCGGTGGTGAGGCTGGACTAGATTCTTACGAGCCAGCAGACCGAGCTAGCAACGATTACAATTTCCAAGCTATACATATACCTTATATTGCGTTGCATATATTTTCTGATATTACCTTAATTTGTCAGCGATTGCGAACCTCACGTTGCACCGTACTATGTGGGAATATTACTATTTATGTAAAGCTATTGATAAACTGTAAACTTTTGTCAGTAGGCAACTCGATAAAGACTTCCGACTCCTCGGGCTGGTGCGAATATTTCAATGTCCCTATGTGACAAACCGTTGGTTTGTGACATACCTTTACGAGTCCTTCGCTCGCTGCGATCGCTCGATAACTATAGCCTAACCTCAAACCAATCCCTCTTGCGTTCGTTATCCGAGAAGGAGACGACTAATTTCAAATTTGCGCACGTGTCGGATCGGTGGTGAGGTTGGACTAGATTATTACGAGCGAGCGGACCGAGCTCGCAACGATTTCAATTTCCAAGCTATACATATGCCTTATATTGCGTTGCATATATTTCCTGTTATTACCTTAATTTGTAAGCGATTTCGGACCTCACGTTGCACCGTACGATGTGGCAATATTACTATTTATGTAAAACTATTTATAAACTGCAAACTTTTGTCAGTAGGCAATTCGTTAAACACTTCCGGCTCCTCGGGCTGGCGCGAATATTTCAATGTCCCTATGTGACAAACCGTTGGTTCGTGACACACCATTACGCGTCCCTCGCTCGCTGCGCTCGCTCGAAAACTATAGCCTAGCGTAAAACCAATCCCTCTTCCGTTCGTTATCCGATAAGGAGGCGACTAATTTCAAATTTGCGAACGTGTCGGTTCGGTTGTGAGGTTGGACTAGATTTTTACGAGCGAGCGGAGCGCGCGAGCAACGATTAAAATTTCCAAGCTCTACATATATCTTATATTGTCCTGCATATATTTCCTATTATTATCTAATTTTGTCAGCGATTTCGGACCTCACGTTAAACTGTACTGCGTGAAAATATTTCTATTTATGTAAAACTATTGATAATCTGTAAACTTTTGTCAGTAGGCAACTCGATAAAGACTTCCGACTCCTCGGGCTGGTGCGAATATTTCAATCTCCCTATGTGACAAACCGTTGGTTCGTGACATACCTTTACGCGTCCTTCGCTCGCTGCGATCGCTCGATAACTATAGCCTAACCTCAAACCAATCCCTCTTGCGTTCGTTATCCGAGAAGGAGACGACTAATTTCACATTTGTGCACGTGTCGGATCGGTGGTTAGGTTGGACTAGATTCTTACGAGCGAGCGGAGCGAGCGAGAAACGATTACAATTTCCAAGCTATACATATATCTTATATTGTCCTGCATATATTTCCTATTATTACGTAATTTTGTCAGCGATTTCAAACCTCACGTTGCAACTGTACTATGTGGAAATATTACTATTTATGTAAAACTATTGATAAACTGTAAACTTTTGTCAGTAGGCAATTCGTTAAACACTTCCGGCTCCTCGGATGGTTCGAATATTTCAATGTCCCTAAGTGACAAACCGTTGGTTCGTGACACACCATTACGCGTCCCTCGCTCGCTGCGCTCGCTCGAAAACTATAGCCTAGCGTAAAACCAATCCCTCTTGCGTTCGTTATCCGATAAGGAGGCGACTAATTTCAAATTTGCGAACGTGTCGGATCGGTTGTGAGGTTGGACTAGATTTTTACGAGCGAGCGGAGCGCGCGAGCAACGATTACAATTTCCAAGCTATACATATACCTTATATTGCGTTGCATATATTTCCTGTTATTACCTTAATTTGTCAGCGATATCGGACCAAACGTTGCACTGTACTGTGTGAAAATATTTCTATTCATGTAAAACTATTGATAAACTGTAAACTTTTGTCTGTAGGCAACTCTATAAAGACTTCCGACTCCTCGGCCTGGTGCGAATATTTCAATGTCCCTATGTGCCAAACCGATGGTTTGTGACACACCTTTATGCGTCCCTCGCTCGGTGCGCTCGCTCGATAACTATACCCTAACGTAAAACCAATCCCTCTTGCGTTCGTTATCCGATAAGGAGGAGACATATTTCAAATTTGCGAACGTGTCGGATCGGCTGCGAGGTTGGACTAGATTTTTACGCGCGAGCGGAACGAGCGAGCAACGATTACAATTTCCAAGCTATACATATACCTTATATTGCGTTGCATATATTTCCTGTTATTACCTTAATTTGTCAGCGATATCTGACCAAACGTTGCACTGTACTGTGTGAAAATATTTCTATTCATGTAAAACTATTGATAAACTGTAAACTTTTGTCTGTAGGCAACTCTACAAAGACTTCCGACTCCTCGGCCTGGTGCGAATATTTCAATGTCCCTATGTGCCAAACCGATGGTTTGTGACACACCATTATGCGTCCCTCGCTCGCTGCGCTCGCTCGATAACTATAGCCTAACCTAAAAGCCATCCCTCTTGCGTTCGTTATCCGAGAAGGAGACGACTAATTTCACATTTGTGCACGTGTCGGATCGGTGGTGAGGTTGGACTAGATTCTTACGAGCGAGCGGAGCGAGCGAGCAACGATTACAATTTCCAAGCTATACGTATATCTTATATTGTCCTGCATATATTTCCAATTATTACCTGAATTTGTCAGCGATTTCGGACCTCACATTGCACTGTACTGTGTGAAAATATTACTATTTATGTACAAATATTGATATACTGAAAACTTTTGTCAGTAGGCAATTCGATAAAGACTTCCGACTCCTCGGGCCGGTGCGAATACTTCAATGTCCCTATGTGAAAAACCGTTGGTTTGTGACACACCCTTACGCGTCCCTCGCTCCCTGTGCTCACCCGATAACTATATCCTAACCTAAAACCCATCCCTCTTGCGTTCGTTATCCGATAAGGAGGCGACTAATTTCAAATTTGCGCACGTGTCGGATCGGTGGTGAGGTTGGACTAGATTCTTACGAGCGAGCGGAGCGAGCGAGCAACGATTACAATTTCCAAGCTATACGTATATCTTATATTGTCCTGCATATATTTCCAATTATTACCTGAATTTGTCAGCGATTTCGGACCTCACATTGCACTGTACTGTGTGAAAATATTACTATTAATGTAAAACTATTGATAAACTGTAAACTTTTGTCTGTAGGCAACTCGATAAAGACTTCCGAATCCTCGGGCTGGTGCGAATATTTCAATGTCGCTACGTGCCAAACCGTTGGTTCGTGACACACCTTTACGCGTCCCTCGCTCGCTGCGCTCGCTCGAAAACTATAGCCTAAAATAAAACCAATCCCTCTTGCGTTCGTTCTTCGATATGGAGGCGACTTCTTTCAATTTTGAGAACGTTTCGGATCGGTTGTGAGGTTGGACCAGATTTTTACGAGCGAGGGGAGCGAGCGAGCATCGATTACAATTTCCAAGCTATACTTGTAACCTTTTATTGCATTGCATATATTTCCTGTTATTCCCTAATTTTGTCAGCGATTTCGGACCACACATTGCACTGTACTATGTGGAAATAATACTCTTTATGTGAGACTATTCATAAATTGTTAAGTTTTGTCAGCAGGCAATTCGATAAAGACTTCCGGCTCCTCGGGATATGGCGAATGTTTCAATCTCAATATGTGCCAAACCGTTGGTTTGTGACACACCTTTTCGCGTAGCTCGCACAATGCGCTCGTTCGAAAGCTAGAGCCTAACATAAAACCAATCCCTCTTGCGTTCGTTATTCGCTAAGGTAGCGACCTATTTCAAATTTGCGAATGTGTCGGATCGGATGTGGGGTTGGGCTAGATTTTTAGGAGCGAGCGGAGCGAGCGAGCAACGATTACAGTTTCCAAGCTATACTTATACCCTTTATTGCCTTGCATATATTTCCTGTTATTACCTAATTTTGCCAGGGATTTCGGACCTCACGTTGCACTGTACTATGTGGAAATATTAGTATTTATGTAAAACTATTCATAAACTGTAAACTTTCGTCAGTAGGCAAATCGATAAAGACTACCGGCTCCTCGGCTGGTTCGAATATTTCAATGTCCCTATGTGACAAACCGTTGGTTCGTGACACACCATTACGCGTCCCTCGCTCGCTGCGCTCGCTCGAAAACTATAGCCTAACGTAAAACCAATCCCTCTTGCGTTCGTTATCCGATAAGGAGGAGACATATTTCAAATTTGCCAACGTGTCGGAACGGTGGTGAGGTTGGACTAGATTCTTACGAGCCAGCGGACCGAGCTAGCAACGATTAAAATTTCCAAGCTATACATATACCTTATATTGCGTTGCATATATTTCCAATTACTACCTAATTTTGTCAGCGATTTCGGACCTCACGTGCTCTGTACTATGTGGAAATATTACTATTTATGTACAAATATTGATATACTGTAAACTTTTGTCAGTAGGCAACTCGATAAAGACTTCCTACTCCTCGGGCAGGTGCGAATATTTCAATGTCCCTATGTGCCAAACCGATGGATTGTGACATACCTTTACGCGTCCCTCGCTCACTGTGCTCGCCCGATAACTATAGCCTAGCCTAAAACCAATCCCTCTTGCGTTCGTTATCCGATTAGGAGGCGACTAATTTAATATTTGTGCACGTGTCGGATCGGTGGTGAGGTTGGACTAGATTCTTACGAGCGAGCGGAGCGAGCGAGAAACGATTACAATTTCCAAGCTATACATATATCTTATATTGTCCTGCATATATTTCCTATTATTACCTCAATTTGTCAGCGATTTCGGGCCTCACGTTGCACTGTACTGTGTGAAAATATTACTATTTACGTACAAATATTGATATACTGTAAACTTTTGTCAGTAGGCAATTCGATAAAGACTTCTGGCTCCTGGGGCTGGTGCGAATATTTCAATCTCCCTATGTGACAAACCGTTGGTTTGTGACATACCTTTACGCGTCCTTCGCTCGCTGCGATCGCTCGATAACTATAGCCTAACCTAAAACCAATCCCTCTTGCGTTCGTTATCCGGGAAGGAGACGACTAATTTCAAATTTGCGCACGTGTCGGATCGGTGGTGAGGTTGGACTAGATTCTTACGAGCGAGCAGACCGAGCTAGCAACGATTACAATTTCCAAGCTATACATATACCTTATATTGCGTTGCATATATTTTCTGATATTACCTTAATTTGTCAGCGATTGCGGACCTCACGTTGCACCGTACTATGAGGCAATATTACTATTTATGTAAAACTATTTATAAACTGCAAACTTTTGTCAGTAGGCAATTCGTTAGACACTTCCGGCTCCTCGGCTGGTTCGAATATTTCAATGTCCCTATGTGACAAACCGTTGGTTCGTGACACACCATTACGCGTCCCTCGCTCGCTGCGCTCGCTCGAAAACTATAGCCTAGCGTATAACCAATCCCTCTTCCGTTCGTTATCCGATAAGGAGGCGACTAATTTCAAATTTGCGAACGTGTCGGATCGGTTGTGAGGTTGGACTAGATTTTTACGAGCGAGCGGAGCGCGCGAGCAACGATTAAAATTTCCAAGCTATACATATATCTTATATTGTCCTGCATATATTTCCTATTATTACCTAATTTTGTCAGCGATTTCGGACCTCACGTTGCACTGTACTGCGTGAAAATATTTCTATTTATCTAAAACTATTGATAATCTGTAAACTTTTGTCAGTAGGCAACTCGATAAAGACTTCCGACTCCTCGGGCTGGTGCGAATATTTCAATCTCCCTATGTGACAAACCGTTGGTTTGTGACATACCTTTACGCGTCCTTCGCTCGCTGCGATCGCTCGATAACTATAGCCTAACCTCAAACCAATCCCTCTTGCGTTCGTTATCCGAGAAGGAGACGACTAATTTCAAATTTGCGCACGTGTCGGATCGGTGGGGAGGTTGGACTAGATTCTTACGAGCGAGCGGACCGAGCTCGCAACGATTACAATTTCCAAGCTATACATATACCTTATATTGCGTTGCATATATTTCCTGTTATTACCTTAATTTGTAAGCGATTTCGGACCTCACGTTGCACCGTACGATGTGGCAATATTACTATTTATGTAAAACTATTTATAAACTGCAAACTTTTGTCAGTAGGCAATTCGATAAAGACTTCCGACTCCTCGGGCTGGTGCGAATACTTCAATGTCCCTATGTGCCAAACCGTTGGTTCGTGACACACCTTTACGCGTCCGTCGCTAGCTGTGCTCGCTCGTAAACTATAGCCTAACCTAAAACCAATCCCTGTTACCTTCGCTATTCGATAAGGAGGAGACATATTTCAAATTTACCAACGTGTCGGATCGGCTGTGAGGTTGGACTAGATTTTTACGAGCGAGCGGAGCGAGCGAGCAACGATTAAAATTTCCAAGCTATACATATATCTTATATTGTCCTGCATATATTTCCTATTATTACCTAATTTTGTCAGCGATTTCAGACATCACGTTGCACTGCACTGTGTGAAAATATTAATATTAATGTAAAACTATTGATAAACTGTAAACTTTTGTCTATAGGCAACGCTATAAAGACTTCCGACTCCTCGGCCTGGTGCGAATGTTTCAATGTCCCTATGTGCCAAACCGTTGGTTCGTGACACACCATTACGCGGCCCTCGCTCTCTGCGCTCGCTCGAAAACAATAGCCTAGCGTAAAACCAATCCCTCTTGCGTTCGTTATCCGATAAGGAGGCGACTAATTTCAAATTTGCGAACGTGTCGGATCGGTTGTGAGGTTGGACTAGATTTTTACGAGCGAGCGGAGCGCGCGAACAACGATTAAAATTTCCAAGCTATACATATATCTTATATTGTCCTGCATATATTTCCTATTATTACCTAATTTTGTCAGCGATTTCGGACCTCACGTTGCACTGTACTGCGTGAAAATATTTCTATTTATGTAAAACTATTGATAAACTATAAACTTTTGTCTGTAGGCAACTCGATAAAGACTTCCGAATCCTCGGGCTGGTGCGAATATATCAATGTCGCTATGTGCCAAACCGTTGGTTCGTGACACACCTTTACGCGTCCCTCGCTCCCTGTGCTCAGCCGATAACTATAGCCTAACCTAAAATCAATCCCTCTTGCGTTCGTTTTCCGATAAGGAGGGGACTAACTTCAAATTTGAGAACGTGTCGGATCGGTTGTGAGGTTGGACTAGATTTTTACGAGCGAGCGGAGCGAGCGAGCAACGATTAAAATTTCCAAGCTATACATATACCTTATGGTGCCATACATATTTTTCCTGTTATTACCTAAATTTGTCAGCGATTTCGGACATCACGTTGGAACTGTACTATGTGGAAATACTACTATTTATGTAAAACTATTGATAAACTGTAAACTTTTGTCAGTAGGCAGTTCGTTAAACACTTCCGGCTCCTCGGTTGGTCTGAATATTTCAATGTCCCTATGTGACAAACCGTTGGTTCGTGACACACCATTACGCGTCCCTCGCTCGCTGCGCTCGCTCGAAAACTATAGCCTAGCGTAAAACCAATCTCTCTTGCGTTCGTTATCCGATAAGGAGGCGACTAATTTCAAATTTGCGAACGTGTCGGATCGACAGCGTGGTTGGACTAGATTTTTACGAGCGAGCGGAACGAGCGAGCAACGATTACAATTTCCAAGCTTTACATATACCTTATATTGCGTTGCATATATTTCCTGTTATTACCTTAATTTGTCAGCGATATCGGACCAAACGTTGCACTGTACTGTGTGAAAATATTGCTATTTATGTTAAACTATTGATAAACTGTAAACTTTTGTCTGTAGGCAACTCTATAAAGACTTCCGACTCCTCGGCCTGGTGCGAATATTTCAATGTCCCTATGTGCCAAACCGATGGTTTGTGACACACCTTTATGCGTCCCTCGTTCGCTGCGCTCGCTCGATAACTATAGCCTAACCTAAAAGCCATCCCTCTTGCGTTCGTTATCCGAGAAGGAGACGACTAATTTCACATTTGTGCACGTGTCGGATCGGTGGTTAGGTTGGACTAGATTCTTACGAGCGAGCGGAGCGAGCGAGCAACGATTACAATTTCCAAGCTATACATATACCTTATGGTGCCATGCATATTTTTCCTGTTATTACCTTAATTTGTCAGCGATTTCGGACCCCACGTTGCAACTGTACTATGTGGGAATATTACTATTTATGTAAAGCTATTGATAAACTGTAAACTTTTGTCAGTAGGCAACTCGATAAAGACTTCCGACTCCTCGGGCTGGTGCGAATATTTCAATGTCCCTATGTGACAAACCGTTGGTTTGTGACATACCTTTACGCGTCCTTCGCTCGCTGCGATCGCTCGATAACTATAGCCTAACCTAAAACCAATTCCTCTTGCGTTCGTTATCCGAGAAGGAGACGACTAATTTCAAATTTGCGCACGTGTCGGATCGGTGGAGAGGTTGGACTAGATTCTTACGAGCGAGCGGACCGAGCTAGCAACGATTAAAATTTCAAAGCTATACATATATCTTATATTGTCCTGCACATATTTCCTATTACTACCTAATTTTATCAGCGATTTTGGACCTCACCTGCTCTGTACTATGTGGAAATATTACTATTTATGTAAAACTATTGATAAACTGTAAACATTTGTCAGTAGGCAATTCGATAAAGACTTCCGACTCCTCGGGCTGGTGCGAATACTTCAATGTCCCTATGTGCCAAACCGTTGGTTCGTGACACACCTTTACGCGTCCGTCGCTAGCTGTGCTCGCTCGTAAACTATAGCCTAACCTAAAACCAATCCCTGTTACCTTCGCTATTCGATAAGGAGGAGACATATTTCAAATTTGCCAACGTGTCGGATCGGCTGTGAGGTTGGACTAGATTTTTACGAGCGAGCGGAGCGAGCGAGCAACGATTAAAATTTCCAAGCTATACATATATCTTATATTGTCTTGCATATATTTCCTATTATTACCTAATTTTGTCAGCGATTTCGGACCTTACGTTGCACTGTACTGTGTGAAAATATTACTATTAATGTAAAACTATTGATAAACTGTAAACTTTTGTCAGTAGGCAACTCGATAAAGACTTCCGACTCTTCGGGCTGGTGCGAATGTTTCAATGTCCCTATGTGACAAACCGTTGGTTGTGACATACCTTTACGCGTCCCTCGCTCGCTGCGCTCGCTCGATAGCTATAGCCTAACCTAAAACCAATCCCTCTTGCGTTCGTTATCCGAGAAGGAGACGACTAATTTCAAATTTGCGCACGTGTCGGATCGGTGGTGAGGTTGGACTAGATTCTTACGAGCGAGTGGACCGAGCGAGCAACGATTACAATTTCCAAGCTATACATGTACCTTATATTGCGTTGCACATATTTCTTATTACTACCTAATTTTATCAGCGATTTCGGACATCACGTGCTGTGTACTATGTGGAAATATTACTATTTATGTAAAACTATTGATAAACTGTAAACTTTTGTCAGTAGGCAACTCGATAAAGACTTCCTACTCCTCGGGCAGGTGCGAATATTCAATGTCCCTATGTGCCAAACCGATGGATTGTAACATACCTTTACGCGTCCGTCGCTAGCTGTGCTCGCTCGTAAACTATAGCCTAACCTAAAACCAATCCCTGTTACCTTCCCTATTCGATAAGGAGGAGACATATTTCAAATTTTCCAACGTGTCGGATCGGTGGTGAGGTTGGACTAGATTCTTACGAGCCAGCGGACCGAGCTAGCAACGATTACAATTTCCAAGCTATACATATACCTTATATTGCGTTGCATATATTTCCTGTTATTACCTTAATTTGTCAGCGATTGCGGACCTCACGTTGCACTGTACTATGTGGCAATATTACTATTTATGTAAAACTATTTATAAACTGCAAACTTTTGTCAGTAGGCAATTCGTTAAACACTTCCGGCTCCTCGGCTGGTTCGAATATTTCAATGTCCCTATGTGACAAACCGTTGGTTCGTGATACACCATTACGCGGCCCTCGCTCGCTGCGCTCGCTCGAAAACAATAGCCTAGCGTAAAACCAATCCCTCTTGCGTTCGTTATCCGATAAGGAGGCGACTAATTTCAAATTTGTGAACGAGTCGGATCGGTTGTAAGGTTGGACTAGATTTTTACGAGCGAGCGGAGCGAGCGAGCAACGATTACAATTTCCAAGCTATGCATATACCTTATGGTGCCATGCATATATTTCCTGTTATTACCTCAATTTCTCAGCGATTTCGGACCTCACGTTGCGACTGTACTATGTGGAAATATTACTATTAATGTAAAACTATTGATAATCTGTAAACTTTTGTCAGTAGGCAACTCGATTAAGACTTCCGACTCCTCGGGCTGGTGCGAATATTTCAATCTCCCTATTTGCCAAACCGATGGATTGTGACATACCTTTATGCGTCCCTCGCTCGATTCGCTCGCTCGATAAATATAGCCTAACCTAAAACCAATCCGTCTTGCGTTCGTTGTCCGATAAGGAGGCGACTAATTTCAAATTTGCGAACGTGTCGGATCGGTTGTGAGGTTGGACTAGATTCTTACGAGCGAGCGGAGCGAGCGAGCAACGATTACAATCTCCAAGCTATACATATATCTTATATTGTCCTGCATATATTTCGTATTATTACCTAATTTTGTCAGCGATTTCAGACCTCACGTTGCACTGCACTGTTTGAAAATATTAATATTAATGTAAAACTATTGATAAACTGTAAACTTTTGTCTATAGGCAACTCTATAAAGACTTCCGACTCCTCGGCCTGGTGCGAATGTTTCAATGTCCCTATGCGCCAAACCGTTGGTTCGTGCCACACCTTTACGCGTCCCTCGCACGCTGTGCTCGCCCGATAACTATATCCTAACCTAAAACCCACCCCTCTTGCGTTCGTTATCCGATAAGGAGGCGACTAATTTCAAATTTGCGCACGTGTCGGATCGGTGGTGAGGTTGGACTAGATTCTTACGAGCGAGCGGAGCGAGCGAGCAACGATTACAATTTCCAAGCTATACATATATCTTATACTGTCCTGCATATACTTCCTATGATTACCTAATTTTGTCAGCGATTTCAGACCTCCCGTTGCACTGTACTGTGTGAAAATATTACTATTAGTGTAAAACTATTGATAAACTGTATACTTTTGTCAGTAGGCAACTCGATAAAGACTTCCTACTCCTCGGGCAGGTGCGAATGTTTCAATGTCCCTATGTGCCAAACCGTTGGTTCGTGACACACCTTTACGCGTCCCTCGCTCGCTGTGCTCGCCCGATAACTATATCCTAACCTAAAACCCATCCCTCTTGCGTTCGTTATCCGATAAGGAGGCGACTAATTTCAAATTTGCGAACGTGTCGGATCGGCTGCGAGGTTGGACTAAATTTTTAAGAGCGAGCGGAACGAGCGAGCAACGATTACAATTTCCAAGCTATACATATACCTTATGGTGCCATGCATATTTTTCCTGTTATTACCTTAATTTGTCAGCGATTTCGGACCCCACGTTGCAACTGTACTATGTGGGAATATTACTATTTATGTAAAGCTATTGATAAACTGTAAACTTTCATCAGTAGGCAACTCTATAAAGACTTCCGACTCCTCGGCCTGGTGCGAATATTTCAATGTCCCTATGTGCCTAACCGATGGTTCGTGACACACCTTTATGCGTCCCTCGCTCGCTGCGCTCGCTCGATAACTATAGCCTAACCTAAAAGCCATCCCTCTTGCGTTCGTTATCCGAGAAGGAGACGACTAATTTCACAATTGTGCACGTGTCGGATCGGTGGTGAGGTTGGACTAGATTCTTACGTGCGAGCGGAGAGAGCGAGAAACGATTACAATGTCCAAGCTATACATATATCTTATATTGTCCTGCATATATTTCCTATTATTACGTAATTTTGTCAGCGATTTCGGACCTCACGTTGCACTGTACTGTGTGAAAATATTACTATTAATGTAAAACTATTGATAAACTGTATACTTTTGTCAGTAGGCAACTCGATAAAGACTTCCGACTCCTCGGGCTGGTGCCAATATTTCAATGTCCCTATGTGACAAACCGCTGGTTTGTGACATACCTTTACGCATCCTTCGCTCGCTGCGATCGCTCGATAACTATAGCCTAACCTAAAACCAATCCCTCTTGCGTTCGTTATCCGAGAAGGAGACGACTAATTTCAAATTTGCGCACGTGTCGGATCGGTGGTGAGGTTGGACTAGATTCTTACGAGCCAGCGGACCGAGCTAGCAACGATTACAATTTCCAAGCTATACATATACCTTATATTGCGTTGCATATATTTCCTGTTATTAGCTTAATTTGTCAGCGATTGCGGACCTCACGTTGCACTGTACTATGTGGCAATACTACTATTTATGTAAAACTATTTATAAACTGCAAACTTTTGTCCGTAGGCAATTCGTTAAACACTTCCGCCTCCTCGGCTGGTTCGAATATTTCAATGTCCCTATGTGCCAAACCGTTGGTTCGTGACACACCTTTACGCGTCCGTCGCTAGATGTGCTCGCTCGTAAACTATAGCCTAACCTAAAACCAATCCCTGTTACCTTCGCTATTCGATAAGGAGGAGACATATTTCAAATTTGCCAACGTGTCGGATCGGCTGTGAGGTTGGACTAGATTTTTACGAGCGAGCGGAGCGAGCGAGCAACGATTAAAATTTCCAAGCTATACATATACCTTATGGTGCCATGCATATTTTTCCTGTTATTACCTTAATTTGTCAGCGATTTCGGACCTCACTTGCAACTGTACTATGTGGAAATATTACTATTTATGTAAAACTATTGATAAACTGTAAACTTTTGTCAGTAGGCAATTCGTTAAACACTTCTGAATCCTCGGGCTGGTGCGAATACTTCAATGTCCCTATGTGCCAAACCGTTGGTTCGTGACACACCTTTACGCGTCCGTCGCTAGATGTGCTCGCCCGATAACTATATCCTAGCCTAAAACCCATCCCTCTTGCGTTCGTTATCCGATAAGGCGGCGACTAATTTCAAATTTGCGCACGTGTCGGATCGGTGGTGATGTTGGACTAGATTCTTACGAGCGAGCGGACCGAGCGAGGAACGATTACAATTTCCAAGCTATACATATACCATACATTGCGTTGCATATATTTCCTGTCATTACCTTAATTTGTCAGCGATATCGGACCTCACGTTGCACTGTACTTTGTGAAAGTATTTCTATTTGTGTAAAACTATTGATAAACTGTAAACTTTTGTCTCTGGCAACTCGATAAAGACTTCCGAGTCCTCGGGCTGGTGCGAATATTTCAATGTCGCTATGTGCCAAACCGTTGGTTCGTGACACACCTTTACGCGTCCCTCGCTCGCTGCGCTCGCTCGAAAACTATAGCCTAACATAAAACCAATCCCTCTTGCGTTCGTTCTTCGATATGGAGGCGACTTCTCTCAATTCTGAGAACGTTTCGGATCGGTTGTGAGGTTGGACCAGATTTTTACGAGCGAGCGGAGCGAGCGAGCATCGATTACAATTTCGAAGCTATACTTGTAACCTTTTATTGCATTGCATATATTTCCTGTTATTCCCTAATTTTGTCAGCGATTTCGGACCTCACATTGCACTGTACTATGTGGAAATAATACTCTTTATGTGAGACTATTCATAAATTGTTAAGTTTTGTCAGCAGGCAATTCGATAAAGACTTCCGGCTCCTCGGGATAGTGCGAATGTTTCAATCTCAATATGTGCCAAACCGTTGGTTTGTGACACACCTTTTCGCGTAGCTCGCACAATGCGCTCGTTCGAAAGCTAGAGCCTAACATAAAACGAATCCCTCTTGCGTTCGTTATTCGCTAAGGTAGCGACCAATTTCAAATTTGCGAACGTGTCGGATCGGATGTGGGGTTGGACTAGATTTTTAGGAGCGAACGGAGCGAGCGAGCAACGATCACAATCTCCAAGCTATACGTATATCTTATATTGTCCTGCATATATTTCCTATTATTACCTCAATTTGTCAGCGATTGCGGACCTCACATTGCACTGTACTGTGTGAAAATATTACTATTTATGTGCAAATATTGATATACTGTAAACTTTTGTCTGTAGGCAACTCGATAAAGACTTCCGAATCCTCGGGCTGGTGCGAATATTTCAATGTCGCTATGTGCCAAACCGTTGGTTCGTGACACACCTTTACGCGTCCCTCGCTCGCTGTGCTCGCCCGATAACTATAGCCTAACCTAAAAGCAATCCCTCTTGCGTTCGTCATCCGCTAAGGAGGCGACTCATTTCAAATTTGTGAACGTGTCGGATCGGTTATGATGTTGGACTAGATTTTTACGAGCGAGCGGAGCGAGCGAGCAACGATTAAAATTTCCAAGCTATACATATATCTTATATTGTCCTGCACATATTTCCTATTACTACCTAATTTTGTCAGCGATTTCGGACCTCACGTTGCAACTGTACTATGTGGAAATATTACTATTTATGTAAAACTATTGATAAACTGTAAACATTTGTCAGTAGGCAATTCGATAAAGACTTCCGACTCCTCGGGCTGGTGCGAATGCTTCAATGTCCCAATGTGCCAAACCGTTGGTTCGTGACACACCTTTACGCGTCCGTCGCTAGCTGTGCTCGCTCGTAAACTATAGCCTAACCTAAAACCAATCCCTGTTACCTTCGCTATTCGATAAGGAGGAGACATATTTCAAATTTGCCAACGTGTCGGATCGGCTGTGAGGTTGGACTAGATTTTTACGAGCGAGCGGAGCGAGCGAGCAACGATTAAAATTTCATAGCTATACATATATCTTATATTGTCCTGCATATATTTCCTATTATTACCTAATTTTGTCAGCGATTTCAGACCTCACGTTGCACTGTACTGTGTGAAAATATTACTATTAATGTAAAACTATTGATAAACTGTAAACTTTTGTCAGTAGGCAACTCGATAAAGACTTCCGACTCCTCGGGCTGGTGCGAATATTTCAATGTCCCTATGTGACAAACCGTTGGTTTGTGACACACCTTTACGCGTCCCTCGCTCGCTGTGCTCGCCCGATAACTATACCCTAACCTAAAACCCATCCCTCTTGCGTTCGTTATCCGATAAGGAGGCGACTAATTTCATATTTGCGCACGTGTCGGATCGGTGGTGAGGTTGGACTAGATTTTTACGAGCGAGCGGAGCGAGCGAGCAACGATTACAATTTCCAAGCTATACTTGTAACCTTTTATTGCCTTGCATATATTTCCTGTTACTATCTCATTTTGTGAGCGATTTCGGACCTCACGTTGCAATGTTCTATGTGGAAATAATACTATTTATGTGAAACTATTGATAAACTGTAAACTTTTGTCAGTAGGCAATTCGATAAAGACTTTAGGCTCCTCGGGCTGCTGCGAATATTACAATGTCCCTGTTACGCCACGAGGCTTTCCACAGGCTGTATTTTCTAACCGTCGCTCGCGGCCCTACAATGTCGCAGGCAGATCGTTTTATCTGACCGCCGGATCATATACAATGTATCGGCGAGCGCATAGTTGTCGCCAAGCAGCGAGTTCTGGAAACGTCGAATTTTGTCCGTTACGTTTTTCACGCAAGAACAGACATAGGTGATCATAGGCGCGAACGGTGGCGTGACCTAAGTAGAGTGGGGTCGTCTTAAACATAAGACAAAGGAATCATCTAGAGTCAGTTAGTTCCTTCTGACACGTCGAACGTTACACATTGAATCGAATCTAACACATAACGTCTGTCTCAAGCTGCGAAGTGCGATAGATCTTGTTATAAGCAAACCGCTAAACAAACAGTGACTGTTATCTTTTTCGTTTTTAACTGTTGATCTTTGACTGAACTTGTTGTTTCGTTATATTTATTAAACTTTTATCAACCAACCCAGTATAGTTGTTCATATACATGCAAACCTAACCACCTCTATTCTCGTAATAGAAATAGGGGATCAATCATTTCGTGGCGTCGATTGTTTAATCGTAACGAGAATTTACGAATCTCATTGACGCGTTATCTAGCGATCGCGTCTCTCCGCGAACGGTTGAAACAGTCCCTATGTGCCAAACCGTTGGTGTGCTACAAACCATTAAGCGTACCTCGCTCGCTGCGCTCGCTCGAAGACTATAGCCTAACCTAAAACCAATCCCTCTTGCGTTCGTTATTCGGTAAGGAGGCGACCTAGTCCAAATTTGCGAACGTGACGGATCGGTTGTGAGGTTGGACTAGATTCCTACGAGCGAGCGGACCGAGCGAGCAACGATTACAATTTCCAAGCTATACATATACCATACATATCGTTGCATATATTTCCTGTTATTACCTTAATTTGTCAGCGATTTCGGACCTCACGTTGCACTGTACTATGTGGAAATATTACTATTTATGTAGAACTATTGATGAACTATATACTTTTATCAGTAGACAATTCGACAAAGACTTCCGGCTCCTCGGGCTAGTGCGAATATTTCAATGTCCCTATGTGCCAAACCTTTAGTTTGCTACAAACCATTACGCGAACCTCGCTCGCTGCGCTCGCTCGAAGACTATAGCCTAACCTAAAACCAATCCCTCTTGCGTTCGTTATTCGGTAAGGAGGCGACCTAGTCCAAATTTGCGAACGTGTCGGATCGGTTGTGAGGTTGGACTAGATTTTTACGAGAGAGCGGGGCGAGCGAGCCACGATCACAATTCAGAAGCTATACATATACCTTATATTACCATGCATATATTTCCTGTCATTAACTCATTTTGTGAGCGATTTCAGACCGAACGCTGCACTGTACTATGTGGAAATATTACTATTTATGTAAAACTATTGATATACAGTAAACTTTTGTCAGTAGGCAATTCGACAAAGACTTCCAGCTCCTCGGGCTGGTGCGAATATTTCTATGTTCCAATATGCCAAACCGTTGGCTTGTGACACACATTTACGCGTCCCTCGCTCGCTGCGCTCGCTCGAAAACTATAGCCTAACCTAAAACCACTGACACTTCCGTTCGTTATTCGATAAGGAGGCGACTTATTTCAAATTTGCGAACGTGTCGGATCGGTTTTGAGGTTGGACTAGATTTTTACGTGCGAGCGGAGCGAGCGAGCATCAATTACAATTTCCAAGCTATAAATATTCTTTACATTACCTTGCATATATTTCCTGTTATTACCTAATTTTGTCAGCGATTTCGGACATCACGTAGCACTGTACTATGTGGAAACATTACTATTTATGTGAAACAATTGATAAACTATAAACTTTTGTCAGTAGGCAAATCGACAAAGACTACCGGCTCCTCGGGCTGCTGCGAATATTTCAATGTTCCAATGTGCCAAACCGATGGCATGTGACACACATTTACGCGTCCCTCGCTCGCTGCGCTCGCTTGAAAACAATAGCCTAACCTAAAACCAATGACCCTTCCGTTCGTTATACGATAAGGACGCGACTTATTTCAAATTTGCGAACGTGTCGGATCGGATGTGGGGTTGGACCGGATTTTTACGAGCGAGCGGAGCGAGCGAGCAACGATCACAATTTCCAAGCTATACTTATACTTTATATTGCCTTGCATATATTTCCAGTTAATACCTAATTTTGTGAGCGATTTCGGACCTCACGGTGCACTGTACTATGTAGAGATATTATTATTTAGGTAAAACGATTGATAAACTGTTTACTTTTATCAGTAGACAATTCGATAAAGACTTCCGGCTTCTCGGGCTGCTGCGAATATTACAATGTCCCTATTTGCCAAAGCGATGGCTTGTGACACACATTTACGCGTCCCTCGCTCGCTGCGCTCGCTCGAAAACTATAGCCTAACCTAAAACCAATCCCTGTTACCTTCGCTATTCGATAAGGAGGAGACATATTTCAAATTTGCCAACGTGTCGGATCGGTGGTGAGGTTGGACTAGATTCTTACGAGCCAGCGGACCGAGCGAGGAACGATTACAATTTCCAAGCTATACATATACCATACATTGCGTTGCATATATTTCCTGTCATTACCTTAATTTGTCAGCGATATCGGACCTCACGTTGCACTGTACTTTGTGAAAGTATTTCTATTTGTGTAAAACTATTGATAAACTGTAAACTTTTGTCTCTGGCAACTCGATAAAGACTTCCGAATCCTCGGGCTGGTGCGAATATTTCAATGTCGCTATGTGCCAAACCGTTGGTTCGTGACACACCTTTACGCGTCCCTCGCTCGCTGCGCTCGCTCGAAAACTATAGCCTAACATAAAACCAATCCCTCTTGCGTTCGTTCTTCGATATGGAGGCGACTTCTCTCAATTCTGAGAACGTTTCGGATCGGTTGTGAGGTTGGACCAGATTTTTACGAGCGAGCGGAGCGAGCGAGCATCGATTACAATTTCGAAGCTATACTTGTAACCTTTTATTGCATTGCATATATTTCCTGTTATTCCCTAATTTTGTCAGCGATTTCGGACCTCACATTGCACTGTACTATGTGGAAATAATACTCTTTATGTGAGACTATTCATAAATTGTTAAGTTTTGTCAGCAGGCAATTCGATAAAGACTTCCGGCTCCTCGGGATAGTGCGAATGTTTCAATCTCAATATGTGCCAAACCGTTGGTTTGTGACACACCTTTTCGCGTAGCTCGCACAATGCGCTCGTTCGAAAGCTAGAGCCTAACATAAAACGAATCCCTCTTGCGTTCGTTATTCGCTAAGGTAGCGACCAATTTCAAATTTGCGAACGTGTCGGATCGGATGTGGGGTTGGACTAGATTTTTAGGAGCGAACGGAGCGAGCGAGCAACGATCACAATTTCCAAGCTATACGTATATCTTATATTGTCCTGCATATATTTCCTATTATTACCTCAATTTGTCAGCGATTGCGGACCTCACATTGCACTGTACTGTGTGAAAATATTACTATTTATGTGCAAATATTGATATACTGTAAACTTTTGTCTGTAGGCAACTCGATAAAGACTTCCGAATCCTCGGGCTGGTGCGAATATTTCAATGTCGCTATGTGCCAAACCGTTGGTTCGTGACACACCTTTACGCGTCCCTCGCTCGCTGTGCTCGCCCGATAACTATAGCCTAACCTAAAAGCAATCCCTCTTGCGTTCGTCATCCGCTAAGGAGGCGACTCATTTCAAATTTGTGAACGTGTCGGATCGGTTATGATGTTGGACTAGATTTTTACGAGCGAGCGGAGCGAGCGAGCAACGATTAAAATTTCCAAGCTATACATATATCTTATATTGTCCTGCACATATTTCCTATTACTACCTAATTTTGTCAGCGATTTCGGACCTCACGTTGCAACTGTACTATGTGGAAATATTACTATTTATGTAAAACTATTGATAAACTGTAAACATTTGTCAGTAGGCAATTCGATAAAGACTTCCGACTCCTCGGGCTGGTGCGAATGCTTCAATGTCCCAATGTGCCAAACCGTTGGTTCGTGACACACCTTTACGCGTCCGTCGCTAGCTGTGCTCGCTCGTAAACTATAGCCTAACCTAAAACCAATCCCTGTTACCTTCGCTATTCGATAAGGAGGAGACATATTTCAAATTTGCCAACGTGTCGGATCGGCTGTGAGGTTGGACTAGATTTTTACGAGCGAGCGGAGCGAGCGAGCAACGATTAAAATTTCAAAGCTATACATATATCTTATATTGTCCTGCATATATTTCCTATTATTACCTAATTTTGTCAGCGATTTCGGACCTCACGTTGCACTGTACTGTGTGAAAATATTACTATTAATGTAAAACTATTGATAAACTGTAAACTTTTGTCAGTAGGCAACTCGATAAAGACTTCCGACTCCTCGGGCTGGTGCGAATATTTCAATGTCCCTATGTGACAAACCGTTGGTTGGTGACACACCTTTACGCGTCCCTCGCTCGCTGTGCTCGCCCGATAACTATACCCTAACCTAAAACCCATCCCTCTTGCGTTCGTTATCCGATAAGGAGGCGACTAATTTCATATTTGCGCACGTGTCGGATCGGTGGTGAGGTTGGACTAGATTTTTACGAGCGAGCGGAGCGAGCGAGCAACGATTACAATTTCCAAGCTATACTTGTAACCTTTTATTGCCTTGCATATATTCCCTGTTACTATCTCATTTTGTGAGCGACTTCGGACCTCACGTTGCAATGTTCTATGTGGAAATAATACTATTTATGTAAAACTATTGATAAACTGTAAACTTTTGTCAGTAGGCAATTCGATAAAGACTTTAGGCTCCTCGGGCTGCTGCGAATATTACAATGTCCCTGTTACGCCACGAGGCTTTCCACAGGCTGTATTTTCTAACCGTCGCTCGCGGCCCTACAATGTCGCAGGCAGATCGTTTTATCTGACCGCCGGATCATATACAATGTATCGGCGAGCGCATAGTTGTCGCCAAGCAGCGAGTTCTGGAAACGTCGAATTTTGTCCGTTACGTTTTTCACGCAAGAACAGACATACGTGATCATAGGCGCGAACGGTGGCGTGACCTAAGTAGAGTGGGGTCGTCTTAAACATGAGACAAAGGAATCATCTAGAGTCAGTTAGTTCCTTCTGACACGTCGAACGTTACACATTGAATCGAATCTAACAGATAACGTCTGTCTCAAGCTGCGAAGTGCGATAGATCTTGTTATAAGCAAACCGCTAAACAAACAGTGACTGTTATCTTTTTCGTTTTTAATTGTTGATCTTTGACTGAACTTGTTGTTTCGTTATATTTATTAAACTTTTATCAACCAACCCAGTATAGTTGTTCATATATATTCATAACTAACCACCTCTATACTCGTAATAGAAATAGGGGATCAATCAGTTCGTGGCGTCGATTGTTTAATCGTAACGAGAATTTACGAATCTCATTGACGCGTTATCTAGCGATCGCGTCTCTCCGCGAACGGTTGAAACAGTCCCTATGTGCCAAACCGTTGGTGTGCTACAAACCATTAAGCGTACCTCGCTCGCTGCGCTCGCTCGAAGACTATAGCCTAACCTAAAACCAATCCCTCTTGCGTTCGTTATTCGGTAAGGAGGCGACCTAGTCCAAATTTGCGAACGTGTCGGATCGGTTGTGAGGTTGGACTAGATTCCTACGAGCGAGCGGACCGAGCGAGCAACGATTACAATTTCCAAGCTATACATATACCATACATATCGTTGCATATATTTCCTGTTATTACCTAATTTTGTGAGCGATTTCGGACCTCACGTTGCACTGTACTATGTGGAAATATTACTATTTATGTAAAACTATTGATAAACTGTATACTTTTATCAGTAGACAATTCGACAAAGACTTCCGGCTCCTCGGACTGCTGCGAATATTACAATGTCCCTATGTGCCAAACCTTTAGTTTGCTACAAACCATTACGCGAACCTCGCTCGCTGCGCTCGCTCGAAGACTATAGCCTAACCTAAAACCAATCCCTCTTGCGTTCGTTATTCGGTAAGGAGGCGACCTAGTCCAAATTTGCGAACGTGTCGGATCGGTTGTGAGGTTGGACTAGATTTTTACGAGCGAGCGGAGCGAGCGAGCCACGATCACAATTTAGAAGCTATACATATACCTTATATTACCATGCATATATTTCCTGTCATTAACTCATTTTGTGAGCGATTTCAGACCGAACGTTGCACTGTACTATGTGGAAATATTACTATTTATGTAAAACTATTGATATACAGTAAACTTTTGTCAGTAGGCAATTCGACAAAGACTACCGGCTCCTCGGGCTGGTGCGAATATTTCTATGTTCCAATATGCCAAACCGTTGGCTTGTGACACACATTTACGCGTCCCTCGCTCGCTGCGCTCGCTCGAAAACTATAGCCTAACCTAAAACCACTGACACTTCCATTCGTTATTCGATAAGGAGGCGACTTATTTCAAATTTGCGAACGTGTCGGATCGGTTTTGAGGTTGGACTAGATTTTTACGTGCGAGCGGAGCGAGCGAGCATCAATTACAATTTCCAAGCTATAAATATTCTTTACATTACCTTGCATATATTTCCTGTTATTACCTAATTTTGTCAGCGATTTCGGACATCACGTAGCACTGTACTATGTGGAAACATTACTATTTATGTGAAACAATTGATAAACTATAAACTTTTGTCAGTAGGCAAATCGACAAAGACTACCGGCTCCTCGGGCTGCTGCGAATATTTCAATGTTCCAATGTGCCAAACAGTTGGCTTGTGACACACATTTACGCGTCCCTCGCTCGCTGCGCTCGCTTGAAAACTATAGCCTAACCTAAAACCAATGACCCTTCCGTTCGTTATACGATAAGGACGCGACTTATTTCAAATTTGCGAACGTGTCGGATCGGATGTGGGGTTGGACTGGATTTTTACGAGCGAGCGGAGCGAGCGAGCAACGATCACAATTTCCAAGCTATACTTATACTTTATATTGCCTTGCATATATTTCCAGTTAATACCTAATTTTGTGAGCGATTTCGGACCTCACGGTGCACTGTACTATGTAGAGATATTATTATTTAGGTAAAACGATTGATAAACTGTTTACTTTTATCAGTAGACAATTCGATAAAGACTTCCGGCTTCTCGGGCTGCTGCGAATATTACAATGTCCCTATTTGCCAAAGCGATGGTTTGTGACACACATTTACGCGTCCCTCGCTCGCTGCGCTCGCTCGAAAACTATAGCCTAACCTAAAACCAATCCCTGTTACCTTCGCTATTCGATAAGGAGGAGACATATTTCAAATTTGCCAACGTGTCGGATCGGTGGTGAGGTTGGACTAGATTCTTACGAGCCAGCGGACCGAGCTAGCAACGATTACAATTTCCAAGCTATACATATACCTTACATTGCGTTGCTTATATTTCCTGTTCTTACCTAATTTTGTCAGCGATTTCGGACCACACGTTGCACTGTACTGTCTGGAATTATTAATATTTATGTAAAACTATTGTTTAACTGTAAACTTTTGTCAGTAGGCAAATCGATAAAGACTACCGGCTCGTCGGGATAGTGCGAATGTTTCAATCTCCATATGAGCCAAACTGTTGGTTTGTGACACACATTTACGCGTACCTCGCTCGCTGCGTTAGCTCGAAAACTAGAGCCTACCCTAAAACCAATCCCTTTTGCGACTGTTATTCGTTAAGGAGACGACTTATTTCAAATTTGCGAACGTGTCCGATCGATTATGAGGTTGGACTAGATTTTTACGTGCGAGCGGAGCGAGCGAGCAACGATCACAATTTCCAAGCTATAAATATTCTTTACATTACCTTGCATATATTTCCTGTTATTACCTAATTTTGTCAGCGATTTCGGACATCACGTAGTTCTGTACTATGTGGAAACATTACTATTTACGTGAAACATTTGATAAACTGTAAACTTTTGTCAGTAGGCAAATCGACAAAGACTACCGGCTCCTCGGGCTGGTGCGAATATTTCAATGTTCCAATGTGCCAAACCGTTGGCTTGTGACACACATTTACGCGTCCCTCGCTCGCTGCGCTCGCTTGAAAACTATAGCCTAACCTAAAACCAATGACACTTCCGTTCGTTATTCGATAAGAATGCGACTTATTTCAAATTTGCGAACGTGTCGGATCGGATGTGGGGTTGGACTGGATTTTTACGAGCGAGCGGAGCGAGCGAGCAACGATCACAATTTCCAAGCTATACTTATACTTTATATTGCCTTGCATATATTTCCAGTTAATACCTAATTTTGTGAGCGATTTCGGACCTCACGGTGCACTGTACTATGTGGAAATATTACTATTTATGTAAAACTATTGATAAACTGTATACTTTTATCAGTAGACAATTCGATAGACACTTCCGGCTCCTCGGGATGGTGCGAATATTTCATTGTCCCCACGTGCCAAACCGTTGGTTTCTGACACACCCTTATGCGTTCCTCGCTCGTTGCGTTAGCTCGAAAACTAGAGCCTACCCTAAAACCAATCCCTTTTGCGACTGTTATTCGATATGGAGACGACTTATTTCAAATTTGCGAACGTGTCCGATCGATTATGAGGTTGCACTAGATTTTCATGTGCGAGCGGAGCGAGCGAGCAACAATTACAATTTCCAAGCTATACTTATAACTTTTATTGCCTTGCATATATTTCCAGTTAATACCTAATTTTGTGAGCGATTTCGGACCTCACATTGCACTGTACTATGTGGAAGTAATACTCTCTATGTGAAACTATTCATAAATTGTTAAGTTTTGTCAGCAGGCAATTCGATAAAGACTTCCGGCTCCTCGGGATAGTGCGAATGTTTCAATCTCCATATGTGCCAAACCGTTGGTTTGTGACACACCTTTACGCGTCCCTCGCTTGCTGCGCTCGCTCGAAAACTATAGCCTAACCTAAAACCAATGACTCTTTCGTTCGTTATTCGATAAGGAGGCGACTTATTTCAAATTTGCGAACGTGCCGGATCGGTTTTGAGGTTGGACTAGATTTTTATGTGCGAGCGGAGCGAGCGTCAACAATTACAATTTCCAAGCTATACTTATACCCTTTATTGCCTTGCATAT
Organism: Bombus terrestris; assembly: GCF_910591885.1. NCBI lineage: Eukaryota > Metazoa > Arthropoda > Insecta > Hymenoptera > Apidae > Bombus > Bombus terrestris. The sequence goes on along the minus strand of NW_025963551.1, from coordinate 2,900,990 downwards.
ATTTCCAGTTAATACCTAATTTTGTGAGCGATTTCGGACCTCACGGTGCACTGTACTATGTAGAGATATTACTCTTTATGTGAAACTATTCATACATTGTTAAGTTTTGTCAGCAGGCAATTCGATAAAGACTACCGACTCCTCGGGATAGTGCGAATGTTTCAATCTCCATATGCGCCAAACCGTTGGTTTGTGACACACCATTTCGCGTACCTCGCTCGCTGCGCTCGCTCGAAAATTATAGCCGAACCTAAAACCAATCCCTCTTCTGTTCGTTATTCGATAAGGTGGCGACTTATTTCAAATTTGAGAACGTGTCCGATCGATTATGAGGTTGGACTAGATTTTTACGTGCGAGCGGAGTGAGCGAACAACAATTACAGTTTCCAAGCTATAAATATACCTTATATTGCCTTGCATATATTTCCAGTTAATACCTAATTTTGTGACCGATTTCGGACATCACGGGGCACTGTACTATGTCGAAATATTACTATTTATGTAAAACGATTGATAAACTGTATACTTTTATCAGTAGTCAATTCGATAAACACTTCCGGCTCCTCGGGCTGGTGCGAATATTTCAATGTCCCCACGTGCCAAACCGTTGGTTTCTGACACACCCTTATGCGTCCCTCGCTCGTTGCGTTAGCTCGAAAACTAGAGCCTACCCTGAAACCAATCCCTTTTGCGACTGATATTCGATAAGGAGACGACTTATTTCAAATTTGCGAACGTGTCCGATCGATTATGAGGTTGGACTAGATTTTTACGAGCGAGCGGAGCGAGCGAGCAACGATTACAATTTCCAAGCTATACTTATACCTTATATTGCCTTGCATATAGTTCCTGTTATTACCTAATTTAGTCAGCGATTTCGGACGTCACATTGCACTGTACTATGTGGAAATATTACTGTTTATATGAAACTATTCATAAATTGTAAACTTGTGTCAGTAGGCAATTCGATAAAGACTTCCGGCTCCTCGGGATAGTGCGAATATTTCAATGTCCCTATGTGCCAATGCGTTGGTTTGTGACACACATTTACCCGTACCTCGCTCGCTGCGCTCGCTCGAAAACTATAGCCTAACCTAAAACCAATCCCTCTTGCTTTCGTTATTCGATGTGGAGGCGACTTATTTCAATTTTGTGAACGTATCGGATCGGTTGTGAGGTTGGACTACATTTTTACGAGCGAACGGAGCGAGCGAGCAACGATTACAATTTCCAAGCTATACTTCTAACCTTTTATTGCCTTGCATATATTTCCTGTTATTAGCTAATTTTTTCAGCGATTTCGGACCTCACATTGCACTGTACTATGTGGAAGTAATACCATTTATGTGAAACTATTGATAAACTGTATACTTTTGTCAGTAGACAATTCGATAAAGACGCCCGGCTTCTCGGACTGCTGCTAATATTTCAATGTCCCTATGTGCCAAAGCGTTGGTTTGTGACACACCTTTACGCGTACCACGTTCGCTGCGCTCGCTCGAAAGCTAGAGCCTAACATAAAACCAATCCCTTTTGCGACTGTTATTCGATATGGAGACGACTTATTTCAAATTTGCGAACGTGTCCGATCGATTATGAGGTTGCACTAGATTTTCATGTGCGAGCGGAGCGAGCGAGCAACAATTACAATTTCCAAGCTATACTTATAACTTTTATTGCCTTGCATATATTTCCAGTTAATACCTAATTTTGTGAGCGATTTCGGACCTCGCGGTGCACTGTACTATGTAGAGATATTATCATTTAGGTAAAACTATTGATAAACTATATACTTTTATCAGTAGACAATTCGACAAAGACTTCCGGCTTCTCGGGCTGCTGCGAATATTACAATGTCCCTATGTGCCAAAGCGATGGTTTGTGACACACATTTACGCGTACCTCGCTCGCTGCGTTAGCTCGAAAACTAGAGCCTACCCTAAAACCAATCCCTTTTGCGACTGTTATTCGTTAAGGAGACGACTCATTTCAAATTTGCGAACGTGTCCGATCGATTATGAGGTTGGACTAGATTTTTACGTGCGAGCGGAGCGAGCGAGCATCAATTACAATTTCCAAGCTATAAATATTCTTTACATTACCTTGCATATATTTCCTGTTATTACCTAATTTTGTGAGCGATTTCGGATATCACGTAGCACTGTACTATGTGGAAACATTACTATTTATGTGAAACATTTGATAAACTGTAAACTTTTGTCAGTAGGCAAATCGATAAAGACTACCGGCTTCTCGGGCTGGTGCGAATATTACAATGTCCCTATGTGCCAAAGCGATGGTTTGTGACACACCTTTACGTGTCCCTCGCTCGCTGCGCTCGCTCGAAAACTATAGCCTAACATAAAACCAATCCCTCTTGCTTTCGTTATTCGATGTGGAGGCGACTTATTTCAATTTTGTGAACGTATCGGATCGGTTGTGAGGTTGGACAAGATTTTTACGAGCGAACGGAGCGAGCGAGCAACGATTACGATTTCCAAGCTATACTTGTAACCTTTTATTGCCTTGCATATATTTCCTGTTATTCCCTAATTTTGTCAGCGATTTCGGACCTCACATTGTACTGTACTATGTGGAAATAATTCTCTTTATGTGAAACTATTCATAAATTGTTAAGTTTTGTCAGCAGGCAATTCGATAAAGACTTCCGGCTCCTCGGGCTAGTGCGAATATTTCAATGTCCCTATGTGCCAAACCTTTAGTTTGCTACAAACCATTACGCGAACCTCGCTCGCTGCGCTCGCTCGAACACTATAGCCTAACCTAAAACCAATCCCTCTTGCGTTCGTTATTCGGTAAGGAGGCGACCTAGTCCAAATTTGCGAACGTGTCGGATCGGTTATGAGGTTGGACTAGATTTTTACGAGAGAGCGGGGCGAGCGAGCCACGATCACAATTCAGAAGCTATACATATACCTCATATTACCATGCATATATTTCCTGTCATTAACTCATTTTGTGAGCGATTTCACACCGAACGTTGCACTGTACTATGTGGAAATATTACTGTTTATATGAAACTATTCATAAATTGTAAACTTGTGTCAGTAGGCAATTCGATAAAGACTTCCGGCTCCTCGGGATAGTGCAAATATTTCAATGTCCCTATGTGCCAATGCGTTGGTTTGTGACACACATTTACGCGTACCTCGCTCGCTGCGCTCGCTCGAAAACTATAGCCTAACCTAAAACCAATCCCTCTTGCTTTCGTTATTCGATGTGGAGGCGACTTATTTCAATTTTGTGAACGTATCGGATCGGTTGTGAGGTTGGACAAGATTTTTACGAGCGAACGGAGCGAGCGAGCAACGATTACAGTTTCCAAGCTATACTTGTAACCTTTTATTGCCTTGCATATATTTCCTGTTATTACCTAATTTTGTCAGCGATTTCGGACCTCACATTGCACTGTACTATGTGGAAGTAATACTCTCTATGTGAAACTATTCATAAATTGTTAAGTTTTGTCAGCAGGCAATTCGATAAAGACTTTAGGCTCCTCGGGCTGCTGCGAATATTGCAATGTCCCTGTTACGCCACGAGGCTTTCCACAGGCTGTATTTTCTAACCGTCGCTCGCGGCCCTACAATGTCGCAGGCAGATCGTTTTATCTGACCGCCGGATCATATGCAATGTATCGGCGAGCGCATAGTTGTCGCCAAGCAGCGAGTTCTGGAAACGTCGAATTTTGTCCGTTACGTTTTTCACGCAAGAACAGACATAGGTGATCATAGGCGCGAACGGTGGCGTGACCTAAGTAGAGTGGGGTCGTCTTAAACATGAGACAAAGGAATCATCTAGAGTCAGTTAGTTCCTTCTGACACGTCGAACGTTACACATTGAATCGAATCTATCACATTACGTCTGTCTCAATCTGCGAAGTGCGATAGATCTCGTTATAAGCAAACCGCTAAACAAACCTCGACTGTTATCTTTTTCGTTTTCAATTGTTGATCTTTGACTGAACTTGTTGTTTCGTTATATTTATTAAACTTTTATCAACCAACCCAATATAGTTGTTCATATACATTCAAACCTAACCACCTCTATTCTCGTAATAGAAATAGGGGATCAATCAGTACGTGGAGTCGATTGTTTAATCGTAACGAGAATTTACGAATATCCTTGACGCGTTATCTAGCGATCGCGTCTCTCCGCGAACGGTTGAATCAGTCCCTATGTGCCAAACCGTTGGTTTGCTACAAAGCATTACACGTACCTCGCTCGTTGCGCTCGCTCGAAATCCACAGCCTAACCTAAAACCAATCCCTCTTGCGTTCGTAATTCGATAAGGAGGCGGCCTATTCCAAATTTGCGAACGTGTCGGAACGGTTGTGAGGTTGGACTAGATTTTTACGAGCGAGCGGAGCGAGCGAGGAACGATTACAATTTTCAAGTTATACATATACCTTATATTGCCTTCCATATATTTCCTGTTATTACCTAATTTTGTCAGCGATTTCGGACCACATGTTGCACTGTACTGTCTGGAAATATTAATATTTATGTAAAACTATTGATTAACTGTAAACTTTTGTCAGTAGGCAATTCGATAAACACTTCCGGCTCCTCGGGTTGGTGCGAATATTTCAATGTCCCCATGTGCTAAACCGTGGGTTTGTGACACACCTTTACGCGTACCTCGCTTGCTGCGCTCGCTCGAAAACTATAGCCTAATCTAAAACCAATCCCTCTTGCGTTCGTTAATCGATATGGCGGCAACTTATTTCAATTTTGAATACGTATCGGATCGGTTGTGAGGTTGGACTAGATTTTTACGAGCGAGCGGAGCGAGCGAGCAACGATTACAATTTCCAAGATATACTTGTAACCTTTTATTGCCTTGCATATATTTCCTGTTACTACCTCATTTTGTGAGCGATTTCGGACCTCACGTTGCACTGTTCTATGTGGAAATAATACTATTTATGTGAAACTATTGATAAACTGTATACTTTTATCAGTAGACAATTCGATAAAGACTTCCGTCTCCTCGGGCTGGTGCGAATATTTCAATGTCCCTATGTGCCAAAGCGTTGGTTTGTGACACACCTTTTCGCGTAGCTCGCACGCTGCGCTCGTTCGAAAGCTAGAGCCTAACATAAAACCAATCCCTCTTGCGTTCGTTATTCGATAAGGTGGCGACCTATTACAAATTTGCGAAAGTGTCGGATCGGATGTGGGGTGGGAATAGGTTTCTATGAGCGAGCGGAGCGAGCGAGCAACGATCACAATTTCCAAGCTATATTTATACCTTATATCGCCTTGCATATATTTCCTGTTATTACCTAATTTTGTCAGCGATTTCGGACGTCACGTTGCACTGTACTATGTGGAAATATTAGTATTTATGTAAAACTATTGATAAACTGTAAACTTTGTCAGTAGGCAATTCGATAAAGACTCCCGGCTCCTTGGGCTGGTGCGAATATTTCAATGTCTCTAGGTGCCAAACCGTTGGTTTGTGACACATCCTTATGCGTCCCTCGCTCGTTGCGCTAGCTCGAAAACTATAGCGTAACCTAAAACCAATCCCTTTTGCGACTGATATTCGATAAGGAGACGACTTATTTCAAATTTGGGAACGTGTCCGATCGATTATGAGGTTGGACTAGATTTTTACGTGCGAGCGTAGCGAGCGTACTACGATTACAGTTTCCAAGCTATAAATATTCTTTATATTACCTTGCATATATTTCCTGTTACTACCTCATTTTGTGAGCGATTTCAGACCTCACGTTGCACTGTACTATGTGGAAATATTAGTGTTTATGTAATACTATTGATAAACTGTATACTTTTGTCAGTAGGCAATTCGATAAAGACTTCCGGCTCCTCGGGCTGGTGCGAATATTTCAATGTCTCTATGTGCCAAACCGTTGGTTTGTGACACACCTTTACGCGTACCACGCTCGCTGCGCTCGCTCGAAGACTATAGCCTAACCTAAAACCAATCCCTCTTGCGTTCGTTATTCGATAAGGAGGCGACCTATTCCAAATTTGCGAACGTGCCCGATCGGTTGTGAGGTTGGACTAGATTTTTACGTGCGAGCGGAGCGAGCGAGCAACGATTACAATTTCCAAGCTATACATATACCTTATATTTCCTTGCATATTTTTCCAGTTATTACCTAATTTTGTCAGCGATTTCGGACCTCACGTTGCACTGTGCTATGTGGAAATATTACTATTTATGAGAAACTATTGATAAACTGTAAAGTTTAATCAGTATACAATTCGGCAAAGACTTCCGGCTCCTCGGGCTGGTGCGAATACTTCAATGTCCCGTGAAACTATTTTTAATGCGTACCTATTAGGTACTGACAGCTTTCTTCTAACATAATCTTTCCATAGAATCTTATAATCTTTTTCCTCTCATTGTTTCCGAATAAGAAGTGTGTAATAAATGTTCGAATTTCGGTGTGTTGAGAAAGCTGTTCGGTTAAGTTTCTGACTACAAAAATGGTCTTTTTGTATCAGAAAGAACGAAAATAAATGTTCGGCAACGAGTTTTTTTTCTTTTTTTTTTATGATTTTTATTTTTACGTATCAAATATAGGGAAGAAGTAGTGATCTCTCTTTTATCGATGAAATCATGTTAGGCGAACGTAGTAAATGGCTTCTGCAGTATCACGGAACTATTCGTATTACTCGATTAACTGAGTTCCCCTGAGTCAGTGGCTTGTCGGACATCCACATGGTGGTTTTCGCCAGGAAGCTTCTCACAGGCTCTGCTCAAGCTTTCGCACGCCAAGAACGATGCTCGAAGTCCTGGGCGAAGTTTAAATAGGCGTTGGTAGATGAATTCCAAGACACAGTGAGTGACCGGGAGGTACATCAGGAATTAGCACATAGAACGAAAAGAACAGACGAGAGTCTGCTTCAATATATGTATAATATGCGTGATATTGCGGGACAAGGAAGAGTCGATACACAGTCGGTAATCGACTATATTATCCAAGGTATTCCCGATGAGGTCGCGAATAAAGCCATACTATACGGGGCCAGGAATATGCAGCAGTTGAAGGAACGGTTCAAGCAGTATGAAGCGATGAAAAGTGACATGAGGGCGAAAACAAAATTTGGGGAATGCAAAGACGATGAAGCGGAACGATCAGCAATACGGAAGCAGTCGAGGCAAACGAGCAGTGATCCCAAAAGGTGCTTCAATTGCGGCGGTGACGATCACTTAAGTGTTACGTGTCCGAAGAAAGAGAAAGGTGTGAAGTGCTTTAGCTGCAACGAATTTGGACATGTTGCGGCGAAGTGTACTGCACGACCAAAGGAGACTTACGTCATCTCGAGGCCCGAGAAGAAGGAGTACGTGAAAGAAGTGTCGATAGATGACTGTAAGATTACATCGTTAGTAGATACGGGTAGTGATCTCACGTTCATACGATCAGACGAGTATGCGAGGTTAGGATCACCATCGCTAGGAAATTGTAAACTTAAGTTTGATGGTTTGGGTTCCGCTGACAATAAGACCTCGGGTGAATTTACGAAGGTAATGACGGCCGACGGGCAGGTTGACGGTCACGAAGACGCGTCGGATATATCGAGGGTCAACGTGATAGAACAGATTGACGAGATAGATGTAGCGCACGTAGAGGAGCCTCACTACCGTGAAGCGATTCGCGATATCGTTAGGGGGTATAAACCGGAGAAAAAGCAGGACGTCGGGATAACCGCGAACATCGTTTTGAAAAGTGACAAACCCATAGTACAAAGACCGCGAAGACTGGCGCCGTCTGAGAAAAGAGAAATAGATGACTTGCTGAAGTTGCGAAATAACGAAGGCGATTTTAAGTGCCAGGTATGTCATAAGCCGGACAAAAATATGGAGTACGCGGATACCCCGAGTAGAAATTCACTGCCGGGTGCTGTGTATGTGGCTCAGTGTGAGGACGGGCTGATTGCACGGTTGAGAAGCGCACAGAAGAAGGGCATTGAAGTCCGTAAGATTTTAGATACCGCAACGTGCAGTCAGGCCGATGGATATGTAACCAGAAGATTAATCGACGAAGAGTGGGGCGTGAATTTCGATCTGGTAGCCATTAAGAGAACTCAATTTGGCCCGGGTTTAAAATTCGGGGGAAAATTTTTAGATCCGTATCGGGTATTGCGAACAATGTGGAATGACCGATATATGATGGAGAAAGTAGGGGAGCATGAGGGGCCTACGCACACGTCGGCGACCGCCGACTTCATGAAGCCTTGGGTCCTCAACGCCGAAGACGACGCATCCGATAGCGAAATTGAAGACCACATCTGAGGGCAGATGTTATTGCAGGATGGCCGAATGTAGTATCGTGAACAAAAGGCCTAAGATATCGGCCGAATCGTAAGCAATGTCGCGAGAGCCGCGGCATCGTCGAGTACATCAATGTGTCGTCGGTTCTTTTTAAGTGGATAGTTTCGTGGAAAGGGCCTGCGTGACCCTGGCCACGGGCGTTTCGGGACACGTGTCTCGAACGACGGGAAAAGACAAAAGAGACGCTAAAGACAGTATTAGTTGAGAAGCCGGAGAGGACGGATGCAAAAGGTGTGCAGAGTGTGAATTGAGAAGCGAGAGCGAGCGAGTATAGAAGCCGAAGAGTGTGAATCGGGAAGTCGAAAGCCGCGACTGAAAATAAGACGTACGACAGCATTGTAATTATTTCGTTGCCTCGAATATTATTAATTAAATCAAAACATCATTACTTGTCCTTTCCTCTAAGACCCATTAAGATACTACATAGATAACAAAAATAAATTCTTTACATTATTCGTTAGTTCGCAATATAATTAGAATATTATCTTTATTTTCTGGTGTCTTTGTTATTCTTAAAAGATAAACTGCTTATTTACAAATTTAACACTGCATATGCTATTAATAAATCATTTTATATTTAACTTTGCAACCTTCAGTCATTGTTAAAACTTGTTGTTGACAATACTGTCGGTTAATAGAAATTTTTAAAATCCCCTTGTTTCTACTCGATTAAAGGGTATATTGCAGAAACTATGTTAGCTACAGTGTTAGCTACAAATCACCTGTGTCACTCCATTAAACTTATACACAATAGTATTGTTTCTTGTTTTCATTTAAAATAAAATATGTTATTGTAGGAATGAAGCAGAATGTTCAAATAATTGAAACAACTTTTTGTCCTATAATTAGTGGCTTTCATTTTAAAAATTAAAAAATTTTTAATCAACGATATTTGGAAGTTTCGATCTAAAATGACCAGGAATTGAAACAGAAAATATTTTGATGCCAATAAATACGTATTCTTCACACATGAAACAAATATGAAAACAAAAATCGATGTATATGAATGAATTTTGAAATGGGGAGGAATTATATGATTATACCCATTCTCTGTTGCGTTTCATTGTTTCAATTGATGTCACATGAGAATTTTCATCGAATTTTTTAGAGATCCTGGCTGTAAGGTCTTTTTAAAATTATAAGAAAAGATTCAAACTATTACATTTGAAAACTTGTGGTTACAAAACTTACTTGTTTCTCATAATTATTTAAATGAATCTATTCGGCATTTTGAGTGACCGTCCCTTTATGGCTCGGACGGCACCTCTCCTTCCTTTGGAAAATTCCGAATTATCTGTCCTCCCCGAGCTGCAAACCTGATGACTTAGACAGTAGGGAAAAACATCAGGGAAAACCTCTGGCTAGAAAAGTACGATAGACGAACAAAATTTAACGGCTGATGGGGAGTATCAACAACATACAAGGACAATCATCAACAAAGTGTCGTACCGTGCGGGTGAAATACTGGAGTTTCAACAAGATCCTATTATAACCATCGAGTTCAGAACATCAAACTTTGTTTGCATAAAGCAAGTGTAAACAAAGTGTCAAATTACACTAACACTCGATCTATTAAATCCGTTCCACCTTGAGCGTTAATTCATTCAAGGTTCGTGGTATCGATCGATCGGTCGGACGTGTCCGGTGGCTCTTTAGTTGATGATTTGTAACAGAATCCTTGCATTAACACAGATTCTCAGAACACACAACTTCACCCAGCAGATATCGATTACAGTCAGTTGTCACTAACGATGATTTTATCAACAATTTCTTTACCTGATCCTCTGTTGATCCTCTGGAAGTTTTAACTATATATATTCTCTAGGAACAGTAAGATTTTAATGATATAACTTTACTAATGAGATCTTAATGTCATAAACGGTATCGAAACTTCTTAATTAATGTCGTTATCGAAGAAGAGACTCGTAATCTTCTCAAATGAAGAGCACTTGATGTTTACAAGTAGAACTCGATATCTTAGTTTCTTAAAATGTGTTTCTGTCTTTACTTTCTAAATGTAAACTTTATTCAAAACGAGCCGTTCATTCGTTACAGGCCGTTAATAAAATTGCACTTTGCACAAAGGAATTGCCGTTAATAATTTAAGATTCTCTGCTCGTCGTACAGGGTATATATCGTAATTATTCACGACGATCGTAACGTTTAAGTCCAATTCGAGCTTAAAATCCCACGTGAGCTATACTACCACAATAGCCTGAATTTCTATTTGTTCGTTTACTGCCTGTTCGTACTCGGAGCATCCGTTGTAAATTACAGCAAAATCTTCTAATGTGTTCCAGAATATGTCTTCATGGAATTTTAATAATTTATTAAATCTATAGATAACAAATGTAAAACTTATTAATTTATAATTAATATAAAATAAGAGAGCACGAAACTTTCTATTTTATGAACATATTAAATATTTGTAAAAAATTCTCTATCATTAATATCACTTTAATTACTTTAAAGGATATAATCCCATAAAGCCGTGACCCCTGAAAGAATCGATGTTCACGCGTGACAAATTGGCGTCGTATGAAAGTTCCGGTATGAACGTTACTAGAGCTGATACCAGCTAGGGGCACAGGTATATGTTCTGGGTCCATTATATATTTATAAAGGGCTGCCGATTCAACGAGTGGTCCGGGTAAATTTAAATTGTAAATAGACAGAGATTTCAAGTAAAAGCCTGGATAAGAGCGGATATGGTATGAGAGTCTGTGGTGGAAAGAGGAACAGGCTGCTTTTATTTGTAAAGTTTGAATTTCCTCGATATCGAAGGTGTTTAAGCCGCAACTGTGTTTCATGTTAATCGTTCATGTTAATTCATTCGAGACCGAGATTTTATTGTAATACGATTCCTGGGTGTCAGTACGATCTGAATGTTTTGTTAGAATGATACTGTGCTTTTCTCTCTCTGGAATATCCTTTTCATATTTTAATTTTAAATCGATGACAATCTTAAATTTTATGCCTCATGTTTTTAAAATATAAAATTATATACTATGTTATGCTATAATGTATTATGTACAGTTATATATATTATGCCTACTGATTGATATGAATTTCTTTCGGTCACGAATGCGTTAAAACGGAGCGCAAAGAAGTCGAAAGTACTTATTGTAATTGGTAAAACATCGTGAAAGGCAGACAGATACAAGAAAGAAGTTAAACTATAAATTATATTTGCGACATTGTTATGTTTTTGCTTTCTTTAAGCCTTTCATCAAGACAGCCGATCTATAAATATTAATCGACCAATTTCTCTAAGCTTGTAACTTCAAATTAATGTTTATATATATAAAGAGTTACGTATTAATCTATCTAAATATTTAAAAAGATGTTTAATGTTATAAATGATGGATATTAAAGATGTTCAAAAGAATGTAGTCTTCGCGTGTTCTTTATCATATCCCTGATCAAAGACATTCCAATATTATTACAATATCCAATTACATATTGATACACAAGATATACAGATTATTATTTATAACATTTTGGTTTTCTTAATTGAGTTATTCATTTAGTACAAATGATAAGTAATTAGTAATAATTCATTTAAAAAAAAAAGAAAAACGGTATTGTAGTAGAAATATTATAAGAAAATATTTTCTGTTTCAGTGTAGAGTTACTCCTTTTTATAGACAGTGTCGTACAAATCCGTACGTCTTTGAGAAAATGTAGGTATCTGAGCACTTACTTCCTCAACAACTTTCAAATCTGAGAGAAAAGAAAAACATACGAAGTAATAAGTAATGCTTGCTAATAAATTCAGCAAATACAGAGGGAGCCGGCAAAATCGATAAACCAACGTTTAATGTTAAGCTGGAAATTACCGATATCGGTGACCACCATATTTTCCTGAGTTTCCAAATCATAAAGGATTTTCCCCCAGGGATTTGTCAACTGTGTATGTCCCCATGCGACATAACTTGCTGAAGGAACACGAGCCGGTGATATACAGGCGACGTATAATTGATTGTCATTCGCTCTGGAACGCTGAAGTAATGACCAGTGCAGTGGTCCAGTGGTCATATTGAATGCCGCCGGATATATCAGCATTTGGCAACCTAACACAGAGAAACGGGAAATATGAGACCACTGAATTTTAGTTAACTTTGTAGGTGCACAGTCCACATTCCATAATTTATGAATATGCGAGAACAGTCCTCTTGTCGTGCTTCTAATTCTTTTATTTATTTCATTTTCAGCGAATATACTGGTTTTTTAAATTAAGCTCCTTTTTATACAGAGTTACAGATTATATTGATTATATTTTATATAGAATATATTTAAGAAAGATAGTTACTTTCCTGCTAGTTAAGTATTGTTCGATTAAGCTACTGTACCTTTGTTCCGATAAATGCGTGCCATTTCCTCGAATCTGATATCATAGCAAATGCCAATACCTATTTTCCAGCCCTTCACATCAAACATTGTTAGGGAATTACCAGGACTGAGTGAATCACTCTCTCGGAAAGTAATCTTGTTGGGAATGTCGATGTCGAATAGATGTACCTAATAACATAAAAATATAGTTGCTAACTCTATTGCTGTAACTTTTGTAATTTAACATCAATGTTACGAACTTTTAAACTTTAATTGTTTTTTATTTAATAACTGATAGCGTTTTTATCACTTTCTTTTATTAAAAAGTTTTATCATTTAATAATATTTGAGAAGGAATATTTTTTAAGAAAAAATAAGTTTTTTCCTATGTGAAAAATTTATATTACACAACAAATATATTGTACAAAAACTTATATATTATATTACGACAAAAATGTATGTTTCTCGTATCAAAACGTATTTTATAAACCTATAACATATTTTGTAAATTATAGAATTGGTTATAGTACACGTATGTACATATGTATATTCCTAAATTATTCCTAGATAGAGTCACTTTCTCCACCCCAATATTTTCAATTTCAAAGCCACATGGACGTATATTATTTACCTTCCGGTGTTTTGCTATCAAAGTTCCATCGGGACCCCAAATAGTACAGGTATTGTACAATTTATCGCCCTCTATTTCAGATATCGTACCACCAACTACATAAATGCTGTTTTCCTTAGCTGCCTTCGATAAAGCAACGCTCGTTTCACCATCAGGAACACTCTCGGCGTATTTTGGAAAGTATTCTGCATTGCAATATTTCAATTAATGAAAAATAACTGTCCTTTGTTCCAACCATAAATTAGGTTGAAATGTTTGTCAATTTTTTATTTCTTAAATTATTAAAATAACTAAATTTTATATTTCGATTTACTTAAATATATAATTACTTAGATAATAGTACACATAATAAATTGTTTCTACAGGTTCAAGATGAAAAATGAATATTTAGAAATGTTCAATTACAATCATGCTATTTGGGTTAGTACCAGTGACTTGTTACTTAACGACTTTGCTAGTACTTTTTGAAACATGAAGTTAGATTTTAACTAACTTTGATTTTTAACTACTATAGGTGGAATTATAAATACAAAATAATTGATAATACTAGTTTATAAGTACCTAATTATTAGTATCTTAAAAAATATATTTATACAAAAATCACGATAATCATAAAACTGGGGAAATTCTATATTCTCGAGTCAATTCGCAATCTTTATGGTAGTATAAACGATAAGGTAATTTGTCTACTTTTACTTTTTTCTATATAGTTGTTATACATATAATAAATTATTAGAAAAAGAAAGAAATTATTACGTATTCCATATGGTGAATTAAAGCATTCAGGAAGAGCGATAATATCAGCATTATGCTCTTTCGCGCTGGAAATGTAGGAAACTGCCCGCTCTACATTTTTGCTTTTTACTTCATTTACTTGAAGTTGTACCAAGTGCCAAGCGAAATGCTAAAATGTTGGAAAAGTTAAATACACTCGGTTATATATTTCCCATACTTTTTATCTATAAATACTTTATACATAGTGAATACTTACTCGACATCGTTCGCACTACTTGTTTAGCGATGTTCGTAAGTATCATAATGTTCTTTGAGGTCATGTATGTTACTACTCGATATCAACATTACGTAAGCAATACGCGGGGATTTTTAATAATTATTGATAAAGTTTAGGACATTAACTTTGATGTAATTGTAAACATTATTACATATTATAATTAAATGTAATTTTCAGTTAAGGGTAAGAAAAGAAATATACTTTTGTAAAAATACACTTTATTATAAAATCTGTATAAATAAAATTGTACAATTTATCTTGAAAGTAAAATGACCGAATACGTTCCTGGAAAATATTACTGCCTACTAAATGATCGAGATCTTGATCTTTCTCGTCTTTCGTGTTTCTTTCTGTCTGCATAATCTCTGGGTTTCTTATCTCTAACTTTTTCTCTTTCTTTGTCTTTCTTTTTATGTTTCTTACTTGATCTTTCAGATGAGCAATCGTGCTTCTTATGTTTCTTTGACTTCTTCAATCCTTTTAATTTATAAGAATCATTACTATTAGAGTTACTTCTTTCTCTCCGTCTCTTCTTTTCAGAATCACTATCGCTATCATCATTAGATTCGGAGCGCCTTTTTCGCCTTTCTGATTTTTTATCCCCCACTTTATCATACTTGTTCTTATTATGCATCGTACTTCCGATTTTCTTTCTTTTATTGCTACTTTTGTCACCATCTTCACTGTCTTCGGGGTCAGGAGACATTGATCTTTTTCTATCCATCTTTTGCTTGAGTCCCTTGGATTCCTTGTCCTTATATTCCTCATACTTTTTTGTATCTGAAATTAACGTCATAAAATACTGAAAGCTAAAACCTTTACATTTATCATATTTTATATAAAGATAGAAGGGACCTTTAAAAAATTGCATGCAACAACACACTTAAAGGTACTCTTGAATTAGTTTTTCTACGTGTCTGATTATGTATTTATATGTATATGTCAATTCAAATTTATTTTCTTAAAAGTCCCTTAATGAAAAACTAACACTTCGTATTAACTTTGAACTTTTGAGTTCTTAGAATATTCTGATTTAATCACTGGCTGTACCATAAATTCATTTACAGATATTATATTTCCACCAAGAGCTAGTTTTATTATGAGCCTTCCTGCATCATCATCGAATCCTTCTATTTGACCTGAGGTGATGAGGCGTGATAGGTATAGAAGAATCACTCGGTGTTATTTAACAATAACTGTTTATTTGCTTGTGTTCGTGGTATACACTAGCGCGGTGAAAACACGCGTACAATTATCGGTTCGAGATTACAAGTTCAAACTCGGCGCGGTAATTTACGCGGTGGTTCGAGTCGAGACGATTGCACAGACGTTTAGAGATTCAGATTCGCTATTATGTACGACTGCGGGCGAACAATTCAGATAGGCGTCTTCCAACTTGCTTCGCGGCTCGCGATAGAACAGAATGAATTAGTGACGCGATGATGCTCCTTAGGAAAACTGTGTTTGGGTGTGTCTAAGGATACGGGATCATCGGATTCGTTAAGAAAAGTGTTGGTTCAGAGAGTGAGGGAAATGGACGTCGCTGTTAATTGGCTAAATTGTGAGTTGGTGGTTGGAAAGGGGTGGTAACTGCCCTTGAGGGAGAGTTGCTAGCGAGGAGCGTCGTACGTGAGAAAAAGCAGATTTTCCGTAGTAGGTGGTATGTGTAGGGACTATAGAGACAAAGACTATTTGTCCCTTTAGAGAATCTTCGATGCATGAATCCTAAGATTTATAGCGGGCCCTTAGGCTCGACGTAAATATTCGGCGAGAATGTATCGACATCTGGCAATCATCTCGTTCGAAGGGTAGAGAGTCTTTGTGTAGCGAGGCACGAGACAGAAACCGTTGGGAAGTTTGCTGTCGAGTACCGCTACAGACCATAATTATTAATTTGTTTTCCAGCTATAATTTTCACAAATGTTCCTTTCTCGATTTTAACTTCTTCCTCTTCTTTTTTGGAATCTGTATTTTTCTTCTGTAATGCTACTTTGTCTGCTCCAAGACCCATACCTTTTGGTCGTAATTCTGGTATGACAGCTGCTACTAATCTGTAATAGTTAGAATAAACGATTGTGAAATAAAAAATGATGTTCTCTGTTTACTTTCCAATAAGTGATGTATTAAACACATATAATTAATTTAATACAGAGTAAAATTCATACTTTCATTTCAACCAATTCCCTTTCCTGGTTGCCACCCCATTCCCCGTAACATTGCTACACCAAAAGCATCAATAGGAATTTTTTCATAATCTTCTAACGTAGACTGAAAAATACAAAACGATATTTATAATATGCAAATGTAATACATCTGTGCATTGCACATCAATATGTTGATAACGTACCTGTTCTTTGCCTCTTAATGATTCATCTTCTACTAAAGGTAAAGTTAAATCATTTGTTTTAATTTCATATTTATTCTTTGACTTAAGTTCCTCAATGATTTCTTTCGTCGCTTGCTCTTCTAAAGTAACAACTTTATTTTCACTATCTTCAACTGGCTCTTTCTTTATTGATATTATTGGCGATGTTTTTCCATTAGATAGCATTGATTTTGCCTCGTTAACACTAGCGTCTCCTACCTTTTCCTTATCTGCCTTCGGAAGGAAAATGTCTGCATCTATTTTATTAACAATTCTATCATGCCAGGTTTTTGAACCTAGTAATGGAATAATTAGAGGTTCATCTTTTTTTTCTTCCTCACTGAAATAAAAAAATTGTTTTCAAATATATATATTCCGCTATTGGTGATTTTTATAGGTTAGGTTGAGGTTACATGTTTCTTGATTATAAATTTTACTTTTTGAACTCACCCTATTACTTTAATACCTTTTTCATCAAGGCATTCAATGTAATCGACATTCTTTTTTTCTTGTGGAATAGCATTTTTTAACACAGGTTTCTTAATAGATTTCGCAAAACCGAAGGAAATCTTCTTTCCTTCTCCTGCCATTTATTTGTTATTTCAACACTGACTTATAGATCAATACACATGTATATACTAGACATAAAGATTGATGTCACTTGAAACTATGTACATGAATCTAATATCTTATTATACTTTATTAATCTACTCACAATTACTTGGACATTACTAAAATTTCATTCCGACAATGTATCAAGCGCCTGAATAAGTGACATTAAAGTAAACATATATCAGAGAGGAAATAAGAAGAACTGACGCCTATGGTTTTCTATGTTACAGAGCTAGTGCTGCACCATACGGCCAAATGCCGAAGGTGGCTTATGCTAGTATATACCTGCCTATACGTTTCAATCAGAAAATCGATATTATGTGTTCATGTGAAAATTCACATTTCCCTAGGAGCTGTATTTTGATAGATTTAAGCTTCTAATGGAGCATTTTAAACGTATAGAGTATACTATGAAGTAGATAGTAGTGCGGATCATTTTATATTCATAGAAAATTTGAATATATAGAAATGTACAAAATGTTCGTGATGTGCAAAAATATGCAAAATATTCAAAGTAAACCAATCATCAAAAAGTTTAGAAGGTGAAACAAATTTCTTTAATAACACCTAGATTAATTTTTATTTGTTAACAATCTACATTCTACTACGCTTTTGATTCTACCCTAGTTTATGCATCATAGCGCATGACAGCGCTATTATGTCCTTTACAATTTATTCAAGATCATTCTATTTTCAGATCAGACTCTCTATTTTTCTTTTTGCATCCTGCAAATTACCGTGTAGTGATGTAAAACGAAAGCTATTGCTCGTTAAAATTTGACGTAAAATTTTGTTTTCATGAAAATATACATATGTTGAATTAAATAAACTAAACTATTGATAATCACATTGAAAGTATATATATTTATATATAACTTAGATTTCACAGATTATTTCGATATCGAAGTACTTCTTACGTATTAACGAAGAAGATAAAACATACTAATACAAGCATAATTCAACTGAGCGATTATGATAATGTTAATGCGCATCTCCGAACGTGCAGAGGATAAATGAGCAGATAAGTTGCTCCCATCACTTTCTCCTTTGTTTCATGCAACTGTAACTCTTAGAATGTAATGTATAAATGTATATAACTATCCTTAACCGCATTGACGAAATGATGATAGACACAATTACTTGTTTGTCAGTTGAAGATCTGATCTTTCCTCTTACTACATATTTATGTATTCTTAACTTGTCTTTTTAGCGATACTATCGCTCGTTTGTTCTACAGTTTTCAGATTTCTATCTTTTAGCGTTCTACACACGATCGGAGCGTAAATGTGCCCGTAGTCTGTCTGTTCCTATAAGCTACGTTAAACGATCATCTTTGATTGTGTTGGCTCGTAGATCGTAGAGGAAGCCATTTACCTATCTTTCGGAACAAGAACTACAGTTAAAAACAGCGATCAATTGAGAACGGTAGTTAAGTCCGCGAGTAGAGGGGAGAGCGTGCTTTAGCGGCGACAACAGCGCACGGTATGCAGATACGAAGCCGGGGTAAACCGGGAAGCCGTAGTTCACGGACCGTAGTAAGCGTGGTAACTCTGAACAGTCAACGACATTTGAACGCCGGCCGCGCTCTGGAATTCAGGTAAATTTACCTCTTTTTCGTCTTAAATTTTCATTGACATTTCTCTGCTTATAGATTACTATACGGTTAAAAATGACATATTTTTGGAGATATCGAGGAATGGTACTTTTAAGCAATTTTGATTTTCATCACTCATAAATTGAACCGAGGAAATTCCATCAATTTATTTACCGGCTGTTAAAAAGTTTTAATGAAATGGGACAAATGGTAATTAGTTGCGAAAATAAGGACAGTTGTGCCAGAGTTACAGTGTGTGCCTTTAATTTCAATTAAATCAAAATTTTGACGGTGGATACGTATCGTTAGCAGATGATTCACAAGTTTCGAATCGTCTGACGGTACTGGTGCGTTGAACTTTCAGTGGTTGCGCGCGTACGCGTGTCGAGTCGAATTTTAGTTCGATTTCGCTATGGTAAATGTAGTCGAGTGAACAATCGCGCTACCGGATCGCGCGGTCGGGGACACGATTTCATCTGAGCGCGTAGATTTACCGGACGGAACGGTGATTAAACGTCAGCCATGGTGCTTTCATGGTTTCACTAGGGTTTTGGTGAAAGCTTAGGTTGACATTCACGGTTCATTTAGACTGATAATTCACGATTTCATCTATTCCCTTTTTTTCTCTTTTAAGCCTCCTTTTTCTATGCTTGGCCAGTTCCAGTAAATGTATTTAAAGCTATTACAGGTCATTCAGAAGTTACGTCTCATAAATTAAAATACATAGAAGAATGGCAATTACATTCTCCTTTTTATCATTTATATTCTATTATTAGAACACGTATCATTTTTCAAAATTGTCCTTGCAATTTACAATTGTTTATGTCATCTTCCTATTGATCATCGACTTTGTCATTTGCATGTCTCATTTTCCTCGTGTTCGGCATTTCAATATCAGGGAACGAATTTGTATCTTCTACATGAAATCATCTCTTTAATTTCAGATAGACGAATATGCGGCTGCTTCTGTTCCAAATATCTCCGTTACTGTGCCTGTTGACGGAAATCGGCGCGGCTGGGATCGGTAAAGCATGGCAGATCCTGCCGTACGCGACCGATTCCTGGAATCACCCATCATGGCCACGGCTCGACTCTTCCGCGTTCGAAGTTCGCAGCGTGACCGGGGTTGGTCATCTCAATCCCTTGTTTAATTGTTGATTTTTTTAAATCTTTGTTTATTAATTCCAGGTTTTTTACATATTTGTTTTTTACATGATTTTTTTCCAGAATAAACGCTGAATTCTGATTGTAGGGTGGTACAGGCAAAAGTACCGATACGCGATGGTACGACATAGCCATGCATTATTACATTTTTTTTTTTTTAAGATTATTATTGTAACTTAAATTTAAGCCGCTGTTACGCTGTGCTTATGTGCGATATTTTAATTTGTGTCCTGAATGCCTGGACGCAAAAACAGGACAGTTCGTTAGCGTAGGAGAGAACTTCTTCGTTAGACTGAACTCTGTTGATTGACTATTGAAAGAGCAAAGCGTAATAAGTTATAGTAATTCTTTTGCACGAGATTAAATAATTCAAGAGCGTTATTTTTTAGTATTGATTATTTATTTTAAACATTGAAATTTATAAATAAACATTTAGAATTTCTCGATAACTAGATGCGACTGTCCTCACATAACTGTATCAGTATCTGTATCATAAATGTATCATAAATGTAATAGTATTACTTCTACTTGGTCGGAAAAATCGACAAACGCGTATATCTGTCGTTAGGCCATGCGGAATACTTGCAAAAAACGCATATATGTGTTCTGAGTCCATACATGCGTTAATAAGATAAGAGGAAATAAAAGACAGATTATCGATAAAATACACTAACACATATGTAATACATGTATATATTACCACTCAGATAACACATATTATATATTATATTATATTATATATATGTCGGAGATGAAAGAACGCCGGAGCTCCTCCTTGGATTCGCGGGAATACCGCAACTCTGTAACTTGGATTAAACAAATGCCGCTCCGATTGTTCGAGATTTATGATCATGAGCTTGGGCTCGAGGCGACAATCAGTCGCCGAACGTAGCCGCGGTCAAAGGGATGAACGTTTTATCTAACAAAGGCACAGAGTAACTCTATACCTCTCCTTAAAAGAAATAGTCGTAGCGACACGTGGCAGTAAATACTTCAATAGTTTCTATCCCGCGGCCCGCCACACGCAGATTTTGTCCTCCGGGTAAGATGATCGCCGGGTGTCGGCATGCCTTTGTGGCGTATGTTTAGCTAACGTGAGTACCCGCTATAGATCTTAAGATTTAGTCAAGCGAAGTCCGTCAAATAGACTTTGTTGCAACTACGGGAAGATAGGAGAAACCTATCCTCCACGAGCGTTGCCCCCCGTCAACAACCTCCCCTCAAGGGCGACCAGCATCTCTTTCAAAACGCCGATATGGAGATCGACCAATTAGCAATAGCGCTAATTTCCCTCACCTTTGGAACGAAAGCTTTCTTTGACGAATCCGAGGATCTCATGTCCTTAGACCCACCCATTATAGTTTTCCTCGACGGCATCGTCGAGACGGAGAGTCACTCTCCGGTACGATCTCGACGACGATTCAAGTAACTCTCGGATACGTAGTGATTGCCCCACGCATTAACATTGAGTACAACTTAGACGCTAAAGAAGAGTAGAGTTCGTCATCCCGTTGACCGTGGATTCGTTATTGAGCCTAGGATCATTGTCATTAGCTTCTCGAGTATCAATTTATCGCGATTACTTGTCCAATTCCAACATGGTCATGTTTGCACTAGTAAATATCTCCTCTATTGCATAGTGATCACGTCTAGTGTCAATAGGAATTCGTTTACGCCCTTAACCCTAACTCTAATCGTAACGCCAACCCGACATCAGAAGTGGGATCAGTGCCGATTATAACAGTGTTAGAACTTACGACCATCGTGCGCGAGTAACCCAGTCGCTAGTGCAAAATCGAGTGTGAAACCTAACAAGTTTTCGCTACCACGTTTTAACCCTTAAAATCGCACGTTCCGACCCCGCTGCACGGGGCGCAACTGTCAACCTGATTATGAAAGAAAACCATAATTTCAATAACGAGTGGCGAGTCGACTTCTACGTACTGGAAGCATCATCGGGTTGATCAAGTCATCTGGGTGAGTCGTTTCCATTTTACTCGGATTCGGGAGCCGAGCGTTCACTAATTAAAGAGTCCGTGGCCTCGAGATTTCTGGCAAAAGAATGACTGACATATTAGTAATGCGAGGGGCAGGAAATACTTGTATTAAACATACGCCTCCCATTTGTTCATCGTGTGTATTAATGATTTTTACATCGAAGATAATTTCTCATGTCCTTGCTGATAGTTATCTAAAATATGATATCGCGATTAGTTGCGGAACTCTAAGTCTGGGTTTTGACGTAACATTACACAAAATAGCCTCGCTATGTGTAAAACAAAAATAATTAATGTCTGTAATGAAACCACTGCAAACGAGATTGTCGTTAATGAAGCTGAAACTGATGTACATGGTAATAATAAAAGTCGATCAATTTCTCTTCTCGACAAATTCAAAGATTCATTCGTTACGGATTCCCTACGTATTCGCGTAAATACAGGCTGGTTAGAAATACGATTAATTGATCCTAACATCACCGTATGAGGAAGTCCTTATAGATTTAGTGAGGAGGACCGAAGAGCGGTACGTGAGAAAATAAGCGTTTTAATTAAAGCAAAGAACATAAGGCCTAGTAATTCGCCATTCGCGAGCCCTACGTAACTCGTGAAGAGGAAAGCGGCTCAGATATATTACGAGTGGATCCCCGAGAATTAAATCAAAGTACCGTCGCGGATCGGTACCCTTTACTCCTTATTGCGGATCAAGTCGCGAGATTGCAAGAGGCGAGATATTTTATTAGCCTGGATATGGCCAGCGGGTTTCACCAAATTCCTACTTATCCTAATTCAGCGGAGTATACAGCGTTCGTTACTCCCGACAGACAATATGAGTAGATAACGATGCCGTTTGAACTGAAAAAATTGCGCCGTCCGTCTTTCGGAGGGCCATTCGCAAGGCCCTAGGCAACCTCGCTCATTCGTACGTTGTTATTTATTTCGATAACGTTCTAATTATTGCCGACTCGATAGATCAAGCTTTAGGAAGATTGAACACCGTATTAGATACCCTCGTAAAAGCAGGATTCTCTGTTAACATTGCGAACTGTTCTTTTCTAAAGACATCGGTGCTCTATTTGAGATATGTAATTCATAACGAAGAAGTTCGTCCGAACCCGGGTAAAATACACACCTTAAGCTCTTTACCTGTGCCAACAGCCGTCACACAGTCCAGGCAGTTCATAGGGTTAGCTTCGTACTTCCGAAAGTTCATCCCTAAATTCTCACAGGTGATGAAACCCCTGTATGCGCTCATCTCAAATAACAGAAATATAACTTGGACAGATAGGCACGAGAAAATAAGACAACAGGCAGTTTCCGCCCTGACCGACGCGTCGGTGTTAATGATATTCGACCCCAATTACCCGATAGAACTACATACTGACGCTAGCTCGGAGAGTTACGGGGCGATTTTGACGCATCAAGTCGAAGGTAAAGGCAAAGCAATAGAGTATTACAGCAAAAGAACTACCCTCGCAGAATCTAGGTATAATTCCTACGAACTAGAGACGTTAGCAGTCGTAAACGCAGTCGAGCGTTTCCGTCACTATCTACATGGATGGGAATTTCTTGTCGTCACGGATTGCGACTCGTCGAAAGCGTCGAGTAATAAAGTACATTTAAATGACAGGGACCATCGGTGATGGGCCTACTTGCAGACTTTTGTTTTTTGACATTATGTATCTGGAAAGTAAACGGACAGCCCACGTAGATTTCTTCTCGCGAAACCCCGTAGATTTAGACCACCGTAAAATTGATAAAATTGCGGAGAAAGAAATCAATCTGGCCGAAATATCGGAATACTGGCTACTAGTCGAACAACGTCGTGATTCTCAAACCTTGGGAATCGTCAAGAAATTGCAAAACGATGAGCTCGCGGAAGACATCGCGAATACATACGAATTACGGTCCGATACTCTTTACCGTAGGATACAAAGAAAAGGCAGGACTCTCTGTTTACCTATAGTCCTAAGAGGTTTTAGATAGTCTGTTATTAACCATGTGCACCAGTCAATTATGCACTTGGGTTGGGAGAAAACGCTCGAGAGACTGTACGAGTATTACTGGTTCGAAGGGATGGCGAAGTACGTTCGCCGATTCATTGAGAACTGTCATGCTTGTCAAGTTTCGAAAGCTAGTTCAGGTAAGATACAAGCCGAACTACATCCTATACCTAAGACCAGCATACCCTGGCATACGGTCCACATGGACATAACAGGCAAGTTGAGTGGTAAAAGCGATTCAAAGGAGTACGTCATTGTTTTGATCGATGTGTTCACTAAATTCGTATACCTGCATCGTACTCGTAAGATAGATTTCCGTAACACCATTAAAGCGCTTAAACCCGCTATATTTTATTCGGAAGTCCCTGCCGGATAGTAGCAGATCAGGAAAGATGTCCTAAGGGTAATGAATTTCGAGAATTCTGTGAAAGCAAACGAATTAAAGTTCACTCGATAGCGACCGATGATAGAGCCAATAGACAGGTAGAGCGTGTTATGCGTACATTGAAAATACGTTCACGACAGTAGAAACGACCGGGCGGCCGTGGCAAGACGCGATTGGGGAAATACAGCTAGCGTTGAACTGCACCACCAACCGCGTGACTAATTCGAGCCCTTTACAACTACTAATCGGTAGATCGGCGAGACCGTATGACCTATTGCTACCCGACAATATCGAAGAAAAAGAAGTCGATATCTCCGATGTAAGGCAGCAGGCCGTACAGAACATAGAAAGTAACGCCCAATACGACAAAGAAAGATTTGATAGGAACAAAGCTAAAGTGGTTAGGTTTAACCTCGGCGACTTCGTACTACGCAAGAACGAGGAAAGAAACCAAACCAAGCTAGAGCCGAAATTCAAGGGTCCATTTGTAATAACCGAGATTTTGGAAGGAGATAGATATATTCTAAAAACGCTAGACGGCAAACGATCGTATAAAGACAGTCACGACAGATTAAGAAAAATGCCGGACAGTCGCGTTCCCGCTGAGTTGGACGTCGGTAGTGACGGCAATAACAGTGACCACGACGACATGAGTACCTCGATCTCGGAAGATCCTTAGCACAAAGACCTTAGCACCTTACGGAGTATGTTATGAAGCTCGATAAAGGGGCAAGTGATGTGTTCACGCGCACCATGAGCTATAGAGTTATGAAACTCGGTAAAGGGGAAAGTGATATGTTCACGCGCACCATGAGCTATAGAGTTATGAAACTCGGTAAAGGGGAAAGTGATATGTTCACGCGCACCATGAGCTATAGAGTTATGAAGCTCGGTAAAGGGGCAAGTGATATGTTCACGCGCACCATGAGCTATAGTGTTATGAAGCTCGACTAAGGGGCAAGTGATGTGTTCACGCGCACCATGAGCTACAGTGTTACGAAGTTTGGTGCGGTCGTGCGATCTAGAAAAACGAGATCCATTGGGGTACGAAATCGAGACTGGTCCATTTCGCCGTTATGACCGGACTGATAACCCACAGGACGCAACTAGCACTTCCAATACTAATTACAACGTTACTAATTCATGTTCTCTTCTATTCCTTTTGTTGTCAAACCTCCGAACAAAATTTTATTGTTACACTGGACCCTCAGCTTATTTAGACATTAAGTTAAATTGTAAACAATGTTAATTGTACCGAGACTAACGTTAAGAAAACTCAATATTGTAGCTACACCCGAGGACGTGTGATAGTCAGAATGGCCGTGTCGGAGATGAAAGAACGCCGGAGCTCCTCCTTGGATTCGCGGGAATACCGCAACTCTGTAACTTGGATTAAACAAATGCCGCTCCGATTGTTCGAGATTTATGATCATGAGCTTGGGCTCGAGGCGACAATCAGTCGCCGAACGTAGCCGCGGTCAAAGGGATGAACGTTTTATCTAACAAAGGCACAGAGTAACTCTATACCTCTCCTTAAAAGAAATAGTCGTAGCGACACGTGGCAGTAAATACTTCAATAGTTTCTATCCCGCGGCCCGCCACACGCAGATTTTGTCCTCCGGGTAAGATGATCGCCGGGTGTCGGCATGCCTTTGTGGCGTATGTTTAGCTAACGTGAGTACCCGCTATAGATCTTAAGATTTAGTCAAGCGAAGTCCGTCAAATAGACTTTGTTGCAACTACGGGAAGATAGGAGAAACCTATCCTCCACGAGCGTTGCCCCCCGTCAACAACCTCCCCTCAAGGGCGACCAGCATCTCTTTCAAAACGCCGATATGGAGATCGACCAATTAGCAATAGCGCTAATTTCCCTCACCTTTGGAACGAAAGCTTTCTTTGACGAATCCGAGGATCTCATGTCCTTAGACCCACCCATTATAGTTTTCCTCGACGGCATCGTCGAGACGGAGAGTCACTCTCCGGTACGATCTCGACGACGATTCAAGTAACTCTCGGATACGTAGTGATTGCCCCACGCATTAACATTGAGTACAACTTAGACGCTAAAGAAGAGTAGAGTTCGTCATCCCGTTGACCGTGGATTCGTTATTGAGCCTAGGATCATTGTCATTAGCTTCTCGAGTATCAATTTATCGCGATTACTTGTCCAATTCCAACATGGTCATGTTTGCACTAGTAAATATCTCCTCTATTGCATAGTGATCACGTCTAGTGTCAATAGGAATTCGTTTACGCCCTTAACCCTAACTCTAATCGTAACGCCAACCCGACATATATATTATATATATTATATTATATTATATAGGGAATATGTATACCACGTATATATGTAGAACTATATATTTCAAACTTGTTTATAGCGCGTGCGCACACATACATGCACGCACGCGAACAATTTTTCGAACGATAATTATATTAATAATTTATAACCATTTATATTTTTATATTTTTACATTTTTATATTTTTATACTTTTATACTTTTATATTTTCATATTTTTATAATACTTTTATGTTTTTATACTTTTATATCTTTATACTTTTATATTTTTATATTTTTATATTTTTATATGATAACCATTTATATTTTTTAAAATATGTTCTTATGGCATACATAATTATTCCACGCTTCACATCTATCCACATCCGTAACATACCAAGTCGAGTAACTACATTTGGTAATGATATGTATATCTTCTCTCCGAGGCGTCTGCGTAAAGCTGCATCAATGTCCCTAATAATATATTTACAATAAATATTATTGTTCTGTTATATTAATAATAACGAAGGAATATTCTGAACAACACAATAATTAAGGTTAAGATAATGAATAATTATGATATTAAGATATTTTCTACTTAGAAAACATTGAAATAGCGTGATATACATACCAAGGGCAATTAGTTGCAGCCAAAAGAACTACATTAGAATTTTCATTAGCAGAATACCTTTCCAGGGAGAAAATGGGCCTTTAAAAAAGATAGGGTACTTAAGGGGATACACAATGGCCTCCTTAATGGCAGATCTACATTCCTCTAGGCCTACGATGTTGTCCCAATATACATTTAAGTTTTTCAGTATGATTTCCTGCGACAATACAAAGATGAAATGGCTCATAATCTTCATATTAATTTCCATAAGTGTTATGTAATTCATTATTTAAAGCTTTACTGAAATCCCTGCGTCATTGATATACAGTGGATTGTTTATCCAAGGTATTTGTTGGATATACAGTGGATATATACAACAATACATTTGTCGGATATTGATATACAGTGGATTGTTTATCCAAGGATAGGTATTTTATTTTTAAAAAGCTTTACAATACGTATATTAATTGAAAATAACTTACGGATAAAATGTCTTCAGCAATCTTCCACAATCTCGGATTGTCTATATAAAGCTTCTGAGCCTATTTTGATATCTTTGATTGCGTGGATTGTTCCATTAAGATGTTAAATAGCTCCTCTTCTGATGAAGATTCATCGCTTTCATTGTCGAAAATTGATGTCAATGTCATTGCGAGATTAATATCATCCGTAGCATCACCCCTCATCTTCTGTTGTGCATTCCTCCCTTTCACAGACCCAGATACAGACTCACTTCTCCTTTGTTTGCTAACAGATTTGACACGTTTTACTACTTCTTCGAAGATTGAATGATATTGTAATCGATACGTTGAATACGTTGAGAAAGTTGAATAGTGTTAAATAATTTAAATTCTTACACTTTGTTCTCATTTGTCATTTCCCTCGTCTTTATTTCCTCTTCAGTTATTTCCTTGCACAATATAGGATAATTTTGGAATTTCATCTTGTAATAATTTTCATATTCTGTAAGAATAATGTCCAAATCGACGTTGTCGCAGACTCGATATTTCCGAGGTAGACGAGCTTTCCGGATTAATACATCGCTAATGTCTACATATCTAAAAAATATAATTTTTAATTCATTGAACAAATTTTATGCTATGAGTACACACTATACTATAATGATCAATTGGGACAACTGTTTTATTTCTAGGTAAGACAGACAAAATGAATGTACTGTCTATTTATTATTATATAAATCCTCGGCGACAATTTTTTGTCTTCTGCTTTTTAATTTCTAATTTTTAAAGTTTGAATTTAAATATATTTTCATTTATAACTAGTTAATCTACGTTATCGATTGAGTTATTCTATAACTACTGAGTTACCGATGTCGATTTTCAAATTTTCATTCCTTCCCCTCTTTCCGCACTAATTTCTATTTCGATTGGTCACCGATATTATTCGAAAAAATTGCAACTAAGAAGATATCTAAATTGCAATGTACTCACCCATTGCGTTCCAAATAATCACATATAAGGTACAATATGTTCCGATTACGTTCCGAAGTACGACTCTCCTCCTAATGCGACATTTATTTTTTTTATTATTAACAATAATTATTAATAATATAAAGATTTTCATGCAATTTTCTGTTACATTGCGAGTTTAATAAATTTGTTACACATAATTTTGTTATCTACTATCTTGATACGTGCAAAGATAAATCTGAATGATATATAATACAGCGTAAATGGTTATAAATAATTAATTATTGACAATAATTATAAGAATTATCGAAAGAAAAAATCATAGATACTATGTGCGAGTGTAAAATATCACAAAAAATGAACAACAATTGTGAAAAACGCAATATGGCAAATCAATGACAAAACACACTCATGACTGTCATGGAAGTTCCAAAGTCTAAAATCTAGAATATTCCTTACCTCTTTTCGCAAATTATGAGATGTCTTATTTGTGGTACCTTGCAGCGATGATTCACCGTTCATTGTGATAGTTTTAAATGTGATAATGATATCCTTGTATTGACTATCGTTTTTCGATAGTTACGAGAATTTTCGTTTATCACTTTGAGACAATCCGTCACTTCCTTTCTCTTATAAAGTTTCCCTTCAACTCCGTTGAAAACTGAGCATCAAACAGGAGACGAACGATTTGTTCGCACACATAAGCAGGGTGCGAATATAATGATGGAATAGTCGAGTCCTGTCTACTGTATAGTAAGATGGATGTGACATGAAAATAGAAAGAGAAGGCTGTATATAAGCATTTTCTGTCCTTGTTTAATCAGGCATGCACACTAGTGGACACTGACGGCGCTCGTTTACCGTTGTTACATATTTCCGGTACAAGTACGCGGGCATTAGAGAAGGACGGAACGGTCTCTCTCTTTATCCCTATATCGCGTTTTTATTTCGCTCACGCGCTCTGTACTTATATCTATTACATTTCCACCATAAGCAGCGGCCGTGCAGTGACTTACAAAAGTTACAAAAGAACTCGCGGACGTTTAATCACGTTCCCTACTCCGAAGGGGTAAGTACAAAGTTGCTCGTCTCAGTACTCTTGTTAGAAGTTTTATCATCTTTTTCATTTCGTGGCTACAAGTTTTTGCAGGAAATTCTTATCGTTTTACAAGGGCTGTGCGACACAATGACGTGACGTCAGCTATCGATCATATACGCGAATTTGTTGTAAATTAATTAGCAGAATATCTGGAGTTCTTTATCGTTGCCAGCTGTAAAATATTAGAATTTTTCATTTATAATTGTCATATTTTCGACTCTTCCGTTGCCAAGACCATCTTGAAAGATTTTTGGTATGTTCCATCGCCCTTGTTAAAAGTGTGCCCATTGGTTAGCTATATTGATTTTAAAAATCAATACGTATATCAAGTTTATTATCTCACAGAAACAAAGAAATTCGTTTTATTAACGAATTTTCGATGTTTCTTCTCAATTTCCTTTAGCATCGAACGAAGAACATTATATGATCAAACGTTTCATCGTTCAGATTATATTTCGTTTAAAAAGATTGAAATTGATATTGAGATAAAATCAAAAAGTATCCGTTGTTCTCGAACATTCTAGTATTCCTTCGCCGCCCGGGAGAAAGACAGGTATGAAGAAAGAGGATATTTTTTTTATTAACTTTTTAATATTGACAAATATTTCCGACAAATATTGACGCGTGCAGTGAGAAAATCAAGTGAAATTTTGAATAATATCGTTTTAATAATTTGTGAAACGAATTAGTTTGGTTTTTTTCATTTTTATTAGTTTCCGTCAGTGCTGATTGACGCGCCACTCCAGTTTCCATTTCCGTTTCTCGAAATTTCCTACGTCCTTGGTCTTTGGGACTCTTTGCCCAGGTAACTGCATTGCTTCTGGGTACGTCTCACCGTTCGGGTCTCTCGAGCTTTCGGTGTCAGTTGTTACCGTTGAAGGAAGAGAAGCTGGTGACGGATATTATCGAATAAATCGTTTATTCTGGAAAAGTTCGAGTAAGTTCGTTCTGTTTGAATAAATCAAGACATAGATCAATTTTTATCGTATCATCGTGATTCGCCATGTCGTACGTTTGGTTTCGGGATACCATATGTTTTTAATTTGGTACTTTTAATTTGACATTTTACGCCTATAATCGTGACAGGAAGATACTTTCAGTGAATTATAAATATTATAAATTATAAATTATAAATATTTGATATAAATTACAATCATACTACGAGGAAAAGTGAAACATATGTTTTCTTGTGGAACATGTGATAGTAAATTATTCGAAGCATAATAATGCTTAATTAAACATCTATACGGTAACATTTACGGACGAATATTGGGGTAATATTATCGCGTCGCTTTAATCTGGCTTTAATTTAATGCTTTGATTGCGGTCTTTGAAATGGCATCACAGATGCTGGTATAATATCACACGAAAAAGGAAGGACCAGTGGTTAATGTTGCAAGCGCACCAGTGCGTTGCAGCCATCGGGGGTGGCTTTGACGCCGGTGCCGAGGAGAGGCGCAGAACGTGTTCGATCGACCCGCGAATGCAGCCCGTGCTCATACTGTGACAGAGTTCGTTTCAGTTAGTCTCAGTCGCTGTTTGCCCGTCGACAGCGTATAGTCGCGCCGGCCAACGATTATTTTTTCTTTTTTTGTTTCTCGATAATTCTCTCGCAACACTCGTTCTATACGTACACCATCAGTTTATCGCGTGATCATTGTTCCCGCTTCTCCTACCTTGTCACGTCCTTCAAAGAAGATTTCCCTTCAGTTTTTTGTTGTTTGGGGAAAATTCATCGCTCGGACACATGGATTTATCGACACGACGGTTTATCGAGGCATCAGCGTGATGTACTTTTCAAGTTTCATATTTTCTCTGTGATACTTTCTAAGGAGAATTTAGAATTCGAAAGATATCAATTTCCAGGAAATATAGGTCTTTATGAGACCATCGATAGGTTTGAATTTAATTAACTCTCTTATAATTGGTATTTCAATTTTTTAATTCCTTAAATTCAGCTTTCTTTATGCTGTTAGACGATATAACGCGGGTATTTTATGATATATCGAATATATCCGTATATATTTTACTTTATACATTCGATAAATTTCCTTGGTTGGCCGGCCTGCAACCCACATACGGCACTTAATAAAAATTTGTTTCGTTAGAGGTCGGTGTTTGTTCATCTTCGTCATAAAAATGTCATGACGTCATATCATATCACAAGGGTTCTTCTGAAAGCTAGATATTCGATAACAAGATTAATGGTTTTCGGTAGCTTGCAATGTCAAGATTTGAACTGGCGGGATCGCCTTGCTGTCAAATCGCCAATTCAGCAGCGACCATATTCTTTAACTACGTTCAAGACGTATATCACGCTACAGAAACCATCAAAGGAGGATAATTGCAAGTTAGTTGCCTCTTAGAAACGAGACAGTTGGTTGTTACTTGTTATCCGTAGTTGGTAGTTGTTCTCCTTAGTCGTCACATATTATAGAGACGACATTCATAGTCACCAGTTGCCTTCGCTAATAGTTTCTTGTTGTCTGTAGTTAGTTCTCGTCATCGCTATGTATTCCATCAACCACGTAAAATTTAACATATAGGATTTTATTCTTTTTTATTCTTTCTGTAGGAAGATTCTTTAAGTAATATGAATTTAAGTAACTATTTTATGATACAATAAGGTGGAAAAACGATTATTTTACGCAACGTAATTTTTTAAAGAACTTTGAATTTAAAGGATTCAGATAGATATCTTAAACGTAATTAAACCCTCCATATCGTAACAAATTAAAAGAAATTGCGCAAGAAAGTACAAATACATTTAATGCATAAAACATATATTTAAAATCCAAATGTAGGCGTTGACGCGTGCGTGCTACATGTTCGAAACGTTCGTTACATCCGCGATAAAATTTATAACGACGAAGAAGCTTAACATATGGTGTGCTTCAAGACGACAGTAAAAAGTGTTGGCGGATTTTTCGAAATTTCTTCCATTCTTAATAAAAATATATTGTATAAATATAGTAGGATTTTTCAAATTTAAATAGTTATAATGATTTGAAACTTTACAATTCGGTACGGTTCTGTTTTATCCTTTGAATATACCTGTCATTTTCATATCTCCTTTTAACTAAACTAAATATTTGGAAATCCTATAATTTGTACACTTCTATTTGTGAATAAGATCGATGAAATTAAAGCGTAACTATGCTTTCAATAATGGCTTCGATGTATTGCTCACCATTATGGCGGATTAACGTCTCTAAGTGATCGACCTTAATCACTAAATGGCAGCTGCGATTCAGTGGTAGAGCCTTACACATGACGGACATTGCAAGCGCTTGTAAGACGTCTATTGTGAAACGTTTCCAATAGCATCGGTTACGACGACGGTGAAATCCGAATAGAAATATATATCGCGTATCGCTTCAGCCTGACATGTCTTAAAATAGAATCACAATTTTTCGTTCTTTTTAAAAAAAAAAAAAAAAAAAAGTCTATAAAAATTATATGCAAATAAAATAGATAAATGGATAAATGGTTGTACAAATTTTGTAAAACAGATATTACAAATATACGTAAATAAATTACATATTTATAAATTGTTTGTTTAAATATCTGTTTGTTTAAATAAATAAAAGGGATATTTACGACTTACAATGAACGTAGTCCTGTTTTTAGTTTTAAACAAAGCAAAAACGGATAACAACTTTTTAAAATGTAAAACTCAACGCAACAGTGGTTTTTTTTAATTAATCAATAACGTTCAAAGTTAATTAATTTAGAGTGGTTTGTACATTTTGTATGCTCGCCGTATTTTAACGTTTGATGTGTAACGTTTGATGTAGTACTTGATGCCCGAAAAATCGAAAAATAATTAAATTTGATCGTTTCGTCGAATTTACAAGTGTGTATATTCGTGTGAAATCCTATGTGCTTGTGTATGCTGACGTGAAAGGCGGTAATATATTTTTCTTTTTTCGATTATTGTTGTCAACTTTTGTGTGGAATAAATCAATTGCGTGAATAGAAGTGCAATCAATACAGCTTACTATGAAATGATAGCACAACAACAGTACATATCGCCATTGACGTCAGCTTCACAAAATTTCTCGAATATCGAGGTTGTCCATTTGGGTTAAGAATTTATTTCCAAAATGCCACAAGCACGAATATCTTATGGAAATCCACTGTATTTCGACTGTAATTTTTAATAATCAGATTCCATATTGTATGCTACGATTCGAGGAAAATCCGCAGCTAATATTCCGCTATTATTATCTTTGCTGCCTTTAAATACCATAAATAGTCGTCCGTAAATTTTAAAAGATTTTCTGTCCCATACTTATATTGTGTATTTTAGTCTTAAGGTGCGGGTCCTGTTCAATTAATTGAAAGTGATGAAACTGTAATGGGTCACGTTAGTCAAATATTAAAAATGGTCTCGTTGGCTACATTTAAAATCTTTACGAGATATATATGCATAGTACGTTGCTACTAGCAACGGGTAGCGATGAGCAATAGAGAACAGTACCTTCCTTATCTCGTCGTGATTATGTACATACCAGTAATGCACAGTACTCGTACTGAATATCTTACAACATCTACATAGATTTTCAGATTTGTTTCGAATATTACCAGCATAAACATGATAGTAGAATTCTGTTACAGTATTAATTCTATAATGCCGTTATGCATAATACAGCCCTAAAATGTTTCTACAAATATACGAATATTTTCGTCAGCTACTATATTCCAACCATGGCTTATTATGAAAGGAAATATATAACGAAATTACTTGTTTTTTTAGACTAAATTAGTTTAATTTGAATAATTTTAGTAATTGTGTAGGATCGAACAACAACTTATCATTAGCTTCACTCGAGACTTGATTGCACGTAGCAACGTAATTGCGTTGGAACTGAGGGTAGAAAACAATGTCAACCGTTAGACGCGTCTGTCTGGCGAATGTGTAACGCGTGAATAATAGATGGTGCGAACCCTACTTATAGCTGTCTCGGCTTATATCGTAGCATTCAACCTAGGGTATAACGATAGGGATCATTAGAAGTTCAAAGGCCGGCTGATCAGCCTCATTTTGTTCCATTTTTTAATCGAGCGATGAATCGACAAATTGTACAGATTTCCATGGTTATCACAGTTCTCTGGGAATTTTAAAGCGCGGTTCGTCGAATTTAGTCGGATTGGCTACAGACTCTTTTACGAGCAGCTTGAAACTCGATCTAGTTTCGAGAAAATGAAAAATTCGTTTTATCTCTTTGCTTCCCTGTTCCTTCCTTCCTCTTTTTTTTTTTTTTTGCTTTTTACATTGCGTTAAGACCGGCTAAATAATATTGATTGCCATGGACGTTGGCTGGTTTAAAGTCACTGACATCGACGATAACAAAAGTAAGTTTGATGATCATTTATCTGAGCCGGTGTTATTCGACTTGAGCTCTGCACATTTGTTAATATTATTCTAGTAGGGATGAGATATTACAAATTTTAAATAACTTCGATTAAAATTATATTATAAAAATTATATTACATTAACGTTTAGAAGTCAATAAAGTGGAAAGAATTATAAAAGAATTATAAAAGAATAAATTATATTACAAGGAAACAATACGGCTAGGTAATTTGAAACATTCTGGCTAAAATTGCATTCTTTCAAAGTTAGGACATACAGTATTTACAAAGTAGATTAAGTATCAAATGGGGTACTTAAGAAAATTCATGTTATCATTCTTTAGTAAACATTTTCAGGTAATAGCCTTCTGCAAAAGCTGCTTTACGTTACGTTAACCTATTCATTATTAATATTAATCATATTGTTCTTATCCCCTAGGGGCATAACAATCCATTTTTATATTGTGTTAAAGATAAATTTCTATTAGATTGTCGCAAAATTTTCTTTCGTTTTATAAAGAAATGATAGATACACAACATTTTTTGTTTTATGTTATTTTTTATTAAATTGGAGAAAGGTGGATCGCACATAATTCAATAAAATAATATAAAGCAAAAAATACCGTACATCTATCATTTCTTAATAAAACGAAAGAAACTTTTGGAACAACCTAATATTTCTCTACAACGCCACTTCTACGATGTTAAAATATTTGATAAAAATATTTGATAAAAATATGAAGAAATTCTAATATTGATTTAAACGTATCGATTTATTTACTTTTCGCTGCCAGAAATTGTTAATTATGATTTCCACTTAAAAGCGTATTTCATATTATGAGGATAAATGATCAAATTCATCTCTAATATACACATTAGAGAGTCATTTATAGCTGCAATCCTGTTTACCGCTCATATTCCTGGAACTCGATAATTCACTAGGTGATTGCTTTAACCGTGCAGAATACATCCATAAATAATTAATCGCTATTAATATTCCATGGACTTTTGAAAATCCCTGATCTGATCTATTTCACGTGATGAGAATACGTGTAAAGTGAGGTTATTGCTTGATTATCTTTAGTCGAATAAATCGAGTGATTCAAATTATAATGCGGAAGAAAGTCAAAACTATGTATATTATTTTTTTCAATTTTTATGTATCATTTGACGGAAGGAAATTTGGTAAGTAAAGTTCACCTTTTTTAATGTCAATGATTTTGAGATATGTTATTAAGCTCCAAATTCTAAGCAATCTTCTATATATATATAACATACGTATAATAGCCAAAGTTCAACTCCCAAGTATACGCAAAGCTTTTATTTTCAATTTATGCGATACCACTATGTTCCATGAATTTATTTGCTAACGGTATTGAAACAAATAACAAGCAGAGGACGAACTATCGGTGAACTGTTTTGCCAACGAGTACGCTTCCAATATTTTCTGTTTGAGAAAACACACTTGTTGCTGTTGCAACTCCAAATATTTTTACAGCTTTTGCCATGAATCATCGGCTAACATATAAAATAGAGAAAAGCCATAGTTGATTGTAATGGAAATTTAGAAAACCTCAAACATCAAACGATATAAAAGGGAAAAATAAAGGAAAGGAAGGGAGAGATAATTAGAAGCTTGGGGCCAGGTTTAATTCACTGAAACCGGGCTGCTTATGTCATCACGAAACAGAATTGCCAGTACGTCATTTCTGTGCTCCCGTCCTCGTAAAAACGGTTTCACTCGTTAAGAAAAAACGAATAGGCGGTGAAGAGAGAAAAAAGCAGACAGAGAGCGCTTTTAAAAAGCTGACGAAGCGTGCGTTGCCACAACGAGACCCACGGTGCTATTTGCCGTTTTCAATTGCGCCGCAACTTGTTTTTGAGATCTTTGCTAGAGACATGTGAAAACACGTTGGAAGTATATTTCTTGTTTTTATGGAATTTAGCTGGAAAATGAAAAATAACGTAAAACATGTACTTACGACTTACAGAGTAATTGAATGTATACAATATAATAACCAGCGATTTAAGGCTTTAAAAGATTTTAAAAGATCGAAAGAAAAGAAAAGAAAAGAAGAAAGATAATATGTTGTGGCAGTCTAACTCGATCTAAGGAAATAGAGAGGGAGGGGGGGGGGAAGCTCGTTAATCTGGAAAGAATACAAGCATCAATTTCAAGCACTTATAGGGAATCAAGCGGGCTTGTTAAGGTCGTAAGTTGGACAATTATCCCGTGTTAGGTTCAATCAGCTTAGTCCTACACAAAATTGATCCAATCATGTGAAAACAAATGTATTCTGATTTTTGTCGCAGATATTTCTGGTCTACGCACTCCAGTGCCCGCACAGCAGATATTGAAACACCTGATTTTCACCTATTCTACAGCGACAACATTTCTTGATTTTTTACAACCATGAAGAATTCGTACTCGGAAATACTTGCAATGCTCATCTGCTTGCACGTTATTTTCGTCACTTTCTTCCCGTTAGGGGCTGGTAAGTTGATACTGATTAATTATACCATCGAAATTCTATATAATGGCTACAAAAAATATTTGCATCATTACCCTCATTTCCTAACGAAGCGCGTTTTTTTACCAAGTTTTATATTTCATTTCATAGTATCAAATCTCTGTAGTTACAGGAAAGTATTAAATGATAGGAAACTTGATATACACGAATTTAATTAATTAATAAGTTAGTCGATATACAGCCATTATTATTTCATGTGAAATATTACAACGTCAGAAACTTAACGTTCCTGTACGTACAGTATTAATCACAAATTGTAAGAATGTTTACTGATAAGCAAAATAGATAATATGGAAAACGCAGACCTATGGAAAGAGAATTCCTGACATTAGACAGGAATACGCGATTGCACGAAATATTTTATGGTATGTCTAACATGGAGAATATATGCGGCAAAGTACGAAAAATTCATCCTGAGATATGTATACGACCTACGCGGTACGGGACGTGTTATAAATGGTTTCCGCCACTCAGCCGTATTTGAATTTGTGAACACGATCGAACAAATGACGCGACAATTATTAATTACCGTCTCTGCCTTAGTAACGATTCGCGTTGGAACGAGGTCGAATCGTTCCGATTCCACGCGCGATTAACAAATAATTACAGTGGACATCAATTACTTGGATGACCTTCGTCATTTCAGCTTAAAACGATTAATTTGATCAAACCAACCAATTATTTCAATTAATACAATCTGCACTTTAAATTCGCACGTCTTGTGTATACACACCGGGCCAGAGAAAAGTTTTCATTCGTTCGAGTAGAACCTTCGTAGTCCTTGAGGACGCGTGTCGCTTCTCGTGCACCTAAAGTTTCGTTCAAATTAACCGATTTATTTGAATTCGAGCGAGTGAAAACCTCTTTGTCACCGTGAGCTTGTTACTTAATTCATACTCTTAGATGCCCTTTGCTTTCAATCTCTTACATCCATTCTTAATTAGTCAAGTCGTTTGACTTTTGACAAGTATTTTGAAACCATTTTACTAGCACGA
The DNA here is from genome assembly GCF_910591885.1 of Bombus terrestris. Taxonomy (NCBI): domain Eukaryota; kingdom Metazoa; phylum Arthropoda; class Insecta; order Hymenoptera; family Apidae; genus Bombus; species Bombus terrestris. The sequence goes on along the minus strand of NW_025963551.1, from coordinate 2,862,261 downwards.
ACCTACTTTTTTACTTGAGATTATCCGCTATTTTTATTCAAATGTATATGTACGTATATACACTTTTGAATTTTAAACGAACCTTCTATTATACCTATATCCTTTAAGTGCCGTTTTAAGTTTCAAGAGACTTTAACTCGGATAGCTCGACTTGCAGTTCTAACGTATACTGTAAAGCACACTCGCGAAGTAAAACAGCAAACACGATATAAAAACTTTTTCCCCATGTAAGAAATCGAATAACCTATTTCAACGGTGCTTTAATCTCATCGATGAAGCATCGATGCAACGAAGAAGCATCGTGATAGCCGCAATGCGGATCCGTTGAACAAAAATTTCCTGGTACGGTCATTTTCGTAATGTTATTAACCGTTTTAGTGTCGGATGTTTCAAGACTCCGTATCGGTTTGTGCTATGCAGCGCGATAGCGCTTCAATTATTTATTTGCGAGGAGTACCGATCGACGCGATCGCGCTGCCCTTTTTCATCCTGTTTTTTTCATTGAAATATACCGTTCGACGTGCTCGCGCTTCATTTCATCGGTTATACTGGAAGCGTTACAACAAACACTCAAAAGTTTGCGAAATATTTATGCTCTGCGTTTCGTTTGCGTGATAACATTCTATAATGCAGGATTTGGTTTTCCGATTCAAGAGGTAATTTTTTATATTAGTGTTTTTTTTTTTTTTTTTTTTTTATTTGGTTTATGATTATTTGAAAAACAAGTAATTACGAGAGGAAACTCTGATATGATTCGCGACGAGCACGCTTGAGCGCGTTGCGAATTAATGATCGTGACCATACATCGTGGCACAATTTACCACGGTACGCGAATAGAGCGATCACGCTGCGTGGCGTTAAAACGGTTAGCGTAACTGCGCGTACGATTGTCGAGTGGCAAAGATATTGACGCTGGTAATCGTTTTCAGCGGCTTTAGGAAAACACTGTACTGATTTCGAAGGAGAAGTTGTCTCGCATGGAATGATGTATGTGCCGGGACCATCGGTTTGCAACCTCTGCTTCTGTTACCATTCGGAGCCAAAATGGTGCCGGGCTATCTTCTGTTCACCTCCTTTTGTAAGTATATGCTCATTCTAAGAGCAACCAGCTTAACACAACCATGAGAAACTAAAGTACACCGTTAACGCTTGCATGCTGGTCGTTAAAACACATGCTGCGCGAATAGGGTACACAGCGATTCATTTAACTCGCCTTGAATTAGTTTTAGGAAGACAAACATGGACAGGGATAATTTTTGTCACGAGCCGTTCAATTTATTCGTTCATTAGAACGAATTAATTTACACCTGCTGAGATCGCGATTGATGTGACAAATTCGAAATCTTGTTCCATATAAATATTTTTAAACAAGCACGTCGTAAGCTTTGTATATTTTTTAATCACAACGAAACTGTTCAGAGAAATACTGAAATTATTAATTAGAAAAGGAGATTTCTACGCATCGTTGTAAAAGTGTCAGGGAAAATATTCGTGAAACAGTTACGTTGTTACAAGTTCTACAAGAAGAAATATTGAAAATCACGTTCCACTTATTCAGTTGCACGTGTAAAAGGTATCTTGCGTTCGCGCAAAAAATCTCTGAAGGATACATGCTTTATAATAATTGGAGTGTCGAAGTTGTTACGCGGATCGGCGTACACGTACCTTTTAATGAAACTAGGTTACTCATTCGTTATTCGTTCCTAATTTTCAGCTTCACGATTTTTACGCAATAAAATTTTATACACCTGTTCGGTTTATAAATGATTCAATTCAAATTTAACAGAATTAAAGTTGAAATAATCATTTGTACTTCATTAAAAGGTTCTTTCAGCATCTCGTTTTAATATTTTTATTGGTAATATTTTGTTAATCGTTATATTTAAATGGAGTTTTTCAAAGGAGAGACATTTTAAGGTAGGAAATGGACATACATTTATAATAAGAATTCAGAAGAAAGAATATTTCATACAGAGAGAAATATTCCGTCTGTATTGTAGTATCGTGGGCAAAAGGCCCAAGACAGCGGCCGAACCGTATACAAAGTGGCGAGAGCCGTGTCGTCGGTCTTTTCAAGTGGACAGTTTTGTGGAAAGAGCCTGCGTGACCCTGGCCACGGGGTTTCGGGACATGTGTTCGATGGGACGAGAAAAGACAAAGAGACGCTAAGGGTAGAGTTAGTTGAGACGCCAGCGAGAACGAATGCAAAAGGCGTGCAGTATGAGTTGAGAAGCGAGAGCGTGCGAGTGCAGATGCCGAAGACGAGAGTTGTAGAGTTGCTAGCGTTGTAGAGAGATCGAGTTGTTAGTTATAGAGTTGCGAGAGTGATTTGAACGGAATAAGACTTTTGTGTTTTAGTTCAAGTTGAACATTTATCGTTCTCTGTCCAATTAATCTTTGTTATTTTTATTTATCTTAATAAATAGTATTAGGAGAATTTTACAAACCTAAATTATCCTAATCCTATCCCTTTTACGATACTACAGTATGTATAAATAACTACGCTATGAATTTTATATGTATCGGATATTCCTTCTGGTTAATGTATCTGATGTTTTTTCACGCGAGGTAGCGTATATTTGCATCTATATGTCTCTTCGTTTCTCAGTAGTAAAACTTAGCATTCATGCGGCTGATAAGTAGTTACGCACTGACAACGAGAAACATAAAATGAGTAAGAAGCATGAGACTTTCTCTAAGAAAAATAAAGTTGTTTTTATCTTTCATTGCATATTCGTCAGAATATTGTTAATAAATATTTAAGTTAAGATTTCAGTTGAAATAAATACATAGGATTAGACATTTATTTATATATGTATCCATGAACGCATTTGACATAAAATTTTGATAACGACTAAAATTATATATTCTGATATTAAATTAATTTAATGAGAATAAAAAACTAATTTTTTTAAACAAGATTTTGTATAAAGTTATATTTATTAGGAAAAGTTCGTTCATCCCTTTATAATATGATAGGATTACAGACTCATAGCTGTGTAAATCATTTCGTGGAATAGTATATGTGTGCGCGTGTGTTCTAAGTTTTTATTATAAAAATGCTAAATGTACTAGGAGACGTTTTTAAAAATTCATAAATTTTTCTTCATCAAACATATCAATCGTTATATTGAAAAGTTAATTATCTTTTATTTGTTTCGAGCTGCACATTGATTGAGACATTCGTGTTGGTTATAATTGCGAATTTAACGCAACGAAGTTGTTTGAATCCCTTGCGAGCATGTAAATATATCGTCGAATTAATAGGTCAATTACTTGAGGTTGGAATTGAACGAAAGGGAAAGGTGGAGGAGAAGTCTTGCGTTTGAATGCGGGACACTTTTAAAGCCCACAGTTCGCTGAAATTGCCAGAGAATTCAATTAAATGGCAAATTAAACCATTGAACTGAATCTGTTTCCAATCGCGAGCTTAGAAGTTCTATCCTTTGAATTTTTATATCAGTCAACTTTCTTTTTGTACGTACGGTAACGAATATAATTCATGAATTAATAAAGTATGTAATTGGATGAAAGTTCTTCTTCCTGGATTCAGTTTAGACTGAAAAAAGAAAAATTGAGGAGGGGAAAATGCTGTTACGCATACCGAGTGATGCGGATCACTGGGTTATGTGCGACTCGGGCGGATGTTGTTGCCATACCCACTAAAAACCCCTCCTCCTTTTTCCTTTGCTTTGAGGACAGACAACCCCAGACAACAAAACCTGTCGGCAGTCATCAGGTTGTCCTTTCATGCCCCGTTGTATCTTCTTCTTCGGGCAGTTATTCTGTATATTCTGTATTGATCTCGTCATCTTCTCAGCTAGTTCAGAATACTGGTCTGATCTCCTTCTGTGGTTCTCTGTTGTCTTGTATCTCTGCCTTCACTGCTCCGAGTAGTTGTTGTTGCTCTTGTTCTCCTCCTTGCCTCCTTCAAGGCCTTCGCTGTCACCCTCCTGTGAGACATGACGGTCTTGCGAAATTGCCTGAATTTATCCCAGCTCTCGTTCTTGGCGGTCACCGTGGCGATCAGATTGTCCACGTCTATCTTCTCGCCAAGAGCGTCCTCCAGCTCAATCCTTCTGTCCGTTCACTTCGGGCACGTGAAGAGGGCGTGCTCTGCATCGTCGTTAGGGTCTCCACAGTCGAGACAGTTGCTGTCGCTGCTCTTGCCAATCCTCTCTCTATAGACACCAAAACTCCTGTAGAGGTGGCCGTGTGTGCGTTATATGTTTATTGGACGTGCGTGATAGTTGTAGTAGTTGGGCCTGGTCCGCTGTAATTGTCACTGGGGGCTGCAGATGTCGCTGCCGTCGTCCGACACTAGTTAGTGTCAAGTGGTGGTATTTGGCTTGTCGAGTGCCGCCACACTCCCATGCCCGGTTAACAGCTGCATGGTGTGATGATCGATGTCCATCTTCTTTTTGGTAAATAGCAGCGCACTCGGCATTAATTTCCTTGCGCCTCCAGTTCCTCCTTCAGCTCGTTGCCGTCATCCGCGCCGATCCTGGTCTTATGGATCTTGTTCCTCTCGTAAGTCTCTCCGAGCATCTTTATCTTTATGTAGATCGGGAGATTCCCGGTCAACACGCAAAGTGCCGCGTGGGAGACGGTACGGTATGCCGTCGTATACCTTATGCACAGGGCCGTTCGTTGTGCCCGTTTCAGCTTCTTCCTGTTCTTATCGGTATTCGCTAAGCTAATTCTTCTTTCTGAACCCATACTGCCTCCGATGGAACGGGTCCGTTCCGATGCATCTCTCGATGATCTTCTTAAAGCATTTTTCCCAGATCTTGCTCATGGCTGGGAGTATGCTTATCGGCCGGTACGCGTTAGGGAGACTGGGATCCTTTCCCGGCTTCCTTAGCAGTATTACTCTGGCCGTCTTCCAGCAGTCTGGTTCCAGCTTACATCCAGCTCCTGCTTCCAACAGTCCAGGAGTCTTCCATCGACGACATCGCCTTCGCCGATGACGACGCTAAAGCTGATGTCTCCTTCTTCTTCGGTCTCTGCCTCTTCGCGGCCCTCGTAATGGAAGGGTCCGTGTCCCATGGTGAATAGCCTCTGTAGGACTGATTCCACCATGTCGATCGGCATGTCGTTGGTTGGTTTCTTGCTTTTGCATCTCTTCATGACTGTGCGATAGGGTTTGCCTTCTTGCTTTTCTGTATGGATGGAAACGCGTTCGAAAAGTAGAACGGAGTAATTAGCGATGCACGATCCCAGGCTGGTGAATATTTTTCCATCGGGAGAAGTCAGGTCGAGCGATACAAGATTTATATGCTCGTTCTGCCAGTTATTTCAACGTCTGTTACGCGATAGAAAATGAACATAAATGAATAATAAATGTATTACAGCCATAAAGATTGCTTGATGTACGCCACCGTTTTTCCCCTATTTCTCCGATACAATTTTCCTTCTTTTTTTTCTTTGCGAAACACTTTACTAATCGGTACGTATTCGAATTATCCTCAATTATTCTCGGTTGTTTCCGTTTCCTTTGGATTTACATAAGTACTCGTTTGATGTACGTGCAGAGTGAGATAATAACTATTAACAGCTATAAAATAAGAAGCGAAAATACGTTGAAACTCGACTTCTAGATTCGCGAGACTTTGCAGAGCTTCGAAACTCTCGTGTTTCAAACCTAATAAAAAGTTGTAGAGGGAGAATTACATTGCGAGATCTGTTAAGGAAAATCGTATCGTTGTAATGGGATTATTTCAGCGAGGGAAATTCCGTGTTGCGTGTAACGCGTTGCAAAGCCATGAGCTTTCTTTCAGGTTAATATACATAATCGCCTTATCGAACTTTCCATCTCACACGTGAATTTTGCATTTCAATCTTCTTACTTGCAGTCCAGTCCAGTTTAGTGTGACTAAGCTAAATGTTTCAGCCCTTCCAGGTAGAATATGTTTTATAGAGAGACGTACAACTCTATGAAGGGGAGATCAATAAATTTAGTTATCTTTAAATCACTGACAATTATTTCATCGACAACGATTTCACCGACAGCGAATTCACCGGCAATGTCTATCAAAGTTTATTTACCGATACACCGAGTGAAATCACCCACAATCATTTCTCCAATATTCTCCTTTGTTGATAATTATCATGCTTGCCACTACATGTTATCGTTGATTATATGTCTTTATTTACACATTCGTTTACGCGCATAACGAGATAAACGAAGAAACGAAAATGATATGTTGTCATGATGTATTGTTAAATTACTAAATAACACGAGTTATATATCTACCTACATGAAAGCTTCTAAATATCAATTATAATTCATGAAAGCACACAAGCTATTTTGCTATACACAAATAGAATTATAAGGAAATGATACGTGCTAATGATTTAACGAAATCTATTCCTCTGTACATTTGACATTTCTGTATTATTACTTGTGTACTTTCTGCTCTTGTTTACGTCATCGGAAGTAAAAATACGTTAAGCGAATCAGCTAATCTATTTGAGCGATTCAATGGCTCGGTCTTCTCTTATGCGACTGCCAAGTAGAAGATAAGTTCTTGATTATATAACATTTTATAACATCCAAATCAACTATTTTTTTTCTTTTTCTTTTTCTTTTCTTTTTCTTTCTCTTTTTCTTGTTTTCCCCCTTTTTCTTTTTCTTTTCTTTTTTACGTGGGGGAAATCCGCTCGGACACGAAGCCACTTCTTAAGTGGCGTGGTAGTGAACATCCAAATTAACTGGGGCACTAATTAGCTGAAGCTTCTAGTCAAACCAGGTATCAGTCTTTGTACGCAAAGGCATTCATTACAATCGTTTAAAGTTTGAAGAGACACCGTTACAAATTCGTGATATAAGAGAAAGCGATTCAAAACTCGGATTCATTTGTTGGAACGACGCCGTGGGCAAAAGCACATAATGGAAAACTTTCTTCCAAGACCAATTGATAGCGCTGACGTAATTAAAATGTGACGATATTGCCAGCGACGTTTCTCCAAATAGACGACTGACTTATTTACGAATTGCCGTAACACGATTGCCGCTGGTAATACGGTTAGTAATCACTTTATTGAATTTTCGCTTGACGTGACATCGTCGAGTTCCTAGAGAGATTCTTATCCCTTGTAAAACTATGTTTCTGCAACGACTGTATTTGTCGAATTACCGTTCGTGAACAAATCCTTCTCTTTATCACGTGTAATAGATTCTTCTTTTTAAGTTTTAATTTACATTGGTAATTTTCTATAATTTATTATTCGAATATGGTAATTTTTTCTTAAAAAGTTTGCTTTTTCTACAATTATTTTACTACAAAACCCATCAAAAACATGATGTATGTATATATACCCTCAAATATTATCGGTTTATTCTCAAGCTATAGTTCAATTTCGGAAATTGTCGATTAAAATCATAAAAAAAAAAACACAGAAAGTTCGTTAAAATATGCGATTTTCCAATCAAGATATAGAATTTATTCGAGTAATATAGATTACAGTAGCGATGGTGACGGCAACGATGAATGGACTGATTCTTCGTGCGAAAATAAATTGGAAGCGCAGAAGGATGCATTGTTTCAGGGAATATCGATTTTCAAGCATGGTTTTAAAGTACGTGTGCGCGTGACTAGGTTTGTTAATTAATGCCGCTCCCAGGTTTTCAATATATAAATGTGACACCTACATATCTTTAATCTGAAAACAATTGGACTAACAATTTCGTTAAATTTAAACCAATATTTATCTTTTTAAACGCAACAATATTTTTAATGACAACTTCACGTGTAAATCAAGTGCATACATATTCGATCGTTCTTGAAAACCTGATTCTCTGCGAAGAGAAAAAATCCTTGAATAAAGATTTGATCTACGTTTTATATGCTACGTTTTACATCCACCTCTTTTCAGATATACCTCTCTATTTAAAATCATAGATCGTCACACTCTATAGGTATTTCCTTGAAAAGGTTAAAGTCGTTCTGTATAAAACCCAATTCAAAGGGGAAGGAAATTCTGCGAAAAATTCTTTCAGATTTCCCTATGTTTGAGCTCGAATCAAAGCAATCCTGTATAATAGGATAGGATGATAGGATGATTCTGTATTATTCCTTGTGTACTTTCTGTTCCTGTTATTTACAATAGGATGATTATGCGTTTGACTTCTCATAGAATCTTTCTGATTCCGTATGATATCATCAGTGTTTTTGAAATATGTTATTAATGTCGTAACGTCAACCGTTTCCAGTGCAAATTCAATTTTGAATCGCAATTTCCATGTTTGCGTGGCAAAAGCGTAAAATCGATAACGCACGCAAACATGTCTTCTTTGCTAATGGCGTACTATAAATATAAATATTTGAATAAATATTGCGAATTTCATATTGTTAAAAGATTTATACTATTTGTTCGTAAATAATCGTCGGATCTATATTTAAGTTGAAACTGCTGCATTAGATCTCTTTTCTTACTTAAAATTATTTGGATTGGTAACTTGGATGCAACATGTAATTTATTCTTCTTTTATAAATAGTGTACAGAAGATACCAATTCAGAGAAATGGAAGGAAAGTCTAAAAGCAAAGAAAATCTACAGGAAGATAAAACGTTCGAGCCTTGACAGGCTATATAAGATGCTAAGTAATCTTCCTAGTCCTGCAGTTCTTTCTATTTTCATCAATAATTATTGGTATATGTTAGGAATGCAATTAGAATTTTTGTCCTCAAGCAAAGTATAATTTCAATTTTGTATGTAAACCAAAATATTAAATATCAAATAACCATCAAATGAAATTATATTGTATGGACTACTGTTTCTTTAAATATTTGAATATTTGGTAAATATTGTTTATTTAAATATTTTAAATTGCATGAAAAAAAATGATGCAAATAAATCATATGGCATTTTAACTAAAGAGACCAATATCTATTTAACTGTGATTAAATCGTCACCGTTTAACGCTCTATCTCTTTTATTAACTGTGCCTTGTTAAACTACAGAGGATTACAGAGGATGCGTTTTTTTGATAAACAAACGTTCTGACAAATACGGCAGCAAAATCAGATATGTAGATTCTTACAACAGCAGTTATATTGTATGAATTCCGTTTTTCAGAAGCTTTATTTGTGAAACGACAATTCGCCAGAGTACGGATTCACTGTAGTTATAGCTGTAGGATCTCTATCTAGTTGACAGATCTGCTTTACGTAAAGAATTCCTGTCTCTTGTTATACTTTATCGCGATACTCTCCTCACCTTATACGCTTTGTCGAGGAAAGCAATATCGCTACATATCTCGGCTCCGGTTACAATAATTAGTTTCCGCCTAACCTGTTAGAACCGCGTAGCACGCACTCTACTCTCGTTTATTAAACATTCAGGCCATCTGATCGCATGCGACGAGTTTTATGTTAATCCCGACCAATTACAATATCTTTCTCTCGTTTACAAGGGACGACGAGACTGGCAGTTGCGTGCTTTCCAAAGCAAAAGCCGCGATATCTGCATGATAACTTAACCTCAACCGATTTTGTTGTACGATTCTCAAGTGGACTTCGTTTGTACCATTTTCGTAACAAAAATAGAATATCTGGAACACAGCATTCCGTTATGCGATATTGTCAATTTCTAACATCTGAAACATCAGAGATAATTTTTTCCCTACAGTTGTAAATTTGTATGAAAAATTACGAACGTAAAGGTGTTTGGCGCATGTACAGTTCTCCCCGCCCCCCCTCCCCCCCTCCAACCTTAATTTGCGTAGACATGCTAGAAAGATCCACTTTTCCACGGTGAAACTGTGTGTATTGTAATTTCATTTTGACAATGGTCCAACATCCTACTATGCATAAATTTAATATTAATATAAGCAGGTTTCATGCCAAGTATTACATCTAACGTATAAGCACAAGCCCTGGTTTTAAATGCCTTGTAGTAACACCGAATAGATTATTCAGTTGGATGTCTGACTCAACATCAATATTTTACTTAGATGATAATACGTCGAGAGCATGTTGGTGGATGGAATGGGAGATGAATGAAGGCTTACTTCTGTAAAATACATAAAATACAAGTCGGAATGAATTTTGCCGCTTGGGGACAGAAAAAGAGCTGACTGATACTGTCATACACCTGAATTTATAAAATTTTGAAAATCGATGTAACCTTTGAACTTTATCGTATTTTGTTTCATAGCACAAATTATTCTTCCCGAAATGTACGTTTAGTGTTATAATATATTTGACCAATGGTTCTCAAATACTAGTTTTGCAAAAGCAATGGTAGAATTGGAGCAATTCTTTCTTCTTTCATTCTTTGAATGACCTGGATTTTCGAGTAGTCTAGTGACGATTGATCCGTACAATTAATCGATTTCTTTTTATTACAGAACTGCAAGAAATTCCGCGTTGGACGCCGATGTTGCGAGTTCCAATGCCTGGATGAGGTTGGCACTGAGTATTGGTCCGGATCTGATGTGGTTATCGTCAATGGTTCACCTAAACTTGAAAAACATAGTGTATTGTGGACGCTGAGCTTAGTGATGGTAATTGTAATATTTTAATTTCTCAATAAAGATTCCGATGGCGCCATTAACAAAATTCGTACCTTATAAACATCGACGATTAGCTTCAGCCATCGGGAAAAAAAGTAGTGTACAATTTAGTGTGTTAACGAAGAATCATTTGTAACTGAATAATTATACCTCGAGAAGATTATGCCTGAGTAATTATATTTATTCTTATTTTCTTCCCCTTTATTTCATTTGAATAGATTTTTGTATTCAAAGAGCGAGGTATGGTTATATCAGACGGGTTAATTTGTTTTTACATATGTCAAAAGAATGAAAGGAGATGACGATGAATCGGTGACAGGTAGAAAATTGTAATCTGTTGTATTTCCATGGTACTGTAGTTGATTATATTTTGTTCAATATTATTCATATTCTATCATGTAATTTGGGAATATACATACATATACATATATGAAAATATAGTGGTATACTTATCCCCTAATCTTTGTGATTTCTATGAAACTTTTATGATTCATTGTCACTTGTATGAAGGATGGAAATATAAAAAATTCATAAAATTATTAATAATATTTACAAAGAAAAAGTGAGCTGTTGGATATACAGGGTGGTTGGTAACTGGTAAAAAATAGAAGTCGAAAATATACAAATTTTTCATTTGAGGCTTTGTTTTCGAGAAAATCGACTTTGAATTTTCGCTCGGTACGCGTGCACTTTATCACGTTTCGTTATAACGGATTTTATTGTAGATTGTGTTTCGATTGACGTTATGTTGATAAACCCTTCCAATATGTTGCACGCGTTGCACGCATACCGATCAAAAATTTAAAGTCGATTTTCTCGAGAATAAAGTCTCGAACGAAAAATTTTTATTCTATATTTTCGACTTCTTTTTTCGAGTAGAATCACCAATTTTCCGCTTGTACTATCAATTACCAACCAGCCTGTATGACAAAATTCTATTTTAGACACGAAACTCGCCACGAGTGGCTATTTTGTTTACGAAATTAAACAAATTTAATAAATGAAATGGCAAGGAAGGAACTACAAGTGACCGTCAAACTATTTTTATGCTTGAAAAGTAATTCGCAAAGTAATATAAAATAATACTACTGATTTGTGTCTCTTTCAGAATTTTTTCTTAATCTCTTGTTTTTTCCCTTCAAATTTATTATTTATTATTTATTCGGTGTCACGAAAACCGATTAAATATTAAATATCTTAAATATAGATTGAAATGAAAGCTTGTCAGTTCTCGTTCAGTTGTCACTTCAAAGTCGTTAGTTCAAAGGTTCTCGTACATCATAAAGCAAGGGATCAAATCTTTAACTTATTACAAATTAAATCTTTTATTGTAATTGCGAAAATTATGAAAGTACCAAGCGAAACAAGTAGGGAACATGAACTGCTCAACGAACCAAAGAACGGCTCAGTGACAAAATTAATAAAGTAAGCATCATAAATATTACAACATTATACTCTTACATCACATAATAGTTCTCTATACAAAAGATATATAGCGAATCGACTTTTCACAACGATAAGAATCAACAGAACCAATTAAGACCAGGCGAAACTCTCATAAGACAACAATATCAGAGGGATCAAATCAGCGATTTTAATCTATGTTACAAATTATAGATATCAAGAAAAATTGCTCTTTTCACGAAAATTATGCTGATGACACACTCACAATGCATTTTATATTTGGTAGTCGGATGTGCTCGTGGCCATCAGGAGTATAAAGACGACGTTTTTAGAAAATGACGGCGCTGTCGGGTTTTAAAAGCTTTTATTTTTTTCTTCATCATTACGAAGATTGTGATGGAAGAACGTAATGGGGTAAAATCTGACGATTCCTTAATGAAGAATGCTTAAAGAGATTCTATAGAAAACGGTGATCGTTTCGTTGGGTAGTTCATTCGAATTTTGATCAGGATTATTGAGATAGAAGGGTCGAGAGCTTGGTGGAATATCAACTTTGACGCTTCAACGCTTCATCTCTTTTCAAGCTCACCAGTCACGAACCATGGTTCACTGAATATATCTTTTTAGAAAATCCTTTTTGGATTTTCGTACGAGAAACATGGTATGTTTGACAAGGGATTTTCTTTTGAGGCAATTTAGAGTGACAAAAAGGTCTTTCTGTTAGCTAGCTTGTCGTTAAAAATGTTTTATTAATAACGTAAATGGAACGAGTATTTACGAATTTAAATAGAATATGACCAAATGGAATATATATCTTCTCTTCGACTTTCATAAGCTGAAAGCCCCGTATCTAAATTTTATCTTAATTATTTGAAGCAAAAGGTATGTTCTTTTATCTTCTTTTAGTTGTAACATTCACTATACTATGCTTTGTTTATATGCTAAAGCACATATTTTATGAGTTAAGGAATAAATTAGATATGGGGGGACTATATTGTTAGATTGTTAAATGTGACTAAATGGAACTCATAGTTTATTAAAAACTACGGGATAAATACGTATAAATGTTGTAGTCGTTGTAATCTATTATTGTGCTATTATAGGTATACGTGTGTACTATAGAAGGACCACCCTATTAGGTACTGACAGCTTTCTTCTAACATAATATTTCCATAGAATCTTATAATCTTTTTCCTCTCATTGTCTCCGAATAAGAAGTGTGTAATAAATGTTCGAATTTCGGTGTGTTGAGAAAGCTGCTCGGTTAAGTTTCTGACTACAAAAATGGTCTTTTTGTATCAGAAAGAACGAAAATAAATGTTCGGCAACGAGTTTTTTTTTCTTTTTTTTTTTTAAGATTTTTATTTTTACGTGTCAAGTATAGGGAAGAAGTAGTGATCTCTCTTTTATCGATGAAATCATGTTAGGCGAACGTAGTAAATGGCTTCTGCAGTATCACGGAACTATTCGTATTACTCGATTAACTGAGTTCCCCTGAGTCAGTGGTTCTCAATTCTTGAAGCATTTATTTATCGATTAGGGAATAGTTCTAAATCTTTTTCGACTTTCTCCAAAGAATTCTCAAATTGAATATTTAAGACAGCATTTAATGAATTCAAAATGAAACACCTTATTTTATTACGTAAAATTAAAATAACATACTACAAGGAATGTCAGTAATTTGGTATTTCTCTATGCCAATTTCCTTAAAATTTGTATCAAATTTAAATGTACCTTTTGTTACTAATCTGAAAATGATTACTGTTTCCAATAATATAAGAAATAATACCTTAAAAATCGCTCAAGAAGTACGCAAAATACTTTGAAGGTAACCGAGCCAAAAAAAAAAAATAATAAAAAACATAAGAAAATAAAAAAAGTATAAAAAAGAAATAAATAAATTTAATAGTAAATACGTAGGTGAAACACTTGCTGAAGTTTGCATCACTCGACACGAGCGAACCGTTCGGAAAGAAAACGCGTTCAGCCCCCAAGGCTGTGGAATTGGGATCACTCAATTAACTCCGTTCGAATCTATCTTGAATTAATTCTCGTTTAACGACCTGTGCGTATTCAACATCATATCATTTCCGACCATATCGTTCCCAGAAGATGAAACAGCACGGTAAAACAGATGTGAATACCTATCACGAGCGAAACAGAAATGCGAAGATCCTTTGGAACGATAATAATAAAATTGCATGCATAGGAACCATGGATGGAACGCAAGGCAAAGGTGTAGATGGTATTATAAGCTTTGAAACGAGCGTATAGGACGAGAGAAATTGATCAAAAAATTGAGTTAAGCCCTTTGAAGTTAGGAACAACATACTTTGATGTTTTGTTTAAAGGAGAGATATTGAGCTGTGCAAAAATTGTATAGGATCTCTGAAGGTAAATAAAATTTTGTTGCTGAGTAAATAAACGAGATTTCAAGTTTCTCTTGAATATTGGAAATTTAAAGGTTTTGATGGTATTTTATCGTTATATTACTTCAAAATTTTAAAGGACCAAATCACATGGCTGAAATTTTTAAAGTCTTTCTATATCTTTGAGGAAGTAAGATAAGGTTGATAGATGATCGTTGTTGGTACTTAACCGAGTATGGTCATATTTTTTATTTATTAGAATATTTACAATCAATTCTCGTTGAGAATTTTCAGTAACTTAATTTGGCGTGATACAATGACATGGATTATAATAGCTTTATATTGTTGATTCTAGTAGAACTAAGGATTTAATCTAGTGGGTATTTTCTTTTTAGTCTGCGGATCTGGTCCGTCGTGTCCAGTAGTTGGGTGACTAGTGGGTTGTGGTGGTTGTTGACTCTTGTGTTATATCTGCTTCTGGACTTGTGTATTTCATCTTTGACTGTAGGTATCTTGAGGTCACGGTGGATTGTTTCGTTGGTAACATACCAGGGTGCATTTAATAGGGATCTTAGCGTTTTCGATTAGAAGCGTTGGAGTATTTCAATGTTGGAGTTACTTGCTGTTCCCCATAGTTGGATTCCGTAGGTCCAGACAGGTTTTATTACGGCCTTGAAGAGGATTATTTTGTTCTGTATGTTTAGTTTGGAGCGTCGGCCCGTGAGCCAATAGAATTTTCTTAGTTTTTCCTTTAGTTGCTTTGTTTTTTCTGAGATATATTTTTTCCAGTTCCGCCTGGGCAGGCGACCTAAACGGACGTGCGAAACAGTGCTCCAGTGAAAGTGCGGCAAGAGAGAAGAGAAAGGGACAAAGTTAACGCCAAAAATAGACAAAACGTGGAATAATGCAGATTCCACCAATAAAAATAATTAACTCCGGTGAAACATTTTTCATAAATAAAGCTACAGACTCTACATATGCAGAGAAAAATGATGATATTATGGAAACAACACAATCCGACGGGGAACAAAACATACCAATACACCAGGAAGAAAGCTGGACGGTGGCAACCTCCAGTAAAAAACGGAAGGTAACCGCGCTCGCAAGCGCGAGGAAAATCGATACATACGAAAAAAAACAATGGCTACAAGATATCAAGCTGCACAATCCATTCAGCGCACTGCCAGAAGAGGCAGCAACGGACCCAACGGAAAGTCCGACAAACCGTACTCACAAACCGCCATCGATATACATTGACGCAAAAATAATTGACCCCCTCATCGAACTACTAAACAACATCGCAGGGAAAGACAACTATATCATCAAACAGATAAAAATAGACCAGGTGAAAGTGCAAACCAACACCCCAGAAATATTCAGAAAAATTACAAGGTCACTAAAGGAAAAAAACGCAGCATATCACACTTTTCAGCTCAAAACCGGCAAAAGCTACAAAGCAGTAATCAGGGGACTACACCCAAAAACAAATACCGGAAAAATAAGTGAAGAACTGGCAAAAATCGGACACCAGGTAAGGTCAATTAATAACATCAACAAATACGATACCAAACAACCATTACCGCTATTCCTAGTTGAACTAGAACCCAAAAACACCAACAAAGAAATATACGGTATAGAAAAATTACTAAACACAATAGTAAAAGTGGAGCCACCCAGACATAAAAAAGAAATCCCACAATGCATAAGGTGCCAACAATACGGACACACTAAAAACTATTGCAATAGAACCCCGGCATGCGTTAAATGCGCAAGAAATCATCTCACGACACACTGCCCATCCACGGGAAAAATTGAGGAGGTTAAATGCTACAAGTGTAACGGAAACCACCCAGCCAGCTATAAAGGATGTGAAGTAAGAAAACAATTACAACGTAAACTGTTCCCGCCCCTACGAAGCAGAACAATCACTAACACACAAGCCCAACAGGACAGCACAAATCCTGAAATAATTCCAAGTACAGAGCAAGCAACAAACACCAAACCTATCAGCACCAACACCATTGGTGGTCTAAGCTATGCTCAAATAACCAGCCAATCAACACATACACACAACCAATACCACAGCAATAGTAGCAATGACACTGCAGAAATCAAAGAACTGCTCAAACAATCCATAAAGAACACCGAAATGCTAACCAGAATGATAAGCGAACAAAACGCAGTACTAAAACAGCAAACTCAACAAATCACAGTCATGCTACAACTAATTACAAACGTGCTAAGCAACAAATAAAAACGGACACTCTAAAAATAGCAGCCTGGAACTCAAACGGCCTGCAACAACGGGCCCTCGAAATTAAAACATTCATATACAATAACAATATAGACATACTACTTGTCTCAGAAACACACTTCACTACAAAAAGCTACTTGAAAATACCATACTACACCATATGTGATACCAAACACCCCTCAGGAAAAGCTCACGGAGGGACAGCAGTGATAGTCAGAAACGATATCAAACATTATCTACACAGCCAAGTTAACAAAGAATATTTACAAGCAACCACTGTTACAGTTCAAACTAGCAGCAACTACTTCCAGTTGTCAGCAGTATATGTGCCTCCGCGACACAAAATAACAACACAAATGTGGGAAGAATACTTTCAGGACCTAGGGGACAAGTACATCGCAGCGGGAGACTACAACTCAAAGCACACGCTTTGGGGGTCAAGAAACATTACACCTCGAGGCAGAACACTGGAAAAATACATTAGAAATAATAACCTCAATATATTATCCACAGGAACACCGATACATTGGCCGACTGACCTGAACAAAAAACCAGATCTTCTGGACTTTGCAGTTACAAGGGGACTAAACACAAATAAACTAAAAATAACACCCAACCTCGAGCTCAGCTCCGATCATACACCCATAATAATTGAATACAGAAACAAACCAATACACTATAGCAAACCAGAAACACTATGCAATAAAACCACCAAATGGCAAACTTTCAAACAAATAATAGAAAGCAAAATAAACTGCAACATCCCGTTAAAAACTCCTGAACACATAGAAGAGGCAGTAGCAACATTGACAGCAACTATTCAAGAAGCAGCAAGGACAACCACTACACCCGAATCAACCAGCAGACAAACAATAACAATCCCGCAAGAAATACTCGACAAAATCAAAGAAAAAAGAAAAGCAAAAGCAAAATGGCAAAAATACAGAACCCGAGAAAACAAAAAACACTTAAACAAACTTGCAAAGGAAATAAAAAACAAAATAAAGGAGCACAACGATAACGAATTCGCAAAGTTCATAGGGACACTCTCCACACACGAGAACACCAACTATTCACTATGGAAAGCCACGAAAAAGATAAGGAAGCCAATAATACCCGTCCCGGCAATCAGAAAAGCAGATAACACATGGGCAAGAAGCAACGAAGAACAAGCTGAAGAATTCTCCACCCACCTCTGCAATACATTCACACCACACATTATCAACAACAGCAACCTCAAAAGTCATACGGAGGAGGATCCGGAAACCACTATTACCACAACCAACAAGGAATACACCATACCTAAAACATCAGCACAAGAAATTAGAAACATAATTGATAAAACAAAAAACAACAAAGCGCCAGGAATCGACTTAATCAATGGTAAAATCTTGAAAAACCTCCCGCCAAAAGCAATAAGCCTAATGACAATAATATTCAATGCAATTCTAAGAATTCAATACTTCCCCAAACCATGGAAATTAGCACAGATCAAAATGTTACATAAACCAGGCAAAGACCCGCACCAAACTGCATCTTACAGACCAATATCACTACTACCAGTATTTTCCAAAATACTGGAAAAGATAATATACGACCGCATAAAACCAATAATAGAGACAAAAAAACTAATACCGGATCACCAATTTGGTTTCAGAAACAAACACTCCACGATAGAGCAAATGCACAGGCTTATAAACGAAATAATAGTAGCACTAGAAAACAAGGAATACTGCACAGCCCTCTTTATAGACATAGAGAAAGCATTCGATAAAATTAACCATGAAAGTCTACTACAAACAATTAGGAAACAATTCCCGGAGCAAATACACCACTTAATAAAATCCTACCTAAGCAGCAGAACCTTCGTAATAAAAATCAAGGACACACATTCTCAAGTTAAAGACATCAAGGCCGGGGTACCACAAGGAAGCGTCCTAGGCCCAATACTATACACATTATACACGGCGAACATACTAACAACTACCAACAGCACAGTATTGACATTCGCGGACGACACAGCTATACTAGTCAGGCATACTAACCCAGAAACGGCAGTCAAAATACTACAAGAACATATCATAAAAATAGAAAATTGGCTACAAGAAAAACAAATAAAAGCAAACCCCAATAAATGCTACCATATTACATTCACGCTACGAAAAAAGATACCACCAAACATCCTATTGAACGGCACGCATATAACGCAAACAAAGCATGTCAAATACCTAGGACTCCACTTAGATCAAAAATTCACCTGGAAACTACACATCAAATCAATAGTAGAAAAAATACAGAAAACAAGGAGACAAATGCATTGGCTAACAAGCCAAAAATCCAAACTAAGCACTGAAAATAAATTAAAAATATATAAAACGATCATAAAACCAATCTGGACGTACGGAATACCACTATGGGGGACGGCAGCAATGAGCCATATAAACAAAATAGAGGTAATACAGGCTAAAATCCTCAGAACAATAGTAAACGGACCTTGGTACGTCAGAAACGAAGATATACGAAGGGACCTGGGAATGCCAAAGGTCAAGGAAGAAATTAGCAGATACTCCGAGAAATACAAATCAAGAATAGCAACACACATAAACCGGCTAGCTGCGGAAACATACAAAACCATAAATATGGACAGAAGACTAAAAAGGAAGCACCCAGCAGACCTTATAAAGGACATAACCTAACAGTCACGAGGATGGTACCCCGCTGGGGGTAGCCACCAACATGTTAATTTAACCGTTAAAAAATTCCACCAAATGTCCAAATTGGACAAATTGTGAATTTTAATAAATAAAAAAAAAATATATATATTTTTTTTTCCAAGTTAGCCTCCTGTCTAGGGTCATGCCCAGGTATCTTACGGAGTCCCTTGCTTAGGATTATTGTGTTGTTAATGGTGACCTGGGGGCAGGTTTGTTTTCGGAGCGTGAAGGTTACATGGGAGGAATTTTTTGCGTTTATTTTAAAACTCCATTTTTGGAACCACTTTTCCACGGAGTCGAGACTTCGCTGGAGAGTGGATGAGGCAATTGCCGGGTCTGCGTCGGTAGCTAATAGTGCTGTGTCGTCGGCAAATGTTGCTATTGTTACCTCGTTTGATATGGGTAAGTCGGCAGTGTAGATGGAGAACAGTAGGGGTCCGAGGACACTACCTTGTGGTATGCCGGATTCTATTGGGAATGTTGCGGAAGTGGCGTCTAGACATTTAACTATGAATTGTCTGTTGGTTAGGTAGGATTTTAAGCTGGAGTAGTATGGGTGGGGTAGGATTTTTTTAAGCTTGTAGAGTAGCCCTTCATGCCATACTTTATCGAATGCCTGTTGGATGTCTAGGAATACCGCTGAGCAGCATTTTTTCTTTTCAAGGGTTTGGCTGATCATGTGGGTTATGCGGTGGATTTGCTCTACTGTTGAGTGTTGTTTTCGGAAGCCGAATTGGTGATCTGGGAGTGTTTTCGATTCTTCTAGGAGTGGTAGGAGACGATTCGTGAGCATCCTCTCGAATAGTTTAGACAGGGTAGGTAAAAGACTGATTGGGCGATAGGAGCTGGTTTCATATATTGGTTTACCGGGTTTGGGGATGAGGGGGATCAGTGAGATTTTCCACGCCTTAGGAAAGTGTTCAAGGTGGAGGATGGCGTTAAAGATTGATGCGATGAGTGCAATCCCTTTTATGATAAGTTCCTTGATTGCTTTATTTCCTATTAGGTCGTGACCTGCTGCTTTCTTGGGGTTTAGGCGACTGATTGCTTCTATGATCTCTGCAGAAGTGAAGGGTTCAATAGGAGGGGACATTTGGAAGGGAGTGTGCAGGTATTCGGTGACGTCCGCTGCAGCTATGGAGGAATGGGATTGGAATACTTCAGTCAAGTGTTTGGCAAATAGGTTGGCTTTTTCTATAGGGCTACGCGCCCATCCACCCTGCGGACGGCGGATTGGAGGTATTATTTGTGGGGGGCGCGTTTCCTGGAGGCTTTCCATAGTGAGTAGTTAAATTCGGCTGTGGGGGACAAGCTGGCGAGATATTTGTGAAAACGGTCGTTATTGTAGTTTTTTATAGTTTTGGATTGTTTTCTAGTTGCGTTGTTTAGTTTGCGTTTGTCCTCCGGTGTTCTATGGGTCTGCCATATCCTTCTTAGTCTACGTTTTTCTGCTATTTTTTTTAATATGTACTGGGGGTATTCGTGATTGCTGATGGACGTTTTTGCCGGTGTGGAGACGCGGATAGCGTTTATTATGCTCGCGTTTAGGTATTCCGTGGCTGCTTCGATTTCTTCGTTGGTTTTTAGTGAGGTTGAGGCTGAAGTTGTGTGGGTAAAGACTTCTCTAAAGAGCAACCAGTTGGTGTGTTGGTTATGAATGGAGCCATTAGGTGTATTCTCGATGATAGTTGAACTGACTGTTACTATCACGGGGAATGATCAGAGGAGAGATCAGCCGAGGAATTGATTTGGACGTGTCTTGACGAGATATTTTTAGTTATGAGGAAATCAAGGAGATCGAGTATTTTGTTTGTGTCGGTGGGCCAGTGTGTGGGTTCGTATGTGGTAAGGTAGTTGAAGTTGTTGGTTATTATGCTGTTGAGGAGGTTTTTGCCTCTTACTGTAACCAGTTTGCTACCCCATTGGGTGTGTTTAGCGTTGTAGTCTCCTCCGGCTATGAATCTATTGCCCAGGGTGTCCAGGAAGTTGTCGAAGTCTTCTTTGGCGATGGAGTGTCTGGGAGGGCAGTATACAGCTGAAGTGGTGATTGTACCATGACAGTCTTCTATTGCTACGTTTGTTGCTTGGAGGTAGTCTTTCTGGAATGGTGGAAGTTCGTAGTGCTTAATGTTTGATTTGATTATGATTCCGGTACCGCCGTGGGCCTTTCCGCTGGGGTATTGGGTATGGTAGAACTTGTATCCGTTTATGTTCAGGTAGTTTTTGTCGGTGAAGTGGGTTTCAGATGTGAGCATTATGTCGATTAGCTGGTGTTTTAGGAAGAGTTCTAGTTCAAGTTTGCGTTGCGCTAGACCGTTGGCATTCCACAGAGCTATGCGTCTTGGTTTTATTTTGTGTCGGGGCGTATTAATTTATCCATGATGAGTGTTAATAGCGATAGCAAATTGTTTATTTGCTCTGATTGTTTCTCTATTAGCTTTTCAAGTCTAGAGACGTTGTCTGTATTAGGTGAGGTGGGGGCACTATTTTGGGGAGGATCCCTGTGGCTATTTGGTGTATTTCGAGTGCCTTGTACCGCTTGGGCATAGGAGTTTGAGGGAGTGGTGAATTTGATAGGGTTGGGTGTTTGATTGGTTGGGGGGATTGGGGTAAAGGTGAATTTCGGCGAGCTGGGTGTTTGGTAATTTACCTCTTTTGTTCTAAGTTTGGGGTACTTGTTTGAGTACAGAGTTTTGTAGGCTGAGCAGCCTTTGTAGTTGGCAGGATGGTCACCTTGACAGTGGATGCACTTCGCTGGGGTTTCCGGTGATTTCCTGCATTGGTCGGTGGGGTGTGTTCCTGCACATTTGACGCAGCGGAAGGTATGGTTGCAGTATTTCTGCGTGTGTCCGTATCTTTGGCACCTTTTGCATTGCACTATCCCCTTTTTGATTTGCGGTGGTTCGAATTTTACGATGGCGTTCATTAGGCGACTGGTGTTGTATATTTCCTTGTTGTTGGGTTTCTGTTTTAGGTCAATAAAGAATAAGGATAACGGGTCTTTCGTGACTCTATGCCTTATGTTGCTGACATTGATGACTTCGTGGCCGAGCTTAGATAGTTCGGTTTTTAACTCTTCGATGTCTGCGGAGTGGTGGATGTTTCGTAGCACCACCCGAAAGGGTCTTTCTTCTTTGAGTTGATAGGTGTGGAAATTGGCTTTCAGGGCGCTAAGTATCTTGGTAAGCTTCCTGTAGGCTTCTGGGTTCGCCGGCAGGATTTTGACTTTGTTGTTGGTTATCTTCAAGTTGTAGTCCTCCTTGGAGATATCTCTCTCTAACGACTTGATCATTGTCTGGATGTCGATGACATCATTAACAAATATTGGTGGGGGAGGGGGGCTTCTCTGTGCGTGATGGTTTGACGGCGGGTCTGCGATTTCCATGGCGTCGTTTGAGGATTCCAATACTGCGAACCTGTTGTGAGTGTTAATTTGTGTTGATAGCTGTTCGTTCGAGTTAGTGTTTGATGGTTCAATTTTGCGTTTTTTCGCCTTATTGGCGTCGTTGGCACGGGGGATCTGCTACACTTCTGCCGCGGAGGGGGTAGCGCGGGGTAGTTGTGTGTTAGTTCAGGCGAGCCTGGACGTGATTGCTGGGCCATCATCGAGCTAGCTATTTCAATATAAATAACTAGTCGTGAGGCTATGAGGCAAGGTTCGGGTTGGGGTTAGGTGCGTAGGCTTTTCTTCTCTCTGGCGGATAGGAAACACTTGGGAGGATAGGAGCACGTTGTGTTCACTTTCGATGGTTGGGTGACACGTGTTACTTTCGAACTTCACTGGGCACTAGAGACACGTCTGCACGCTTCAGCACTCAACAGCGAACTGAGTATGGTCATATAGTCGATTAAATGAAATTTCTATTCTTTCAGATATATATCATCAAATATATATTATATATCAATGTTAATTGTTATCTGTGTTGGCGTAGTGAATAAACACATTGATGTTCGGTGTTTCGATTATCAGAATTATAATCGATGTTAAATGTATAGAGTGTCAAAAAATTATTTGTTATAGCTGTGGAAGATGGAGACCTGTTAGAGAAAATGGATCATGAAATTGATCTTGAGTATAATTTTCAGACAAAATTTTTTATTGCATCGTAAAGTACTGATCACGAGAAACGAAAGTTTCAGAAAACCCCTGGATCGTAAATGATTCGTTCTTTTGAAAAAAGCTGTTTAAAATTTCTTATACTAATCCTTATACTAATTGTGTATACTAATTGTATTTAGTATATTATGTTATAAATAATGGTTAATATAAGTATCAAAACAAATAGGCAACAATTAATTAGATAACATCGTAATAACATAATATAATATAATGGGTGTAATCGTATACAGTAAAACTTAGAAAATGTGCTCTGCATGAATTCGGTGAAAATTATCCTTTGTTCCGTGGTATATATAGGCAAAAACGAATGGTAGACCGCAGCATAATAGTTTCCAACCATCCACAATTGTTCTAATTCCTCACTCGACGTCTTTCATGTTCATTCATGTAGGAAAATGTATGTTATCGTTTAATAATAAGCTTTTAAGCGTTTAATAACATCTCGTCGAGTAGAAATTCCACACGAAGCAGTGAGAAAAATAATATTTGAAGAAGATCTATGTTCTCAGCTTCGTCGTGTGCTAGAACTTTGTAGGATAGATTGTATCATGCGATGAAAATTGTATACTTGTAAGTTAAGAAAATTGGAACGAAAATTCACGTTGTCACAAAGATATCTTGTTTTTGGATAGAAATAGTTACCTTACTAACAACATTCTCAATATTAAGGATATCAATATCTTAGATTTAATCAAAGCCGCTGGAATACGCCAGATATTTCATATCTGACTTAAACATGTACAGTGACGAGCGAAAAAAGTAAACACATAAATGTAAAAGACAAATTTTTCAAGTGATCGGTAAAGATTAGGTAACAGTAACTACAAGTTATTATTAACGAAATGTAATAGTTAATTTTCATTAACATTAATAATGTACAAAACATTTTACAAAAATGGACATCTCAAACCATGTTTACAGTTTTGCAGATTAATTATACTCGTCGAATCAAGGTTTCAACATAGTATTTCGTCCACTAGTACTACTTCACGTTTATTATATCCAATAGAATTAACTACTATTTAGGTAAATTATTTTTTGGAATGGTCAAATAATGCTCTTTTCTCATTATACCTTCGACATTCGCTTTTTACATAAAATCAACGGGCTGTGTTTACACTTTTGTCAACTATTGCTTGTCACTGCATATCAAGGAAGATTGAAATATAAAGTAATTCGCACAAAAAAGTAGATATTAGTATTGATGTTATTGTATTCCATATTTGACCTTAAAATATGAATCAAATATGAAAAATCAGTCTAAGTATTAATGAAATTTCAAACATTTTTTCTAAAAGAACGGAACTTTCCTTTCTAATGAGCACTATATGATGCAATAGAAAAACAATTTGACACTGAAAATTGTGGTCAAGATCAATTTTGCGCTACACTTATTTAACCAATTTTCATCAAATCGAAGGTGTAGAATTTTTGACACATTGTACATAGGTGTATATCAATGTGTATATTGATACACATACTCTGTATGTGCATATCCGTGGAATATATATCCGTTTTTCGAAGCAAAATGTTATCTACCTGTTCAAAAGAGCAAAGCAAAAACACTACATAGAGGGTTTGTTACTGTTGACACTCTGTATTTCCGTGCGCAAAGTATCCAACCAGTAGATTTTTACGAGCGAGCGAGCAACGATTACAATTTCCAAGCTATACATATATCTTATATTGTCCTGCATATATTTCCTATTATTACATAATTTTGTCAGCGATTTCGGACCTCACGTTGCACTGTACTGTGTGAAAATATTTCAATTTATGTAAAACTATTTATAAACTGCAAACTTTTGTCAGTAGGCAATTCGATAAAGACTTCCGGCTCCTCGGGATGGTGCGAATATTTCAATGTCCCTAAGTGCCAAACCGTTGGTTCGTGACACACCTTTACGCGTCCCTCGCTCGCTGTGCTCGCCCGATAAATATAGCCTAACCTAAAACCAATCCCTCTTGCGTTCGTTATCCGATAAGGAGGCGACTAATTCCAAATTTGCGAACGTGTCGGATCGGTTGTGAGGTTGCACTAGATTCTTACGAGCGAGGGGAGCGAGCGATCAACGATTACAATTTCCAAGCTATACATATATCTTATATTGTCCTGCATATATTTCCTATTATTACCTAATTTTGTCAGCAATTTCAGACCTCACGTTGCACTGTACTCTGTGAAAATATTACTATTAATGTAAAACTATTGTTAAACTGTAAACTTTTGTCAGTAGGCAACTCGATAAAGACTTCCGACTCCTCGGGCAGGTGCGAATACTTCAATGTCCCTATGTGCCAAACCGTTGGTTCGTGACACACCATTACGCGTCCCTCGCTCGCTGCGCTCGCTCGAAAACTATAGCCTAGCGTAAAACCAATCCCTCTTGCGTTCGTTATCCGATAAGGAGGAGAAACATTTCAAATTTGCGAACGTGTCGGATCGGCTGCGAGGTTGGACTAGATTTTTACGAGCGAGCGGAACGAGCGAGCAACGATTACAATTTCCAAGCTATACATATACCTTATGGTGCCATGCATATATTTCCTGTTATTACCTTAATTTGTCAGCGATTTCGGACCTCACGTTGCAACTGTACTATGTGCAAATATTACTATTTATGTAAAACTATTGATAAACTGTAAACATTTGTCAGTAGGCAACGCGATAAAGACTTCCGACTCCTCGGGCAGGTGCGAATATTTCAATGTCCCTATGTGCCAAACCGTTGGTTCGTGACACACCTTTACGCGACCCTCGCTCGCTGCGCTCGCTTGAAAACTATAGCCTAACCTAAAACCAATATCTCTTACGTTCGCCATTCGATAAGGAGGGGACTAATTTCAAATTTGCGAACGTGTCGGATCGGTTGGGAGGTTGGACTAGATTTTTACGAGCGAGCGGAGCGAGCGAGCAACGATTACAATTTCCAAGCTACACATATATCTTATATTGTCCTGCATATATTTCCTATTATTACCTAATTTTGTCAGCAATTTCAGACCTCACGTTGCACTGTACTCTGTGAAAATATTACTATTAATGTAAAACTATTGTTAAACTGTAAACTTTTGTCAGTAGGCAACTCTATAAAGACTTCCGACTCCTCGGCCTGGTGCGAATGTTTCAATGTCCCTATGTGCCAAACCGTTGGTTCGTGACACACCTTTACGCGTCCCTCGCTCGCTGTGCTCGCCCGATAACTATATCCTAGCGTAAAACCAATCCCTCTTGCGTTCGTTATCCGATAAGGAGGGGACTAATTTCAAATTTGCGAACGTGTCGGATCGGCTGCGAGGTTGGTCTAGATTTTTACGAGCGAGCGGAGCGAGCGAGCAACGATTACAATTTCCAAGCTATACATATATCTTATATTGCCCTGCATATATTTCCTATTATTACCTCAATTTGTCAGCGATTTCGGACCTCACGTTGCACTGTAATGTGTGGAAATATTACTATTTATGTAAAACTATTGATAAACTGTAAACATTTGTCAGTAGGCAATTCGATAAAGACTTCCGACACCTCGGGCTGCTGCGAATACTTCAATGTCCCTATGTGCCAAACCGTTGGTTCGTGACACACCTTTACGCGACCCTCGCTCGCTGCGCTCGCTTGACAACTATAGCCTAACATAAAACCAATAACTCTTACGGTCGCCATTCGATAAGGAGGGGACTAATTTCAAATTTGCGAACGTGTCGGATCGGTTGGGAGGTTGGACTAGATTCTTACGAGCGAGCGGAGCGAGCGAGCAACGATTACAATTTCCAAGCTATACATATACCTTATATTGTCCTGCATATATTTCCTATTATTACCTAATTTTGTCAGCGATTTCAGACCTCACGTTGCACTGCACTGTGTGAAAATATTACTATAAATGTAAAACTATTGATAAACTGTAAACTTTTGTCTGTAGGCAACTCTATAAAGACTTCCGACTCCTCGGCTTGGTGCGAATGTTTCAATGTCCCTATGTGCCAAACCGTTGGTTCGTGACACACCTTTACGCGTCCCTCGCTCGCTGTGCTCGCCCGATAATTATATCCTAACCTAAAACCCATCCCTCTTGCGTTCGTTATCCGATAAGGAGGCGACTAATTTCAAATTTGCGAACGTGTCGGATCGGTTGGGAGGTTGGACTAGATTTTTACGAGCGAGCGGAGCGAGCGAGCAACGATTAAAATTTCCAAGCTATACATATACCTTATATTGCTGTGCATATATTTCCCGTTATTACCTTAATTTGCCAGCGATTGCGGACCTCACGTTGCACTGTACTATGTGACAATATTACTATTTATGTAAAACTATTTATAAACTGCAAACTTTTGTCAGTAGGCAATTCGTTAAACACTTCCGGCTCGTCGGGCTGGTGCGAATATTTCAATGTCCCTATGTAACAAACCGTTGGTTCGTGACTCACCTTTACGCGTCCCTCGCTCGCTGCGCTCGCTCGAAAAATATAGCCTAGCGTAAAACCAATCCCTCGTGCGTTCGTTATCCGATAAGGAGGAGACATATTTCAAATTTGCGAAAGTGTCGGATCGGTTGTGATGTTGGACTAGATTCTTACGAGCGAGCGGAGCGAGCGAGCAACGATTAGAATTGCCAAGCTATACATATACCTTATATTGCTGTGCATATATTTCCTGTTATTACCTTAATTTGTCAGCGATTTCGGACATCACGTTGCGCTGTACTGTGTGAAAATATTTCTATTTATGTAAAACTATTGATAAACTGTAAACTTTTGTCTGTAGGCAACTCTATAAAGACTTCCGACTCCTCGGCCTGGTGCGAATGTTTCAATGTCCCTATGTGCCAAACCGTTGGTTCGTGACACACCTTTACGCGTCCCCCGCTCGCTGTGCTCGCCCGATAACTATATCCTAACCTAAAACCCATCGCTCTTGCGTTCGTTATCCGAGAAGGAGGCGACTAATTTCAAATTTGTGAACGTGTCGGATCGGTTGTGAGGTTGTACTAGATTTTTACGAGCGAGCAACGATTACAATTTCCAAGCTATACATATATCTTATATTGTCCTGCATATATTTCCTATTATTACCTCAATTTGTCAACGATTTCGGACCTCACGTTGCACTCTACTGTGTGGAAATATTACTATTTATGTAAAATTATTGATAAACTGTAAACATTTTTCAGTCGGCAATTCGATAAAGCCTTCCGACTCCTCGGGCTGGTGCGAATACTTCAATGTCCCTATGTGCCAAACCGTTGGTTCGTGACACACCATTACGCGTCCCTCGCTCGCTGCGCTCGCTCGAAAACTACAGCCTAGCGTAAAAAAAATCCCTCTTGCGTTCGTTATCCGATAAGGAGGAGACATATTTCAAATTTGCGAACGTGTCGGATCGGCGGCGAGGTTGGACTAGATTCTTACGAGCAAGCGAAGCGAGCGTGCAACGATTAAAATTTCCAAGCTATACATATATCTTATATTGTCCTGCATATTACTACATATATACTTCCTATTATTACCTAATTTTGTCAGCGATTTCGGACCACACGTTGCACTGTACTGTGTGAAAATATTTCTATTTATGTAAAACTATTGATAAACTGTAAACATTTGTCAGTAGGCAACTCGATAAAGACTTCCAACTCCTCGGGCTGGTGCGAATATTTCAATGTCCCTATGTGACAAACCGTTGGTTTGTGACATACCTTTATGCGTCCCTCGCTCGCTGCACTCGCTCGATAACTATAGCCTAACCTAAAACCAATCCCTCTTGCGTTCGTTATGTGATGAGAAGGCGACTAATTTCAAATTTGCGAACGTGTCGGATCGGTTGTGAGGTTGGACTAGATTTTTGCGAGCGAGCGGAGCGAGCGAGCAACGATTAAAATTTCCAAGCTATACATATATCTTATATTGTCCTGCATATTACTACATATATACTTCCTATTATTACCTAATTTTGTCAGCGATTTCGGACCACACGTTGCACTGTACTGTGTGAAAATATTACTATTTATGTAAAACTATTGATAAACTGTAAACTTTTGTCTGTAGGCAACTCGATAAAGACTTCCGAATCCTCGGGCTGGTGCGAATATTGCAATGTCCCTATGTGCCAAACCGATTGTTTGTGACACACCTTTATGCGTCCCTCGCTCGCTGCGCTCACTCGATAACTATAGCCTAGCGTAAAACCAATCCCTCTTGCGTTCGTTATCCGATAAGGAGGAGACATATTTCAAATTTGCGAACCTGTCGGATCGGCTGCGAGGTTGGACTAGATTTTTACGAGCGAGCGGAACGAGCGAGCAACGATTACAATTTCCAAGCTATATATATATTTTATATTGTCCTGCATATATTTCCTATTATTACCTAATTTTGTCAGCGATTTCGGACCTCACGTTGCACTGTACTGTGTGAAAATATTACTATTTATGTAAAACTATTGATAAACTGTAAACTTTTGTCTGTAGGCAATTCGATAAAGACTTCCGAATCCTCGGGCTGGTGCGAATATTGCAATGTCCCTATGTGCCAAACCGTTGGTTCGTGACACACCTTTACGTGTCCCTCGCCCGCAGTGCTCGCCCGATAACTATAGCCTAACCTAAAACAAATATCTCTTACGTTCGACATTCGATAAGGAGGGGACTAATTTCAAATTTGCGAACCTGTCGGATCGGCTGCGAGGTTGTACTAGATTTTTACAAGCGAGCGGAACGAGCGAGCAACGATTACAATTTCCAAGCTATATATATATTTTATATTGTCCTGCATATATTTCCCATTATTACCTAATTTTGTCAGCGATTTCGGACCTCACGTTGCACTGTTCTATGTGGAAATATTACTATTTATGTAAAACTATTGATAAACTGTAAACATTTGTCAGTAGGCAATTCGATAAAGACTTCCGACTCCTCGGTCTGGTGCGAATACTTCAATGTCCCTATGTGCCTAACCGTTGGTTCGTGACACACCTTTACGCGTCCCTCGCTCGCTGCGCTCGCTCGAAAACTATAGCCTAGCGTAAAACCAATCCCTCTTGCGTTCGTTATCCGATAAGGAGGAGACATATTTCAAATTTGCGAACGTGTCGGATCGGCTGCGAGGTTGGACTAGATTTTTACGAGCGAGCGGAGCGAGCGAGCAACGATTAAAATTTCCAAGCTATACATATATCTTATATTGTCCTGCATATATTTCCTATTATTACCTAATTTTGTAAGCGATTTCAGACCTCACGTTGCACTGTACTGTGTGGAAATATTGCTATTTATGTAAAACTATTGATAAACTGTAAACTTTTGTCAGTAGGCAACTCGATAAAGACTTCCGACTCCTCGGGCTGGTGCGAATATTTCAATGTCCCTATGTGTCAAACCGTTGGTTTGTGACATACCTTTATGCGTCCCTCGCTCGCTGCACTCGCTCGATAACTATAGCCTAACCTAAAACCAATCCCTCTTGTGTTCGTTATCCGATAAGAAGGCGACTAATTCCAAATTTGCGAACGTGTCGGATCGGTTGTGAGGTTGGACTAGATTTTTGCGAGCGAGCGGAGCGAGCGAGCAACGATTAAAATTTCCAAGCTATACATATATCTTATATTGTCCTGCATATTACTACATATATACTTCCTATTATTACCTAATTTTGTCAGCGATTTCGGACCTCACGTTGCACTGTACTGTGTGAAAATATTTCTATTTATGTAAAACTATTGATAAACTGTAAACTTTTGTCTGTAGGCAGCTCTATAAATACTTCCGACTCCTCGGCCTGGTGCGAATATTTCAATGTCTCTATGTGCCAAACCGATGGTTTGTGACACACCTTAATGCGTCCCTCGCTCGCTGCGCTCGCTCGATAACTGTAGCCTAACCTGAAACCAATCCCTCTTGCATTCGTTATCCGATAAGGAGGAGACATATTTCAAATTTGCGAACGTGTCGGATCGGCTGCGAGGTTGGACTAGATTTTTACGAGCGAGCGGAGCGAGCGAGCAACGATTACAATTTCCAAGCTATACATATATCTTATATTGTCCTGCATATATTTCCTATTATTACCTAATTTTGTGAGCGATTTCAGACCTCACGTTGTACTGCACTGTGTGAAAATATTACTATTAATGTAAAACCATCGATAAACTGTAAGCTTTTGTCTGTAGGCAACTCTATAAAGACTTCCGACTCCTCGGCCTGGTGCGAATGTTTCAATGTCCCTATGTGCCAAACCGTTGGTTCGTGACACACCTTTACGCGTCCATCGCTCGCTGCGCTCGTTCAAAAACTATAGCCTAGCGTAAAACCAAGCCCTCTTGCGTTCGTTATCCGATAAGGAGGAGACATATTTCAAATTTTCGATCCTGTCGGATCGGCTGCGAGGTTGGACTAGATTTTTACGAGCGAGCGGTACGAGCGAGCAACGATTACAATTTCCAAGCTATACATATATCTTATATTGTCCTGCATATATTTCCTATTATTACCTAATTTTGTCAGCGATTTCGGACCTCACGTTGCACTGTACTGTGTGAAAATATTACTATTTATGTAAAACTATTGATAAACTGTAAACTTTTTTCTGTAGGCAACTCGATAAAGACTTCCGAATCCTCGGGCTGGTGCGAATATTTCAATGTCCCTATGTGCCAAACCGTTGGTTCGTGACACACCTTTACGTGTCCCTCGCCCGCCGTGCTCGCCCGATAACTATAGCCTAACCTAAAACCAATCCCTCCTGCGTTCGTTATCCGATAAGGAGGAGACATATTTCAAATTTGCGAACGTGTCGGATCGGCTGCGAGGTTGGACTAGATTTTTACGAGCGAGCGGAACGAGCGAGCAACGATTACAATTTCCAAGCTATACATATATCTTATATTGTCCTGCATATATTTCCTATTATTACCTAATTTTGTCAGCGATTTCAGACCTCACGTTGCACTGCACTGTGTGAAAATATTACTATAAATGTAAAACTATTGATAAACTGTAAACTTTTGTCAGTAGGCAACTCTATAAAGACTTCCGACTCCTCGGGCAGGTGCGAATGTTTCAATGTCCCTATGTGCCAAACCGTTGGTTCGTGACACACCTTTACGCGTCCCCCGCTCGCTGTGCTCGCCCGATAACTATATCCTAACCTAAAACCCATCGCTCTTGCGTTCGTTATCCGAGAAGGAGGCGACTAATTTCAAATTTGTGAACGTGTCGGATCGGTTGTGAGGTTGGACTAGATTTTTACGAGCGAGCAACGATTACAATTTCCAAGCTATACATATATCTTATATTGTCCTGCATATATTTCCTATTATTACCTCAATTTGTCAACGATTTCGGACCTCACGTTGCACTCTACTGTGTGGAAATATTACTATTTATGTAAAATTATTGATAAACTGTAAACATTTTTCAGTCGGCAATTCGATAAAGCCTTCCGACTCCTCGGGCTGGTGCGAATACTTCAATGTCCCTATGTGCCAAACCGTTGGTTCGTGACACACCATTACGCGTCCCTCGCTCGCTGCGCTCGCTCGAAAACTACAGCCTAGCGTAAAAAAAATCCCTCTTGCGTTCGTTATCCGATAAGGAGGAGACATATTTCAAATTTGCGAACGTGTCGGATCGGCTGCGAGGTTGGACTAGATTCTTACGAGCAAGCGAAGCGAGCGTGCAACGATTAAAATTTCCAAGCTATACATATATCTTATATTGTCCTGCATATTACTACATATATACTTCCTATTATTACCTAATTTTGTCAGCGATTTCGGACCACACGTTGCACTGTACTGTGTGAAAATATTTCTATTTATGTAAAACTATTGATAAACTGTAAACTTTTGTCAGTAGGCAACTCGATAAAGACTTCCGACTCCTCGGGCTGGTGCGAATATTTCAATGTCCCTATGTGACAAACCGTTGGTTTGTGACATACCTTTATGCGTCCCTCGCTCGCTGCGCTCGCTCGATAACTATAGCCTAACCTAAAACCAATCCCTCTTGCGTTCGTTATGTGATGAGAAGGCGACTAATTTCAAATTTGCGAACGTGTCGGATCGGTTGTGAGGTTGGACTAGATTTTTGCGAGCGAGCGGAGCGAGCGAGCAACGATTAAAATTTCCAAGCTATACATATATCTTATATTGTCCTGCATATTACTACATATATACTTCCTATTATTACCTAATTTTGTCAGCGATTTCGGACCACACGTTGCACTGTACTGTGTGAAAATATTACTATTTATGTAAAACTATTGATAAACTGTAAACTTTTGTCTGTAGGCAACTCGATAAAGACTTCCGAATCCTCTGGCTGGTGCGAATATTGCAATGTCCCTATGTGCCAAACCGATTGTTTGTGACACACCTTTATGCGTCCCTCGCTCGCTGCGCTCACTCGATAACTATAGCCTAGCGTAAAACCAATCCCTCTTGCGTTCGTTATCCGATAAGGAGGAGACATATTTCAAATTTGCGAACCTGTCGGATCGGCTGCGAGGTTGGACTAGATTTTTACGAGCGAGCGGAACGAGCGAGCAACGATTACAATTTCCAAGCTATATATATATTTTATATTGTCCTGCATATATTTCCTATTATTACCTAATTTTGTCA
Organism: Bombus terrestris; assembly: GCF_910591885.1. Taxonomy (NCBI): domain Eukaryota; kingdom Metazoa; phylum Arthropoda; class Insecta; order Hymenoptera; family Apidae; genus Bombus; species Bombus terrestris. The sequence continues at coordinate 2,828,258 of NW_025963551.1, read as the reverse complement.
GCGATTTCGGACCTCACGTTGCACTGTACTGTGTGAAAATATTACTATTTATGTAAAACTATTGATAAACTGTAAACTTTTGTCAGTAGGCAATTCGATAAAGACTTCCGAATCCTCGGGCTGGTGCGAATATTGCAATGTCCCTATGTGCCAAACCGTTGGTTCGTGACACACCTTTACGTGTCCCTCGCCCGCAGTGCTCGCCCGATAACTATAGCCTAACCTAAAACAAATATCTCTTACGTTCGACATTCGATAAGGAGGGGACTAATTTCAAATTTGCGAACCTGTCGGATCGGCTGCGAGGTTGTACTAGATTTTTACAAGCGAGCGGAACGAGCGAGCAACGATTACAATTTCCAAGCTATATATATATTTTATATTGTCCTGCATATATTTCCCATTATTACCTAATTTTGTCAGCGATTTCGGACCTCACGTTGCACTGTTCTATGTGGAAATATTACTATTTATGTAAAACTATTGATAAACTGTAAACATTTGTCAGTAGGCAATTCGATAAAGACTTCCGACTCCTCGGTCTGGTGCGAATACTTCAATGTCCCTATGTGCCTAACCGTTGGTTCGTGACACACCATTACGCGTCCCTCGCTCGCTCGAAAACTATAGCCTAGCGTAAAACCAATCCCTCTTGCGTTCGTTATCCGATAAGGAGGAGACATATTTCAAATTTGCGAACGTGTCGGATCGGCTGCGAGGTTGGACTAGATTTTTACGAGCGAGCGGAGCGAGCGAGCAACGATTAAAATTTCCAAGCTATACATATATCTTATATTGTCCTGCATATATTTCCTATTATTACCTAATTTTGTAAGCGATTTCAGACCTCACGTTGCACTGTACTGTGTGGAAATATTGCTATTTATGTAAAACTATTGATAAACTGTAAACTTTTGTCAGTAGGCAACTCGATAAAGACTTCCGACTCCTCGGGCTGGTGCGAATATTTCAATGTCCCTATGTGTCAAACCATTGGTTTGTGACATACCTTTATGCGTCCCTCGCTCGCTGCACTCGCTCGATAACTATAGCCTAACCTAAAACCAATCCCTCTTGTGTTCGTTATCCGATAAGAAGGCGACTAATTTCAAATTTGCGAACGTGTCGGATCGGTTGTGAGGTTGGACTAGATTTTTGCGAGCGAGCGGAGCGAGCGAGCAACGATTAAAATTTCCAAGCTATACATATATCTTATATTGTCCTGCATATTACTACATATATACTTCCTATTATTACCTAATTTTGTCAGCGATTTCGGACCTCACGTTGCACTGTACTGTGTGAAAATATTTCTATTTATGTAAAACTATTGATAAACTGTAAACTTTTGTCTGTAGGCAGCTCTATAAATACTTCCGACTCCTCGGCCTGGTGCGAATATTTCAATGTCTCTATGTGCCAAACCGATGGTTTGTGACACACCTTAATGCGTCCCTCGCTCGCTGCGCTCGCTCGATAACTGTAGCCTAACCTGAAACCAATCCCTCTTGCATTCGTTATCCGATAAGGAGGAGACATATTTCAAATTTGCGAACGTGTCGGATCGGCTGCGAGGTTGGACTAGATTTTTACGAGCGAGCGGAGCGAGCGAGCAACGATTACAATTTCCAAGCTATACATATATCTTATATTGTCCTGCATATATTTCCTATTATTACCTAATTTTGTGAGCGATTTCAGACCTCACGTTGTACTGCACTGTGTGAAAATATTACTATTAATGTAAAACCATCGATAAACTGTAAGCTTTTGTCTGTAGGCAACTCTATAAAGACTTCCGACTCCTCGGCCTGGTGCGAATGTTTCAATGTCCCTATGTGCCAAACCGTTGGTTCGTGACACACCTTTACGCGTCCATCGCTCGCTGCGCTCGCTCAAAAACTATAGCCTAGCGTAAAACCAAGCCCTCTTGCGTTCGTTATCCGATAAGGAGGAGACATATTTCAAATTTTCGATCCTGTCGGATCGGCTGCGAGGTTGGACTAGATTTTTACGAGCGAGCGGTACGAGCGAGCAACGATTACAATTTCCAAGCTATACATATATCTTATATTGTCCTGCATATATTTCCTATTATTACCTAATTTTGTCAGCGATTTCGGACCTCACGTTGCACTGTACTGTGTGAAAATATTACTATTTATGTAAAACTATTGATAAACTGTAAACTTTTTTCTGTAGGCAACTCGATAAAGACTTCCGAATCCTCGGGCTGGTGCGAATATTTCAATGTCCCTATGTGCCAAACCGTTGGTTCGTGACACACCTTTACGTGTCCCTCGCCCGCCGTGCTCGCCCGATAACTATAGCCTAACCTAAAACCAATCCCTCTTGCGTTCGTTATCCGATAAGGAGGAGACATATTTCAAATTTGCGAACGTGTCGGATCGGCTGCGAGGTTGGACTAGATTTTTACGAGCGAGCGGAACGAGCGAGCAACGATTACAATTTCCAAGCTATACATATATCTTATATTGTCCTGCATATATTTCCTATTATTACCTAATTTTGTCAGCGATTTCAGACCTCACGTTGCACTGCACTGTGTGAAAATATTACTATAAATGTAAAACTATTGATAAACTGTAAACTTTTGTCTGTAGGCAACTCTATAAAGACTTCCGACTCCTCGGCTTGGTGCGAATGTTTCAATGTCCCTATGTGCCAAACCGTTGGTCCGTGACACACCTTTACGCGTCCCTCGCTCGCTGTGCTCGCCAGATAACTATATCCTAACCTAAAACCCATCCCTCTTGCGTTCGTTATCCGATAAGGAGGCGACTAATTTCAAATTTGCGAACGTGTCGGATCGGTTGTGAGGTTGGACTAGATTCTTACGAGCGAGCAGAGCGAGCGAACAACGATTACAATTTCCAAGCTATACATATACCTTATATTGCCTTGCATATATTTCCTGTTATTACCTCAATTTGTCAGCGATTTCGGACCTTATCTTGCACCGTAATATGTGCAAATATTACTATTTATGTAAAACTATTGATAAACTGTAAACTTTTGTCAGTAGGCAACGCGATAAAGACTTCCGACTCCTCGGGCTGGTGCGAATATTTCAATGTTCCTAAGTGCCAAACCGTTGGTTTGTGACACACCTTTACGCGACCCTCGCTCGCTGCGCTCGCTTGAAAACTATCGCCTAACCTAAAACCAATCCCTCTTGCGTTCGTCATCCGATATGGAGGCGACTAATTTCAAATTTGCGAACCTGTCGGATCGGCTGCGAGGTTGGACTAGATTTTTACGAGCGAGCGGAGCGAGCGAGCAACGATTAAAATTTCCAAGCTATACATATATCTTATAATGTCCTGCATATTACTACATATATACTTCCTATTATTACCTAATTTTGTCAGCGATTTCAGACCTCACGTTGCACTGCACTGTGTGAAAATATTACTATTAATGTAAAACTATCGATAAACTGTAAACTTTTGTCTGTAGGCAACTCTATAAAGACTTCCGACTCCTCGGCCTGGTGCGAATGTTTCAGTGTCCCTGTGTGCCAAACCGTTGGTTCGTGACACACCTTTACGCGTCCCTCGCTCGCTGTGCTCGCTCGATAACTATAGCCTAACCTAAAACCCATCCCTCTTGCGTTCGTCATCCGATATGGAGGCGACTAATTTCACATTTGTGAACGTGTCGGATCGGTTGTGATGTTGGACTAGATTCTTACGAGCGAGCGGACCGAGCGAGCAACGATTACAATTTCCAAGCAATACATATATCTTATATTGTCCTGCATATATTTCCCATTTTTACCTAATTTTGTCAGCGATTTCAGACCTCACGTTGCACTGTACTGTGTGAAAATATTACTATTAATGTAAAACTATTCGATAAACTGTAAACTTTTGTCAGTAGGCAACTCGATAAAGACTTCCGACTCTTCGGGCTGGTCCGAATATTTCAATGTCCCAATGTGCCAAACCGATTGTTTGTGACACACCTTTATGCGTCCCTCGCTCGCTGCGCTCACTCGATAACTATAGCCTAGCGTAAAACCAATCCCTCTTGCGTTCGTTATCCGAGAAGCAGACGACCAATTTCACATTTGCGCACGTGTCGGATCGGCTGTGAGGTTGGACTAGATTTTTACGAGCGAGCGGAGCGAGCGAGCAACGATTACAATATCCAAGCTATACATATACCTTATATTGCGTTGCATATATTTCCTGTTATTACCTTAATTTGTCAGCGATTTCGGATCTCACGTTGCACCGTACAGTGTGAAAATATTTCTATTTATGTAAAACTATTGATAAACTGTAAACTTTTGTCTGTAGGCCACTCGATAAAGACTTCCGAATCCTCGGGCTGGTGCGAATATTTCAATGTCCCTATGTGCCAAACCGTTGGATCGTGACACACCTTTACGAGTCCCTCGCCCGCAGTGCTCGCCCGATAACTATAGCCTAACCTAAAACCAATCCCTCCTGCGTTCGTTATCCGATAAGGAGGAGACATATTTCAAATTTGCGAACGTGTCGGATCGGCTGCGAGGTTGGACTAGATTTTTACGAGCGAGCGGAACGAGCGAGCAACGATTACAATTTCCAAGCTATACATATATCTTATATTGTTCTGCATATATTTCCTGTTATTACCTAATTTTGTCAGCGATTTCAGACCTCACGTTGCACTGCACTGTGTGAAAATATTACTATTAATGTAAAACTATTGATAAACTGTAAACTTTTGTCTGTAGGCAACTCTATAAAGACTTCCGACTCCTCGGCCTGGTGCGAATGTTTCAATGTCCCTATGTGCCAAACCGTTGGTTCGTGACACACCTTTACGCGTCCCCCGCTCGCTGTGCTCGCCCGATAACTATATCCTAACCTAAAACCCATCCCTCTTGCGTTCGTTATCCGATAAGGAGGCGACTAATTTCACATTTGTGAACGTGTCGGATCGGTTGGGAGGTTGGACTAGATTTTTACGAGCGAGCGGAGCGAGCGTGCAACGATTAAAATTTCCAAGCTATACATATATCTTATATTGTCCTGCATATATTTCCTATTATTACCTAATTTTGTAAGCGATTTCAGACCTCACGTTGCACTGTACTGTGTGGAAATATTGCTATTTATGTAAAACTATTGATAAACTGTAAACTTTTGTCAGTAGGCAACTCGATAAAGACTTCCGACTCCTCGGGCTGGTGCGAATATTTCAATGTCCCTATGTGTCAAACCATTGGTTTGTGACATACCTTTATGCGTCCCTCGCTCGCTGCACTCGCTCGATAACTATAGCCTAGCGTAAAAAAAATCCCTCTTGCGTTCGTTATCCGATAAGGAGGAGACATATTTCAAATTTGCGAACGTGTCGGATCGGCTGCGAGGTTGGACTAGATTCTTACGAGCAAGCGAAGCGAGCGTGCAACGATTAAAATTTCCAAGCTATACATATATCTTATATTGTCCTGCATATTACTACATATATACTTCCTATTATTACCTAATTTTGTCAGCGATTTCGGACCACACGTTGCACTGTACTGTGTGAAAATATTTCTATTTATGAAAAACTATTGATAAACTGTAAACATTTGTCAGTAGGCAACTCGATAAAGACTTCCGACTCCGCGGCCTGGTGCGAATATTTCAATGTCCCTATGTGCCAAACCGATGGTTTGTGACACACCTTTATGCGTCCCTCGCTCGCTGTGCTCGCTCGATAACTATAGCCTAACCTAAAACCCATCCCTCTTGCGTTCGTCATCCGATATGGAGGCGACTAATTTCACATTTGTGAACGTGTCGGATCGGTTGTGATGTTGGACTAGATTCTTACGAGCGAGCGGACCGAGCGAGCAACGATTACAATTTCCAAGCAATACATATATCTTATATTGTCCTGCATATATTTCCCATTTTTACCTAATTTTGTCAGCGATTTCAGACCTCACGTTGCACTGTACTGTGTGAAAATATTACTATTAATGTAAAACTATTCGATAAACTGTAAACTTTTGTCAGTAGGCAACTCGATAAAGACTTCCGGCTCTTCGGGCTGGTCCGAATATTTCAATGTCCCAATGTGCCAAACCGATTGTTTGTGACACACCTTTATGCGTCCCTCGCTCGCTGCGCTCACTCGATAACTATAGCCTAGCGTAAAACCAATCCCTCTTGCGTTCGTTATCCGAGAAGCAGACGACCAATTTCACATTTGCGCACGTGTCGGATCGGCTGTGAGGTTGGACTAGATTTTTACGAGCGAGCGGAGCGAGCGAGCAACGATTACAATATCCAAGCTATACATATACCTTATATTGCGTTGCATATATTACCTGTTATTACCTTAATTTGTCAGCGATTTCGGATCTCACGTTGCACCGTACAGTGTGAAAATATTTCTATTTATGTAAAACTATTGATAAACTGTAAACTTTTGTCTGTAGGCAACTCGATAAAGACTTCCGAATCCTCGGGCTGGTGCGAATATTTCAATGTCCCTATGTGCCAAACCGTTGGATCGTGACACACCTTTACGAGTCCCTCGCCCGCAGTGCTCGCCCGATAACTATAGCCTAACCTAAAACCAATCCCTCCTGCGTTCGTTATCCGATAAGGAGGAGACATATTTCAAATTTGCGAACGTGTCGGATCGGCTGCGAGGTTGGACTAGATTTTTACGAGCGAGCGGAACGAGCGAGCAACGATTACAATTTCCAAGCTATACATATATCTTATATTGTTCTGCATATATTTCCTGTTATTACCTAATTTTGTCAGCGATTTCAGACCTCACGTTGCACTGCACTGTGTGAAAATATTACTATTAATGTAAAACTATTGATAAACTGTAAACTTTTGTCTGTAGGCAACTCTATAAAGACTTCCGACTCCTCGGCCTGTTGCGAATGTTTCAATGTCCCTATGTGCCAAACCGTTGGTTCGTGACACACCCTTACGCGTCCCTCGCTCCCTGTGCTCGCCCGATAACTATATCCTAACCTAAAACCCATCGCTCTTGCGTTCGTTATCCGAGAAGGAGGCGACTAATTTCAAATTTCTGAACGTGTCGGATCGGTTGTGAGGTTGTACTAGATTTTTACGAGCGAGCAACGATTACAATTTCCAAGCTATACATATATCTTATATTGTCCTGCATATATTTCCTATTATTACCTCAATTTGTCAACGATTTCGGACCTCACGTTGCACTCTACTGTGTGGAAATATTACTATTTATGTAAAATTATTGATAAACTGTAAACATTTTTCAGTCGGCAATTCGATAAAGCCTTCCGACTTCTCGGGCTGGTGCGAATACTTCAATGTCCCTATGTGCCAAACCGTTGGTTCGTGACACACCATTACGCGTCCCTCGCTCGCTGCGCTCGCTCGAAAACTATAGCCTAGCGTAAAAAAAATCCCTCTTGCGTTCGTTATCCGATAAGGAGGAGACATATTTCAAATTTGCGAACGTGTCGGATCGGCTGCGAGGTTGGACTAGATTTTTACGAGCAAGCAGAGCGAGCGTGCAACGATTAAAATTTCCAAGCTATACATATATCTTATATTGTCCTGCATATATTTCCTATTGTTACCTAATTTTGTAAGCGATTTCAGACCTCACGTTGCACTGTACTGTGTGGAAATATTGCTATTTATGTAAAACTATTGATAAACTGTAAACTTTTGTCAGTAGGCAACTCGATAAAGACTTCCGACTCCTCGGGCTGGTGCGAATACTTCAATGTCCCTATGTGCCAAACCGTTGGTTCGAGACACACCATTACGCGTCCCTCGCTCGCTGCGCTCGCTCGAAAACTATAGCCTAGCGTAAAAAAAATCCCTCTTGCGTTCGTTATCCGATAAGGAGGAGACATATTTCAAATTTGCGAACGTGTCGGATCGGCTGCGAGGTTGGACTAGATTCTTACGAGCAAGCGAAGCGAGCGTGCAACGATTAAAATTTCCAAGCTATACATATATCTTATATTGTCCTGCATATTACTACATATATACTTCCTATTATTACCTAATTTTGTCAGCGATTTCGGACCACACGTTGCACTGTACTGTGTGAAAATATTTCTATTTATGTAAAACTATTGATAAACTGTAAACATTTGTCAGTAGGCAACTCGATAAAGACTTCCGACTCCGCGGCCTGGTGCGAATATTTCAATGTCCCTATGTGCCAAACCGATGGTTTGTGACACACCTTTATGCGTCCCTCGCTCGCTGCACTCTCTCGATAACTATAGCCTAACCTAAAACCCATCCCTCTTGCGTTCGTCATCCGATATGGAGGCGACTAATTTCAAATTTGTGAACGTGTCGGATCGGTTGTGATGTTGGACTAGATTCTTACGAGCGAGCGGACCGAGCGAGCAACGATTACAATTTCCAAGCAATACATATATCTTATATTGTCCTGCATATATTTCCTATTTTTACCTAATTTTGTCAGCGATTTCAGACTTCACGTTGCACTGTACTGTGTGAAAATATTACTATTAATGTAAAACTATCGATAAACTGTAAACTTTTTTCAGTAGGCAACTCGATAAAGACCTCCGACTCTTCGGGCTGGTGCGAATATTTCAATGTCCCTATGTGCCAAACCGATTGTTTGTGACACACCTTTATGCGTCCCTCGCTCGCTGCGCTCACTCGATAACTATAGCCTAGCGTAAAACCAATCCCTCTTGCGTTCGTTATCCGATAAGGAGGAGACATATTTCAAATTTGCGAACCTGTCGGATCGGCTGCGAGGTTGGACTAGATTTTTACGAGCGAGCGGAACGAGCGAGCAACGATTACAATTTCCAAGCTATATATATATTTTATATTGTCCTGCATATATTTCCTATTATTACCTAATTTTGTCAGCGATTTCGGACCTCACGTTGCACTGTACTGTGTGAAAATATTACTATTTATGTAAAACTATTGATAAACTGTAAACTTTTGTCTGTAGGCAACTCGATAAAGACTTCCGAATCCTCGGGCTGGTGCGAATATTTCAATGTCCCTATGTGCCAAACCGTTGGTTCGTGACACACCTTTACGTGTCCCTCGCCCGCAGTGCTCGCCCGATAACTATAGCCTAACCTAAAACAAATATCTCTTACGTTCGCCATTCGATAAGGAGGGGACTAATTTCAAATTTGCGAACCTGTCGGATCGGCTGCGAGGTTGTACTAGATTTTTACGAGCGAGCGGAACGAGCGAGCAACGATTACAATTTCCAAGCTATATATATATCTTATATCGTCCTGCATATATTTCCTATTATTACCTAATTTTGTCAGCGATTTCAGACCTCACGTTGCACTGTACTGTGTGAAAATATTACTATTAATGTAAAACTATCGATAAACTGCAAACTTTTTTCAGTAGGCAACTCGATAAAGACTTCCGACTCTTCGGGCTGGTGCTAATATTTCAATGTCCCTATGTGCCAAACCGATTGTTTGTGACACACCTTTATGCGTCCCTCGCTCGCTGCGCTCACTCGATAACTATAGCCTAGCGTAAAACCAATCCCTCTTGCGTTCGTTATCCGATAAGGAGGAGACATATTTCAAATTTGCGAACCTGTCGGATCGGCTGCGAGGTTGGACTAGATTTTTACGAGCGAGCGGAACGAGCGAGCAACGATTACAATTTCCAAGCTATATATATATTTTATATTGTCCTGCATATATTTCCTATTATTACCTAATTTTGTCAGCGATTTCGGACCTCACGTTGCACTGTACTGTGTGGAAATATTACTATTTATGTAAAACTATTGATAAACTGTAAACATTTGTCAGTAGGCGATTCGATAAAGACTTCCGACTCCTCGGGCTGGTGCGAATACTTCAATGTCCCTATGTGTCAAACCGTTGGTTTGTGACATACCTTTATGCGTCCCTCGCTCGCTGCACTCGCTCGATAACTATAGCCTAACCTAAAACCAATCCCTCTTGTGTTCGTTATCCGATAAGAAGGCGACTAATTTCAAATTTGCGAACGTGTCGGATCGGTTGTGAGGTTGGACTAGATTTTTGCGAGCGAGCGGAGCGAGCGAGCAACGATTAAAATTTCCAAGCTATACATATATCTTATATTGTCCTGCATATTACTACATATATACTTCCTATTATTACCTAATTTTGTCAGCGATTTCGGACCTCACGTTGCACTGTACTGTGTGAAAATATTTCTATTTATGTAAAACTATTGATAAACTGTAAACTTTTGTCTGTAGGCAGCTCTATAAATACTTCCGACTCCTCGGCCTGGTGCGAATATTTCAATGTCTCTATGTGCCAAACCGATGGTTTGTGACACACCTTTATGCGTCCCTCGCTCGCTGCTCTCGCTCGATAACTGTAGCCTAACCTGAAACCAATCCCTCTTGCGTTCGTTATCCGATAAGGAGGAGACATATTTCAAATTTGCGAACGTGTCGGATCGGCTGCGAGGTTGGACTAGATTTTTACGAGCGAGCGGAGCGAGCGAGCAACGATTACAATTTCCAAGCTATACATATATCTTATATTGTCCTGCATATATTTCCTATTATTACCTAATTTTGTGAGCGATTTCAGACCTCACGTTGTACTGCACTGTGTGAAAATATTACTATTAATGTAAAACCATCGATAAACTGTAAACTTTTGTCTGTAGGCAACTCTATAAAGACTTCCGACTCCTCGGCCTGGTGCGAATGTTTCAATGTCCCTATGTGCCAAACCGTTGGTTCGTGACACACCTTTACGCGTCCATCGCTCGCTGCGCTCGCTCAAAAACTATAGCCTAGCGTAAAACCAAGCCCTCTTGCGTTCGTTGTCCGATAAGGAGGAGACATATTTCAAATTTTCGATCCTGTCGGATCGGCTGCGAGGTTGGACTAGATTTTTACGAGCGAGCGGTACGAGCGAGCAACGATTACAATTTCCAAGCTATACATATATCTTATATTGTCCTGCATATATTTCCTATTATTACCTCATTTTGTCAGCGATTTCGGACCTCACGTTGCACTGTACTGTGTGAAAATATTACTATTTATGTAAAACTATTGATAAACTGTAAACTTTTTTCTGTAGGCAACTCGATAAAGACTTCCGAATCCTCGGGCTGGTGCGAATAATTTCAATGTCCCTATGTGCCAAACCGTTGGTTTGTGACACACCTTTACGCGACCCTCGCTCGCTGCGCTCGCTTGAAAACTATCGCCTAACCTAAAACCAATCCCTCTTGCGTTCGTCATCCGATATGGAGGCGACTAATTTCAAATTTGCGAACCTGTCGGATCGGCTGCGAGGTTGGACTAGATTTTTACGAGCGAGCGGAGCGAGCGAGCAACGATTAAAATTTCCAAGCTATACATATATCTTATAATGTCCTGCATATTACTACATATATACTTCCTATTATTACCTAATTTTGTCAGCGATTTCGGACCTCACGTTGCACTGTACTGTGTGAAAATATTTCTATTTATGTAAAACTATTGATAAACTGTAAACATTTGTCTGTAGGCAACTCTATAAATACTTCCGACTCCGCGGCCTGGTGCGAATATTTCAATGTCCCTATGTGCCAAACCGATGGTTTGTGACACACCTTTATGCGTCCCTCGCTCGCTGCGCTCGCTCGATAACTATAGCCTAACCTAAAACCCATCCCTCTTGCGTTCGTCATCCGATATGGAGGCGACTAATTTCAAATTTGTGAACGTGTCTGATCGGTTGTGATGTTGGACTAGATTCTTACGAGCGAGCGGACCGAGCGAGCAACGATTACAATTTCCAAGCAATACATATATCTTATATTGTCCTGCATATATTTCCTATTTTTACCTAATTTTGTCAGCGATTTCAGACCTCACGTTGCACTGTACTGTGTGAAAATATTACTATTAATGTAAAACTATTCGATAAACTGTAAACTTTTGTCAGTAGGCAACTCGATAAAGAATTCCGACTCTTCGGGCTGGTCCGAATATTTCAATGTCCCAATGTGCCAAACCGATTGTTTGTGACACACCTTTATGCGTCCCTCGCTCGCTGCGCTCGCTCGATAACTATTGCCTAACCTAAAACCAATCCCTCTTGCGTTCGTTATCCGAGAAGCAGACGACTAATTTCACATTTGCGCACGTGTCGGATCGGCTGTGAGGTTGGACTAGATTTTTACGAGCGAGCGGAGCGAGCGAGCAACGATTACAATATCCAAGCTATACATATACCTTATATTGCGTTGCATATATTTCCTGTTATTACCTTAATTTGTCAGCGATTTCGGACCTCACGTTGCACCGTACAGTGTGAAAATATTTCTATTTATGTAAAACTATTGATAAACTGTAAACTTTTGTCTGTAGGCAACTCGATAAAGACTTCCGAATCCTCGGGCTGGTGCGAATATTTCAATGTCCCTATGTGCCAAACCGTTGGATCGTGACACACCTTTACGAGTCCCTCGCCCGCAGTGCTCGCCCGATAACTATAGCCTAACCTAAAACCAATCCCTCTTGCGTTCGTTATCCGATAAGGAGGAGACATATTTCAAATTTGCGAACGTGTCGGATCGGCTGCGAGGTTGGACTAGATTTTTACGAGCGAGCGGAACGAGCGAGCAACGATTACAATTTCCAAGCTATACATATATCTTATATTGTTCTGCATATATTTCCTGTTATTACCTAATTTTGTCAGCGATTTCAGACCTCACGTTGCACTGCACTGTGTGAAAATATTACTATTAATGTAAAACTATTGATAAACTGTAAACTTTTGTCTGTAGGCAACTCTATAAAGACTTCCGACTCCTCGGCCTGTTGCGAATGTTTCAATGTCCCTATGTGCCAAACCGTTGGTTCGTGACACACCCTTACGCGTCCCTCGCTCCCTGTGCTCGCCCGATAACTATATCCTAACCTAAAACCCATCCCTCTTGCGTTCGTTATCCGATAAGGAGGCGACTAATTTCACATTTGTGAACGTGTCGGATCGGTTCGGAGGTTGGACTAGATTTTTACGAGCGAGCGGAGCGAGCGAGCAACGATTAAAATTTCCAAGCTATACATATACCTTATATTGCTGTGCATATATTTCCCGTTATTACCTTAATTTGCCAGCGATTGCGGACCTCACGTTGCACTGTACTATGTGACAATATTACTATTTATGTAAAACTATTTATAAACTGCAAACTTTTGTCAGTAGGCAATTCGTTAAACACTTCCGGCTCCTCGGGCTGGTGCGAATATTTCAATGTCCCTATGTAACAAACCGTTGGTTCGTGACTCACCTTTACGCGTCCCTCGCTCGCTGCGCTCGCTCGAAAAATATAGCCTAGCGTAAAACCAATCCCTCGTGCGTTCGTTATCCGATAAGGAGGAGACATATTTCAAATTTGCGAACGTGTCGGATCGGTTGTGATGTTGGACTAGATTCTTACGAGCGAGCGGAGCGAGCGAGCAACGATTAGAATTTCCAAGCTATACATATACCTTATATTGCTGTGCATATATTTCCTGCTATTACCTTAATTTGTCAGCGATTTCGGACATCACGTTGCGCTGTACTGTGTGAAAATATTTCTATTTATGTAAAACTATTGATAAACTGTAAACTTTTGTCTGTAGGCAACTCTATAAAGACTTCCGACTCCTCGGCCTGGTGCGAATGTTTCAATGTCCCTATGTGCCAAACCGTTGGTTCGTGACACACCTTTACGCGTCCCCCGCTCGCTGTGCTCGCCCGATAACTATATCCTAACCTAAAACCCATCGCTCTTGCGTTCGTTATCCGAGAAGGAGGCGACTAATTTCAAATTTGTGAACGTGTCGGATCGGTTGTGAGGTTGCACTAGATTTTTACGAGCGAGCAACGATTACAATTTCCAAGCTATACATATATCTTATATTGTCCTGCATATATTTCCTATTATTACCTCAATTTGTCAACGATTTCGGACCTCACGTTGCACTCTACTGTGTGGAAATATTACTATTTATGTAAAATTATTGATAAACTGTAAACATTTTTCAGTCGGCAATTCGATAAAGCCTTCCGACTCCTCGGGCTGGTGCGAATACTTCAATGTCCCTATGTGCCAAACCGTTGGTTCGTGACACACCATTACGCGTCCCTCGCTCGCTGCGCTCGCTCGAAAACTATAGCCTAGCGTAAAAAAAATCCCTCTTGCGTTCGTTATCCGATAAGGAGGAGACATATTTCAAATTTGCGAACGTGTCGGATCGGCTGCGAGGTTGGACTAGATTCTTACGAGCAAGCGAAGCGAGCGTGCAACGATTAAAATTTCCAAGCTATACATATATCTTATATTGTCCTGCATATTACTACATATATACTTCCTATTATTACCTAATTTTGTCAGCGATTTCGGACCACACGTTGCACTGTACTGTGTGAAAATATTTCTATTTATGTAAAACTATTGATAAACTGTAAACTTTTGTCAGTAGGCAACTCGATAAAGACTTCCGACTCCTCGGGCTGGTGCGAATATTTCAATGTCCCTATGTGACAAACCGTTGGTTTGTGACATACCTTTATGCGTCCCTCGCTCGCTGCACTCGCTCGATAACTATAGCCTAACCTAAAACCAATCCCTCTTGCGTTCGTTATGTGATGAGAAGGCGACTAATTTCAAATTTGCGAACGTGTCGGATCGGTTGTGAGGTTGGACTAGATTTTTGCGAGCGAGCGGAGCGAGAGAGCAACGATTAAAATTTCCAAGCTATACATATATCTTATATTGTCCTGCATATTACTACATATATACTTCCTATTATTACCTAATTTTGTCAGCGATTTCGGACCACACGTTGCACTGTACTGTGTGAAAATATTTCTATTTATGTAAAACTATTGATAAACTGTAAACATTTGTCTGTAGGCAACTCTATAAATACTTCCGACTCCGCGGCCTGGTGCGAATATTTCAATGTCCCTATGTGCCAAACCGATGGTTTGTGACACACCTTTATGCGTCCCTCGCTCGCTGCGCTCGCTCGATAACTATAGCCTAACCTAAAACCCATCCCTCTTGCGTTCGTCATCCGATATGGAGGCGACTAAT
Organism: Bombus terrestris; assembly: GCF_910591885.1. Lineage (NCBI taxonomy): Eukaryota > Metazoa > Arthropoda > Insecta > Hymenoptera > Apidae > Bombus > Bombus terrestris. Next base: position 2,813,151 of record NW_025963551.1, on the reverse strand, counting down.
TTCAAATTTGTGAACGTGTCGGATCGGTTGTGATGTTGGACTAGATTCTTACGAGCGAGCGGACCGAGCGAGCAACGATTACAATTTCCAAGCAATACATATATCTTATATTGTCCTGCATATATTTCCTATTTTTACCTAATTTTGTCAGCGATTTCAGACCTCACGTTGCACTGTACTGTGTGAAAATATTACTATTAATGTAAAACTATCGATAAACTGTAAACTTTTTTCAGTAGGCAACTCGATAAAGACTTCCGACTCTTCGGGCTGGTGCGAATATTTCAATGTCCCTATGTGCCAAACCGATTGTTTGTGACACACCTTTATGCGTCCCTCGCTCGCTGCGCTCACTCGATAACTATAGCCTAGCGTAAAACCAATCCCTCTTGCGTTCGTTATCCGATAAGGAGGAGACATATTTCAAATTTGCGAACCTGTCGGATCGGCTGCGAGGTTGGACTAGATTTTTACGAGCGAGCGGAACGAGCGAGCAACGATTACAATTTCCAAGCTATATATATATTTTATATTGTCCTGCATATATTTCCTATTATTACCTAATTTTGTCAGCGATTTCGGACCTCACGTTGCACTGTACTGTGTGAAAATATTACTATTTATGTAAAACTATTGATAAACTGTAAACTTTTGTCTGTAGGCAACTCGATAAAGACTTCCGAGTCCTCGGGCTGGTGCGAATATTTCAATGTCCCTATGTGCCAAACCGTTGGTTCGTGACACACCTTTACGTGTCCCTCGCCCGCAGTGCTCGCCCGATAACTATAGCCTAACCTAAAACAAATATCTCTTACGTTCGCCATTCGATAAGGAGGGGACTAATTTCAAATTTGCGAACCTGTCGGATCGGCTGCGAGGTTGTACTAGATTTTTACGAGCGAGCGGAACGAGCGAGCAACGATTACAATTTCCAAGCTATATATATATTTTATATTGTCCTGCATATATTTCCTATTATTACCTAATTTTGTCAGCGATTTCGGACCTCACGTTGCACTGTTCTATGTGGAAATATTACTATTTATGTAAAACTATTGATAAACTGTAAACGTTTGTCAGTAGGCAATTCGATAAAGACTTCCGACTCCTCGGGCTGGTGCGAATACTTCAATGTCCCTATGTGCCTAACCGTTGGTTCGTGACACACCATTACGCGTCCCTCGCTCGCTGCGCTCGCTCGAAAACTATAGCCTAGCGTAAAACAAATCCCTCTTGCGTTCGTTATCCGATAAGGAGGAGACATATTTCAAATTTGCGAACGTGTCGGATCGGCTGCGAGGTTGGACTAGATTTTTACGAGCAAGCGGAGCGAGCGTGCAACGATTAAAATTTCCAAGCTATACATATATCTTATATTGTCCTGCATATATTTCCTATTGTTACCTAATTTTGTAAGCGATTTCAGACCTCACGTTGCACTGTACTGTGTGGAAATATTGCTATTTATGTAAAACTATTGATAAACTGTAAACTTTTGTCAGTAGGCAACTCGATAAAGACTTCCGACTCCTCGGGCTGGTGCGAATATTTCAATGTCCCTATGTGTCAAACCGTTGGTTTGTGACATACCTTTATGCGTCCCTCGCTCGCTGCACTCGCTCGATAACTATAGCCTAACCTAAAACCAATCCCTCTTGTGTTCGTTATCCGGTAAGAAGGCGACTAATTTCAAATTTGCGAACGTGTCGGATCGGTTGTGAAGTTGGACTAGATTTTTGCGAGCGAGCGGAGCGAGCGAGCAACGATTAAAATTTCCAAGCTATACATATATCTTATATTGTCCTGCATATTACTACATATATACTTCCTATTATTACCTAATTTTGTCAGCGATTTCGGACCTCACGTTGCACTGTACTGTGTGAAAATATTTCTATTTATGTAAAACTATTGATAAACTGTAAACTTTTGTCTGTAGGCAGCTCTATAAATACTTCCGACTCCTCGGCCTGGTGCGAATATTTCAATGTCTCTATGTGCCAAACCGATGGTTTGTGACACACCTTTATGTGTCCCTCGCTCGCTGCGCTCGCTCGATAACTGTAGCCTAACCTGAAACCAATCCCTCTTGCGTTCGTTATCCGATAAGGAGGAGACATATTTCAAATTTGCGAACGTGTCGGATCGGCTGCGAGGTTGGACTAGATTTTTACGAGCGAGCGGAGCGAGCGAGCAACGATTACACTTTCCAAGCTATACATATATCTTATATTGTCCTGCATATATTTCCTATTATTACCTAATTTTGTGAGCGATTTCAGACCTCACGTTGTACTGCACTGTGTGAAAATATTACTATTAATGTAAAACCATCGATAAACTGTAAACTTTTGTCTGTAGGCAACTCTATAAAGACTTCCGACTCCTCGGCCTGGTGCGAATGTTTCAATGTCCCTATGTGCCAAACCGTTGGTTCGTGACACACCTTTACGCGTCCATCGCTCGCTGCGCTCGCTCAAAAACTATAGCCTAGCGTAAAACCAAGCCTTCTTGCGTTCGTTATCCGATAAGGAGGAGACATATTTCAAATTTTCGATCCTGTCGGATTGGCTGCGAGGTTGGACTAGATTTTCACGAGCGAGCGGTACGAGCGAGCAACGATTACAATTTCCAAGCTATACATATATCTTATATTGTCCTGCATATATTTCCTATTATTACCTAATTTTGTCAGCGATTTCGGACCTCACGTTGCACTGTACTGTGTGAAAATATTACTATTTATGTAAAACTATTGATAAACTGTAAACTTTTTTCTGTAGGCAACTCGATAAAGACTTCCGAATCCTCGGGCTGGTGCGAATATTTCAATGTCCCTATGTGCCAAACCGTTGGTTCGTGACACACCTTTACGTGTCCCTCGCCCGCCGTGCTCGCCCGATAACTATAGCCTAACCTAAAACCAATCCCTCCTGCGTTCGTTATCCGATAAGGAGGAGACATATTTCAAATTTGCGAACGTGTCGGATCGGCTGCGAGGTTGGACTAGATTTTTACGAGCGAGCGGAACGAGCGAGCAACGATTACAATTTCCAAGCTATACATATATCTTATATTGTCCTGCATATATTTCCTATTATTACCTAATTTTGTCAGCGATTTCAGACCTCACGTTGCACTGCACTGTGTGAAAATATTACTATAAATGTAAAACTATTGATAAACTGTAAACTTTTCTCTGTAGGCAACTCTATAAAGACTTCCGGCTCCTCGGCTTGGTGCGAATGTTTCAATGTCCCTATGTGCCAAACCGTTGGTCCGTGACACACCTTTACGCGTCCCTCGCTCGCTGTGCTCGCCCGATAACTATATCCTAACCTAAAACCCATCCCTCTTGCGTTCGTTATCCGATAAGGAGGCGACTAATTTCAAATTTGCGAACGTGTCGGATCGGTTGTGAGGTTGGACTAGATTCTTACGAGCGAGCAGAGCGAGCGAACAACGATTACAATTTCCAAGCTATACATATACCTTATATTGCCTTGCATATATTTCCTGTTATTACCTCAATTTGTCAGCGATTTCGGACCTTATCTTGCACCGTAATATGTGCAAATATTACTATTTATGTAAAACTATTGATAAACTGTAAACTTTTGTCTGTAGGCAACTCTATAAATACTTCCGACTCCTCGGCCTGGTGCGAATATTTCAATGTCCCTAAGTGCCAAACCGTTGGTTTGTGACACACCTTTACGCGACCCTCGCTCGCTGCGCTCGCTTGAAAACTATCGCCTAACCTAAAACCAATATCTCTTACGTTCGCCATTCGATAAGGAGGGGACTAATTTCAAATTTGCGAACGTGTCGGATCGGTTGCGAGGTTGGACTAGATTTTTACGAGCGAGCGGAGCGAGCGAGCAACGATTACAATTTCCAAGCTATACATATATCTTATATTGTCCTGCATATATTTCCTATTATTACCTAATTTTGTAAGCGAATTCAGACCTCCCGTTGCACTGTACTGTGTAAAAATATTACTATTAATGTAAAACTATTGATAAACTGTAAACTTTTATCAGTAGGCAACTCGATAAAGACTTCCGACTCCTCGGGCTGGTGCGAATATTTCAATGTCCCTATGTGCCAAACCGATGGTTTGTGACACACCTTTATGCGTCCCTCGCTCGCTGCGCTCGCTCGATAACTATAGCCTAACCTAAAACCAATCCCTCTTGCGTTCGTTATCCGAGAAGGAGACGACTAATTTCAAATTTGCGAACGTGTCGGATCGGCTGCGAGGTTGGACTAGATTTTTACGATCGAGCGGAAGGAGCGAGCAACGATTACAATTTCGAAGCTATACATATATCTTATATTGTCCTGCATATATTTCCTATCATTACCTAATTTTGTCAGCGATTTCAGACCTCACGTTGCACTGCACTGTGTGAAAATATTACTATTAATGTAAAACTATCGATAAACTGTAAACTTTTGTCTGTAGGCAACTCTATAAAGACTTCCGACTCCTCGGCCTGGTGCGAATGTTTCAGTGTCCCTGTGTGCCAAACCGTTGGTTCGTGACACACCTTTACGCGTCCCTCGCTCGCTGTGCTCGCTCGATAACTGTAGCCTAACCTAAAACCCATCCCTCTTGCGTTCGTCATCCGATATGGAGGCGACTAATTTCACATTTGTGAACGTGTCGGATCGGTTGTGATGTTGGACTAGATTCTTACGAGCGAGCGGACCGAGCGAGCAACGATTACAATTTCCAAGCAATACATATATCTTATATTGTCCTGCATATATTTCCTATTTTTACCTAATTTTGTCAGCGATTTCAGACCTCACGTTGCACTGTACTGTGTGAAAATATTACTATTAATGTAAAACTATTCGATAAACTGTAAACTTTTGTCAGTAGGCAACTCGATAAAGACTTCCGACTCTTCGGGCTGGTCCGAATATTTCAATGTCCCAATGTGCCAAACCGATTGTTTGTGACACACCTTTATGCGTCCCTCGCTCGCTGCGCTCGCTCGATAACTATTGCCTAACCTAAAACCAATCCCTCTTGCGTTCGTTATCCGAGAAGCAGACGACTAATTTCACATTTGCGCACGTGTCGGATCGGCTGTGAGGTTGGACTAGATTTTTACGAGCGAGCGGAGCGAGCGAGCAACGGTTACAATATCCAAGCTATACATATACCTTATATTGCGTTGCATATATTTCCTGTTATTACCTTAATTTGTCAGCGATTTCGGACCTCACGTTGCACCGTACAGTGTGAAAATATTTCTATTTATGTAAAACTATTGATAAACTGTAAACTCTTGTCTGTAGGCAACTCGATAAAGACTTCCGAATCCTCGGGCTGGTGCGAATATTTCAATGTCCCTATGTGCCAAACCGTTGGATCGTGACACACCTTTACGAGTCCCTCGCCCGCAGTGCTCGCCCGATAACTATAGCCTAACCTAAAACCAATCCCTCCTGCGTTCGTTATCCGATAAGGAGGAGACATATTTCAAATTTGCGAACGTGTCGGATCGGCTGCGAGGTTGGACTAGATTTTTACGAGCGAGCGGAACGAGCGAGCAACGATTACAATTTCCAAGCTATACATATATCTTATATTGTTCTGCATATATTTCCTGTTATTACCTAATTTTGTCAGCGATTTCAGACCTCACGTTGCACTGTACTGTGTGAAAATATTACTATTAATGTAAAACTATTCGATAAACTGTAAACTTTTGTCAGTAGGCAACTCGATAAAGACTTCCGACTCTTCGGGCTGGTCCGAATATTTCAATGTCCCAATGTGCCAAACCGATTGTTTGTGACACACCTTTATGCGTCCCTCGCTCGCTGCGCTCGCTCGATAACTATTGCCTAACCTAAAACCAATCCCTCTTGCGTTCGTTATCCGAGAAGCAGACGACTAATTTCACATTTGCGCACGTGTCGGATCGGCTGTGAGGTTGGACTAGATTTTTACGAGCGAGCGGAGCGAGCGAGCAACGAATACAATATCCAAGCTATACATATACCTTATATTGCGTTGCATATATTTCCTGTTATTACCTTAATTTGTCAGCGATTTCGGACCTCACGTTGCACCGTACAGTGTGAAAATATTTCTATTTATGTAAAACTATTGATAAACTGTAAACTTTTGTCTGTAGGCAACTCGATAAAGACTTCCGAATCCTCGGGCTGGTGCGAATATTTCAATGTCCCTATGTGCCAAACCGTTGGATCGTGACACACCTTTACGAGTCCCTCGCCCGCAGTGCTCGCCCGATAACTATAGCCTAACCTAAAACCAATCCCTCCTGCGTTCGTTATCCGATAAGGAGGAGACATATTTCAAATTTGCGAACGTGTCGGATCGGCTGCGAGGTTGGACTAGATTTTTACGAGCGAGCGGAACGAGCGAGCAACGATTACAATTTCCAAGCTATACATATATCTTATATTGTTCTGCATATATTTCCTGTTATTACCTAATTTTGTCAGCGATTTCAGACCTCACGTTGCACTGCACTGTGTGAAAATATTACTATTAATGTAAAACTATTGATAAACTGTAAACTTTTGTCTGTAGGCAACTCTATAAAGACTTCCGACTCCTCGGCCTGGTGCGAATGTTTCAATGTCCCTATGTGCCAAACCGTTGGTTCGTGACACACCTTTACGCGTCCCCCGCTCGCTGTGCTCGCCCGATAACTATATCCTAACCTAAAACCCATCGCTCTTGCGTTCGTTATCCGAGAAGGAGGCGACTAATTTCAAATTTGTGAACGTGTCGGATCGGTTGTGAGGTTGTACTAGATTTTTACGAACGAGCAACGATTACAATTTCCAAGCTATACATATATCTTATATTGTCCTGCATATATTTCCTATTATTACCTCAATTTGTCAACGATTTCGGACCTCACGTTGCACTCTACTGTGTGGAAATATTACTATTTATGTAAAATTATTGATAAACTGTAAACATTTTTCAGTCGGCAATTCGATAAAGCCTTCCGACTCCTCGGGCTGGTGCGAATACTTCAATGTCCCTATGTGCCAAACCGTTGGTTCGTGACACACCATTACGCGTCCCGCGCTCGCTGCGCTCGCTCGAAAACTATAGCCTAGCGTAAAAAAAATCCCTCTTGCGTTCGTTATCCGATAAGGAGGAGACATATTTCAAATTTGCGAACGTGTCGGATCGGCTGCGAGGTTGGACTAGATTTTTACGAGCGAGCGGAGCGAGCGAGCAACGATTACAATTTCCAAGCTATACATATATCTTATATTGTCCTGCATATATTTCCTATTATTACCTAATTTTGTGAGCGATTTCAGACCTCACGTTGTACTGCACTGTGTGAAAATATTACTATTAATGTAAAACCATCGATAAACTGTAAACTTTTGTCTGTAGGCAACTCTATAAAGACTTCCGACTCCTCGGCCTGGTGCGAACGTTTCAATGTCCCTATGTGCCAAACCGTTGGTTCGTGACACACCTTTACGCGTCCATCGCTCGCTGCGCTCGCTCAAAAACTATAGCCTAGCGTAAAACCAAGCCCTCTTGCGTTCGTTATCCAATAAGGAGGAGACATATTTCAAATTTTCGACCCTGTCGGATCAGCTGCGAGGTTGGACTAGATTTTTACGAGCGAGCGGTACGAGCGAGCAACGATTACAATTTCCAAGCTATACATATATCTTATATTCTCCTGCATATATTTCCTATTATTACCTAATTTTGTCAGCGATTTCGGACCTCACGTTGCACTGTACTGTGTGAAAATATTACTATTTATGTAAAACTATTGATAAACTGTAAACTTTTTTCTGTAGGCAACTCGATAAAGACTTCCGAATCCTCGGGCTGGTGCGAATATTTCAATGTCCCTATGTGCCAAACCGTTGGTTCGTGACACACCTTTACGTGTCCCTCGCCCGCCGTGCTCGCCCGATAACTATAGCCTAACCTAAAACCAATCCCTCCTGCGTTCGATATCCGATATGGAGGCGACTAATTTCAAATTTGTGAACGTGTCGGATCGGTTGTGATGTTGGACTAGATTCTTACGAGCGAGCGGACCGAGCGAGCAACGATTACAATTTCCAAGCAATACATATATCTTATATTGTCCTGCATATATTTCCTATTTTTACCTAATTTTGTCAGCGATTTCGGATCTCACGTTGCACTGTACTGTGTGAAAATATTACTATTTATGTAAAACTATTGATAAACTGTAAACTTTTGTCTGTAGGCAACTCGATAAAGACTTCCGAATCCTCGGGCTGGTGCGAATATTTCAATGTCCCTATGTGCCAAACCGTTGGTTCGTGACACACCTTTACGTGTCCCTCGCCCGCAGTGCTCGCCCGATAACTATAGCCTAACCTAAAACAAATATCTCTTACGTTCGCCATTCGATAAGGAGGGGACTAATTTCAAATTTGCGAACCTGTCGGATCGGCTGCGAGGTTGTACTAGATTTTTACGAGCGAGCGGAACGAGCGAGCAACGATTACAATTTCCAAGCTATATATATATTTTATATTGTCCTGCATATATTTCCTATTATTACCTAATTTTGTCAGCGATTTCGGACCTCACGTTGCACTGTACTGTGTGGAAATATTGCTATTTATGTAAAACTATTGATAAACTGTAAACTTTTGTCAGTAGGCAACTCGATAAAGACTTCCGACTCCTCGGCCTGGTGCGAATGTTTCAATGTCCCTATGTGCCAAACCGTTGGTTCGTGACACACCTTTACGCGTCCATCGCTCGCTGCGCTCGCTCAAAAACTATAGCCTAGCGTAAAACCAAGCCCTCTTGCGTTCGTTATCCGATAAGGAGGAGACATATTTCAAATTTTCGATCCTGTCGGATCGGCTGCGAGGTTGGACTAGATTTTTACGAGCGAGCGGAGCGAGCGAGCAACGATTAAAATTTCCAAGCTATACATATATCTTATAATGTCCTGCATATTACTACATATATACTTCCTATTATTACCTAATTTTGTCAGCGATTTCGGACCTCACGTTGCACTGTACTGTGTGAAAATATTTCTATTTATGTAAAACTATTGATAAACTGTAAACTTTTGTCTGTAGGCAACTCTATAAATACTTCCGACTCCTCGGCCTGGTGCGAATATTTCAATGTCCCTAAGTGCCAAACCGTTGGTTTGTGACACACCTTTACGCGACCCTCGCTCGCTGCGCTCGCTTGAAAACTATCGCCTAACCTATAACCAATATCTCTTACGTTCGCCATTCGATAAGGAGGGGACTAATTTCAAATTTGCGAACGTGTCGGATCGGTTGCGAGGTTGGACTAGATTTTTACGAGCGAGCGGAGCGAGCGAGCAACGATTACAATTTCCAAGCTATACATATATCTTATATTGTCCTGCATATATTTCCTATTATTACCTAATTTTGTAAGCGAATTCAGACCTCCCGTTGCACTGTACTGTGTGAAAATATTACTGTTAATGTAAAACTATTGATAAACTGTAAACTTTTATCAGTAGGCAACTCGATAAAGACTTCCGACTCCTCGGGCTGGTGCGAATATTTCAATGTCCCTATGTGCCAAACCGATGGTTTGTGACACACCTTTATGCGTCCCTCGCTCGCTGCGCTCGCTCGATAACTACAGCCTAACCTAACACCAATCCCTCTTGCGTTCGTTATCCGAGAAGGAGACGACTAATTTCAAATTTGCGAACGTGTCGGATCGGCTGCGAGGTTGGACTAGATTTTTACGATCGAGCGGAAGGAGCGAGCAACGATTACAATTTCGAAGCTATACATATATCTTATATTGTCCTGCATATATTTCCTATCATTACCTAATTTTGTCAGCGATTTCAGACCTCACGTTGCACTGCACTGTGTGAAAATATTACTATTAATGTAAAACTATCGATAAACTGTAAACTTTTGTCTGTAGGCAACTCTATAAAGACTTCCGACTCCTCGGCCTGGTGCGAATGTTTCAGTGTCCCTGTGTGCCAAACCGTTGGTTCGTGACACACCTTTACGCGTCCCTCGCTCGCTGTGCTCGCTCGATAACTATAGCCTAACCTAAAACCCATCCCTCTTGCGTTCGTCATCCGATATGGAGGCGACTAATTTCACATTTGTGAACGTGTCGGATCGGTTGTGATGTTGGACTAGATTCTTACGAGCGAGCGGACCGAGCGAGCAACGATTACAATTTCCAAGCAATACATATATCTTATATTGTCCTGCATATATTTCCTATTTTTACCTAATTTTGTCAGCGATTTCAGACCTCACGTTGCACTGTACTGTGTGAAAATATTACTATTAATGTAAAACTATTCGATAAACTGTAAACTTTTGTCAGTAGGCAACTCGATAAAGACTTCCGACTCTTCGGGCTGGTCCGAATATTTCAATGTCCCAATGTGCCAAACCGATTGTTTGTGACACACCTTTATGCGTCCCTCGCTCGCTGCGCTCGCTCGATAACTATTGCCTAACCTAAAACCAATCCCTCTTGCGTTCGTTATCCGAGAAGCAGACGACTAATTTCACATTTGCGCACGTGTCGGATCGGCTGTGAGGTTGGACTAGATTTTTACGAGCGAGCGGAGCGAGCGAGCAACGATTACAATATCCAAGCTATACATATACCTTATATTGCGTTGCATATATTTCCTGTTATTACCTTAATTTGTCAGCGATTTCGGACCTCACGTTGCACCGTACAGTGTGAAAATATTTCTATTTATGTAAAACTATTGATAAACTGTAAACTTTTGTCTGTAGGCAACTCGATAAAGACTTCCGAATCCTCGGGCTGGTGCGAATATTTCAATGTCCCTATGTGCCAAACCGTTGGATCGTGACACACCTTTACGAGTCCCTCGCCCGCAGTGCTCGCCCGATAACTATAGCCTAACCTAAAACCAATCCCTCTTGCGTTCGTTATCCGATAAGGAGGAGACATATTTCAAATTTGCGAACGTGTCGGATCGGCTGCGAGGTTGGACTAGATTTTTACGAGCAAGCGGAGCGAGCGTGCAACGATTAAAATTTCCAAGCTATACATATATCTTATATTGTCCTGCATATATTTCCTATTGTTACCTAATTTTGTAAGCGATTTCAGACCTCACGTTGCACTGTACTGTGTGGAAATATTGCTATTTATGTAAAACTATTGATAAACTGTAAACTTTTGTCAGTAGGCAACTCGATAAAGACTTCCGACTCCTCGGCCTGGTGCGAATGTTTCAATGTCCCTATGTGCCAAACCGTTGGTTCGTGACACACCTTTACGCGTCCATCGCTCGCTGCGCTCGCTCAAAAACTATAGCCTAGCGTAAAACCAAGCCCTCTTGCGTTCGTTATCCGATAAGGAGGAGACATATTTCAAATTTTCGATCCTGTCGGATCGGCTGCGAGGTTGGACTAGATTTTTACGAGCGAGCGGAGCGAGCGAGCAACGATTAAAATTTCCAAGCTATACATATATCTTATAATGTCCTGCATATTACTACATATATACTTCCTATTATTACCTAATTTTGTCAGCGATTTCGGACCTCACGTTGCACTGTACTGTGTGAAAATATTTCTATTTATGTAAAACTATTGATAAACTGTAAACTTTTGTCTGTAGGCAACTCTATAAATACTTCCGACTCCTCGGCCTGGTGCGAATATTTCAATGTCCCTAAGTGCCAAACCGTTGGTTTGTGACACACCTTTACGCGACCCTCGCTCGCTGCGCTCGCTTGAAAACTATCGCCTAACCTATAACCAATATCTCTTACGTTCGCCATTCGATAAGGAGGGGACTAATTTCAAATTTGCGAACGTGTCGGATCGGTTGCGAGGTTGGACTAGATTTTTACGAGCGAGCGGAGCGAGCGAGCAACGATTACAATTTCCAAGCTATACATATATCTTATATTGTCCTGCATATATTTCCTATTATTACCTAATTTTGTAAGCGAATTCAGACCTCCCGTTGCACTGTACTGTGTGAAAATATTACTGTTAATGTAAAACTATTGATAAACTGTAAACTTTTATCAGTAGGCAACTCGATAAAGACTTCCGACTCCTCGGGCTGGTGCGAATATTTCAATGTCCCTATGTGCCAAACCGATGGTTTGTGACACACCTTTATGCGTCCCTCGCTCGCTGCGCTCGCTCGATAACTACAGCCTAACCTAAAACCAATCCCTCTTGCGTTCGTTATCCGAGAAGGAGACGACTAATTTCAAATTTGCGAACGTGTCGGATCGGCTGCGAGGTTGGACTAGATTTTTACGATCGAGCGGAAGGAGCGAGCAACGATTACAATTTCGAAGCTATACATATATCTTATATTGTCCTGCATATATTTCCTATCATTACCTAATTTTGTCAGCGATTTCAGACCTCACGTTGCACTGCACTGTGTGAAAATATTACTATTAATGTAAAACTATCGATAAACTGTAAACTTTTGTCTGTAGGCAACTCTATAAAGACTTCCAACTCCTCGGCCTGGTGCGAATGTTTCAGTGTCCCTGTGTGCCAAACCGTTGGTTCGTGACACACCTTTACGCGTCCCTCGCTCGCTGTGCTCGCTCGATAACTATAGCCTAACCTAAAACCCATCCCTCTTGCGTTCGTCATCCGATATGGAGGCGACTAATTTCACATTTGTGAACGTGTCGGATCGGTTGTGATGTTGGACTAGATTCTTACGAGCGAGCGGACCGAGCGAGCAACGATTACAATTTCCAAGCAATACATATATCTTATATTGTCCTGCATATATTTCCTATTTTTACCTAATTTTGTCAGCGATTTCAGACCTCACGTTGCACTGTACTGTGTGAAAATATTACTATTAATGTAAAACTATTCGATAAACTGTAAACTTTTGTCAGTAGGCAACTCGATAAAGACTTCCGACTCTTCGGGCTGGTCCGAATATTTCAATGTCCCAATGTGCCAAACCGATTGTTTGTGACACACCTTTATGCGTCCCTCGCTCGCTGCGCTCGCTCGATAACTATTGCCTAACCTAAAACCAATCCCTCTTGCGTTCGTTATCCGAGAAGCAGACGACTAATTTCACATTTGCGCACGTGTCGGATCGGCTGTGAGGTTGGACTAGATTTTTACGAGCGAGCGGAGCGAGCGAGCAACGATTACAATATCCAAGCTATACATATACCTTATATTGCGTTGCATATATTTCCTGTTATTACCTTAATTTGTCAGCGATTTCGGACCTCACGTTGCACCGTACAGTGTGAAAATATTTCTATTTATGTAAAACTATTGATAAACTGTAAACTTTTGTCTGTAGGCAACTCGATAAAGACTTCCGAATCCTCGGGCTGGTGCGAATATTTCAATGTCCCTATGTGCCAAACCGTTGGATCGTGACACACCTTTACGAGTCCCTCGCCCGCAGTGCTCGCCCGATAACTATAGCCTAACCTAAAACCAATCCCTCCTGCGTTCGTTATCCGATAAGGAGGAGACATATTTCAAATTTGCGAACGTGTCGGATCGGCTGCGAGGTTGGACTAGATTTTTACGAGCGAGCGGAACGAGCGAGCAACGATTACAATTTCCAAGCTATACATATATCTTATATTGTTCTGCATATATTTCCTGTTATTACCTAATTTTGTCAGCGATTTCAGACCTCACGTTGCACTGCACTGTGTGAAAATATTACTATTAATGTAAAACTATTGATAAACTGTAAACTTTTGTCTGTAGGCAACTCTATAAAGACTTCCGACTCCTCGGCCTGTTGCGAATGTTTCAATGTCCCTATGTGCCAAACCGTTGGTTCGTGACACACCCTTACGTGTCCCTCGCTCCCTGTGCTCGCCCGATAACTATATCCTAACCTAAAACCCATCCCTCTTGCGTTCGTTATCCGATAAGGAGGCGACTAATTTCACATTTGTGAACGTGTCGGATCGGTTGGGAGGTTGGACTAGATTTTTACGAGCGAGCGAGCAACGATTAAAATTTCCAAGCTATACATATACCTTATATTGCTGTGCATATATTTCCCGTTATTACCTTAATTTGCCAGCGATTGCGGACCTCACGTTGCACTGTACTATGTGACAATATTACCATTTATGTAAAACTATTTATAAACTGCAAACTTTTGTCAGTAGGCAATTCGTTATACACTTCCGGCTCCTCGGGCTGGTGCGAATATTTCAAAGTCCCTATGTGCCAAACCGTTGGATCGTGACACACCTTTACGCGTCCCTCGCTCGCTGTGCTCGCCCGATAACCATATCCTAACCTAAAAAAAATCCCTCCTGCGTTCGTTATCCGATAAGGAGGCGACTAATTTCAAATTTGCGAACGTGTCGGATCGGTTGTGAGGTTGGACTAGATTCTTACGAGCGAGCGGAGCGGGCGAGCAACGATTACAATTTCCAAGCTATACATATACCTTATATTGCCTTGCATATATTTCCTGTTATTACCTCAATTTGTCAGCGATTTCGGATCTTGCGTTGCACTGTACTGTGTGAAAATATTACTATTTATGTAAAACTATTGATAAACTGTAAACTTTTGTCAGTAGGCAACGCGATAAAGACTTCCGACTCCTCGGTCTGGTGCGAATATTTCAATGTCCCTATGTGCCAAACCGATGGTTTGTGACACACCTTTATGCGTCCCTCGCTCGCTGCGCTCGCTCGATAACTATAGCCTAACCTAAAACCCATCCCTCTTGCGTTCGTCATCCGATATGGAGGCGACTAATTTCAAATTTGTGAACGTGTCGGATCGGTTGTGATGTTGGACTAGATTCTTACGAGCGAGCGGACGGAGCGAGCAACGATTACAATTTCCAAGCAATACATATATCTTATATTGTCCTGCATATATTTCCTATTTTTACCTAATTTTGTCAGCGATTTCAGACCTCACGTTGCACTGTACTGTGTGAAAATATTACTATTAATGTAAAACTATCGATAAACTGTAAACTTTTGTCTGTAGGCAACTCTATAAAGACTTCCGACTCCTCGGCCTGGTGCGAATGTTTCAGTGTCCCTGTGTGCCAAACCGTTGGTTCGTGACGCACCTTTATGCGTCCCTCGCTCGCTGCGCTCGCTCGATAACTATAGCCTAACCTAAAACCAATCCCTCTTGCGTTCGTTATCCGATAAGGAGGAGACATATTTCACATTTGCGCACCTGTCGGATCAATGGTGAGGTTGGACTTGAATCTTACGAGCGAGTGGATCGAGCGAGCAACGATTATAATTTACAAGCTATACATATACCTTATATTGCGTTGCATATATTTTTTGTTATTACCTTAATTTGTCAGCGATTTCGGACCTCACGTTGCACCGTACAGTGTGAAAATATTTCTATTTATGTAAAGCTATTGATAAACTGTAAACTTATGTCTGTAGGCAACTCGATAAAGACTTCCGAATCCTCGGGCTGGTGCGAATATTTCAATGTCCCTATGTGCCAAACCGTTGGTTCGTGACACACCTTTACGTGTCCCTCGCCCGCAGTGCTCGCCCGATAACTATAGCCTAACCTAAAACCAATCCCTCCTGCGTTCGTTATCCGATAAGGAGGAGACATATTTCAAATTTGCGAACGTGTCGGATCGGCTGCGAGGTTGGACTAGATTTTTACGAGCGAGCGGAACGAGCGAGCAACGATTACAATTTCCAAGCTATACATATACCTTATATTGCCTTGCATATATTTCCTGTTATTACCTCAATTTGTCAGCGATTTCGGACCTTATGTTGCACCGTACTATGTGGAAATATTACTATTTATGTAAAACTATTGATAAACTGTAAACTTTTGTCAGTAGGCAACGCGGTAAAGACTTCCGACTCCTCGGGCTGGTGCGAATATTTCAATGTCCCTAAGTGCCAAACCGTTGGTTCGTGACACACCTTTACGCGTCCCTCGCTCGCTGCGCTCGCTCGAAAACTATAGCCTAGCGTAAAACCAATCCCTCTTGCGTTCGTTATCCGATAAGGAGGCGACTAATTTCAAATTTGTGAACGTGCCGGATCGGTTGTGAGATTGAACTAGATTTTTACGAGCGAGCGGAGCGAGCGAGCAACGATTAAAATTTCATAGCTATACATATATCTTATATTGTCCTGCATATATTTCCTATTATTACCTAATTTTGTCAGCGATTTCAGACCTCACGTTGCACTGCACTGTGTGAAAATATTACTATTAATGTAAAACTATTGATAATCTGTAAACTTTATCTGTAGGCAACTCTATAAAGACTTCCGACTCCTCGGCCTGGTGCGAATGTTTCAATGTCCCTATGTGCCAAACCGTTGGTTCGTGACGCACCTTTACGCGTCTCCCGCTCGCTGTGCTCGCCCGATAACTATATCCTAACCTAAAACCCATCCCTCTTGCGTTCGTCATCCGATAAGAAGGCGACTAATTTCAAATTTGCGAACGTGTCGGATCGGTTGTGAGGTTGGACTAGATTCTTACGAGCGAGCGGAGCGAGCGAGCAACGATTACAATTTCCAAGCTACACATATATCTTATATTGTCCTGCATATATTTCCTATTATTACCTCAATTTGTCAGCGATTTCGGACCTCACGTTGCAGTGTACTGTGTGGAAATATTACTATTTATGTAAATCTATTGATAAACTGTAAACATTTGTCAGTAGGCAATTCGATAAAGACTTCCGACTCCTCGGGCTGGTGCGAATACTTCAATGTCCCTATGTGCCAAACCGTTGGTTCGTGACACACCATTACGCGTCCCTCGCTCGCTGCGCTCGCTCGAAAACTATAGCCTAACCTAAAACCAATCCCTCTTGCGTTCGTTATCCGATAAGAAAGCGACTAATTTCAAATTTGCGAACGTGTCGGATCGGTTGTGAGGTTGGACTAGATTCTTACGAGCGAGCGGAGCGAGCGAGCAACGATTACAATTTCCAAGCTATACATATACCTTATATTGCCTTGCATATATTTCCTGTTATTACCTCAATTTGTCAGCGATTTCGGACCTCACGTTGCACCGTACAGTGTGAAAATATTTCTATTTATGTAAAGCTATTGATAAACTGTAAACTTATGTCTGTAGGCAACTCGATAAAGACTTCCGAATCCTCGGGCTGGTGCGAATATTTCAATGTCCCTATGTGCCAAACCGTTGGTTCGTGACACACCTTTACGTGTCCCTCGCCCGCAGTGCTCGCCCGATAACTATAGCCTAACCTAAAACCAATCCCTCCTGCGTTCGTTTTCCGATAAGGAGGAGACATATTTCAAATTTGCGAACGTGTCGGATCGGCTGCGAGGTTGGACTAGATTTTTACGAGCGAGCGGAACGAGCGAGCAACGATTACAATTTCCAAGCTATACATATACCTTATATTGCCTTGCATATATTTCCTGTTATTACCTCAATTTGTCAGCGATTTCGGACCTTATGTTGCACCGTACTATGTGGAAATATTACTATTTATGTAAAACTATTGATAAACTGTAAACTTTTGTCAGTAGGCAACGCGGTAAAGACTTCCGACTCCTCGGGCTGGTGCGAATATTTCAATGTCCCTAAGTGCCAAACCGTTGGTTCGTGACACACCTTTACGCGTCCCTCGCTCGCTGCGCTCGCTCGAAAACTATAGCCTAGCGTAAAAGCAATCCCTCTTGCGTTCGTTATCCGATAAGGAGGCGACTAATTTCAAATTTGTGAACGTGCCGGATCGGTTGTGAGATTGAACTAGATTTTTACGAGCGAGCGGAGCGAGCGAGCAACGATTAAAATTTCATAGCTATACATATATCTTATATTGTCCTGCATATATTTCCTATTATTACCTAATTTTGTCAGCGATTTCAGACCTCACGTTGCACTGCACTGTGTGAAAATATTACTATTAATGTAAAACTATTGATAATCTGTAAACTTTATCTGTAGGCAACTCTATAAAGACTTCCGACTCCTCGGCCTGGTGCGAATGTTTCAATGTCCCTATGTGCCAAACCGTTGGTTCGTGACGCACCTTTACGCGTCTCCCGCTCGCTGTGCTCGCCCGATAACTATATCCTAACCTAAAACCCATCCCTCTTGCGTTCGTCATCCGATAAGAAGGCGACTAATTTCAAATTTGCGAACGTGTCGGATCGGTTGTGAGGTTGGACTAGATTCTTACGAGCGAGCGGAGCGAGCGAGCAACGATTACAATTTCCAAGCTACACATATATCTTATATTGTCCTGCATATATTTCCTATTATTACCTCAATTTGTCAGCGATTTCGGACCTCACGTTGCACTGTACTGTGTGGAAATATTACTATTTATGTAAAACTATTGATAAACTGTAAACATTTGTCAGTAGGCAATTCGATAAAGACTTCCGACTCCTCGGGCTGGTGCGAATACTTCAATGTCCCTATGTGTCAAACCGTTGGTTCGTGACACACCATTACGCGTCCCTCGCTCGCTGCGCTCGCTCGAAAACTATAGCCTAGCGTAAAACCAATGCCTCTTGCGTTCGTTATCCGATAAGGAGGAGACATATTTCAAATTTGCGAACGTGTCGGATCGGCTGCGAGGTTGGACTAGATTCTTACGAGCGAGCGGAGCGAGCGAGCAACGATTACAATTTCCAAGCTATACATATACCTTATGGTGCCGTTCATATATTTCCTGTTATTACCTTAATTTGTCAGCGATTTCGGACCTCACGTTGCATTGTACTGTGTGAAAATATTACTATTTATGTACAAATATTGATATACTGTAAACTTTTGTCAGTACGCAATTCGATAAAGACTTCCGGCTCCTGGGGCTGGTGCGAATATTTCAATGACCCTATGTGACAAACCGTTGGTTTGTGACACACCCTTACACGTCCCTCGCTCCCTGTGCTCGCCCGATAACTATAGCCTAACCTAAAACCAATCCCTCTTGCTTTCGTTATCCGATAAGGAGGGGACTAACATCAAATTTGCGAACGTGTCGGATCGGTTGTGAGGTTGGACTAGATTTTTACGAGCGAGCGGAGCGAGCGAGCAACGATTAAAATTTCCAAGCTATACATATATCTTATATTGTCCTGCATATATTTCCTATTATTACCCAATTTTGTCAGCGATTTCAGACCTCACGTTGCACCGTACTGTGTGAAAATATTACTATTAATGTAAAACTATTGATAAACTGTAAACTTTGGTCAGTAGGCAACTCGAAAGAGACATCCGACTCCTCGGGCTGGTGCGAATATTTCAATGTCCCTATGTGACAAACCGTTGGTTTGTGACATACCTTTATGCGTCCCTCGCTCGCTGCACTTGCTCGATAACTATAGCCTAACCTAAAACCAATCCCTCTTGCGTTCGTTATCCGATAAGAAGGCGACTAATTTCAAATTTGCGAACGTGTCGGATCGGTTGTGAGGTTGGACTAGATTCTTACGAGCGAGCGGAGCGAGCGAGCAACGATTACAATTTCCAAGCTACACATATATCTTATATTGTCCTGCATATATTTCCTATTATTACCTCAATTTGTCAGCGATTTCGGACCTCACGTTGCAGTGTACTGTGTGGAAATATTACTATTTATGTAAATCTATTGATAAACTGTAAACATTTGTCAGTAGGCAATTCGATAAAGACTTCCGACTCCTCGGGCTGGTGCGAATACTTCAATGTCCCTATGTGCCAAACCGTTGGTTCGTGACACACCATTACGCGTCCCTCGCTCGCTGCGCTCGCTCGAAAACTATAGCCTAACCTAAAACCAATCCCTCTTGCGTTCGTTATCCGATAAGGAGGCGACTAATTTCAAATTTGCGAACGTGTCGGATCGGTTGTGAGGTTGGACTAGATTCTTACGAGCGAGCGGAGCGAGCGAGCAACGATTACAATTTCCAAGCTATACATATACCTTATATTGCCTTGCATATATTTCCTTTTATTACCTAATTTTGTCAGCGATTTCAGACCTCACGTTGCACTGCACTGTGTGAAAATATTACTATTAATGTAAAACTATTGATAATCTGTAAACTTTTGTCTGTAGGCAACTCTATAAAGACTTCCGACTCCTCGGGCTGGTGCGAATATTTCAATGTCCCTATGTGACAAACCGTTGGTTTGCGACATACCTTTATGCGTCCCTCGCTCGCTGCACTTGCTCGATAACTATAGCCTAACCTAAAACCAATCCCTCTTGCGTTCGTTATCCGATAAGAAAGCGACTAATTTCAAATTTGCGAACGTGTCGGATCGGTTGTGAGGTTGGACTAGATTCTTACGAGCGAGCGGAGCGAGCGAGCAACGATTACAATTTCCAAGCTATACATATACCTTATATTGCCTTGCATATATTTCCTGTTATTACCTCAATTTGTCAGCGATTTCGGATCTTGCGTTGCACTGTACTGTGTGAAAATATTACTATTTATGTAAAACTATTGATAAACTGTAAACTTTTGTCAGTAGGCAACGCGATAAAGACTTCCGACTCCTCGGTCTGGTGCGAATATTTCAATGTCCCTATGTGCCAAACCGATGGTTTGTGACACACCTTTATGCGTCCCTCGCTCGCTGCGCTCGCTCGATAACTATAGCCTAACCTAAAACCCATCCCTCTTGCGTTCGTCATCCGATATGGAGGCGACTAATTTCAAATTTGTGAACGTGTCGGATCGGTTGTGATGTTGGACTAGATTCTTACGAGCGAGCGGACGGAGCGAGCAACGATTACAATTTCCAAGCAATACATATATCTTATATTGTCCTGCATATATTTCCTATTTTTACCTAATTTTGTCAGCGATTTCAGACCTCACGTTGCACTGTACTGTGTGAAAATATTACTATTAATGTAAAACTATCGATAAACTGTAAACTTTTGTCTGTAGGCAACTCTATAAAGACTTCCGACTCCTCGGCCTGGTGCGAATGTATCAGTGTCCCTGTGTGCCAAACCGTTGGTTCGTGACGCACCTTTATGCGTCCCTCGCTCGCTGCGCTCGCTCGATAACTATAGCCTAACCTAAAACCAATCCCTCTTGCGTTCGTTATCCGATAAGGAGGAGACATATTTCACATTTGCGCACGTGTCGGATCAATGGTGAGGTTGGACTTGAATCTTACGAGCGAGTGGATCGAGCGAGCAACGATTACAATTTACAAGCTATACATATACCTTATATTGCGTTGCATATATTTTTTGTTATTACCTTAATTTGTCAGTGATTTCGGACCTCACGTTGCACCGTACAGTGTGAAAATATTTCTATTTATGTAAAACTATTGATAAACTGTAAACTTTTGTCTGTAGGCAACTCCATAAAGACTTCCGAATCCTCGGGCTGGTGCGAATATTTCAATGTCCCTATGTGCCAAACCGTTGGTTCGTGACACACCTTTACGTGTCCCTCGCCCGCAGTGCTCGCCCGATAACTATAGCCTAACCTAAAACCAATCCCTCCTGCGTTCGTTATCCGATAAGGAGGAGACATATTTCAAATTTGCGAACGTGTCGGATCGGCTGCGAGGTTGGACTAGATTTTTACGAGCGAGCGGAACGAGCGAGCAACGATTACAATTTCCAAGCTATACATATACCTTATATTGCCTTGCATATATTTCCTGTTATTACCTCAATTTGTCAGCGATTTCGGACCTTATGTTGCACCGTACTATGTGGAAATATTACTATTTATGTAAAACTATTGATAAACTGTAAACTTTTGTCAGTAGGCAACGCGGTAAAGACTTCCGACTCCTCGGGCTGGTGCGAATACTTCAATGTCCCTATGTGCCAAACCGTTGGTTCGTGACACACCATTACGCGTCCCTCGCTCGCTGCGCTCGCTCGAAAACTATAGCCTAGCGTAAAACCAATGCCTCTTGCGTTCGTTATCCGATAAGGAGGAGACATATTTCAAATTTGCGAACGTGTCGGATCGGCTGCGAGGTTGGACTAGATTCTTACGAGCGAGCGGAGCGAGCGAGCAACGATTACAATTTCCAAGCTATACATATACCTTATGGTGCCGTTCATATATTTCCTGTTATTACCTTAATTTGTCAGCGATTTCGGACCTCACGTTGCATTGTACTGTGTGAAAATATTACTATTTATGTACAAATATTGATATACTGTAAACTTTTGTCAGTACGCAATTCGATAAAGACTTCCGGCTCCTGGGGCTGGTGCGAATATTTCAATGACCCTATGTGACAAACCGTTGGTTTGTGACACACCCTTACACGTCCCTCGCTCCCTGTGCTCGCCCGATAACTATAGCCTAACCTAAAACCAATCCCTCTTGCTTTCGTTATCCGATAAGGAGGGGACTAATTTCAAATTTGCGAACGTGTCGGATCGGTTGTGAGGTTGGACTAGATTTTTACGAGCGAGCGGAGCGAGCGAGCAACGATTAAAATTTCGAAGCTATACATATATCTTATATTGTCCTGCATATATTTCCTATTATTACCTAATTTTGTCAGCGATTTCAGACCTCACGTTGCACCGTACTGTGTGAAAATATTACTATTAATGTAAAACTATTGATAAACTGTAAACTTTGGTCAGTAGGCAACTCGAAAGAGACTTCCGACTCCTCGGGCTGGTGCGAATATTTCAATGTCCCTATGTGACAAACCGTTGGTTTGTGACATACCTTTATGCGTCCCTCGCTCGCTGCACTTGCTCGATAACTATAGCCTAACCTAAAACCAATCCCTCTTGCGTTCGTTATCCGATAAGAAGGCGACTAATTTCAAATTTGCGAACGTGTCGGATCGGTTGTGAGGTTGGACTAGATTCTTACGAGCGAGCGGAGCGAGCGAGCAACGATTACAATTTCCAAGCTACACATATATCTTATGTTGTCCTGCATATATTTCCTATTATTACCTCAATTTGTCAGCGATTTCGGACCTCACGTTGCACTGTACTGTGTGGAAATATTACTATTTATGTAAATCTATTGATAAACTGTAAACATTTGTCAGTAGGCAATTCGATAAAGACTTCCGACTCCTCGGGCTGGTGCGAATACTTCAATGTCCCTATGTGCCAAACCGTTGGTTCGTGACACACCATTACGCGTCCCTCGCTCGCTGCGCTCGCTCGAAAACTATAGCCTAGCGTAAAACCAATCCCTCTTGCGTTCGTTATCCGATAAGGAGGAGACATATTTCAAATTTGCGAACGTGTCGGATCGGCTGCGAGGTTGGACTAGATTCTTACGAGCGAGCGGAGCGAGCGAGCAACGATTACAATTTCCAAGCTATACATATACCTTATGGTGCCGTTCATATATTTCCTGTTATTACCTTAATTTGTCAGCGATTTCGGACCTCACGTTGCATTGTACTGTGTGAAAATATTACTATTTATGTACAAATATTGATATACTGTAAACTTTTGTCAGTACGCAATTTGATAAAGACTTCCGGCTCCTGGGGCTGGTGCGAATATTTCAATGACCCTATGTGACAAACCGTTGGTTTGTGACACACCCTTACACGTCCCTCGCTCCCTGTGCTCGCCCGATAACTATAGCCTAACCTAAAACCAATCCCTCCTGCGTTCGTTATCCGATAAGGAGGAGACATATTTCAAATTTGCGAACGTGTCGGATCGGCTGCGAGGTTGGACTAGATTTTTACGAGCGAGCGGAACGAGCGAGCAACGATTACAATTTCCAAGCTATACATATACCTTATATTGCCTTGCATATATTTCCTGTTATTACCTCAATTTGTCAGCGATTTCGGACCTTATGTTGCACCGTACTATGTGGAAATATTACTATTTATGTAAAACTATTGATAAACTGTAAACTTTTGTCAGTAGGCAACGCGGTAAAGACTTCCGACTCCTCGGGCTGGTGCGAATATTTCAATGTCCCTAAGTGCCAAACCGTTGGTTCGTGACACACCTTTACGCGTCCCTCGCTCGCTGCGCTCGCTCGCAAACTATAGCCTAGCGTAAAACCAATCCCTCTTACGTTCGATATCCGATAAGGAGGCGACTAATTTCAAATTTGTGAACGTGCCGGATCGGTTGTGAGGTTGGACTAGATTTTTATGAGCGAGCGGAGCGAGCGAGCAACGATTAAAATTTCCAAGCTATACATATATCTTACATTGTCCTGCATATATTTCCTTTTATTACCTAATTTTGTCAGCGATTTCAGACCTCACGTTGCACTGCACTGTGTGAAAATATTACTATTAATGTAAAACTATTGATAATCTGTAAACTTTATCTGTAGGCAACTCTATAAAGACTTCCGACTCCTCGGCCTGGTGCGAATGTTTCAATGTCCCTATGTGCCAAACCGTTGGTCCGTGACGCACCTTTACGCGTCTCCCGCTCGCTGTGCTCGCCCGATAACTATATCCTAACCTAAAACCCATCCCTCTTGCGTTCGTCATCCGATAAGAAGGCGACTAATTTCAAATTTGCGAACGTGTCGGATCGGTTGTGAGGTTGGACTAGATTCTTACGAGCGAGCGGAGCGAGCGAGCAACGATTACAATTTCCAAGCTACACATATATCTTATATTGTCCTGCATATATTTCCTATCATTACCTCAATTTGTCAGCGATTTCGGACCTCATGTTGCACTGTACTGTGTGGAAATATTACTATTTATGTAAAACTATTGATAAACTGTAAACATTTGTCAGTAGGCAATTCGATAAAGACTTCCGACTCCTCGGGCTGGTGCGAATACTTCAATGTCCCTATGTGCCAAACCGTTGGTTCGTGACACACCATTACGCGTCCCTCGCTCGCTGCGCTCGCTCGAAAACTATAGCCTAGCGTAAAACCAATGCCTCTTGCGTTCGTTATCCGATAAGGAGGAGACATATTTCAAATTTGCGAACGTGTCGGATCGGCTGCGAGGTTGGACTAGATTCTTACGAGCGAGCGGAGCGAGCGAGCAACGATTACAATTTCCAAGCTATACATATACCTTATGGTGCCGTTCATATATTTCCTGTTATTACCTTAATTTGTCAGCGATTTCGGACCTCACGTTGCATTGTACTGTGTGAAAATATTACTATTTATGTACAAATATGGATATACTGTAAACTTTTGTCAGTACGCAATTCGATAAAGACTTCCGGCTCCTGGGGCTGGTGCGAATATTTCAATGACCCTATGTGACAAACCGTTGGTTTGTGACACACCCTTACACGTCCCTCGCTCCCTGTGCTCGCCCGATAACTATAGCCTAACCTAAAACCAATCCCTCTTGCTTTCGTTATCCGATAAGGAGGGGACTAACATCAAATTTGCGAACGTGTCGGATCGGTTGTGAGGTTGGACTAGATTTTTACGAGCGAGCGGAGCGAGCGAGCAACGATTAAAATTTCCAAGCTATACATATATCTTATATTGTCCTGCATATATTTCCTATTATTACCCAATTTTGTCAGCGATTTCAGACCTCACGTTGCACCGTACTGTGTGAAAATATTACTATTAATGTAAAACTATTGATAAACTGTAAACTTTGGTCAGTAGGCAACTCGAAAGAGACTTCCGACTCCTCGGGCTGGTGCGAATACTTCAATGTCCCTATGTGACAAACCGTTGGTTTGTGACATACCTTTATGCGTCCCTCGCTCGCTGCACTTGCTCGATAACTATAGCCTAACCTAAAACCAATCCCTCTTGCGTTCGTTATCCGATAAGAAGGCGACTAATTTCAAATTTGCGAACGTGTCGGATCGGTTGTGAGGTTGGACTAGATTCTTACGAGCGAGCGGAGCGAGCGAGCAACGATTACAATTTCCAAGCTATACATATACCTTATGGTGCCGTTCATATATTTCCTGTCATTACCTTAATTTGTCAGCGATTTCGGACCTCACGTTGCATTGTACTGTGTGAAAATATTACTATTTATGTACAAATATTGATATACTGTAAACTTTTGTCAGTACGCAATTCGATAAATACTTCCTACTCCTCGGGCAGGTGCGAATATTTCAATGTCCCTATGTGACAAACCGTTGGTTCGTCACACACCTTTACGCGTCCCTCGCTCGCTGTGCTCGCCCAATAACTATAGCCTAACCTAAAACCAATCCCTCTTGCTTTCGTTATCCGATAAGGAGGGGACTAACATCAAATTTGCGAACGTGTCGGATCGGTTGTGAGGTTGGACTAGATTTTTACGAGCGAGCGGAGCGAGCGAGCAACGATTACAATTTCCAAGCTACACATATATCTTATATTGTCCTGCATATATTTCCTATTATTACCTCAATTTGTCAGCGATTTCGGACCTCACGTTGCACTGTACTGTGTGGAAATATTACTATTTATGTAAATCTATTGATAAACTGTAAACATTTGTCAGTAGGCAATTCGATAAAGACTTCCGACTCCTCGGGCTGGTGCGAATACTTCAATGTCCCTATGTGCCAAACCGTTGGTTCGTGACACACCATTACGCGTCCCTCGCTCGCTGCGCTCGCTCGAAAACTATAGCCTAGCGTAAAACCAATGCCTCTTGCGTTCGTTATCCGATAAGGAGGAGACATATTTCAAATTTGCGAACGTGTCGGATCGGCTGCGAGGTTGGACTAGATTCTTACGAGCGAGCGGAGCGAGCGAGCAACGATTACAATTTCCAAGCTATACATATACCTTATGGTGCCGTTCATATATTTCCTGTCATTACCTTAATTTGTCAGCGATTTCGGACCTCACGTTGCATTGTACTGTGTGAAAATATTACTATTTATGTACAAATATTGATATACTGTAAACTTTTGTCAGTACGCAATTCGATAAATACTTCCTACTCCTCGGGCAGGTGCGAATATTTCAATGTCCCTATGTGCCAAACCGATGATTTGTGACACCCCTCTATGCGTCCCTCGATCGCTGCGCTCGCTCGATAACTATAGCCTAACCTAAAACCAATCCCTGTTATCTTCGCTATTCGATAAGGAGGAGACATATTTCAAATTTGCGAACGTGTCGGATCGGTTGTGAGGTTGGACTAGATTCTTACGAGCGAGCGGAGCGAGCGAGCAACGATTACAATTTCCAAGCTACACATATATCTTATATTGTCCTGCATATATTTCCTATTATTACCTCAATTTGTCAGCGATTTCGGACCTCACGTTGCACTGTACTGTGTGGAAATATTACTATTTATGTAAAACTATTGATAAACTGTAAACATTTGTCAGTAGGCAATTCGATAAAGACTTCCGACTCCTCGAGCTGGTGCGAATACTTCAATGTCCCTATGTGCCAAACCGTTGGTTCGTGACACACAATTACGCGTCCCTCGCTCGCTGCGCTCGCTCGAAAACTATAGCCTAACCTAAAACCAATCCCTCTTGCGTTCGTTATCCGATAAGAAGGCGACTAATTTCAAATTTGCGAACGTGTCGGATCGGTTGTGAGGATGGACTAGATTTTTGCGAGCGAGCGGAGCGAGCGAGCAACGATTAAAATTTCCAAGCTATACATATATCTTATATTGTCATGCATATTACTACATATATTCTTCCTATTATTACCTAATTTTGTCAGCGATTTCGGACCTCACGTTGCACTGTACTGTGTGAAAATATTTCTATTTATGTAAAACTATTGATAAACTGTAAACTTTTGTCTGTAGGCAACTCTATAAATACTTCCGACTCCTCGGCCTGGTGCGAATATTTCAATGTCCCTATGTGCCAAACCGATGGTTTGTGACACACCTTTATGCGTCCCTCGCTCGCTGCGCTCGCTGGATAACTGTAGCCTAACCTAAAACCAATCCCTCTTGCGTTCGTTATCCGATAAGGAGGCGACTAATTTCAAATTTGCGAACGTGTCGGATCGGTTGTGAGGTTGGACTAGATTCTTACGAGCGAGCGGAGCGAGCGAGCATCGATTAGAATTTCCAAGCTATACATATACCTTATATTGCCTTGCATATATTTCCTGTTATTACCTCAATTTGTCAGCGATTTCGGACCTTACGTTGCACCGTACTATGTGGAAATATTACTATTTATGTAAAACTATTGATAAACTGTAAACTTTTGTCGGTAGGCAACGCGATAAAGACTTCCGACTCCTCGGGCTGGTGCGAATATTTCAATGTCCCTAAGTGCCAAACCGTTGGTTTGTGACACACCTTTACGCGACCCTCGCTCGCTGCGCTCGCTTGAAAACTATAGCCTAATCTAAAACCAATATCTCTTACGTTCGCCATTCGATAAGGAGGGGACTAATTTCAAATTTGCGAACGTGTCGGATCGGTTGCGAGGTTGGACTAGATTTTTACGAGCGAGCGGAGCGAGCGATCAACGATTACAATTTCCAAGCTATACATATACCTTATATTGCCTTGCATATATTTCCTGTTATTACCTCAATTTGTCAGCGAATTCGGACCTTACGTGCACTGTACTATGTGGAGATATTACTATTTATGTAAAACTATTGATAAACTGTAAACTTTTGTCAGTAGGCAACTCTATAAAGACTTCCGGCTCCTCGGGCTGGTGCGAATATTTCAATGTCCCTATGTGACAAACCGTTGGTTCGTCACACACCTTTACGCGTCCCTCGCTCGCTGTGCTCGCCCAATAACTATAGCCTAACCTAAAACCAATCCCTCTTGCGTTCGTTATCCGATAAGGAGGCGACTAATTTCAAATTTGCGAACGTGTCGGATCGGTTGTGAGGTTGGACTAGATTTTTACGAGCGAGCGGAGCGATCGAGCAAGGATTAAAATTTCCAAGCTATACATATATCTTATATTGTCCTGCATATATTTCCTATTATTACCTAATTTTGTCAGCGATTTCGGACCTCACGTTGCACTGTACTGTGTGAAAATATTACTATTTATGTAAAACTATTGATAAACGGTAAACTTTTGTCTGTAGGCAACTCGATAAAGACTTCCGAATCCTCGGGCTGGTGCGAATATTTCAATGTCCCTATGTGCCATACCGTTGGTTCGTGACACACCTTTACGTGTCCCTCGCCCGCAGTGCTCGCCCGATAACTATAGCCTAACCTAAAACCAATCCCTCCTGCGTTCGTTATCCGATAAGGAGGAGACATATTTCAAATTTGCGAACGTGTCGGATCGGCTGCGAGGTTGGACTAGATTTTTACGAGCGAGCGGAACGAGCGAGCAACGATTACAATTTCCAAGCTATACATATACCTTATATTGCCTTGCATATATTTCCTGTTATTACCTCAATTTGTCAGCGATTTCGGACCTTATGTTGCACCGTACTATGTGGAAATATTACTATTAATGTAAAACTATTGATAATCTGTAAACTTTTGTCAGTAGGCAACTCGATAAATACTTCCTACTCCTCGGGCAGGTGCGAATATTTCAATGTCCCTATGTGCCAAACCGATGATTTGTGACACCCCTCTATGCGTCCCTCGATCGCTGCGCTCGCTCGATAACTATAGCCTAACCTAAAACCAATCCCTGTTATCTTCGCTATTCGATAAGGAGGAGACATATTTCAAATTTGCGAACGTGTCGGATCGGTTGTGAGGTTGGACTAGATTCTTACGAGCGAGCGGAGCGAGCGAGCAACGATTACAATTTCCAAGCTACACATATATCTTATATTGTCCTGCATATATTTCCTATTATTACCTCAATTTGTCAGCGATTTCGGACCTCACGTTGCACTGTACTGTGTGGAAATATTACTATTTATGTAAAACTATTGATAAACTGTAAACATTTGTCAGTAGGCAATTCGATAAAGACTTCCGACTCCTCGAGCTGGTGCGAATACTTCAATGTCCCTATGTGCCAAACCGTTGGTTCGTGACACACAATTACGCGTCCCTCGCTCGCTGCGCTCGCTCGATAACTATAGCCTAACCTAAAACCAATCCCTCTTGCGTTCGTTATCCGATAAGAAGGCGACTAATTTCAAATTTGCGAACGTGTCGGATCGGTTGTGAGGTTGGACTAGATTTTTGCGAGCGAGCGGAGCGAGCGAGCAACGATTAAAATTTCCAAGCTATACATATATCTTATATTGTCATGCATATTACTACATATATTCTTCCTATTATTACCTAATTTTGTCAGCGATTTCGGACCTCACGTTGCACTGTACTGTGTGAAAATATTTCTATTTATGTAAAACTATTGATAAACTGTAAACTTTTGTCTGTAGGCAACTCTATAAATACTTCCGACTCCTCGGCCTGGTGCGAATATTTCAATGTCCCTATGTGCCAAACCGATGGTTTGTGACACACCTTTATGCGTCCCTCGCTCGCTGCGCTCGCTGGATAACTGTAGCCTAACCTAAAACCAATCCCTCTTGCGTTCGTTATCCGATAAGGAGGCGACTAATTTCAAATTTGCGAACGTGTCGGATCGGTTGTGAGGTTGGACTAGATTCTTACGAGCGAGCGGAGCGAGCGAGCATCGATAAGAATTTCCAAGCTATACATATACCTTATATTGCCTTGCATATATTTCCTGTTATTACCTCAATTTGTCAGCGATTTCGGACCTTACGTTGCACCGTACTATGTGGAAATATTACTATTTATGTAAAACTATTGATAAACTGTAAACTTTTGTCGGTAGGCAACGCGATAAAGACTTCCGACTCCTCGGGCTGGTGCGAATATTTCAATGTCCCTAAGTGCCAAACCGTTGGTTTGTGACACACCTTTACGCGACCCTCGCTCGCTGCGCTCGCTTGAAAACTATAGCCTAATCTAAAACCAATATCTCTTACGTTCGCCATTCGATAAGGAGGGGACTAATTTCAAATTTGCGAACGTGTCGGATCGGTTGCGAGGTTGGACTAGATTTTTACGAGCGAGCGGAGCGAGCGAGCAACGATTACAATTTCCAAGCTATACATATATCTTATATTGTCCTGCATATATTTCCTATTATTACCTAATTTTGTCAGCGAATTCAGACCTCCCGTTGCACTGTACTATGTGACAATATTACTATTTATGTAAAACTATTGTTAAACTGTAAACTTTTGTCAGTAGGCATTTCGTTAAACACTTCCGGCTCCTCGGGCTGGTGCGAATATTTCAATGTCCCTATGTGACAAACCGTTGGTTCGTCACACACCTTTACGCGTCCCTCGCTCGCTGTGCTCGCCCAATAACTATAGCCTAACCTAAAACCAATCCCTCTTGCGTTCGTTATCCGATAAGGAGGCGACTAATTTCAAATTTGCGAACGTGTCGGATCGGTTGTGAGGTTGGACTAGATTTTTACGAGCGAGCGGAGCGATCGAGCAAGGATTAAAATTTCCAAGCTATACATATATCTTATATTGTCCTGCATATATTTCCTATTATTACCTAATTTTGTCAGCGATTTCGGACCTCACGTTGCACTGTACTGTGTGAAAATATTACTATTTATGTAAAACTATTGATAAACGGTAAACTTTTGTCTGTAGGCAACTCGATAAAGACTTCCGAATCCTCGGGCTGGTGCGAATATTTCAATGTCCCTATGTGCCATACCGTTGGTTCGTGACACACCTTTACGTGTCCCTCGCCCGCAGTGCTCGCCCGATAACTATAGCCTAACCTAAAACCAATCCCTCCTGCGTTCGTTATCCGATAAGGAGGAGATATATTTCAAATTTGCGAACGTGTCGGATCGGCTGCGAGGTTGGACTAGATTTTTACGAGCGAGCGGAACGAGCGAGCAACGATTACAATTTCCAAGCTAGACATATACCTTATATTGCCTTGCATATATTTCCTGTTATTACCTCAATTTGTCAGCGATTTCGGACCTTATGTTGCACCGTACTATGTGGAAATATTACTATTTATGTAAAACTATTGATAAACTGTAAACTTTTGTCAGTAGGCAACTCGATAAATACTTCCTACTCCTCGGGCAGGTGCGAATATTTCAATGTCCCTATGTGCCAAACCGATGATTTGTGACACACCTCTATGCGTCCTTCGCTCGCTGCGCTCGCTCGATAACTATAGCCTAACCTAAAACCAATCCCTCTTGCGTTCGTTATCCGATAAGGAGGCGACTAATTTCAAATTTGCGTACGTGTCGGATCGGTTGTGAGGTTGGACTAGATTCTTACGAGCGAGCGGAGCGAGCGAGCAATGATTACAATTTCCAAGCTACACATATACCTTATATTGCCTTGCATATATTTCCTGTTATTACCTCAATTTGTCAGCGATTTCGGACCTTACGTTGCACCGTACTATGTGGAAATATTACTATTTATGTAAAACTATTGATAAACTGTATACTTTTGTCAGTAGGCAATTCGTTAAACACTTCCGGCTCCTCGGGCTGGAGCGAATATTTCAATGTCCCTATGTGACAAACCGTTGGTTCGTGACACACCTTTACGCGTCCCTCGCTCGCTGCGCTCGCTCGAAAACTATAGCCTAGCGTAAAAGCAATCCCTCTTGCGTTCGTTATCCGATAAGGAGGAGACATATTTCAAATTTGCGAACGTGTCGGATCGGCTGCGAGGTTGGACTAGATTTTTACGAGCGAGCGGAACGAGCGAGCAACGATTACAATTTCCAAGCTATACATATATCTTATATTGTCCTGCATATATTTCCTATTATTACCTAATTTTGTCAGCGATTTCAGACCTCACGTTGCACTGCACTGTGTGAAAATATTACTATAAATGTAAAACTATTGATAAACTGTAAACTTTTGTCTGTAGGCAACTCTATAAAGACTTCCGACTCCTCGGCTTGGTGCGAATGTTTCAATGTCCCTATGTGCCAAACCGTTGGTTCGTGACACACCTTTACGCGTCCCTCGCTCGCTGTGCTCGCCCGATAACAATATCCTAACCTAAAACCAATATCTCTTACGTTCGCCATTCGATAAGGAGGGGACTAATTTCAAATTTGCGAACGTGTCGGATCGGTTGGGAAGTTGGACCAGATTTTTACGAGCGAGCGGAGCGAGCGAGCAAGGATTACAATATCCAAGCTATACATATACCTTATATTGCTGTGCATATATTTCCTATTATTACCTAATTTTGTCAGCGATTTCAGACCTCACGTTGCACTGTACTGTGTGAAAATATTACTATTAATGTAAAACTATTGATAAACTGTAAACTTTTGTCTGTAGGCAACTCGATAAAGACTTCCGAATCCTCGGGCTGGTGCGAATATTTCAATGTCCCTATGTGCCAAACCGTTGGTTCGTGACACACCTTTACGTGTCCCTCGCCCGCAGTGCTCGCCCGATAACTATAGCCTAACCTAAAACCAATCCCTCCTGCGTTCGTTATCCGATAAGGAGGAGACATATTTCAAATTTGCAAACGTGTCGGATCCGTTGTGAGGTTGGACTAGATTCTTACGAGCGAGCGGAGCGAGGGGGCAACGATTACAATTTCCAAGCTATACATATATCTTATATTGTCCTGCATATATTTCCTATTATTACCTCAATTTGTCAGCGATTTCGGACCTCACGTTGCACTGTACTGTGTGGAAATATTACTATTTATGTAAAACTATTGATAAACTGTAAACTTTTGTCAGTAGGGAATTCGATAAAGACTTCCGACTCCTCGGGCTGGTGCGAATACTTCAATGTCCCTATGTGCCAAACCGTTTGTTCGTGACACACCATTACGCGTCCCTCGCTCGCTGCGCTCGCTCGAAAACTATAGCCTAGCGTAAAACCAATCCCTCTTGCGTTCGTTATTCGATAAGGAGGCGACTAATTTCAAATTTGCGAACGTGTCGGATCGGTTGTGAGGTTGGACTAGATTTTTACGAGCGAGCGGAACGAGCGAGCAACGATTAAAATTTCCAAGCTATACATATACCTTATGGTGCCATGCATATATTTCCTGTTATTACCTCAATTTGTCAGCCATTTCGGACCTTACGTGCACTGTACTATGTGGAAATATTACTATTTATGTAAAACTATTGATAAACTGCAAACTTTTGTCAGTAGGCAATTCGTTAAACACTTCCGGCTCCTCGGGCTGGAGCGAATATTTCAATGTCCCTATGTGACAAACCGTTGGTTCGTGACACACCTTTACGCGTCCCTCGCTCGCTGTGCTCGCCCGATAAGTATATCCTAACCTAAAACCCATCGCTCTTGCGTTCGTTATCCGATAAGGAGGCGACTAATTTCAAATTTGTGAACGTGTCAGATCGGTTGTGAGGTTGGACTAGACTTTTACGAGCGAGCGGAGCGAGCGAGCAACGATTACAATTTCCAAGCTATACATATACCTTATATTGCCTTGCATATATTTCCAGTTATTACCTAATTTTGTCAGCGATTTCGGACCTCACGTTGCACTGTACTGTGTGGAAATATTACTATTTATGTAAAACTATTGATAAACTGTAAACTTTTGTCAGTAGGGAATTCGATAAATACTTCCGGCTGCTCGGGCTGGTGCGAATACTTCAATGTCCCTATGTGCCAAACCGTTGGTTCGTGACACACCATTACGCGTCCCTCGCTCGCTGCGCTCGCTCGAAAACTATAGCCTAGCGTAAAGCCAATCCCTCTTGCGTTCGTTATTCGATAAGGAGGAGACATATTTCAAATTTGCCAACGTGTCGGATCGGCTGTGAGGTTGGACTAGATTTTTACGAGCGAGCGGAGCGAGCGAGCAAGGATTACAATATCCAAGCTATACATATACCTTATATTGCTGTGCATATATTTCCTATTATTACCTAATTTTGTCAGCGATTTCAGACCTCACGTTGCACTGTACTATGTGGAAATATTACTATTTATGTAAAACTATTGATAAACTGTAAACTTTGGTCCGTAGGCAACGCGATAAGGACTTCCGACTCCTCGGGCTGGTGCGAATATTTCAATGTCCCTAAGTGCCAAACCGTTGGTTTGTGACATACCTTTACGCGACTCTCGCTCGCTGCGCTCGCTTGAAAACTATAGCCTAACCTAAAACCAATATCTCTTACGTTCGCCATTCGATCAGGATGGGACTAATTTCAAATTTGCGAACGTGTCGGATCGGTTGTGAGGTTGGACTAGATTCTTACGAGCGAGCGGAGCGGGCGAGCAACGATTACAATTTCCAAGCTATACATATACCTTATATTGCTGTGCATATATTTCCTATTATTACCTAATTTTGTCAGCGATTTCAGACCTCACGTTGCACTGTACTGTGTGAAAATATTACTATTAATGTAAAACTATTGATAAACTGTAAACTTTTGTCTGTAGGCAACTCGATAAAGACTTCCGAATCCTCGGGCTGGTGCGAATGTTTCAATGTCCCTATGTGCCAAAACGTTGGTTCGTGACACACCTTTACGCGTCCCTCGCTCGCTGTGCTCGCCCGATAACAATATCCTAACCTAAAATCAATATCTCTTACGTTCGCCATTCGATAAGGAGGGGACTAATTTCAAATTTGCGAACGTGTCGGATCGGTTGTGAGGTTGGACTAGATTTTTACGAGCGAGCGGAGCGATCGAGCAAGGATTAAAATTTCCAAGCTATACATATATCTTATATTGTCCTGCATATATTTCCTATTATTACCTAATTTTGTCAGCGATTTCGGACCTCACGTTGCACTGTACTGTGTGAAAATATTACTATTTATGTAAAACTATTGATAAACGGTAAACTTTTGTCTGTAGGCAACTCGATAAAGACTTCCGAATCCTCGGGCTGGTGCGAATATTTCAATGTCCCTATGTGCCATACCGTTGGTTCGTGACACACCTTTTCGTGTCCCTCGCCCGCAGTGCTCGCCCGATAACTATAGCCTAACCTAAAACCAATCCCTCCTGCGTTCGTTATCCGATAAGGAGGAGATATATTTCAAATTTGCGAACGTGTCGGATCGGCTGCGAGGTTGGACTAGATTTTTA
This sequence comes from Bombus terrestris, assembly GCF_910591885.1. NCBI lineage: Eukaryota > Metazoa > Arthropoda > Insecta > Hymenoptera > Apidae > Bombus > Bombus terrestris. The sequence goes on along the minus strand of NW_025963551.1, from coordinate 2,777,193 downwards.
CGAGCGAGCGGAACGAGCGAGCAACGATTACAATTTCCAAGCTAGACATATACCTTATATTGCCTTGCATATATTTCCTGTTATTACCTCAATTTGTCAGCGATTTCGGACCTTATGTTGCACCGTACTATGTGGAAATATTACTATTTATGTAAAACTATTGATAAACTGTAAACTTTTGTCAGTAGGCAACTCGATAAAGACTTCCTACTCCTCGGGCAGGTGCGAATATTTCAATGTCCCTATGTGCCAAACCGATGATTTGTGACACACCTTTATGCGTCCCTCGCTCGCTGCGCTCGCTCGATAACTATAGCCTAACCTAAAACCAATCCCTCTTGCGTTCGTTATCCGATAAGGAGGCGACTAATTTCAAATTTGCGAACGTGTCGGATCGGTTGTGAGGTTGGACTAGATTCTTACGAGCGAGCGGAGCGAGCGAGCAATGATTACAATTTCCAAGCTACACATATACCTTATATTGCCTTGCATATATTTCCTGTTATTACCTCAATTTGTCAGCGATTTCGGACCTTACGTTGCACCGTACTATGTGGAAATATTACTATTTATGTAAAACTATTGATAAACTGTATACTTTTGTCAGTAGGCAATTCGTTAAACACTTCCGGCTCCTCGGGCTGGAGCGAATATTTCAATGTCCCTATGTGACAAACCGTTGGTTCGTGACACACCTTTACGCGTCCCTCGCTCGCTGCGCTCGCTCGAAAACTATAGCCTAGCGTAAAAGCAATCCCTCTTGCGTTCGTTATCCGATAAGGAGGAGACATATTTCAAATTTGCGAACGTGTCGGATCGGCTGCGAGGTTGGACTAGATTTTTACGAGCGAGCGGAACGAGCGAGCAACGATTACAATTTCCAAGCTATACATATATCTTATATTGTCCTGCATATATTTCCTATTATTACCTAATTTTGTCAGCGATTTCAGACCTCACGTTGCACTGCACTGTGTGAAAATATTACTATAAATGTAAAACTATTGATAAACTGTAAACTTTTGTCTGTAGGCAACTCTATAAAGACTTCCGACTCCTCGGCTTGGTGCGAATGTTTCAATGTCCCTATGTGCCAAACCGTTGGTTCGTGACACACCTTTACGCGTCCCTCGCTCGCTGTGCTCGCCCGATAACAATATCCTAACCTAAAACCAATATCTCTTACGTTCGCCATTCGATAAGGAGGGGACTAATTTCAAATTTGCGAACGTGTCGGATCGGTTGGGAAGTTGGACCAGATTTTTACGAGCGAGCGGAGCGAGCGAGCAAGGATTACAATATCCAAGCTATACATATACCTTATATTGCTGTGCATATATTTCCTATTATTACCTAATTTTGTCAGCGATTTCAGACCTCACGTTGCACTGTACTGTGTGAAAATATTACTATTAATGTAAAACTATTGATAAACTGTAAACTTTTGTCTGTAGGCAACTCGATAAAGACTTCCGAATCCTCGGGCTGGTGCGAATATATCAATGTCCCTATGTGCCAAACCGTTGGTTCGTGACACACCTTTACGTGTCCCTCGCCCGCAGTGCTCGCCCGATAACTATAGCCTAACCTAAAACCAATCCCTCCTGCGTTCGTTATCCGATAAGGAGGAGACATATTTCAAATTTGCAAACGTGTCGGATCCGTTGTGAGGTTGGACTAGATTCTTACGAGCGAGCGGAGCGAGGGGGCAACGATTACAATTTCCAAGCTATACATATATCTTATATTGTCCTGCATATGTTTCCTATTATTACCTCAATTTGTCAGCGATTTCGGACCTCACGTTGCACTGTACTGTGTGGAAATATTACTATTTATGTAAAACTATTGATAAACTGTAAACTTTTGTCAGTAGGGAATTCGATAAAGACTTCCGACTCCTCGGGCTGGTGCGAATACTTCAATGTCCCTATGTGCCAAACCGTTTGTTCGTGACACACCATTACGCGTCCCTCGCTCGCTGCGCTCGCTCGAAAACTATAGCCTAGCGTAAAACCAATCCCTCTTGCGTTCGTTATTCGATAAGGAGGCGACTAATTTCAAATTTGCGAACGTGTCGGATCGGTTGTGAGGTTGGACTAGATTTTTACGAGCGAGCGGAACGAGCGAGCAACGATTAAAATTTCCAAGCTATACATATACCTTATGGTGCCATGCATATATTTCCTGTTATTACCTCAATTTGTCAGCCATTTCGGACCTTACGTGCACTGTACTATGTGGAAATATTACTATTTATGTAAAACTATTTATAAACTGCAAACTTTTGTCAGTAGGCAATTCGTTAAACACTTCCGACTCCTCGGGCTGGTGCGAATATTTCAATGTCCCTATGTGACAAACCGTTGGTTCGTGACACACCTTTACGCGTCCCTCGCTCGCTGTGCTCGCCCGATAACTATATCCTAACCTAAAACCCATCGCTCTTGCGTTCGTTATCCGATAAGGAGGCGACTAATTTCAAATTTGTGAACGTGTCAGATCGGTTGTGAGGTTGGACTAGACTTTTACGAGCGAGCGGAGCGAGCGAGCAACGATTAAAATTTCCAAGCTATACATATATCTTATATTGTCCTGCATATATTTCCTATTATTACCTCAATTTGTCAGCGATTTCGGACCTTACGTTGCACCGTACTATGTGGAAATATTACTATTTATGTAAAACTATTGATAAACTGTAAACTTTGGTCCGTAGGCAACGCGATAAGGACTTCCGACTCCTCGGGCTGGTGCGAATATTTCAATGTCCCTAAGTGCCAAACCGTTGGTTTGTGACACACCTTTACGCGACCCTCGCTCGCTGCGCTCGCTTGAAAACTATAGCCTAACCTAAAACCAATATCTCTTACGTTCGCCATTCGATCAGGATGGGACTAATTTCAAATTTGCGAACCTGTCGGATCGGTTGGGAGGTTGGACTAGATTCTTACGAGCGAGCGGAGCGAGCGAGCAACGATTACAATTTCCAAGCTATACATATACCTTATATTGCCTTGCATATATTTCCCGTTATTACCTCAATTTGTCAGCGATTTCGGACCTTACGTTGCACCGTACTATGTGGAAATATTACTATTTATGTAAAACTATTGATAAACTGTAAACTTTTGTCAGTAGGCAACTCGATAAAGACTTCCTACTCCTCGGGCAGGTGCGAATATTTCAATGTCCCTATGTGCCAAGCCGATGATTTGTGACACACCTCTATGCGTCCCTCGCTCGCTGCGCTCGCTCGATAACAGAAGCCTAACCTAAAACCAATCCCTCTTACGTTCGCCATTCGATAAGGAGGGGACTAATTTCAAATTTGCGAACGTGTCGGATCGGTTGGGAGGTTGGACTAGATTCTTACGAGCGAGCGGAGCGAGCGAGCAACGATTACAATTTCCAAACTATACATATACCTTATATTGCCTTGCATATATTTCCTGTTATTACCTCAATTTGTCAGCGATTTCGGACCTTACGTTGCACCGTACTATGTGGAAATATTACTATTTATGTAAAACTATTGATAAACTGTAAACTTTTGTCAGTAGGCAAATCGATAAAGACTTCCCACTCCTCGGGCATGTGCGAATATTTCAATGTCCCTATGTGCCAAACCGATGATTTGTGACACACCTTTATGCGTCCCTCGCTCGTTGCGCTCGCTCGATAACTATAGCCTAACCTAAAACCAATATCACTTACGTTCGCCATTCGATAAGGAGGGGACTAATTTCAAATTTGCGAACGTGTCGGATCGGTTGGGAGGATGGACTAGATTTTTACGAGCGAGCGGAACGAGCGAGCAACGATTACAATTTCCAAGCTATACATATATCTTATATTGTCCTGCATATATTTCCTATTATTACCTAATTTTGTCAGCGATTTCAGACCTCACGTTGCACTGTACCGTGTGAGAATATTACTATTAATGTAAAACTATTGATAAACTGTAAACTTTTGTCAGTAGGCAACTCTATAAAGACTTCCGACTCCTCGGCTTGGTGCGAATGTTTCAATGTCCCTATGTGCCAAAACGTTGGTTCGTGACACACCTTTACGCGTCCCTCGCTCGCTGTGCTCGCCCGATAACAATATCCTAACCTAAAATCAATATCTCTTACGTTCGCCATTCGATAAGGAGGGGACTAATTTCAAATTTGCGAACGTGTCGGATCGGTTGGGAGGTTGGACCAGATTTTTACGAGCGAGCGGAGCGCGCGAGCAACGATTACAATTTCCAAGCTATACATATATCTTATATTGTCCTGCATATATTTCCTATTATTACCTCAATTTGTCAGCGATTTCGGACCTCACGTTGCACTGTACTGTGTGGAAATATTACTATTTATGTAAAACTATTGATAAACTGTAAACATTTGTCAGTAGGCAATTCGATAAAGACTTCCGACTCCTCGGGCTGGTGCGAATACTTCATTGTCCCTATGTGCCAAACCGTTGGTTCGTGACACACCTTTACGCGTCCCTCGCTCGCTGTACTCGCCCGATAACTATAGCCTAGCGTAAAGCCAATCCCTCTTGCGTTCGTTATTCGATAAGGAGGAGACATATTTCAAATTTGCCAACGTGTCGGATCGGCTGTGAGGTTGGACTAGATTTTTACGAGCGAGCGGAGCGAGCGAGCAAGGATTACAATATCCAAGCTATACATATACCTTATATTGCTGTGCATATATTTCCTATTATTACCTAATTTTGTCAGCGATTTCAGACCTCACGTTGCACTGTACTGTGTGAAAATATTACTATTAATGTAAAACTATTGATAAACTGTAAACTTTTGTCTGTAGGCAACTCGATAAAGACTTCCTACTCCTCGGGCTGGTGCGAATGTTTCAATGTCCCTATGTGCCAAAACGTTGGTTCGTGACACACCTTTACGCGTCCCTCGCTCGCTGTGCTCGCCCGATAACAATATCCTAACCTAAAATCAATATCTCTTACGTTCGCCATTCGATAAGGAGGGGACTAATTTCAAATTTGCGAACGTGTCGGATCCGTTGTGACATTGGACTAGATTCTTACGAGCGAGCGGAGCGAGGGGGCAACGATTACAATTTCCAAGCTATACATATATCTTATATTGTCCTGCATATATTTCCTATTATTACCTCAATTTGTCAGCGATTTCGGACCTCACGTTGCACTGTACTGTGTGGAAATATTACTATTTATGTAAAACTATTGATAAACTGTAAACTTTTGTCAGTAGGGAATTCGATAAAGACTTCCGACTCCTCGGGCTGGTGCGAATACTTCAATGTCCCTATGTGCCAAACCGTTGGTTCGTGACACACCATTACGCGTCCCTCGCTCGCTGCGCTCGCTCGAAAACTATAGCCTAGCGTAAAACCAATCCCTCTTGCGTTCGTTATTCGATAAGGAGGCGACTAATTTCAAATTTGCGAACGTGTCGTATCGGTTGTGAGGTTGGACTAGATTTTTACGAGCGAGCGGAACGAGCGAGCAACGATTAAAATTTCCAAGCTATACATATACCTTATGGTGCCATGCATATATTTCCTGTTATTACCTCAATTTGTCAGCCATTTCGGACCTTACGTGCACTGTAATATGTGGAAATATTACTATTTATGTAAAACTATTTATAAACTGCAAACTTTTGTCAGTAGGCAATTCGTTAAACACTTCCGGCTCCTCGGGCTGGTGCGAATATTTCAATGTCCCTATGTGACAAACCGTTGGTTCGTGACACACCTTTACGCGTCCCTCGCTCGCTGTGCTCGCCCGATAAGTATATCCTAACCTAAAACCCATCGCTCTTGCGTTCGTTATCCGATAAGGAGGCGACTAATTTCAAATTTGTGAACGTGTCAGATCGGTTGTGAGGTTGGACTAGACTTTTACGAGCGAGCGGAGCGAGCGAGCAACGATTACAATTTCCAAGCTATACATATACCTTATATTGCCTTGCATATACTTCATATTACTACCTAATTTTGTCAGCGATTTCGGACCTCACGTTGCACTGTACTGTGTGGAAATATTACTATTTATGTAAAACTATTGATAAACTGTAAACTTTTGTCAGTAGGGAATTCGATAAATACTTCCGACTCCTCGGGCTGGTGCGAATACTTCAATGTCCCTATGTGCCAAACCGTTGGTTCGTGACACACCATTACGCGTCCCTCGCTCGCTGCGCTCGCTCGAAAACTATAGCCTAGCGTAAAGCCAATCCCTCTTGCGTTCGTTATTCGATAAGGAGGAGACATATTTCAAATTTGCCAACGTGTCGGATCGGCTGTGAGGTTGGACTAGATTTTTACGAGCGAGCGGAGCGAGCGAGCAAGGATTACAATATCCAAGCTATACATATACCTTATATTGCTGTGCATATATTTCCTATTATTACCTAATTTTGTCAGCGATTTCAGACCTCACGTTGCACTGTACTATGTGGAAATATTACTATTTATGTAAAACTATTGATAAACTGTAAACTTTGGTCCGTAGGCAACGCGATAAGGACTTCCGACTCCTCGGGCTGGTGCGAATATTTCAATGTCCCTAAGTGCCAAACCGTTGGTTTGTGACACACCTTTACGCGACCCTCGCTCGCTGCGCTCGCTTGAAAACTATAGCCTAACCTAAAACCAATATCTCTTACGTTCGCCATTCGATCAGGATGGGACTAATTTCAAATTTGCGAACGTGTCGGATCGGTTGGGAGGTTGGACTAGATTCTTACGAGCGAGCGGAGCGAGCGAGCAACGATTACAATTTCCAAGCTATACATATACCTTATATTGCCTTGCATATATTTCCTGTTATTACCTCAATTTGTCAGCGATTTCGGACCTTACGTTGCACCGTACTATGTGGAAATATTACTATTTATGTAAAACTATTGATAAACTGTAAACTTTTGTCAGTAGGCAACTCGATAAAGACTTCCTACTCCTCGGGCAGGTGCGAATATTTCAATGTCCCTAAGTGCCAAACCGTTGGTTTGTGACACACCTTTACGCGACTCTCGCTCGCTGCGCTCGCTTGAAAACTATAGCCTAACCTAAAACCAACATCTCTTACGTTCGCCATTCGATCAGGATGGGACTAATTTCAAATTTGCGAACGTGTCGGATCGGTTGTGAGGTTGGACTAGATTCTTACGAGCGAGCGGAGCGGGCGAGCAACGATTACAATTTCCAAGCTATACATATACCTTATATTGCCTTGCATATATTTCCTGTTATTACCTCAATTTGTCAGCGATTTCGGACCTCACGTTGCACTGTACTATGTGACAATATTACTATTTATGTACAAATATTGATATACTGTAAACTTTTGTCAGTACGCAATTCGATAAAGACTTCCTACTCCTCGGGCAGGTGCGAATATTTCAATGTCCCTATGTGCCAAGCCGATGATTTGTGACACACCTCTATGCGTCCCTCGCTCGCTGCGCTCGCTCGATAACAGAAGCCTAACCTAAAACCAATCCCTCTTGCGTTCGATATCCGATAAGGAGGCGACTAATTTCAAATTTGCGAACGTGTCGGATCGGTTGTGAGGTTGGACTAGATTCTTACGAGCGAGCGGAGCGAGCGAGCAACGATTACAATTTCCAAGCTATACATATACCTTATGGTGCCATGCATATATTTCCTGTTATTACCTTAATTTGTCAGCGATTTCGGACCTCACGTTGCAACTGTACTATGTGGAAATATTACTATTTATGTAAAACTATTGACAAACTGTAAACTTTTGTCAGTAGGCAACTCGATAAAGACTTCCTACTCCTCGGGCAGGTGCGAATATTTCAATGTCCCTATGTGCCAAGCCGATGATTTGTGACACACCTCTATGCGTCCCTCGCTCGCTGCGCTCGCTCGATAACAGAAGCCTAACCTAAAACCAATCCCTCTTACGTTCGCCATTCGATAAGGAGGGGACTAATTTCAAATTTGCGAACGTGTCGGATCGGTTGGGAGGTTGGACTAGATTCTTACGAGCGAGCGGAGCGAGCGAGCAACGATTACAATTTCCAAACTATACATATGCCTTATATTGCCTTGCATATATTTCCTGTTATTACCTCAATTTGTCAGCGATTTCGGACCTTACGTTGCACCGTACTATGTGGAAATATTACAATTTATGTAAAACTATTGATAAACTGTAAACTTTTGTCAGTAGGCAAATCGATAAAGACTTCCCACTCCTCGGGCATGTGCGAATATTTCAATGTCCCTATGTGCCAAACCGATGATTTGTGACACACCTTTATGCGTCCCTCGCTCGTTGCGCTCGCTCGATAACTATAGCCTAACCTAAAACCAATATCACTTACGTTCGCCATTCGATAAGGAGGGGACTAATTTCAAATTTGAGAACGTGTCGGATCGGTTGGGAGGATGGACTAGATTTTTACGAGCGAGCGGAACGAGCGAGCAACGATTACAATTTCCAAGCTATACATATATCTTATATTGTCCTGCATATATTTCCTATTATTACCTCAATTTGTCAGCGATTTCGGACCTCACGTTGCATTGTACTGTGTGAAAATATTACTATTTATGTACAAATATTGATATACTGTAAACTTTTGTCAGTACGCAATTCGATAAAGACTTCCGGCTCCTCGGCTTGGTGCGAATGTTTCAATGTCCCTATGTGCCAAAACGTTGGTTCGTGACACACCTTTACGCGTCCCTCGCTCGCTGTGCTCGCCCGATAACAATATCCTAACCTAAAATCAATATCTCTTACGTTCGCCATTCGATAAGGAGGGGACTAATTTCAAATTTGCGAACGTGTCGGATCGGTTGGGAGGTTGGACCAGATTTTTACGAGCGAGCGGAGCGCGCGAGCAACGATTACAATTTCCAAGCTATACATATATCTTATATTGTCCTGCATATATTTCCTATTATTACCTCAATTTGTCAGCGATTTCGGACCTCACGTTGCACTGTACTGTGTGGAAATATTACTATTTATGTAAAACTATTGATAAACTGTAAACATTTGTCAGTAGGCAATTCGATAAAGACTTCCGACTCCTCGGGCTGGTGCGAATACTTCATTGTCCCTATGTGCCAAACCGTTGGTTCGTGACACACCTTTACGCGTCCCTCGCTCGCTGTGCTCGCCCGATAACTATAGCCTAGCGTAAAGCCAATCCCTCTTGCGTTCGTTATTCGATAAGGAGGAGACATATTTCAAATTTGCCAACGTGTCGGATCGGCTGTGAAGTTGGACTAGATTTTTACGAGCGAGCGGAGCGAGCGAGCAAGGATTACAATATCCAAGCTATACATATACCTTATATTGCTGTGCATATATTTCCTATTATTACCTAATTTTGTCAGCGATTTCAGACCTCACGTTGCACTGTACTGTGTGAAAATATTACTATTAATGTAAAACTATTGATAAACTGTAAACTTTTGTCTGTAGGCAACTCGATAAAGACTTCCGAATCCTCGGGCTGGTGCGAATGTTTCAATGTCCCTATGTGCCAAAACGTTGGTTCGTGACACACCTTTACGCGTCCCTCGCTCGCTGTGCTCGCCCGATAACAACATCCTAACCTAAAATCAATATCTCTTACGTTCGCCATTCGATAAGGAGGGGACTAATTTCAAATTTGCGAACGTGTCGGATCCGTTGTGACGTTGGACTAGATTCTTACGAGCGAGCGGAGCGAGGGGGCAACGATTACAATTTCCAAGCTATACATATATCTTATATTGTCCTGCATATATTTCCTATTATTACCTCAATTTGTCAGCGATTTCGGACCTCACGTTGCACTGTACTGTGTGGAAATATTACTATTTATGTAAAACTATTGATAAACTGTAAACTTTTGTCAGTAGGGAATTCGATAAAGACTTCCGACTCCTCGGGCTGGTGCGAATACTTCAATGTCCCTATGTGCCAAACCGTTGGTTCGTGACACACCATTACGCGTCCCTCGCTCGCTGCGCTCGCTCGAAAACTATAGCCTAGCGTAAAACCAATCCCTCTTGCGTTCGTTATTCGATAAGGAGGCGACTAATTTCAAATTTGCGAACGTGTCGGATCGGTTGTGAGGTTGGACTAGATTTTTCCGAGCGAGCGGAACGAGCGAGCAACGATTAAAATTTCCAAGCTATACATATACCTTATGGTGCCATGCATATATTTCCTGTTATTACCTCAATTTGTCAGCCATTTCGGACCTTACGTGCATTGTACTATGTGGAAATATTACTATTTATGTAAAACTATTTATAAACTGCAAACTTTTGTCAGTAGGCAATTCGTTAAACACTTCCGACTCTTCGGGCTGGTGCGAATATTTCAATGTCCCTATGTGACAAACCGTTGGTTCGTGACACACCTTTACGCGTCCCTCGCTCGCTGTGCTCGCCCGATAACTATATCCTAACCTAAAACCCATCGCTCTTGCGTTCGTTATCCGATAAGGAGGCGACTAATTTCAAATTTGTGAACGTGTCAGATCGGTTGTGAGGTTGGACTAGACTTTTACGAGCGAGCGGAGCGAGCGAGCAACGATTAAAATTTCCAAGCTATACATATATCTTATATTGTCCTGCATATATTTCCTATTATTACCTCAATTTGTCAGCGATTTCGGACCTTACGTTGCACCGTAGTATGTGGAAATATTACTATTTATGTAAAACTATAGATAAACTGTAAACTTTGGTCCGTAGGCAACGCGATAAGGACTTCCGACTCCTCGGGCTGGTGCGAATATTTCAATGTCCCTAAGTGCCAAACCGTTGGTTTGTGACACACCTTTACGCGAACCTCGCTCGCTGCGCTCGCTTGAAAACTATAGCCTAACCTAAAACCAATATCTCTTACGTTCGCCATTCGATCAGGATGGGACTAATTTCAAATTTGCGAACGTGTCGGATCGGTTGGGAGGTTGGACTAGATTCTTACGAGCGAGCGGAGCGAGCGAGCAACGATTACAATTTCCAAGCTATACATATACCTTATATTGCCTTGCATATATTTCCTGTTATTACCTCAATTTGTCAGCGATTTCGGACCTTACGTTGCACCGTACTATGTGGAAATATTACTATTTATGTAAAACTATTGATAAACTGTAAACTTTTGTCAGTAGGCAACTCGATAAAGACTTCCTACTCCTCGGGCAGGTGCGAATATTTCAATGTCCCTATGTGCCAAACCGATGATTTGTGACACACCTTTATGCGTCCCTCGCTCGCTGCGCTCGCTCGATAACTATAGCCTAACCTAAAACCAATATCACTTGCGTTCGCCATTCGATAAGGAGGGGACTAATTTCAAATTTGCGAACGTGTCGGATCGGTTGGGAGGATGGACTAGACTTTTACGAGCGAGCGGAGCGAGCGAGCAACGATTAAAATTTCCAAGCTATACATATATCTTATATTGTCCTGCATATATTTCCTATTATTACCTCAATTTGTCAGCGATTTCGGACCTTACGTTGCACCGTACTATGTGGAAATATTACTATTTATGTAAAACTATTGATAAACTGTAAACTTTGGTCCGTAGGCAACGCGATAAGGACTTCCGACTCCTCGGGCTGGTGCGAATATTTCAATGTCCCTAAGTGCCAAACCGTTGGTTTGTGACACACCTTTACGCGACTCTCGCTCGCTGCGCTCGCTTGAAAACTATAGCCTAACCTAAAACCAATATCTCTTACGTTCGCCATTCGATCAGGATGGGACTAATTTCAAATTTGCGAACGTGTCGGATCGGTTGTGAGGTTGGACTAGATTCTTACGAGCGAGCGGAGCGGGCGAGCAACGATTACAATTTCCAAGCTATACATATACCTTATATTGCCTTGCATATATTTCCTGTTATTACCTCAATTTGTCAGCGATTTTGGACCTCACGTTGCACTGTACTATGTGACAATATTACTATTTATGTAAAACTATTTATAAACTGCAAACTTTTGTCAGTAGGCAATTCGTTAAACACTTCCGGCTCCTCGGGCTGGTGCGAATATTTCAATGTCCCTATGTGACAAGCCGTTGGTTCGTCACACACCTTTACCCGTCCCTCGCTCGCTGTGCTCGCCCAATAACTATAGCCTAACCTAAAACCAATCCCCCTTGCGTTCGTTATCCGATAAGGAGGAGACATATTTCAAATTTGCGAACGTGTCGGATCGGTTGTGAGCTTGGACTAGATTCTTACGAGCGAGCGGAGCGAGCGGGCAACGATTACAATTTCCAAGCTATACATATACGTTATATTGCTGTGCATATATTTCCTATTATTACCTAATTTTGTCAGCGATTTCAGACCTCACGTTGCACTGCACTGTGTGAAAATATTACTATTAATGTAAAACTATTGAAAAACTGTAAACTTTTGTGTGTAGGCAGCTCTATAAAAACTTCCGACTCCTCGGCTTGGTGCGAATGTTTCAATGTCCCTATGTGCCAAACCGTTGGTTCGTGACACACCATTACGCGTCCCTCGCTCGCTGTGCTCGCCCGATAACTATATCCTAACCTAAAACCCATCCCTCTTGCGTTCGTTATCCGATAAGGAGGCGACTAATTTCAAATTTGCGAACGTGTCGGATCGGTTGTGAGGTTGGACTAGATTCTTACGAGCGAGCGGAGCGAGCGGGCAACGATTACAATTTCCAAGCTATACATATATCTTATATTGTCCTGCATATATTTCCTATTATTACCTCATTTTGTCAGCGATTTCGGACCTCACGTTGCACTGTACTGTGTGGAAATATTACTATTTATGTAAAACTATTGATAAACTGTAAACATTTGTCAGTAGGCAACTCGATAAAGACTTCCTACTCCTCGGGCAGGTGCGAATATTTCAATGTCCCTATGTGCCAAACCGATGATTTGTGACACACCTTTATGCGTCCCTCGCTCGCTGCGCTCGCTCGATAACTATAGCCTAACCTAAAACCAATATCTCTTACGTTCGCCATTCGATCAGGATGGGACTAATTTCAAATTTGCGAACGTGTCGGATCGGTTGTGAGGTTGGACTAGATTCTTACGAGCGAGCGGAGCGGGCGAGCAACGATTACAATTTCCAAGCTATACATATACCTTATATTGCCTTGCATATATTTCCTGTTATTACCTCAATTTGTCAGCGATTTTGGACCTCACGTTGCACTGTACTATGTGACAATATTACTATTTATGTAAAACTATTTATAAACTGCAAACTTTTGTCAGTAGGCAATTCGTTAAACACTTCCGGCTCCTCGGGCTGGTGCGAATATTTCAATGTCCCTATGTGACAAGCCGTTGGTTCGTCACACACCTTTACCCGTCCCTCGCTCGCTGTGCTCGCCCAATAACTATAGCCTAACCTAAAACCAATCCCCCTTGCGTTCGTTATCCGATAAGGAGGAGACATATTTCAAATTTGCGAACGTGTCGGATCGGTTGTGAGCTTGGACTAGATTCTTACGAGCGAGCGGAGCGAGCGGGCAACGATTACAATTTCCAAGCTATACATATACGTTATATTGCTGTGCATATATTTCCTATTATTACCTAATTTTGTCAGCGATTTCAGACCTCACGTTGCACTGCACTGTGTGAAAATATTACTATTAATGTAAAACTATTGAAAAACTGTAAACTTTTGTGTGTAGGCAACTCTATAAAGACTTCCGACTCCTCGGCTTGGTGCGAATGTTTCAATGTCCCTATGTGCCAAACCGTTGGTTCGTGACACACCATTACGCGTCCCTCGCTCGCTGTGCTCGCCCGATAACTATATCCTAACCTAAAACCCATCCCTCTTGCGTTCGTTATCCGATAAGGAGGCGACTAATTTCAAATTTGCGAACGTGTCGGATCGGTTGTGAGGTTGGACTAGATTCTTACGAGCGAGCGGAGCGAGCGGGCAACGATTACAATTTCCAAGCTATACATATATCTTATATTGTCCTGCATATATTTCCTATTATTACCTCATTTTGTCAGCGATTTCGGACCTCACGTTGCACTGTACTGTGTGGAAATATTACTATTTATGTAAAACTATTGATAAACTGTAAACATTTGTCAGTAGGCAACTCGATAAAGACTTCCGACTCCTCGGGCTGGTGCGAGTATTTCAATGTCCCTATGTGACAAACCGTTGGTTTGTGACATACCTTTATGCGTACCTCGCTCGCTGCGCTCGCTCGATAACTATAGCCTAACCTAAAACCAATCCCTCTTGCGTTCGTTATCCGATAAGCAGGAGACATATTTCAAATTTGCGAACGTGTCGGATCGGCAGCGAGGTTGGACTAGATTCTTACGAGCGAGCGGAGCGAGCGAGCATCGATTACAATTTCCAAGCTATACATATATCTTATATTGTCCTGCATATATTTCCTATTATTACCTAATTTTGTCAGCGATTTCAGACCTCACGTTGCACTGCACTGTAAGAAAATATTACTATAAATGTAAAACTATTGATAAACTGTAAACTTTTCTCTGTAGGCAACTCTATAAAGACTTCCGACTCCTCGGCTTGGTGCGAATGTTTCAATGTCCCTATGTGGCAAACCGTTGGTTCGTGACACACCTTTACGCATCCCTCGCTCGCTGTGCTGGCCCGATAACTATATCCTAACCTAAAACCAATCCCTCTTGTGTTCGTTATCCGATAAGGAGGCGACTAAATTCAAATTTGCGAACGTGTCGGATCGGTTGTGAGGTTGGACTAGATTCTTACGAGCGAGGGGAGCGAGCGATCAACGATTACAATTTCCAAGCTATACATATACCTTATATTGCCTTGCATATATTTCCTGTTATTACCTCAATTTGTCAGCGATTTCGGACCTTACGTGCACTGTACTATGTGGAAATATTACTATTTATGTAAAACTATTGATAAACTGTAAACTTTTGTCAGTAGGCAACGCGATAAAGACTTCCGGCTCCTCGGGCTGGTGCGAATATTTCAATGTCCCTAAGTGCCAAACCGTTGGTCTGTGACACACCTTTACGCGACCCTCGCTCGCTGCGCTGGCTTGAAAACTATAGCCTAACCTAAAACCAATATCACTTACGTTCGCCATTCGATAAGGAGGAGACATATTTCAAATTTGCCAACGTGTCTGATCGGCTGTGAGGTTGGACTAGATTTTTACGAGCGAGCGGAGCGAGCGAGCAACGATTACAATATCCAATCTATACATATACCTTATATTGCTGTGCATATATTTCCTGTTATTACCATAATTTGTCAGCGATTGCGGACCTCACGTTGCACTGTACTATGTGACAATATTACTATTTATGTAAAACTATTTATAAACTGCATTCTTTTGTCAGTAGGCAATTCGTTAAACACTTCCGACTCCTCGGGCTGGTGCGAATATTTCAATGTCCCTATGTGACAAACCGTTGGTTTGTGACATACCTTTATGCGTCCCTCGCTCGCTGCGCTCGCTCGATAACTATAGCCTAACCTAAAACCAATCCCTCTTGCGTTCGTTATCCGATAAGGAGGCGACTAATTTCAAATTTGCGAACGTGTCGGATCGGTTGTGAGGTTGGACTAGATTTTTACGAGCGAGCGGAGCGATCGAGCAAGGATTAAAATTTCCAAGCTATACATATATCTTATATTGTCCTGCATATTACTACATATATACTTCCTATTATTACCTAATTTTGTCAGCGATTTCGGAACTCACGTTGCACTGTAGTGTGTGAAAATATTTCTACTTATGTAAAACTATTGTTAAACTGTAAACTTTTGTCAGTAGGCAACTCGATAAAGACTTCCGACTCCTCGGGCTGGTGCGAATATTTCAATGTCCCTATGTGCCAAACCGTTGGATCGTGACACACCTTTACGCGTCCCTCGCTCGCTGTGCTCGCCCGATAACTATATCCTAACCTAAAACCAATCCCTCTTGCGATCGTTATCCGATAAGGAGGCGACTAATTTCAAATTTGCGAACGTGTCGGATCGGTTGTGAGGTTGGACTAGATTCTTACGAGCGAGCGGAGCGAGCGAGCAACGATTACAATTTCCAAGCTATACCTATACCTTATGGTGCCATGCATATATTTCCTGTTATTACCTTAACTTGTCAGCGATTTCGGACCTCACGTTGCAACTGTACTATGTGGAAATATTACTATTTATGTAAAACTATTGATAAACTGTAAACTTTTGTCAGTAGGCAACTCGATAAATACTTCCTACTCCTCGGGCAGGTGCGAATATTTCAATGTCCCTATGTGCCAAACCGATGATTTGTGACACACCTCTATGCGTCCCTCGCTCGCTGCGCTCGCTCGATAACTATAGCCTAACCTAAAACCAATCCCTCTTGCGTTCGTTATCCGATAAGGAGGAGACATATTTCAAATTTGCGAACCTGTCGGATCGACTGCGAGGTTGGACTAGATTTTTACGAGCGAGCGGAACGAGCGAGCAACGATTACAATTTCCAAGCTATACATATATCTTATATTGTCCTGCATATATTTCCTATTATTACCTAATTTTGTCAGCGATTTCGGACCTCACGTTGCACTGTACTGTGTGAAAATATTACTATTTATGTAAAACTATTGATAAACTGTAAACTTTTGTCTGTAGGCAACTCGATAAAGACTTCCGAATCCTCGGGCTGGTGCGAATATTTCAATGTCCCTATGTGCCAAACCGTTGGTTCGTGACACACCTTCACGTGTCCCTCGCCCGCAGTGCTCGCCCGATAACTATAGCCTAACCTAAAACCAATCCCTCCTGCGTTCGTTATCCGATAAGGAGGAGACATATTTCAAATTTGCGAACATGTCGGATCCGTTGTGAGGTTGGACTAGATTCTTACGAGCGAGCGGAGCGAGGGGGCAACGATTACAATTTCCAAGTTATACATATATCTTATATTGTCCTGCATATATTTCCTGTTATTACCTCAATTTGTCAGCGATTTCGGACCTCACGTTGCACTGTACTATGTGACAATATTACTATTTATGTAAAACTATTTATAAACTGCAAACTTTTGTCAGTAGGCAATTCGTTAAACACTTCCGGCTCCTCGGGCTGGTGCGAATATTTCAATGTCCCTATGTGACAAACCATTGGTTCGTCACACACCTTTACCCGTCCCTCGCTCGCTGTGCTCGCCCAATAACTATAGCCTAACCTAAAACCGATCCCTCTTGCGTTCGTTATCCGATAAGGAGGAGACATATTTCAAATTTGCAAACGTGTCGGATCGGTTGTGAGGTTGGACTAGATTCTTACGAGCGAGCGTAGCGAGCGGGCAACGATTACAATTTCCAAGCTATACATATACGTTATATTGCTGTGCATATATTTCCTATTGTTACCTAATTTTGTCAGCGATTTCAGAACTCACGTTGCACTGCACTGTGTGAAAATATTACTATTAATGTAAAACTATTGATAAACTGTAAACTTTTGTGTGTAGGCAGCTCTATAAAAACTTCCGACTCCTCGGCTTGGTGCGAATGTTTCAATGTCCCTATGTGCCAAACCGTTGGTTCGTGACACACCTTTACGCGTCCCTCGCTCGCTGTGCTCGCCCGATAACTATATCCTAACCTAAAGCCCATCCCTCTTGCGTTCGTTATCCGATAAGGAGGCGACTAATTTCAAATTTGCGAACGTGTCGGATCGGTTGTGAGGTTGGACTAGATTCTTACGAGCGAGCGGAGCGAGCGGGCAACGATTACAATTTCCAAGCTATACATATATCTTATATTGTCCTGCATATATTTCCTATTATTACCTCATTTTGTCAGCGATTTCGGTCCTCACGTTGCACTGTACTGTGTGGAAATATTACTATTTATGTAAAACTATTGATAAACTGTAAACATTTGTCAGTAGGCAACTCGATAAAGACTTCCGACTCCTCGGGCTGGTGCGAGTATTTCAATGTCCCTATGTGACAAACCGTTGTTTTGTGACATACCTTTATGCGTACCTCGCTCGCTGCGCTCGCTCGATAACTATAGCCTAACCTAAAACCAATCCCTCTTGCGTTCGATATCCGATAAGGAGGCGACTAATTTCAAATTTGCGAACGTGTCGGATCGGTTGTGAGGTTGGACTAGATTCTTACGAGCGAGCGGAGCGAGCGAGCAACGATTACAATTTCCAAGCTATACCTATACCTTATGGTGCCATGCATATATTTCCTGTTATTACCTTAACTTGTCAGCGATTTCGGACCTCACGTTGCAACTGTACTATGTGGAAATATTACTATTTATGTAAAACTATTGATAAACTGTAAACTTTTGTCAGTAGGCAACTCGATAAATACTTCCTACTCCTCGGGCAGGTGCGAATATTTCAATGTCCCTATGTGCCAAACCGATGATTTGTGACACACCTCTATGCGTCCCTCGCTCGCTGCGCTCGCTCGATAACTATAGCCTAACCTAAAACCAATCCCTCTTGCGTTCGTTATCCGATAAGGAGGAGACATATTTCAAATTTGTGAATGTGTCGGATCGGCTGTGAGGTTGGACTAGATTTTTACGAGCGAGCGGAACGAGCGAGCAACGATTACAATTTCCAAGCTATACATATATCTTATATTGTCCTGCATATATTTCCTATTATTACCTAATTTTGTCAGCGATTTCGGACCTCACGTTGCACTGTACTGTGTGAAAATATTACTATTTATGTAAAACTATTGATAAACTGTAAACTTTTGTCTGTAGGCAACTCGATAAAGACTTCCGAATCCTCGGGCTGGTGCGAATATTTCAATGTCCCTATGTGCCAAACCGTTGGTTCGTGACACACCTTTACGTGTCCCTCGCCCGCAGTGCTCGCCCGATAACTATAGCCTAACCTAAAACCAATCCCTCCTGCGTTCGTTATCCGATAAGGAGGAGACATATTTCAAATTTGCGAACATGTCGGATCCGTTGTGAGGTTGGACTAGATTCTTACGAGCGAGCGGAGCGAGGGGGCAACGATTACAATTTCCAAGTTATACATATATCTTATATTGTCCTGCATATATTTCCTGTTATTACCTCAATTTGTCAGCGATTTCGGACCTCACGTTGCACTGTACTATGTGACAATATTACTATTTATGTAAAACTATTGATAAACTGTAAACTTTTGTCAGTAGGCAACTCGATAAATACTTCCTACTCCTCGGGCAGGTGCGAATATTTCAATGTCCCTATGTGCCAAACCGATGATTTGTGACACACCTTTATGCGTCCCTCGCTCGCTGCGCTCGCTCGATAACTATAGCCTAACCTAAAACCAATATCACTTACGTTCGCCATTCGATAAGGAGGGGACTAATTTCAAATTTGCGAACGTGTCGGATCGGTTGGGAGGATGGACTAGATTTTTACGAGCGAGCGCAGCGAGCGAGCAACGATTACAATTTTCAAGCTATTCATATATCTTATATTGTCCTGCATATATTTCCTATTCTTACCTCAATTTGTCAGCGATTTCGGACCTCCCGTTGCATTGTACTGTGTGAAAATATTACTACTTATGTACAAATATTGATATACTGTAATCTTTTGTCAGTACGCAATTCGATAAAGACTTCCGGCTCCTGGGGCTGGTGCGAATATTTCAATGACCCTATGTGACAAACTGTTGGTTCGTGACACACCTTTCCGCGTCCCTCGC
Source organism: Bombus terrestris (assembly GCF_910591885.1). Taxonomy (NCBI): domain Eukaryota; kingdom Metazoa; phylum Arthropoda; class Insecta; order Hymenoptera; family Apidae; genus Bombus; species Bombus terrestris. The sequence goes on along the minus strand of NW_025963551.1, from coordinate 2,757,480 downwards.
TCGCTGCGCTCGCTCGAAAACTATAGCCTAGCGTAAAACCAATCCCTCTTGCGTTCGTTATCCGATAAGGAGGAGACATATTTCAAATTTGCGAACGTGTCGGATCGGCTGCGAGGTTGGACTAGATTTTTACGAGCGAGCGGAACGAGCGAGCAACGATTACAATTTCCAAGCTATACATATATCTTATATTGTCCTGCATATATTTCCTATTATTAGCTAATTTTGTCAGCGATTTCAGACCTCACGTTGCACTGCACTGTAAGAAAATATTACTATAAATGTAAAACTATTGATAAACTGTAAACTTTTCTCTATAGGCAACTCTATAAAGACTTCCGACTCCTCGGCTTGGTGCGAATGTTTCAATGTCCCTATGTGGCAAACCGTTGGTTCGTCACACACCTTTACGCATCCCTCGCTCGCTGTGCTGGCCCGATAACTATATCCTAACATAAAACCAATCCCTCTTGTGTTCGTTATCCGATAAGGAGGCGACTAAATTCAAATTTGCGAACGTGTCGGATCGGTTGTGAGGTTGGACTAGATTCTTACGAGCGAGGGGAGCGAGCGATCAACGATTACAATTTCCAAGCTATACATATACCTTATATTGCCTTGCATATATTTCCTGTTATTACCTCAATTTGTCAGCGATTTCGGACCTTACGTGCACTGTACTATGTGGAGATATTACTATTTATGTAAAACTATTGATAAACTGTAAACTTTTGTCAGTAGGCAACTCTATAAAGACTTCCGGCTCCTCGGGCTGGTGCGAATATTTCAATGTCCCTAAGTGCCAAACCGTTGGTCTGTGACACACCTTTACGCGACCCTCGCTCGCTGCGCTGGCTTGAAAACTATAGCCTAACCTAAAACCAATATCACTTACGTTCGCCATTCGATAAGGAGGAGACATATTTCAAATTTGCCAACGTGTCTGATCGGCTGTGAGGTTGGACTAGATTTTTACGAGCGAGCGGAGCGAGCGAGCAACGATTACAATATCCAAGCTATACATATACCTTATATTGCTGTGCATATATTTCCTGTTATTACCTTAATTTGTCAGCGATTGCGGACCTCACGTTGCACTGTACTATGTAACAATATTACTATTTATGTAAAACTATTTATAAACTGCATTCTTTTGTCAGTAGGCAATTCGTTAAACACTTCCGGTTCCTCGGCCTGGTGCGAATATTTCAATGTCCCTATGTGCCAAACTGATGGTTCGTGACACACCATTACGCGTCCCTCGCTCGCTGCGCTCGCTCGAAAACTATAGCCTAGCGTAAAACCAATGCCACTTGCGTTCGTTATCCGATAAGAAGGCGACTAATTTCAAATTTGCGAACGTGTCGGATCGGTTGTGAGGTTGGACTAGATTCTTACGAGCGAGCGGAGCGAGCGAGCAACGATTACAATTTCCAAGCTATACATATATCTTATATTGTCCTGCATATTACTACATATATTCTTCCTATTATTACCTAATTTTGTCAGCGATTTCGGACCTCACGTTGCACTGTACTGTGTGAAAATATTTCTATTTATGTAAAACTATTGATAAACTGTAAACTTTTGTCTGTAGGCAACTCTATAAATACTTCCGACTCCTCGGCCTGGTGCGAATATTTCAATGTCCCTATGTGACAAACCGTTGGTTCGTGACACACCTTTACGCGTCCCTCGCTCGCTGTGCTCGCCCGATAACTATATCCTAACATAAAACCATCCCTCTTGCGTTCCTTATCCGATAAGGAGGCGACTAATTTCAAATTTGTGAACGTGTCAGATCGGTTGTGAGGTTGGACTAGATTCTTACGAGCGAGCGGAGCGAGCGAGCAACGATTACAATTTCCAAGCTATACATATACGTTATATTGCTGTGCATATATTTCCTATTATTACCTAATTTTGTCAGCGATTTCAGACCTCACGTTGCACTGCACTGTGTGAAAATATTACTATTAATGTAAAACTATTGATAAACTGTAAACTTTTGTGTGTAGGCAGCTCTATAAAAACTTCCGACTCCTCGGCTTGGTGCGAATGTTTCAATGTCCCTATGTGCCAAACCGTTGGTTCGTGACACACCTTTACGCGTCCCTCGCTCGCTGTGCTCGCCCGATAACTATATCCTAACCTAAAACCCATCCCTCTTGCGTTCGTTATCCGATAAGGAGGCGACTAATTTCAAATTTGCGAACGTGTCGGATCGGTTGTGAGGTTGGACTAGATTCTTACGAGCGAGCGGAGCGAGCGGGCAACGATTACAATTTCCAAGCTATACATATATCTTATATTGTCCTGCATATATTTCCTATTATTACCTCATTTTGTCAGCGATTTCGGACCTCACGTTGCACTGTACTGTGTGGAAATATTACTATTTATGTAAAACAATTGATAAACTGTAAACATTTGTCAGTAGGCAACTCGATAAAGACTTCCGACTCCTCGGGCTGGTGCGAATGTTTCAATGTCCCTATGTGCCAAACCGTTGGTTCGTGACACACCTTTACGCGTCCCTCGCTCGCTGTGCTCGCCCGATAACTATATCCTAACCTAAAACCCATCCCTCTTGCGTTCGTTATCCGATAAGGAGGCGACTAATTTCAAATTTGCGAAAGTGTCGGATCGGTTGTGAGGTTGGACTAGATTCTTACGAGCGAGCGGAGCAAGCGGGCAACGATTACAATTTCCAAGCTATACATATATCTTATATTGTCCTGCATATATTTCCTATTATTACCTCATTTTGTCAGCGATTTCGGACCTCACGTTGCACTGTACTGTGTGGAAATATTACTATTTATGTAAAACTATTGATAAACTGTAAACTTTTGTCAGTAGGCAACTCGATAAAGACTTCCTACTCCTCGGGCAGGTGCGAATATTTCAATGTCCCTATGTGCCAAGCCGATGATTTGTGACACACCTCTATGCGTCCCTCGCTCGCTGCGCTCGCTCGATAACAGAAGCCTAACCTAAAACCAATATCACTTACGTTCGCCATTCGATAAGGAGGAGACATATTTCAAATTTGCCAACGTGTCTGATCGGCTGTGAGGTTGGACTAGATTTTTATGAGCGAGCGGAGCGAGCGAGCAACGATTACAATATCCAAGCTATACATATACCTTATATTGCTGTGCATATATTTCCTGTTATTACCTTAATTTGTCAGCGATTGCGGACCTCACGTAGCACTGTACTATGTGACAATATTACTATTTATGTAAAACTATTTATAAACTGCATTCTTTTGTCAGTAGGCAATTCGTTAAACACTTCCGGTTCCTCGGCCTGGTGCGTATATTTCAATGTCCCTATGTGCCAAACTGATGGTTTGTGACACACCTTTATGCGTCCCTCAATCGCTGCGCTCGCTCGAATACTATAGCCTAACGAAAAACCAATCCCTCTTGCGTTCGTTATCCGATAAGGAGGAGACATATTTCAAATTTGCGAACGTGTCAGATCGGCTGCGAGGTTGGACTAGATTCTTACGAGCGAGGGGAACGAGCGAGCAACGATTGCAATTTCCAAGCTATACATATACCTTATATTGCCTTGCATATATTTCCTGTTATTACCTCAATTTGTCAGCTATTTCGGACCTTATGTTGCACCGTACTATGTGGAAATATTACTATTTATGTAAAACTATTGATAAACTGTAAACTTTTGTCAGTAGGCAACGCGATAAAGACTTCCGGCTCCTCGGGCTGGTGCGAATATTTCAATGTCCCTAAGTGCCAAACCGTTGGTTCGTGACACACCTTTACGCGTCCCTCGCTCGCTGCGCTCGCTCGAAAACTATAGCCTAACCTAAAACCAATATCTCTTACGTTCGCCATTCGATCAGGATGGGACTAATTTCAAATTTGCGAACGTGTCGGATCGGTTGGGTGGTTGGACTAGATTCTTACGAGCGAGCGGAGCGAGCGAGCAACGATTACAATTTCCAAGCTATACATATACCTTATATTGCCTTGCATATATTTCCTGTTATTACCTCAATTTGTCAGCGATTTCGGACCTTACGTTGCACCGTACTATGTGGAAATATTACTATTTATGTAAAACTATTGATAAACTGTAAACTTTTGTCAGTAGGCAACTCGATAAAGACTTCCTACTCCTCGGGCAGGTGCGAATATTTCAATGTCCCTATGTGCCAAACCGATGATTTGTGACACACCTTTATGCGTCCCTCGCTCGCTGCGCTCGCTCGATAACTATAGCCTAACCTAAAACCAATATCACTTGCGTTCGCCATTCGATAAGGAGGGGACTAATTTCAAATTTGCGAACGTGTCGGATCGGTTGGGAGGATGGACTAGATTTTTACGAGCGAGCGGAGCGAGCGAGCAACGATTACAATTTCCAAGCTATACATATATCTTATATTGTCCTGCATATATTTCCTATTATTACCTAATTTTGTCAGCGATTTCAGACCTCACGTTGCACTGCACTGTGTGAAAATATTACTATAAATGTAAAACTATTGATAAACTGTAAACTTTTGTCTGTAGGCAACTCTATAAAGACTTCCGACTCCTCGGCTTGGTGCGAATGTTTCAATGTCCCTATGTGCCAAACCGTTGGTTCGTGACACACCTTTACGCATTCCTCGCTCGCTGTGCTCGCCCGATAACTATATCCTAACCTAAAACCATACCTCTTGCGTTCGTTATCCGATAAGGAGGCGACTAATTTCAAATTTGCGAACGTGTCGGATCGGTTGTGAGGTTGGACTAGATTCTTACGAGCGAGCGGAGCGAGCGGGCAACGATTTCAATTTCCAAGCTATACATATACGTTATATTGCTGTGCATATATTTCCTATTATTACCTAATTTTGTCAGCGATTTCAGACCTCACGTTGCACTGCACTGTGTGAAAATATTACTATTAATGTAAAACAATTGATAAACTGTAAACTTTTGTCAGTAGGCAACTCTATAAAAACTTCCGACTCCTCGGCTTGGTGCGAATGTTTCAATGTCCCTATGTGCCAAACCGTTGGTTCGTGACACACCTTTACGCGTCCCTCGCTCGCTGTGCTCGCCCGATAACTATATCCTAACCTAAAACCCATCCCTCTTGCGTTCGTTATCCGATAAGGAGGCGACTAATTTCAAATTTGTGAACGTGTCGGATCGGTTGTGAGGTTGGACTAGATTTTTACGAGCGAGCGGAGCGAGCGAGCAACGATTACAATTTCCAAGCTATACATATATCTTATATTGTCCTGCATATATTTCCTATTATTACCTCATTTTGTCAGCGATGTCGGACCTCACGTTGCACTGTACTGTGTGGAAATATTACTATTTATGTAAAACTATTGATAAACTGTAAACTTTTGTCAGTAGGCAACTCGATAAAGACTTCCTACTCCTCGGGCAGGTGCGAATATTTCAATGTCCCTATGTGCCAAGCCGATGATTTGTGACACACCTCTATGCGTCCCTCGCTCGCTGCGCTCGCTCGATAACAGAAGCCTAACCTAAAACCAATCCCTCTTGCGTTCGTTATCCGATAAGGAGGCGACTAATTTCAAATTTGCGAACGTGTCGGATCGGTTGTGAGGTTGGACTAGATTCTTACGAGCGAGCGGAGCGAGCGAGCAACGATTACAACTTCCAAGCTATACATATACCTTATGGTGCCGTGCATATATTTCCTGTTATTACCTTAATTTGTCAGCGATTTCGGACCTCACGTTGCAACTGTACTATGTGGAAATATTACTATTTATGTAAAACTATTGATAAACTGTAAACTTTTGTCAGCAGGCAACTCGATAAAGACTTCCTACTCCTCGGGCAGGTGCGAATATTTCAATGTCGCTATGTGCCAAACCGTTGGTTCGTGACACACCTTTACGCGTCCCTCGCTCGCTGTGCTCGCCCGATAACTATAGCCTAGCCTAAAACCAATCCCTCTTGCGTTCGTTATCCGATTAGGAGGCGACTAATTTCAAATTTGCGAACGTGTCAGATCGGTTGTGAGGTTGGACTAGATTCTTACGAGCGAGGGGAGCGAGCGATCAACGATTACAATTTCCAAGCTATACATATACCTTATATTGCCTTTAATATATTTCCTGTTATTACCTCAATTTGTCAGCGATTTCGGACCTTACGTGCACTGTACTATGTGGAAATATTACTATTTATGTAAAACTATTGATAAACTGTAAACTTTTGTCAGTAGGCAACTCGATAAAGACTTCCTACTCCTCGGGCAGGTGCGAATATTTCAATGTACCTATGTGCCAAACCGATGGATTGTGACGCACCTTTATGCGTCCCTCGCTCGCTGTGCTCGCCCGATAACTATAGCCAAGCCTAAAACCAACACCTCTTGCGTTCGTTATCCGATTAGGAGGCGACTAATTTCAAATTTGCGAACGTGTCGGATCGGTTGGGAGGATGGACTAGATTTTTACGAGCGAGCGCAGCGAGCGAGCAACGATTACAATTTTCAAGCTATTCATATATCTTATATTGTCCTGCATATATTTCCTATTCTTACCTCAATTTGTCAGCGATTTCGGACCTCCCGTTGCATTGTACTGTGTGAAAATATTACTACTTATGTACAAATATTGATATACTGTAATCTTTTGTCAGTACGCAATTCGATAAAGACTTCCGGCTCCTGGGGCTGGTGCGAATATTTCAATGACCCTATGTGACAAACTGTTGGTTCGTGACACACCTTTACGCGTCCCTCGCTCGCTGCGCTCGCTCGAAAACTATAGCCTAGCGTAAAACCAATCCCTCTTGCGTTCGTTATCCGATAAGGAGGAGACATATTTCAAATTTGCGAACGTGTCGGATCGGCTGCGAGGTTGGACTAGATTTTTACGAGCGAGCGGAACGAGCGAGCAACGATTACAATTTCCAAGCTATACATATATCTTATATTGTCCTGCATATATTTCCTATTATTAGCTAATTTTGTCAGCGATTTCAGACCTCACGTTGCACTGCACTGTAAGAAAATATTACTATAAATGTAAAACTATTGATAAACTGTAAACTTTTCTCTATAGGCAACTCTATAAAGACTTCCGACTCCTCGGCTTGGTGCGAATGTTTCAATGTCCCTATGTGGCAAACCGTTGGTTCGTCACACACCTTTACGCATCCCTCGCTCGCTGTGCTGGCCCGATAACTATATCCTAACATAAAACCAATCCCTCTTGTGTTCGTTATCCGATAAGGAGGCGACTAAATTCAAATTTGCGAACGTGTCGGATCGGTTGTGAGGTTGGACTAGATTCTTACGAGCGAGGGGAGCGAGCGATCAACGATTACAATTTCCAAGCTATACATATACCTTATATTGCCTTGCATATATTTCCTGTTATTACCTCAATTTGTCAGCGATTTCGGACCTTACGTGCACTGTACTATGTGGAGATATTACTATTTATGTAAAACTATTGATAAACTGTAAACTTTTGTCAGTAGGCAACTCTATAAAGACTTCCGGCTCCTCGGGCTGGTGCGAATATTTCAATGTCCCTATGTGCCAATCCGTTGGTCTGTGACACACCATTACGCGACCCTCGCTCGCTGCGCTGGCTTGAAAACTATAGCCTAACCTAAAACCAATATCACTTACGTTCGCCATTCGATAAGGAGGAGACATATTTCAAATTTGCCAACGTGTCTGATCGGCTGTGAGGTTGGACTAGATTTTTACGAGCGAGCGGAGCGAGCGAGCAACGATTACAATATCCAAGCTATACATATACCTTATATTGCTGTGCATATATTTCCTGTTATTACCTTAATTTGTCAGCGATTGCGGACCTCACGTTGCACTGTACTATGTAACAATATTACTATTTATGTAAAACTATTTATAAACTGCATTCTTTTGTCAGTAGGCAATTCGTTAAACACTTCCGGTTCCTCGGCCTGGTGCGAATATTTCAATGTCCCTATGTGCCAAACTGATGGTTCGTGACACACCATTAGGCGTCCCTCGCTCGCTGCGCTCGCTCGAAAACTATAGCCTAGCGTAAAACCAATGCCACTTGCGTTCGTTATCCGATAAGAAGGCGACTAATTTCAAATTTGCGAACGTGTCGGATCGGTTGTGAGGTTGGACTAGATTCTTACGAGCGAGCGGAGCGAGCGAGCAACGATTACAATTTCCAAGCTATACATATATCTTATATTGTCCTGCATATTACTACATATATTCTTCCTATTATTACCTAATTTTGTCAGCGATTTCGGACCTCACGTTGCACTGTACTGTGTGAAAATATTTCTATTTATGTAAAACTATTGATAAACTGTAAACATTTGTCAGTAGGCAACTCGATAAAGACTTCCGACTCCTCGGGCTGGTGCGAATGTTTCAATGTCCCTATGTGCCAAACCGTTGGTTTGTGACACACCTTTACGTGACCCTCGCTCGCCGCGCTCGCTTGAAAGCTATAGCCTAACCTAAAACCAATAACTCTTACGTTCGCCATTCGATAAGGAGGGGACTAATTTCAAATTTGCGAACGTGTCGGATCGGTTGGGAGGTTGGACTAGATTCTTACGAGCGAGCGGAGCGAGCGAGCAACGATTACAATTTCCAAGCTATACATATACCTTATATTGCCTTGCATATATTTCCTGTTATTACCTCAATTTGTCAGCGATTTCGTACCTTACGTTGCACCGTACTATGTGGAAATATTACTATTTATGTAAAACTATTGATAAACTGTAAACTTTTGTCAGTAGGCAAATCGATAAAGACTTCCGGCTCCTCGGGCTGGTGCGAATATTTCAATGTCCCTATGTGCCAAACCGATGATTTGTGACACACCTTTATGCGTCCCTCGCTCGCTGCGCTCGCTCGATAACTATAGCCTAACCTAAAACCAATATCACTTACGTTCGCCATTCGATAAGGAGGGGACTAATTTCAAATTTGCGAACGTGTCGGATCGGTTGGGAGGATGGACTAGATTTTTACGAGCGAGCGGAGCGAGCGAGCAACGATTACAATTTCCAAGCAATTCATATATCTTATATTGTCCTGCATATATTTCCTATTATTACCTCAATTTGTCAGCGATTTCGGACCTCACGTTGCATTGTACTGTGTGAAAATATTACTATTTATGTACAAATATTGATATACTGTAAACTTTTGTCAGTACGCAATTCGATAAAGACTTCCGGCTCCTGGGGCTGGTGCGAATATTTCAATGACCCTATGTGACAAACTGTTGGTTCGTGACACACCTTCCCGCGACCCTCGCTCGCTGCGCTCGCTCGAAAACTATAGCCTAGCGTAAAACCAATCCCTCTTGCGTTCGTTATCCGATAAGGAGGAGACATATTTCAAATTCGCGAACGTGTCGGATCGGCTGCGAGGTTGGACTAGATTTTTACGAGCGAGCGGAACGAGCGAGCAACGATTACAATTTCCAAGCTATACATATATCTTATATTGTCCTGCATATATTTCCTATTATTACCTAATTTTGTCAGCGATTTCAGACCTCACGTTGCACTGCACTGTAAGAAAATATTACTATAAATGTAAAACTATTGATAAACTGTAAACTTTTCTCTGTAGGCAACTCTATAAAGACTTCCGACTCCTCGGCTTGGTGCGAATGTTTCAATGTCCCTATGTGGCAAACCGTTGGTTCGTGACACACCTTTACGCATCCCTCGCTCGCTGTGCTGGCCCGATAATTACATCCTAACCTACAACCAATCCCTCTTGTGTTCGTTATCCGATAAGGAGGCGACTAAATTCAAATTTGCGAACGTGTCGGATCGGTTGTGAGGTTGGACTAGATTCTTACGAGCGAGGGGAGCGAGCGATCAACGATTACAATTTCCAAGCTATACATATACCTTATATTGCCTTGCATATATTTCCTGTTATTACCTCAATTTGTCAGCGATTTCGGACCTTACGTGCACTGTACTATGTGGAAATATTACTATTTATGTAAAACTATTGATAAACTGTAAACTTTTGTCAGTAGGCAATTCGTTAAACACTTCCGAATCCTCGGGCTGGTGCGAATATTTCAATGTCCCTATGTGCCAAACTGATGGTTTGTGACACACCTTTATGCCTCCCTCAATCGCTGCGCTCGCTCGAAAACTATAGCCTAACGAAAAACCAATCCCTCTTGCGTTCGTTATCCGATAAGGAGGAGACATATTTCAAATTTGCGAACGTGTCAGATCGGCTGCGAGGTTGGACTAGATTCTTACGAGAGAGGGGAACGAGCGAGCAACGATTGCAATTTCCAAGCTATACATATACCTTATATTGCCTTGCATATATTTCCTGTTATTACCACAATTTGTCAGCTATTTCGGACCTTATGTTGCACCGTACTATGTGGAAATATTACTATTTATGTAAAACTATTGATAAACTGTAAACTTTTGTCAGTAGGCAACTCGATAAAGACTTCCTACTCCTCGGGCAGGTGCGAATATTTCAATGTCCCTATGTGCCAAGCCGATGATTTGTGACACACCTCTATGCGTCCCTCGCTCGCTGCGCTCGCTCGATAACAGAAGCCTAACCTAAAACCAATATCACTTACGTTCGCCATTCGATAAGGAGGAGACATATTTCAAATTTGCCAACGTGTCTGATCGGCTGTGAGGTTGGACTAGATTTTTACGAGCGAGCGGAGCGAGCGAGCAACGATTACAATATCCAAGCTATACATATACCTTATATTGCTGTGCATATATTTCCTGTTATTACCTTAATTTGTCAGCGATTGCGGACCTCACGTAGCACTGTACTATGTGACAATATTACTATTTATGTAAAACTATTTATAAACTGCATTCTTTTGTCAGTAGGCAATTCGTTAAACACTTCCGGTTCCTCGGCCTGGTGCGTATATTTCAATGTCCCTATGTGCCAAACTGATGGTTTGTGACACACCTTTATGCGTCCCTCAATCGCTGCGCTCGCTCGAAAACTATAGCCTAACGAAAAACCAATCCCTCTTGCGTTCGTTATCCGATAAGGAGGAGACATATTTCAAATTTGCGAACGTGTCAGATCGGCTGCGAGGTTGGACTAGATTCTTACGAGCGAGGGGAACGAGCGAGCAACGATTGCAATTTCCAAGCTATACATATACCTTATATTGCCTTGCATATATTTCCTGTTATTACCTCAATTTGTCAGCTATTTCGGACCTTATGTTGCACCGTACTATGTGGAAATATTACTATTTATGTAAAACTATTGATAAACTGTAAACTTTTGTCAGTAGGCAACGCGGTAAAGACTTCCGACTCCTCGGGCTGGTGCGAATATTTCAATGTCCCTAAGTGCCAAACCGTTGGTTCGTGACACACCTTTACGCGTCCCTCGCTCGCTGCGCTCGCTCGAAAACTATAGCCTAACCTAAAACCAATATCACTTGCGTTCGCCATTCGATAAGGAGGGGACTAATTTCAAATTTGCGAACGTGTCGGATCGGTTGGGAGGATGGACTAGATTTTTACGAGCGAGCGGAGCGAGCGAGCAACGATTACAATTTCCAAGCTATACATATATCTTATATTGTCCTGCATATATTTCCTATTATTACCTAATTTTGTCAGCGATTTCAGACCTCACGTTGCACTGCACTGTGTGAAAATATTACTATAAATGTAAAACTATTGATAAACTGTAAACTTTTCTCTGTAGGCAACTCTATAAAGACTTCCGACTCCTCGGATTGGTGCGAATGTTTCAATGTCCCTATGTGCCAAACCGTTGGTTCGTGACACACCTTTACGCATTCCTCGCTCGCTGTGCTCGCCCGATAACTATATCCTAACCTAAAACCATACCTCTTGCGTTCGTTATCCGATAAGGAGGCGACTAATTTCAAATTTGCGAACGTGTCGGATCGGTTGTGAGGTTGGACTAGATTCTTACGAGCGAGCGGAGCGAGCGGGCAACGATTTCAATTTCCAAGCTATACATATACGTTATATTGCTGTGCATATATTTCCTATTATTACCTAATTTTGTCAGCGATTTCAGACCTCACGTTGCACTGCACTGTGTGAAAATATTACTATTAATGTAAAACAATTGATAAACTGTAAACTTTTGTCAGTAGGCAACTCTATAAAGACTTCCGACTCCTCGGCTTGGTGCGAATGTTTCAATGTCCCTATGTGCCAAACCGTTGGTTCGTGACACACCTTTACGCGTCCCTCGCTCGCTGTGCTCGCCCGATAACTATATCCTAACCTAAAACCCATCCCTCTTGCGTTCGTTATCCGATAAGGAGGCGACTAATTTCAAATTTGCGAACGTGTCGGATCGGTTGTGAGGTTGGACTAGATTCTTACGAGCGAGCGGAGCGAGCGGGCAACGATTACAATTTCCAAGCTATACATATATCTTATATTGTCCTGCATATATTTCCTATTATTACCTCATTTTGTCAGCGATGTCGGACCTCACGTTGCACTGTACTGTGTGGAAATATTACTATTTATGTAAAACTATTTATAAACTGCAAACTTTTGTCAGTAGGCAATTCGTTAAACACTTCCGGCTCCTCGGGCTGGTGCGAATATTTCAATGTCCCTATGTGACAAACCGTTGGTTTGTCACACACCCTTACGCGTCCCTCGCTCCCTGTGCTCGCCCGATAACTATAGCCTAACCTAAAACCAATCCCTCTTGCGTTCGTTATCCGATAAGGAGGCGACTAATTTCAAATTTGCGAACGTGTCGGATCGGTTGTGAGGTTGGACTAGATTCTTACGAGCGAGCGGAGCGAGCGAGCAACGATTACAACTTCCAAGCTATACATATACCTTATGGTGCCGTGCATATATTTCCTGTTATTACCTTAATTTGTCAGCGATTTCGGACCTCACGTTGCAACTGTACTATGTGGAAATATTACTATTTATGTAAAACTATTGATAAACTGTAAACTTTTGTCAGCAGGCAACTCGATAAAGACTTCCTACTCCTCGGGCAGGTGCGAATATTTCAATGTCGCTATGTGCCAAACCGTTGGTTCGTGACACACCTTTACGCGTCCCTCGCTCGCTGTGCTCGCCCGATAACTATAGCCTAGCCTAAAACCAATCCCTCTTGCGTTCGTTATCCGATTAGGAGGCGACTAATTTCAAATTTGCGAACGTGTCAGATCGGTTGTGAGGTTGGACTAGATTCTTACGAGCGAGGGGAGCGAGCGATCAACGATTACAATTTCCAAGCTATACATATACCTTATATTGCCTTGCATATATTTCCTGTTATTACCTCAATTTGTCAGCGATTTCGGACCTTACGTGCACTGTACTATGTGGAAATATTACTATTTATGTAAAACTATTGATAAACTGTAAACTTTTGTCAGTAGGCAACTCGATAAAGACTTCCTACTCCTCGGGCAGGTGCGAATATTTCAATGTACCTATGTGCCAAACCGATGGATTGTGACGCACCTTTATGCGTCCCTCGCTCGCTGTGCTCGCCCGATAACTATAGCCAAGCCTAAAACCAACACCTCTTGCGTTCGTTATCCGATTAGCAGGCGACTAATTTCAAATTTGCGAACGTGTCGGATCGGTTGTGAGGTTGGACTATATTTTACGAGCGAGCGGAGCGAGCGCGCAACGATTAAAATTTCCAAGTTACACATATATCTTATATTGTCCTACATATATTTCCTATTATTACCTAATTTTGTCAGCGATTTCGGACTTCACGTTGCACTGTACCGTGTGAAAATATGTCTATTTATGTAAAACTATTGATAAACTGTAAACTTTTGTCTGTAGGCATCTCTATAGAGACTTCCGACTCCTCGGCCTGGTGCGAATATTTCAATGTCCCTATGAGCCAAACCGTTCGTTCGTGACACACCTTTACACGTCGGCCGCTCGCTGCGCTCGCTCGAAAACTATAGCCTAACGTAAAACGAATCCCTCTTGCGTTCGTTATCCGATAAGGAGGAGACATATTTCAAATTTGCGAACGTGTCAGATCGGCTGCGAGGTTGGACTAGATTTTTACGAGCGAGCGGAACGAGCGAGCAACGATTACAATTTCCAAGCTATACATATACCTTATATTGCCTTGCATATATTTCCTGTTATTACCTTAATTTGTCAGCGATACCGGACCTCACGTTGCACTGTACTGTGTGATAATATTTCTATTTATGTAAAACTATTGATAAACTGTAAACTTTTGTCTGTAGGCAACTCTATAAAGACTTCCGACTCCTCGGCCTGGTGCGAATATTTCAATGTCCCTATGTGCCAAACCGATGGATTGTGACATACCTTTATGCGTCCCTCGCTCGCTGCGCTCGCTCGATAAATATAGCCTAACCTAAAACCAATCCCTCTTGCGTTCGTTATCCGATAAGGAGGCGACTAATTTCAAATTTGCGAACGTGTCGGATCGGTTGTGAGGTTGGACTAGATTCTTACGAGCGAGGGGAGCGAGCGATCAACGATTACAATTTCCAAGCTATACATATACCTTACATTGCCTTGCATATATTTCCTGTTATTACCTCAATTTGTCAGCGATATCGGATCTTACGTGCACTGTACTATGTGGAAATATTACTATTTATGTAAAACTATTGATAAACTGTAAACTTTTGTCTGTAGGCAATTCGATAAAGACTTCCGGCTCCTGGGGCTGGTGCGAATATTTCAATGACCCTATGTGACAAACCGTTGGTTTGTGACACACCTTTACGCGACACTCGCTCGCTGCGCTCGCTCGAAAACTATAGCCTAACCTAAAACCAATATCTCTTACGTTCGCCGTTCGATAAGGAGGGGACTAATTTCAAATTTGCGAACGTGTCGGATCGGTTGGGAGGTTGGAATGGATTCTTACGAGCGAGCGGAGCGAGCGAGCAACGATTACAATTTCCAAGCTATACATATACCTTATATTGCCTTTCATATATTTCCTGTTATTACCTCAATTTGTCAGCGATTTCGGACCTTACGTTGCACCGTACTATGTGGAAATATTACTATTTATGTAAAACTATTGATAAACTGTAAACTTTTGTCAGTAGGCAACGCGATAAAGACTTCCGACTCCTCGGGCGGGTGCGAATATTTCAATGTCCCTAAGTGCCAAACCGTTGGTTTGTGACACACCTTTACGCGACCCTCGCTCGCTGCGCTCGCTTGAAAACTATAGCCTAACCTAAAACCAATATCTCTTACGTTCGCCATTCGATAAGGAGGGTACTAATTTCAAATTTGCGAACGTGTCGGATCGGTTGGGAGGTTGGACTAGATTCTTACGAGCGAGCGGTGCGAGCGAGCAACGATTACAATTTCCAAGCTATACATATACCTTATATTGCCTTGCATATATTTCCTGTTATTACCTCAATTTGTCAGCGATATCGGATCTTACGTGCACTGTACTATGTGGAAATATTACTATTTATGTAAAACTATTGATAAACTGTAAACTTTTGTCTGTAGGCAACTCTATAAAGACTTCCGACTCCTCGGCCTGGTGCGAATATTTCAATGTCCCTATGTGCCATACCGATGGATTGTGACATACCTTTATGCGTCCCTCGCTCGCTGCGCTCGCTCGATAACTATAGCCTAGCCTAAAACCAATACCTCTTGCGTTCGTTATCCGATTAGGAGGCGACTAATTTCAAATTTGCGAACGTGTCGGATCGGTTGTGAGGTTGGACTATATTTTACGAGCGAATGGAGCGAGCGCGCAACGATTAAAATTTCCAAGTTACACATATATCTTATATTGTCCTACATATATTTCCTATTATTACCTAATTTTGTCAGCGATTTCGGACCTCACGTTGCACTGTACCGTGTGAAAATATGTCTATTTATGCAAAACTATTGATAAACTGTAAACTTTTGTCTGTAGGCATCTCTATAGAGACTTCCGACTGCTCGGCCTGGTGGGAATATTTCAATGTCCCTATGAGCCAAACCGTTGGTTCGTGACACACCTTTACGCGTCGGCCGCTCGCTGTGCTCGCTCGAAAACTATAGCCTAACGTAAAACGAATCCCTCTTGCGTTCGTTATCCGATAAGGAGGCGACTAATTTCAAATTTGCGAACGTGTCGGATCGGTTGTGAGGTTGGACTAGATTCTTTCGAGCGAGGGGAGCGAGCGATCAACGATTACAATTTCCAAGCTATACATATACCTTATATTGCCTTGCATATATTTCCTGTTATTACCTCAATTTGTCAGCGATATCGGATCTTACGTGCACTGTACTATGTGGAAAAATTACTATTTGTGTAAAACTATTGATAAACTGTAAACTTTTGTCAGTATGCATTTCGATACAGACTTCCGGCTCCTGGGGCTGGTGCGAATATTTCAATGACCCTATGTGACAAACCGTTGGTTTGTGACACACCTTTACGCGACCCTCGCTCGCTGCGCTCGCTTGAAAACTATAGCCTAACCTAAAACCAATATCTCTTACGTTCGCCATTCGATAAGGAGGGGACTAATTTCAAATTTGCGAACGTGTCGGATCGGTTGGGAGGTTGGAATGGATTCTTACGAGCGAGCGGAGCGAGCGAGCAACGATTCTAATTTCCAAGCTATACATATACCTTATATTGCCTTTCATATATTTCCTGTTATTACCTCAATTTGTCAACGATTTCGGACCTTACGTTGCACCGTACTATGTGGAAATATTACTATTTATGTAAAACTATTGATAAACTGTAAACTTTTGTCAGTAGGCAACGCGATAAAGACTTCCGACTCCTCGGGCGGGTGCGAATATTTCAATGTCCCTAAGTGCCAAACCGTTGGTTTGTGACACACCTTTACGCGACCCTCGCTCGCTGCGCTCGCTTGAAAACTATAGCCTAACCTAAAACCAATATCTCTTACGTTCGCCATTCGATAAAGAGGGGACTAATTTCAAATTTGCGAACGTGTCGGATCGGTTGGGAGGTTGGACTAGATTCTTACGAGCGAGCGGTGCGAGCGAGCAACGATTACAATTTCCAAGCTATACATATACCTTATATTGCCTTGCATATATTCCCTGTTATTACCTCAATTTGTCAGCGATTTCGGTCCTCACGTTGCACCGTACTATGTGGAAATATTACTATTTATGTAAAACTATTGATAAACTGTAAACTTTTGTCAGTAGGCAACTCGATAAAGACTTCCTACTCCTCGGGCAGGTGCGAATATTTCAATGTCCCTATGTGCCAAACCGATGATTTGTGACACACCTTTACGCGTCGGCCGCTCGCTGCGCTCGCTCGAAAACTATAGCCTAACCTAAAACAAATCCCTCTTGCGTTCGTTATCCGATAAGGAGGCGACTAATTTCAAATTTGCGAACGTGTCGGATCGGTTGTGAGGTTGGACTAGATTCTTACGAGCGAGCGGTGCGAGCGAGCAACGATTACAATTTCCAAGCTATACATATACCTTATATTGCCTTGCATATATTTCCTGTTATTACCTCAATTTGTCAGCGATATCGGATCTTACGTGCACTGTACTATGTGGAAATATTACTATTTATGTAAAACTATTGATAAACTGTAAACTTTTGTCTGTAGGCAACTCTATAAAGACTTCCGACTCCTCGGCCTGGTGCGAATATTTCAATGTCCCTATGTGCCATACCGATGGATTGTGACATACCTTTATGCGTCCCTCGCTCGCTGCGCTCGCTCGATAACTATAGCCTAGCCTAAAACCAATACCTCTTGCGTTCGTTATCCGATTAGGAGGCGACTAATTTCAAATTTGCGAACGTGTCGGATCGGTTGTGAGGTTGGACTATATTTTACGAGCGAATGGAGCGAGCGCGCAACGATTAAAATTTCCAAGTTACACATATATCTTATATTGTCCTACATATATTTCCTATTATTACCTAATTTTGTCAGCGATTTCGGACCTCACGTTGCACTGTACCGTGTGAAAATATGTCTATTTATGCAAAACTATTGATAAACTGTAAACTTTTGTCTGTAGGCATCTCTATAGAGACTTCCGACTGCTCGGCCTGGTGGGAATATTTCAATGTCCCTATGAGCCAAACCGTTGGTTCGTGACACACCTTTACGCGTCGGCCGCTCGCTGCGCTCGCTCGAAAACTATAGCCTAACGTAAAACGAATCCCTCTTGCGTTCGTTATCCGATAAGGAGGCGACTAATTTCAAATTTGCGAACGTGTCGGATCGGTTGTGAGGTTGGACTAGATTCTTTCGAGCGAGGGGAGCGAGCGATCAACGATTACAATTTCCAAGCTATACATATACCTTATATTGCCTTGCATATATTTCCTGTTATTACCTCAATTTGTCAGCGATATCGGATCTTACGTGCACTGTACTATGTGGAAAAATTACTATTTGTGTAAAACTATTGATAAACTGTAAACTTTTGTCAGTATGCATTTCGATACAGACTTCCGGCTCCTGGGGCTGGTGCGAATATTTCAATGACCCATATGTGTCAAACCGTTGGTTTTTGACACACCTTGACGCGACCCTCGCTCGCTGCGCTCGCTTGAAAACTATAGCCTAACCTAAAACCAATATCTCTTACGTTCGCCATTCGATAAGGAGGGGACTAATTTCAAATTTGCGAACGTGTCGGATCGGTTGGGAGGTTGGAATGGATTCTTACGAGCGAGCGGAGCGAGCGAGCAACGATTCTAATTTCCAAGCTATACATATACCTTATATTGCCTTTCATATATTTCCTGTTATTACCTCAATTTGTCAACGATTTCGGACCTTACGTTGCACCGTACTATGTGGAAATATTACTATTTATGTAAAACTATTGATAAACTGTAAACTTTTGTCAGTAGGCAACGCGATAAAGACTTCCGACTCCTCGGGCGGGTGCGAATATTTCAATGTCCCTAAGTGCCAAACCGTTGGTTTGTGACACACCTTTACGCGACACTCGCTCGCTGCGCTCGCTTGAAAACTATAGCCTAACCTAAAACCAATATCTCTTACGTTCGCCATTCGATAAAGAGGGGACTAATTTCAAATTTGCGAACGTGTCGGATCGGTTGGGAGGTTGGACTAGATTCTTACGAGCGAGCGGTGCGAGCGAGCAACGATTACAATTTCCAAGCTATACATATACCTTATATTGCCTTGCATATATTCCCTGTTATTACCTCAATTTGTCAGCGATTTCGGACCTCACGTTGCACCGTACTATGTGGAAATATTACTATTTATGTAAAACTATTGATAAACTGTAAACTTTTGTCAGTAGGCAACTCGATAAAGACTTCCTACTCCTCGGGCAGGTGCGAATATTTCAATGTCCCTATGTGCCAAACCGATGATTTGTGACACACCTTTACGCGTCGGCCGCTCGCTGCGCTCGCTCGAAAACTATAGCCTAACCTAAAACAAATCCCTCTTGCGTTCGTTATCCGATAAGGAGGCGACTAATTTCAAATTTGCGAACGTGTCGGATCGGTTGTGAGGTTGGACTAGATTCTTACGAGCGAGCGGTGCGAGCGAGCAACGATTACAATTTCCAAGCTATACATATACCTTATATTGCCTTGCATATATTTCCTGTTATTACCTCAATTTGTCAGCGATTTCGGACCTCACGTTGCAACTGTACTATGTGGAAATATTACTATTTATGTAAAACTATTGATAAACTGTAAACTTTTGTCTGTAGGCAACTCTATAAAGACTTCCGACTCCTCGGCCTGGTGCGAATATTTCAATGTCCCTATGTGCCAAACCGATGGATTGTGACATACCTTTATGCGTCCCTCGCTCGCTGCGCTCGCTCGATAAATATAGCCTAACCTAAAACAAATCCCTCTTGCGTTCGTTATCCGATAAGGAGGAGACATATTTCAAATTTGCGAACGTGTCAGATCGGCTGCGAGGTTGCACTAGATATTTACGAGCGAGCGGAACGAGCGAGCAACGATTACAATTTCCAAGCTATACATATACCTCATATTGCCTTGCATATATTTCCTGTTATTACCTCAATTTGTCAGCGATTTCGGACCTTACGTTGCACCGTACTATGTGGAAATATTACTATTTATGTAAAACTATTGATAAACTGTAAACTTTGGTCCGTAGGCAACGCGATAAGGACTTCCGACTCCTCGGGCTGGTGCGAATATTTCAATGTCCCTAAGTGCCAAACCGTTGGTTTGTGACACACCTTTACGCGACCCTCGCTCGCTGCGCTCGCTTGAAAACTATAGCCTAACCTAAAACCAATATCTCTTACGTTCGCCATTCGATCAGGATGGGACTAATTTCAAATTTGCGAACGTGTCGGATCGGTTGGGAGGTTGGACTAGATTCTTACGAGCGAGCGGAGCGAGCGAGCAACGATTACAATTTCCAAGCTATACATATACCTTATATTGCCTTGCATATATTTCCTGTTATTACCTCAATTTGTCAGCGATTTCGGACCTTACGTTGCACCGTACTATGTGGAAATATTACTATTTATGTAAAACTATTGATAAACTGTAAACTTTTGTCAGTAGGCAACTCGATAAAGACTTCCTACTCCTCGGGCAGGTGCGAATATTTCAATGTCCCTATGTGCCAAACCGATGATTTGTGACACACCTTTATGCGTCCCTCGCTCGCTGCGCTCGCTCGATAACTATAGCCTAACCTAAAACCAATATCACTTGCGTTCGCCATTCGATAAGGAGGGGACTAATTTCAAATTTGCGAACGTGTCGGATCGGTTGGGAGGATGGACTAGATTTTTACGAGCGAGCGGAGCGAGCGAGCAACGATTACAATTTCCAAGCTATACATATATCTTATATTGTCCTGCATATATTTCCTATTATTACCTAATTTTGTCAGCGATTTCAGACCTCACGTTGCACTGCACTGTGTGAAAATATTACTATAAGTGTAAAACTATTGATAAACTGTAAACTTTTCTCTGTAGGCAACTCTATAAAGACTTCCGACTCCTCGGCTTGGTGCGAATGTTTCAATGTCCCTATGTGCCAAACCGTTGGTTCGTGACACACCTTTACGCATTCCTCGCTCGCTGTGCTCGCCCGATAACTATATCCTAACCTAAAACCATCCCTCTTGCGTTCGTTATCCGATAAGGAGGCGACTAATTTCAAATTTGCGAACGTGTCGGATCGGTTGTGAGGTTGGACTAGATTCTTACGAGCGAGCGGAGCGGGCGAGCAACGATTACAATTTCCAAGCTATACATATACCTTACATTGCCTTGCATATATTTCCTGTTATTACCTCAATTTGTCAGCGATTTCGGACCTCACGTTGCACTGTACTATGTGACAATATTACTATTTATGTAAAACTATTTATAAACTGCAAACTTTTGTCGGTAGGCAATTCGTTAAACACTTCCGGCTCCTCGAGCTGGTGCGAATATTTCAATGTCCCTATGTGACAAACCGTTGGTTCGTCACACACCTTTACCCGTCCCTCGCTCGCTGTGCTCGCCCAATAACTATAGCCTAACCTAAAACCAATCCCTCTTGCGTTCGTTATCCGATAAGGAGGAGACATATTTCAAATTTGCGAACGTGTCGGATCGGTTGTGAGGTTGGACTAGATTCTTACGAGCGAGCGGAGCGAGCGGGCAACGATTACAATTTCCAAGCTATACATATACGTTATATTGCTGTGCCTATATTTCCTATTATTACCTAATTTTGGCAGCGATTTCAGACCTCACGTTGCACTGCACTGTGTGAAAATATTACTATTAATGTAAAACTGTTGATAAACTGTAAACTTATGTGTGTAGGCAGCTCTATAAAAACTTCCGACTCCTCGGCTTGGTGCGAATGTTTCAATGTCCCTATGTGCCAAACCGTTGGTTCGTGACACACCTTTACGCGTCCCTCGCTCGCTGTGCTCGCCCGATAACTATATCCTAACCTAAAACCCATCCCTCTTGCGTTCGTTATCCGATAAGGAGGCGACTAATTTCACATTTGCGAACGTGTCGGATCGGTTGTGAGGTTGGACTAGATTCTTACGAGCGAGCGGTGCGAGCGAGCAACGATTACAATTTCCAAGCTATACATATACCTTATATTGCCTTGCATATATTTCCTGTTATTACCTCAATTTGTCAGCGATTTCGGACCTCACGTTGCACTGTACTGTGTGGAAATATTACTATTTATGTAAAACTATTGTTAAACTGAAAACATTTGTCAGTAGGCAACTCGATAAAGACTTCCGACTCCTCGGGCTGGTGCGAATGTTTCAATGTCCCTATGTGCCAAACCGTTGGTTTGTGACACACCTTTACGCGACCCTCGCTCGCTGCGCTCGCTTGAAAACTATAGCCTAACCTAAAACCAATAACTCTTACGTTCGCCATTCGATAAGGAGGGGACTAATTTCAAATTTGCGAACGTGTCGGATCGGTTGTGAGGTTGCACTAGATTCTTACGAGCGAGCGGAGCGAGCGAGCAACGATTACAATTTCCAAGCTATACATATACCTTATATTGCCTTGCATATATTTCATGTTATTACCTCAATTTGTCAGCGATTTCGGACCTTACGTTGCACCGTACTATGTGGAAATATTACTATTTATGTAAAACTATTGATAAACTGTAAACTTTTGTCAGTAGACAAATCGATAAAGACTTCCCACTCCTCGGGCATGTGCGAACATTTCAATGTCCCTATGTGCCAAACCGATGATTTGTGACACACCTTTATACGTCCCTCGCTCGCTGCGCTCGCTCGAAAACTATAGCCTAGCGTAAAACCAATCCCTCTTGCGTTCGTTATCCGATAAGGAGGAGACATATTTCAAATTTTCGAACGTGTCGGATCGGCTGCGAGGTTGGACTAGATTTTTACGAGCGAGCGGAACGAGCGAGCAACGATTGCAATTTCCAAGCTATACATATATCTTATATTGTCCTGCATATATTTCCTATTATTACCTAATTTTGTCAGCGATTTCAGACCTCACGTTGCACTGCACTGTAAGAAAATATTACCATAAATGTAAAACTATTGATAAACTGTAAACTTTTCTCTGTAGGCAACTCTATAAAGACTTCCGACTCCTCGGCTTGGTGCGAATGTTTCGATGTCCCTATGTGGCAAACCGTTGGTTCGTGACACACCTTTACGCATCCCTCGCTCGCTGTGCTGGCCCGATAATTATATCCTAACCTAAAACCAATCCCTCTTGTGTTCGTTATCCGATAAGGAGGCGACTAAATTCAAATTTGCGAACGTGTCGGATCGGTTGTGAGGTTGGACTAGATTCTTACGAGCGAGGGGAGCGAGCGATCAACGATTACAATTTCCAAGCTATGCATATACCTTATATTGCCTTGCATATATTTCCTATTATTACCTCAATTTGTCAGCGATTTCGGACCTTACATGCACTGTACTATGTGGAAATATTACTATTTATGTAAGACTATTGATAAACTGTAAACTTTTGTCAGTAGGCAACGCGATAAAGACTTCCGGCTCCTCGGGCGGGTGCGAATATTTCAATGTCCCTAAGTGCCAAACCGTTGGTTTGTGACACACCTTTACGCGACCCTCGCTCGCTGCGCTGGCTTGAAAACTATAGCCTAACCTAAAACCAATATCACTTACGTTCGCCATTCGATAAGGAGGAGACATATTTCAAATTTGCCAACGTGTCTGATCGGCTGTGAGGTTGGACTAGATTTTTACGAGCGAGCGGAGCGAGCGAGCAACGATTACAATATCCAAGCTATACATATACCTTATATTGCTGTGCATATATTTCCTGTTATTACCTTAATTTGTCAGCGATTGCGGACCTCACGTTGCACTGTACTATGTGACAATATTACTATTTATGTAAAACTATTTATAAACTGCATTCTTTGGTCAGTAGGCAATTCGTTAAACACTTCCGGTTCCTCGGCCTGGTGCGAATATTTCAATGTCCCTATGTGCCAAACTGATGGTTTGTGACACACCTTTATGCGTCCCTCAATCGCTGCGCTCGCTCGAAAACTATAGCCTACCGAAAAACCAATCCCTCTTGCGTTCGTTATCCGATAAGGAGGAGACATATTTCAAATTTGCGAACGTGTCAGATCGGCTGCGAGGTTGGACTAGATTCTTACGAGCGAGGGGAACGAGCGAGCAACGATTACGATTTCCAAGCTATACATATACCTTATATTGCCTTGCATATATTTCCTGTTATTACCTCAATTTGTCAGCTATTTCGGACCTTATGTTGCACCGTACTATGTGGAAATATTACTATTTATGTAAAACTATTGATAAACTGTAAACTTTTGTCAGTAAGCAACGCGGTAAAGACTTCCGACTCCTCGGGCTGGTGCGAATATTTCAATGTCCCTAAGTGCCAACCGTTGGTTCGTGACACACCTTTACGCGTCCCTCGCTCGCTGCGCTCGCTCGAAAACTATAGCCTAGCGTAAAACCAATCCCTCTTGCGTTCGTTATTCGATAAGGAGGAGACATATTTCAAATTTGCCAACGTGTCGGATCGGCTGTGAGGTTGGACTAGATTTTTACGAGCGAGCGGAGCGAGCGAGCAAGGATTACAATATCCAAGCTATACATATACCTTATATTGCTGTGCATATATTTCCTGTTATTACCTTAATTTGTCAGCGATTGCGGACCTCACGTTGCACTGTACTATGTGACAATATTACTATTTATGTAAAACTATTTATAAACTGTATAGTTTTGTCAGTAGGCAATTCGTTAAACACTTCCGGCTCCTCGGGCTGGTGCGAATATTTCAATGTCCCTATGTGACAAACCGTTGGTTTGTCACACACCTTTACGCGTCCCTCGCTCGCTGTGCTCGCCCAATAACTATAGCCTAACCTAAAACCACTCCCTCTTGCGTTCGTTATCCGATAAGGAGGCGACTAATTTCAAATTTGCGAACGTGTCGGATCGGCTGCGAGGTTGGCCTAGATTTTTACGAGCGAGCGGAACGAGCGAGCAACGATTACAATTTCCAAGCTATACATATATCTTATATTGTCCTGCATATATTTCCTATTATTACCTAATTTTGTCAGCGATTTCGGACCTCACGTTGCACTGTACCGTGTGAAAATATGTCTATTTATGTAAAACTATTGATAAACTGTAAACTTTTGTCTGTAGGCAACTCCATAGATACTTCCGACTCCTCGGCCTGGTGCGAATATTTCAATGTCCCTATGAGCCAAACCGTTGGTTCGTGACACACCTTTACGCGTCGGCCGCTCGCTGCGCTCGCTCGAAAACTATAGACTAACGTAAAACGAATCCCTCTTGCGTTCGTTGTCCGATAAGGAGGCGACTAATTTCAAATTTGCGAACGTGTCTGATCGGTTGTGAGGTTGGACTAGATTCTTACGAGCGAGGGGAGCGAGCGATCAACGATTACAATTTCCAAGCTATACATATACCTTATATTGCCTTGCATATATTTCCTGTTATTACCTCAATTTGTCAGCGATTTCGGACCTTACGTTGCACCGTACTATGTGACAATATTACTATTTATGTAAAACTATTTATAAACTGCAAACTTTTGTCAGTAGGCAGTTCGTTAAACACTTCCGGCTCCTCGGGCTGGTGCGAATATTTCAATGTCCCTATGTGACAAACCGTTGGTTCATGACACACCTTTATGCGTCCCTCGCTCGCTGCGCTCGCTCGATAACTATAGCCTAACCTAAAACCAATCCCTCTTGCGTTCGATATCCGATAAGGTGGCGACTAATTTCAAATTTGCGAACGTGTCGGATCGGTTGTGAGGTTGGACTAGATTCTTACGAGCGAGCGGAGCGAGCGATCAACGATTACAATTTCCAAGCTATACATATACCTTATGGTGCCATGCATATATTTCCTGTTATTACCTTAATTTGTCAGCGATTTCGGACCTCACGTTGCAACTGTACTATGTGGAAATATTACTATTTATGTAAAACTATTGATAAACTGTAAACTTTTGTCAGTAGGCAACTCGATAAAGACTTCCTACTCCTCGGGCAGGTGCGAATATTTCAATGTACCTATGTGCCAAACCGATGGATTGTGACACACCTTTATGCGTCCCTCGCTCGCTGTGCTCGCCCGATAACTATAGCCTAGCCTAAAACCGATCCATCTTGCGTTCGTTATCCGATTAGGAGGCGACTAATTTCAAATTTGCGAACGTGTCAGATCGGTTGTGAGGTTGGACTAGATTCTTACGAGCGAGGGGAGCGAGCGAGCAACGATTACAATTTCCAAGCTATACATATACCTTATGGTGCCATGCATATATTTCCTGTTATTACCTTAATTTGTCAGCGATTTCAGACCTCACGTTGCACTGTACCGTGTGAGAATATTACTACTAATGTAAAACTATTGATAAACTGTAAACTTTTGTCTGTAGGCAACTCTATAGAGACTTCCGACTCCTCGGCCTGGTGCGAATATTTCAATGTCCCTATGAGCCAAACCGTTGGTTCGTGACACACCTTTACGCGTCGGCCGCTCGCTGCGCTCGCTCGAAAACTATAGCCTAACGTAAAACGAATCCCTCTTGCGTTCGTTATCCGATAAGGAGGAGACATATTTCAAATTTGCGAACGTGTCAGATCGGCTGCGAGGTTGGACTAGATTTTTACGAGCGAGCGTAACGAGCGAGCAACGATTACAATTTCCAAGCTATACATATACCTTATATTGCCTTGCATATATTTCCTGTTATTACCTTAATTTGTCAGCGATATCGGACCTCACGTTGCACTGTTCTATGTGGTAATATTTCTATTTATGTAAAACTATTAATAAACTGTCTACTTTTGTCTGTAGGCAATTCGATAAAGACTTCCGGCACCTCGGGCTGGTGCGAATATTTCAATGACCCTATGTGACAAACCGTTGGTTTGTGACACACCCTTACGCGTCCCTCGCTCCCTGTGCTCGCCCGATAACTATAGCCTAACCTAAAACCAATCCTTCTTGCGTTCGTTATCCGATAAGGAGGCGACTAATTTCAAATTTGCGAACGTGTCGGATCGGTTGTGAGGTTGGACTAGATTCTTACGAGCGAGCGGAGCGAGCGAGCAACGATTACAATTTCCAAGCTATACATATACCTTATGGTGCCGTGCATATATTTCCTGTTATTACCTTAATTTGTCAGCGATTTCGGACCTCACGTTGCAACTGTACTATGTGGAAATATTACTATTTATGTAAAACTATTGATAAACTGTAAACTTTTGTCAGTAGGCAACTCGATAAAGACTTCCCACTCCTCGGGCAGGTGTGAATATTTCAATGTCCCTATGTGGCAAACCGATGATTTGTGACACACCTTTATGCGTCCCTCGCTCGCTGTGCTCGCCCGATAACTATAGCCTAGCCTAAAACCGATCCATCTTGCGTTCGTTATCCGATTAGGAGGCGACTAATTTCAAATTTGCGAACGTGTCAGATCGGTTGTGAGGTTGGACTAGATTCTTACGAGCGAGGGGAGCGAGCGAGCAACGATTACAATTTCCAAGCTATACATATACCTTATGGTGCCATGCATATATTTCCTGTTATTACCTAATTTTGTCAGCGATTTCGGACCTCACGTTGCACTGTACCGTGTGAGAATATGTCTATTTATGTAAAACTATTGATAAACTGTAAACTTTTGTCTGTAGGCAACTCTATAGAGACTTCCGACTCCTCGGCCTGGTGCGAATATTTCAATGTCCCTATGAGCCAAACCGTTGGTTCGTGACACACCTTTACGCGTCGGCCGCTCGCTGCGCTCGCTCGAAAACTATAGCCTAACGTAAAACGAATCCCTCTTGCGTTCGTTATCCGATAAGGAGGAGACATATTTCAAATTTGCGAACGTGTCAGATCGGCTGCGAGGTTGGACTAGATTTTTACGAGCGAGCGGAACGAGCGAGCAACGATTACAATTTCCAAGCTATACATATACCTTATATTGCCTTGCATAATTTTCCAGTCATTTCCTAATTTTGTGAGCGATGTCGGACCTCACGTTGCACTGTTCTATGTGGTAATATTTCTATTTATGTAAAACTATTAATAAACTGTCTACTTTTGTCTGTAGGCAATTCGATAAAGACTTCCGGCACCTCGGGCTGGTGCGAATATTACAATGTCCCTATGCGCCAAACCGTTGGTTTGTGACACACCCTTACGCGTCCCTCGCTCCCTGTGCTCGCCCGATAACTATAGCCTAACCTAAAACCAATCCTTCTTGCGTTCGTTATCCGATAAGGAGGCGACTAATTTCAAATTTGCGAACGTGTCGGATCGGTTGTGAGGTTGGACTAGATTCTTACGAGCGAGCGGAGCGAGCGAGCAACGATTACAATTTCCAAGCTATACATATACCTTATGGTGCCGTGCATATATTTCCTGCTATTACCTTAATTTGTCAGCGATTTCGGACCTCACGTTGCAACTGTACGATGTGGAAATATTACTATTTATGTAAAACTATTGATAAACTGTAAACTTTTGTCAGTAGGCAACTCGATAAAGACTTCCTACTCCTCGGGCAGGTGCGAATATTTCAATGTCCCTATGTGGCAAACCGATGATTTGTGACACACCTTTATGCGTCCCTCGCTCGCTGCGCTCGATCGATAGCTATAGCCTAACCTAAAACCAATCCCTCTTGCGTTCGTTATCCGATAAGGAGGCGACCAATTTCAAATTTACGAACGTGTCGGATCGGTTGTGAGGTTGGACTAGATTCTTACGAGCGAGCGGAGCGAGCGAGCAACGATTACAATTTCCAAGCTATACATATACCTTAGGGTGCCGTGCATATATTTCCTGTTATTACCTTAATTTGTCAGCGATTTCGGACCTCACGTTGCAACTGTACTATGTGGAAGTATTACTATTTATGTAAAACTATTGATAAACTGTAAACTTTTGTCAGCAGGCAACTCGATAAAGACTTCCTACTCCTCGGGCAGGTGCGAATATATCAATGTCCCTATGTGCCAAACCGATGATTTGTGACACACCTTTATGCGTCCCTCGCTCGCTGCGCTCGATCGATAGCTATAGCCTAACCTAAAACCAATCCCTCTTGCGTTCGTTATCCGATTAGGAGGCGACTAATTTCAAATTTGCGAACGTGTCGGATCGGTTGTGAGGTTGCACTAGATTCTTACGAGCGAGGGGAGCGAGCGATCAACGATTACAATTTCCAAGCTATACATATATCTTATATTGTCCTGCATATATTTCCTATTATTACCTCAATTTGTCAGCGATTTCGGACCTCACGTTGCATTGTACTGTGTGAAAAAATTACTATTTATGTACAAATATTGATATACTGTAAACTTTTGTCAGTCCGCAATTCGATAAAGACTTCCGGCTCCTGGGGCTGGTGCGAATATTTCAATGACCCTATGTGACAAACCGTTGGTTTGTGACACACACTTACGCGTCCCTCGCTCCCTGTGCTCGCCCGATAACTATAGCCTAAACTAAAACCAATCCCTCTTGCTTTCGTTATCCGATAAGGAGGCGACTAATTTCAAATTTGCGAACGTGTCGGATCGGTTGTGAGGTTGCACTATATTCTTACGAACGAGCGGAGCGAGCGAGCAACGATTACAATTTCCAAGCTATACATATACCCTATATTGCCTTGCATATATTTCCTGTTATTACCTCAATTTGTCAGCGATTTCGGACCTTACGTTGCACCGTACTATGTCGAAATATTACTATTTATGTAAAACTATTGATAAACTGTAAACTTTTGTCAGTAGGCAACGCGATAAAGACTTCCGACTCCTCGGGCTGGTGCGAATATTTCAATGTCCCTAAGTGCCAAACCGTTGGATTGTGACACACCTTTACGCGACCCTCGCTCGCTGCGCTCGCTTGAAAACTATAGCCTAACCTAAAACCAATCCCTCTTGCGTTCGTTATCCGATAAGGAGGCGACTAATTTCAAATTTACGAACGTGTCGGATCGGTTGTGAGGTTGGACTAGATTCTTACGAGCGAGCGGAGCGAGCGAGCAACGATTACAATTTCCAAGCTATACATATACCTTATGGTGCCGTGCATATATTTCCTGTTATTACCTTAATTTGTCAGCGATTTCGGACCTCACGTTGCAACTGTACTATGTGGAAGTATTACTATTTATGTAAAACTATTGATAAACTGTAAACTTTTGTTAGTAGGCAACGCGATAAAGACTTCCGACTCCTCGGGCTGGTGCGAATATTTCAATGTCCCTAAGTGCCAAACCGTTGGTTTGTGACACACCTTTACGCGACCCTCGCTCGCTGCGCTCGCTTGAAAACTATAGCCTAACCTAAAACCAATAACTCTTACGTTCGCCATTCGATAAGGAGGAGACTAATTTGAAATTTGCGAACGTGTCGGATCGGTTGGGAGGTTGGACTAGATTCTTACGAGCGAGCGGAGCGAGCGAGCAACGATTACAATTTCCAAGCTATACATATACCTTATATTGCCTTGCATATATTTCCTGTTATTACCTCAATTTGTCAGCGATTTCGGACCTTACGTTGCACCGTACTATGTGGAAATATTACTATTTATGTAAAACTATTGATAAACTGTAAACTTTTGTCTGTAGGCAACTCTATAGAGACTTCCGACTCCTCGGCCTGGTGCGAATATTTCAATGTCCCTATGAGCCAAACCGTTGGTTCGTGACACACCTTTACGCGTCGGCCGCTCGCTGCGCTCGCTCGAAAACTATAGCCTAACGTAAAACGAATCCCTCTTGCGTTCGTTATCCGATAAGGAGGAGACATATTTCAAATTTGCGAACGTGTCAGATCGGCTGCGAGGTTGGACTAGATTTTTACGAGCGAGCGGAACGAGCGAGCAACGATTACAATTTCCAAGCTATACATATACCTTATATTGCCTTGCATATATTTCCGGTTATTACCTAATTTTGTGAGCGATATCGGACCTCACGTTGCACTGTTCTATGTGGTAATATTTCTATTTATGTAAAACTATTAATAAACTGTCTACTTTTGTCTGTAGGCAATTCGATAAAGACTTCCGGCACCTCGGGCTGGTGCGAATATTACAATGTCCCTATGCGCCAAACCGTTGGTTTGTGACACACCCTTACGCGTCCCTCGCTCCCTGTGCTCGCCCGATAACTATAGCCTAACCTAAAACCAATCCTTCTTGCGTTCGTTATCCGATAAGGAGGCGACTAATTTCAAATTTGCGAACGTGTCGGATCGGTTGTGAGGTTGGACTAGATTCTTACGAGCGAGCGGACCGAGCGAGCAACGATTACAATTTCCAAGCTATACATATACCTTATGGTGCCGTGCATATATTTCCTGCTATTACCTTAATTTGTCAGCGATTTCGGACCTCACGTTGCAACTGTACTATGTGGAAATATTACTATTTATGTAAAACTATTGATAAACTGTAAACTTTTGTCAGTAGGCAACTCGATAAAGACTTCCTACTCCTCGGGCAGGTGCGAATATTTCAATGTCCCTATGTGGCAAACCGATGATTTGTGACACACCTTTATGCGTCCCTCGCTCGCTGCGCTCGATCGATAGCTATAGCCTAACCTAAAACCAATCCCTCTTGCGTTCGTTATCCGATAAGGAGGGGACTAATTTCAAATTTACGAACGTGTCGGATCGGTTGTGAGGTTGGACTAGATTCTTACGAGCGAGCGGAGCGAGCGAGCAACGATTACAATTTCCAAGCTATACATATACCTTAGGGTGCCGTGCATATATTTCCTGTTATTACCTTAATTTGTCAGCGATTTCGGACCTCACGTTGCAACTGTACTATGTGGAAGTATTACTATTTATGTAAAACTATTGATAAACTGTAAACTTTTGTCAGCAGGCAACTCGATAAAGACTTCCTACTCCTCGGGCAGGTGCGAATATATCAATGTCCCTATGTGCCAAACCGATGATTTGTGACACACCTTTATGCGTCCCTCGCTCGCTGCGCTCGATCGATAACTATAGCCTAACCTAAAACCAATATCTCTTACGTTCGCCATTCGATAAGGAGGGGACTAATTTCAAATTTGCGAACGTGTCGGATCGGTTGTGAGGTTGCACTAGATTCTTACGAGCGAGGGGAGCGAGCGATCAACGATTACAATTTCCAAGCTATACATATATCTTATATTGTCCTGCATATATTTCCTATTATTACCTCAATTTGTCAGCGATTTCGGACCTCACGTTGCATTGTACTGTGTGAAAAAATTACTATTTATGTACAAATATTGATATACTGTAAACTTTTGTCAGTCCGCAATTCGATAAAGACTTCCGGCTCCTGGGGCTGGTGCGAATATTTCAATGACCCTATGTGACAAACCGTTGGTTTGTGACACACACTTACGCGTCCCTCGCTCCCTGTGCTCGCCCGATAACTATAGCCTAAACTAAAACCAATCCCTCTTGCTTTCGTTATCCGATAAGGAGGCGACTAATTTCAAATTTGCGAACGTGTCGGATCGGTTGTGAGGTTGCACTATATTCTTACGAACGAGCGGAGCGAGCGAGCAACGATTACAATTTCCAAGCTATACATATACCCTATATTGCCTTGCATATATTTCCTGTTATTACCTCAATTTGTCAGCGATTTCGGACCTTACGTTGCACCGTACTATGTCGAAATATTACTATTTATGTAAAACTATTGATAAACTGTAAACTTTTGTCAGTAGGCAACGCGATAAAGACTTCCGACTCCTCGGGCTGGTGCGAATATTTCAATGTCCCTAAGTGCCAAACCGTTGGATTGTGACACACCTTTACGCGACCCTCGCTCGCTGCGCTCGCTTGAAAACTATAGCCTAACCTAAAACCAATCCCTCTTGCGTTCGTTATCCGATAAGGAGGCGACTAATTTCAAATTTACGAACGTGTCGGATCGGTTGTGAGGTTGGACTAGATTCTTACGAGCGAGCGGAGCGAGCGAGCAACGATTACAATTTCCAAGCTATACATATACCTTATGGTGCCATGCATATATTTGCTGTTATTACCTTAATTTGTCAGCGATTTCGGACCTCACGTTGCAACTGTACTATGTGGAAATATTACTATTTATGTAAAACTATTGATAAACTGTAAACTTTTGTCAGTAGGCAACGCGATAAAGACTTCCGACTCCTCGGGCTGGTGCGAATATTTCAATGTCCCTAAGTGCCAAACCGTTGGTTTGTGACACACCTTTACGCGACCCTCGCTCGCTGCGCTCGCTTGAAAACTATAGCCTAACCTAAAACCAATAACTCTTACGTTCGCCATTCGATAAGGAGGAGACTAATTTGAAATTTGCGAACGTGTCGGATCGGTTGGGAGGTTGGACTAGATTCTTACGAGCGAGCGGAGCGAGCGAGCAACGATTACAATTTCCAAGCTATACATATACCTTATATTGCCTTGCATATATTTCCTGTTATTACCTCAATTTGTCAGCGATTTCGGACCTTACGTTGCACTGTACTGTGTGAAAATATTACTATTTATGTACAAATATTGATATACCGTAAACTTTTGTCTGTAGGCAATTCGATAAAGACTTCCGGCTCCTCGGGCTGGTGCGAATATTTCAATGTCCCTAAGTGCCAAATCGTTGGTTTGTGACACACCTTTATGCGTCCCTCGCTCGCTGCGCTCGATCGATAACTATAGCCTAACCTAAAACCAATCCCTCTTGTGTTCGTTATCCGATAAGGAGGCGACTAATTTCAAATTTGCGAACGTGTCGGATCGGTTGTGAGGATGGACTAGATTCTTACGAGCGAGGGGAGCGAGCGATCAACGATTACAATTTCCAAGCTATACATATATCTTATATTGTCCTGCATATATTTCCTATTATTACCTCAATTTGTCTGCGATTTCGGATCTCACGTTGCATTGTACTGTGTGAAAATATTACTATTTATGTACAAATATTGATATACTGTAAACTTTTGTCAATACGCAATTCGATAAAGACTTCCGGCTCCTGGGGCTGGTGCGAATATCTCAATGACCCTATGTGACAAACCGTTGGTTTGTGACACACCCTTACGCGTCCCTCGCTCCCTGTGCTCGCCCGATAACTATAGCCTAACCTAAAACCAATCCCTCTTGCTTTCGTTATCCGATAAGGAGGGGACTAACTTCAAATTTGCGAACGTGTCGGATCGGTTGTGAGGTTGGACTAGATTCTTACGAGCGAGCGGAGCGAACGAGCAACGATTACAATTTCCAAGCTATACATTTACCTCATATTGCCTGGCATATATTTCCTGTTATTACCTCAATTTGTCAGCGATTTTGGACCTTACGTTGCTCCGTACTATGTGGAAATATTACTATTTATGTAAAACTATTGATAAACTGTAAACTTTTGTCAGTAGGCAACGCGATAAAGACTTCCGACTCCTCGGCCTGGTGCGAATATTTCAATGTCCCTATGTGACAAACCGTTGGTTCGTGACACACCATTACGCGTCCCTCGCTCGCTGCGCTCGCTCGAAAACTATAGCCTAGCGTAAAACCAATCCCTCTTGCGTTCGTTATCCGATAAGGAGGAGACATATTTCAAATTTGCGAACGTGTCGGATCGACTGCGTGGTTGGACTAGATTTTTACGAGCGAGCGGAACGAGCGAGCAACGATTACAACTTCCAAGCTATACATATACCTTATGGTGCCGTGCATATATTTCCTGTTATTACCTCAATTTGTCAGCGATTTCGGACCTTACGTTGCACCGTACTATGTGGAAATATTACTATTTATGTAAAACTATTGATAAACTGTAAACTTTTGTCAGTAGGCAACGCGATAAAGACTTCCGACTCCTCGGGCTGGTGCGAATATTTCAATGTCCCTAAGTGCCAAACCGTTGGATTGTGACACACCTTTACGCGACCCTCGCTCGCTGCGCTCGCTTGAAAACTATAGCCTAACCTAAAACCAATCCCTCTTGCGTTCGTTATCCGATAAGGAGGCGACTAATTTCAAATTTACGAACGTGTCGGATCGGTTGTGAGGTTGGACTAGATTCTTACGAGCGAGCGGAGCGAGCGAGCAACGATTACAATTTCCAAGCTATACATATACCTTATGGTGCCATGCATATATTTCCTGTTATTACCTTAATTTGTCAGCGATTTCGGACCTCACGTTGCAACTGTACTATGTGGAAGTATTACTATTTATGTAAAACTATTGATAAACTGTAAACTTTTGTTAGTAGGCAACGCGATAAAGACTTCCGACTCCTCGGGCTGGTGCGAATATTTCAATGTCCCTAAGTGCCAAACCGTTGGTTTGTGACACACCTTTACGCGACCCTCGCTCGCTGCGCTCGCTTGAAAACTATAGCCTAACCTAAAACCAATAACTCTTACGTTCGCCATTCGATAAGGAGGAGACTAATTTGAAATTTGCGAACGTGTCGGATCGGTTGGGAGGTTGGACTAGATTCTTACGAGCGAGCGGAGCGAGCGAGCAACGATTACAATTTCCAAGCTATACATATACCTTATATTGCCTTGCATATATTTCCTGTTATTACCTCAATTTGTCAGCGATTTCGGACCTTACGTTGCACCGTACTATGTGGAAATATTACTATTTATGTAAAACTATTGATAAACTGTAAACTTTTGTCTGTAGGCAACTCTATAGAGACTTCCGACTCCTCGGCCTGGTGCGAATATTTCAATGTCCCTATGAGCCAAACCGTTGGTTCGTGACACACCTTTACGCGTCGGCCGCTCGCTGCGCTCGCTCGAAAACTATAGCCTAACGTAAAACGAATCCCTCTTGCGTTCGTTATCCGATAAGGAGGAGACATATTTCAAATTTGCGAACGTGTCAGATCGGCTGCGAGGTTGGACTAGATTTTTACGAGCGAGCGGAACGAGCGAGCAACGATTACAATTTCCAAGCTATACATATACCTTATATTGCCTTGCATAATTTTCCAGTCATTTCCTAATTTTGTGAGCGATGTCGGACCTCACGTTGCACTGTTCTATGTGGTAATATTTCTATTTATGTAAAACTATTAATAAACTGTCTACTTTTGTCTGTAGGCAATTCGATAAAGACTTCCGGCACCTCGGGCTGGTGCGAGTATAACAATGTCCCTATGCGCCAAACCGTTGGTTTGTGACACACCCTTACGCGTCCCTCGCTCCCTGTGCTCGCCCGATAACTATAGCCTAACCTAAAACCAATCCTTCTTGCGTTCGTTATCCGATAAGGAGGCGACTAATTTCAAATTTGCGAACGTGTCGGATCGGTTGTGAGGTTGGACTAGATTCTTACGAGCGAGCGGAGCGAGCGAGCAACGATTACAATTTCCAAGCTATACATATACCTTATGGTGCCGTGCATATATTTCCTGCTATTACCTTAATTTGTCAGCGATTTCGGACCTCACGTTGCAACTGTACTATGTGGAAATATTACTATTTATGTAAAACTATTGATAAACTGTAAACTTTTGTCAGTAGGCAACTCGATAAAGACTTCCTACTCCTCGGGCAGGTGCGAATATTTCAATGTCCCTATGTGGCAAACCGATGATTTGTGACACACCTTTATGCGTCCCTCGCTCGCTGCGCTCGATCGATAGCTATAGCCTAACCTAAAACCAATCCCTCTTGCGTTCGTTATCCGATAAGGAGGCGACTAATTTCAAATTTACGAACGTGTCGGATCGGTTGTGAGGTTGGACTAGATTCTTACGAGCGAGCGGAGCGAGCGAGCAACGATTACAATTTCCAAGCTATACATATACCTTAGGGTGCCGTGCATATATTTCCTGTTATTACCTTAATTTGTCAGCGATTTCGGACCTCACGTTGCAACTGTACTATGTGGAAGTATTACTATTTATGTAAAACTATTGATAAACTGTAAACTTTTGTCAGCAGGCAACTCGATAAAGACTTCCTACTCCTCGGGCAGGTGCGAATATATCAATGTCCCTATGTGCCAAACCGATGATTTGTGACACACCTTTATGCGTCCCTCGCTCGCTGCGCTCGATCGATAACTATAGCCTAACCTAAAACCAATATCTCTTACGTTCGCCATTCGATAAGGAGGGGACTAATTTCAAATTTGCGAACGTGTCGGATCGGTTGTGAGGTTGCACTAGATTCTTACGAGCGAGGGGAGCGAGCGATCAACGATTACAATTTCCAAGCTATACATATATCTTATATTGTCCTGCATATATTTCCTATTATTACCTCAATTTGTCAGCGATTTCGGACATCACGTTGCATTGTACTGTGTGAAAAAATTACTATTTATGTACAAATATTGATATACTGTAAACTTTTGTCAGTCCGCAATTCGATAAAGACTTCCGGCTCCTGGGGCTGGTGCGAATATTTCAATGACCCTATGTGACAAACCGTTGGTTTGTGACACACACTTACGCGTCCCTCGCTCCCTGTGCTCGCCCGATAACTATAGCCTAAACTAAAACCAATCCCTCTTGCTTTCGTTATCCGATAAGGAGGCGACTAATTTCAAATTTGCGAACGTGTCGGATCGGTTGTGAGGTTGCACTATATTCTTACGAACGAGCGGAGCGAGCGAGCAACGATTACAATTTCCAAGCTATACATATACCCTATATTGCCTTGCATATATTTCCTGTTATTACCTCAATTTGTCAGCGATTTCGGACCTTACGTTGCACCGTACTATGTCGAAATATTACTATTTATGTAAAACTATTGATAAACTGTAAACTTTTGTCAGTAGGCAACGCGATAAAGACTTCCGACTCCTCGGGCTGGTGCGAATATTTCAATGTCCCTAAGTGCCAAACCGTTGGATTGTGACACACCTTTACGCGACCCTCGCTCGCTGCGCTCGCTTGAAAACTATAGCCTAACCTAAAACCAATCCCTCTTGCGTTCGTTATCCGATAAGGAGGCGACTAATTTCAAATTTACGAACGTGTCGGATCGGTTGTGAGGTTGGACTAGATTCTTACGAGCGAGCGGAGCGAGCGAGCAACGATTACAATTTCCAAGCTATACATATACCTTATGGTGCCATGCATATATTTCCTGTTGTTACCTTAATTTGTCAGCGATTTCGGACCTCACGTTGCAACTGTACTATGTGGAAATATTACTATTTATGTAAAACTATTGATAAACTGTAAACTTTTGTCAGTAGGCAACGCGATAAAGACTTCCGACTCCTCGGGCTGGTGCGAATATTTCAATGTCCCTAAGTGCCAAACCGTTGGTTTGTGACACACCTTTACGCGACCCTCGCTCGCTGCGCTCGCTTGAAAACTATAGCCTAACCTAAAACCAATAACTCTTACGTTCGCCATTCGATAAGGAGGAGACTAATTTGAAATTTGCGAACGTGTCGGATCGGTTGGGAGGTTGGACTAGATTCTTACGAGCGAGCGGAGCGAGCGAGCAACGATTACAATTTCCAAGCTATACATATACCTTATATTGCCTTGCATATATTTCCTGTTATTACCTCAATTTGTCAGCGATTTCGGACCTTACGTTGCACCGTACTATGTGGAAATATTACTATTTATGTAAAACTATTGATAAACTGTAAACTTTTGTCAGTAGGCAACGCGATAAAGACTTCCGACTCCTCGGGCTGGTGCGAATATTTCAATGTCCCTAAGTACCAAATCGTTGGTTTGTGACACACCTTTACGCGACCCTGGCTCGCTGCGCTCGCTTGAAAACTATAGCCTAACCTAAAACCAATATCTCTTACGTTCGCCATTCGATAAGGAGGGGACTAATATCAAATTTGCGAACGTGTCGGATCGGTTGGGAGGTTGGACTAGATTCTTACGAGCGAGCGGTGCGAGCGAGCAACGATTACAATTTCCAAGCTATACATATACCTTATATTGCCATGCATATATTTCCTGTTATTACCTCAATTTGTCAGCGATTTCGGACCTCACGTTGCACTGTACTGTGTGAAAATATTACTATTTATGTACAAATATTGATATACCGTAAACTTTTGTCTGTAGGCAATTCGATAAAGACTTCCGGCTCCTGGGGCTGGTGCGAATATTTCAATGACCCTATGTGACAAACCGTTGGTTTGTGACACACCCTTACGCATCCCTCGCTCCCTATGCTCGCCCGATAACTATAGCCTAACCTAAAACCAATCCCTCTTGCGTTCGTTATCCGATAAGGAGGCGACTAATTTCAAATTTACGAACGTGTCGGATCGGTTGTGAGGTTGGACTAGATTCTTACGAGCGAGCGGAGCGAGCGAGCAACGATTACAATTTCCAAGCTATACATATACCTTATGGTGCCGTGCATATATTTCCTGTTATTACCTTAATTTGTCAGCGATTTCGGACCTCACGTTGCAACTGTACTATGTGGAAGTATTACTATTTATGTAAAACTATTGATAAACTGTAAACTTTTGTCAGTAGGCAACGCGATAAAGACTTCCGACTCCTCGGGCTGGTGCGAATATTTCAATGTCCCTAAGTGCCAAACCGTTGGTTTGTGACACACCTTTACGCGACCCTCGCTCGCTGCGCTCGCTTGAAAACTATAGCCTAACCTAAAACCAATAACTCTTACGTTCGCCATTCGATAAGGAGGAGACTAATTTGAAATTTGCGAACGTGTCGGATCGGTTGGGAGGTTGGACTAGATTCTTACGAGCGAGCGGAGCGAGCGAGCAACGATTACAATTTCCAAGCTATACATATACCTTATATTGCCTTGCATATATTTCCTGTTATTACCTCAATTTGTCAGCGATTTCGAACCTTACGTTGCACCGTACTATGTGGAAATATTACTATTTATGTAAAACTATTGATAAACTGTAAACTTTTGTCAGTAGGCAACGCGATAAAGACTTCCGACTCCTCGGGCTGGTGCGAATATTTCAATGTCCCTAAGTACCAAATCGTTGGTTTGTGACACACCTTTACGCGACCCTGGCTCGCTGCGCTCGCTTGAAAACTATAGCCTAACCTAAAACCAATATCTCTTACGTTCGCCATTCGATAAGGAGGGGACTAATATCAAATTTGCGAACGTGTCGGATCGGTTGGGAGGTTGGACTAGATTCTTACGAGCGAGCGGTGCGAGCGAGCAACGATTACAATTTCCAAGCTATACATATACCTTATATTGCCATGCATATATTTCCTGTTATTACCTCAATTTGTCAGCGATTTCGGACCTCACGTTGCACTGTACTGTGTGAAAATATTACTATTTATGTACAAATATTGATATACCGTAAACTTTTGTCTGTAGGCAATTCGATAAAGACTTCCGGCTCCTGGGGCTGGTGCGAATATTTCAATGACCCTATGTGACAAACCGTTGGTTTGTGACACACCCTTACGCATCCCTCGCTCCCTATGCTCGCCCGATAACTATAGCCTAACCTAAAATCAATCCCTCTTGCGTTCGTTATCCGATAAGGAGGCGACTAATTTCAAATTTGCGAACGTGTCGGATCGGTTGTGAGGTTGGACTAGATTCTTACGAGCGAGCAGAGCGAGCGAGCAACGATTACAATTTCCAAGCTATACATATACCTTCTGGTGCCGTGTATATATTTCCTGTTATTACCTTAATTTGTCAGCGATTTCGGACCTCACGTTGCAACTGTACTATGTGGAAATATTACTATTTATGTAGAACTATTGATAAACTGTAAACTTTTGTCAGTAGGCAACGCGATAAAGACTTCCGACTCCTCGGGCTGGTGCGAATATTTCAATGTCCCTAAGTGCCAAATCGTTGGTTTGTGACACACCTTTATGCGTCCCTCGCTCGCTGCGCTCGATCGATAACTATAGCCTAAC
Organism: Bombus terrestris; assembly: GCF_910591885.1. NCBI lineage: Eukaryota > Metazoa > Arthropoda > Insecta > Hymenoptera > Apidae > Bombus > Bombus terrestris. The sequence goes on along the minus strand of NW_025963551.1, from coordinate 2,716,491 downwards.
CTAAAACCAATCCCTCTTGTGTTCGTTATCCGATAAGGAGGCGACTAATTTCAAATTTGCGAACGTGTCGGATCGGTTGTGAGGATGGACTAGATTCTTACGAGCGAGGGGAGCGAGCGATCAACGATTACAATTTCCAAGCTATACATATATCTTATATTGTCCTGCATATATTTCCTATTATTACCTCAATTTGTCTGCGATTTCGGATCTCACGTTGCATTGTACTGTGTGAAAATATTACTATTTATGTACAAATATTGATATACTGTAAACTTTTGTCAATACGCAATTCGATAAAGACTTCCGGCTCCTGGGGCTGGTGCGAATATCTCAATGACCCTATGTGACAAACCGTTGGTTTGTGACACACCCTTACGCGTCCCTCGCTCCCTGTGCTCGCCCGATAACTATAGCCTAACCTAAAACCAATCCCTCTTGCTTTCGTTATCCGATAAGGAGGGGACTAACTTCAAATTTGCGAACGTGTCGGATCGGTTGTGAGGTTGGACTAGATTCTTACGAGCGAGCGGAGCGAACGAGCAACGATTACAATTTCCAAGCTATACATTTACCTCATATTGCCTGGCATATATTTCCTGTTATTACCTCAATTTGTCAGCGATTTTGGACCTTACGTTGCTCCGTACTATGTGGAAATATTACTATTTATGTAAAACTATTGATAAACTGTAAACTTTTGTCAGTAGGCAACGCGATAAAGACTTCCGACTCCTCGGCCTGGTGCGAATATTTCAATGTCCCTATGTGACAAACCGTTGGTTCGTGACACACCATTACGCGTCCCTCGCTCGCTGCGCTCGCTCGAAAACTATAGCCTAGCGTAAAACCAATCCCTCTTGCGTTCGTTATCCGATAAGGAGGAGACATATTTCAAATTTGCGAACGTGTCGGATCGACTGCGTGGTTGGACTAGATTTTTACGAGCGAGCGGAACGAGCGAGCAACGATTACAACTTCCAAGCTATACATATACCTTATGGTGCCGTGCATATATTTCCTGTTATTACCTCAATTTGTCAGCGATTTCGGACCTCACGATGCAACTGTACTATGTGGAAATTTTACTATTTATGTAAAACTATTGATAAACTGTAAACTTTTGTCAGTAGGCAACTCGATAAAGAATTCCTACTCCTCGGGCAGGTGCGAATATTTCAATGTCCCTATGTGCCAAACCGATGATTTGTGACACACCTTTATGCGTCCCTCGCTCGCTGCGCTCGATCGATAACTATAGCCTAACCTAAAACCAATCCCTCTTGTGTTCGTTATCCGATAAGGAGGCGACTAATTTCAAATTTGCGAACGTGTCGGATCGGTTGTGAGGTTGCACTAGATTCTTACGAGCGAGGGGAGCGAGCGATCAACGATTACAATTTCCAAGCTATACATATATCTTATATTGTCCTGCATATATTTCCTATTATTACCTCAATTTGTCAGCGATTTCGGACCTCACGTTGCATTGTACTGTGTGAAAAAATTACTATTTATGTACAAATATTGATATACTGTAAACTTTTGTCAGTACGCAATTCGATAAAGACTTCCGGCTCCTGGGGCTGGTGCGAATATTTCAATGACCCTATGTGACAAACCGTTGGTTTGTGACACACCCTTACGCGTCCCTCGCTCCCTGTGCTCGCCCGATAACTATAGCCTAACCTAAAACCAATCCCTCTTGCTTTCGTTATCCGATAAGGAGGCGACTAATTTCAAATTTGCGAACGTGTCGGATCGGTTGTGCGGTTGCACTAGATTCTTACGAGCGAGCGGAGCGAGCGAGCAACGATTACAATTTCCAAGCTATACATATACCCTATATTGCCTTGCATATATTTCCTGTTATTACCTCAATTTGTCAGCGATTTTGGACCTTACGTTGCACCGTACTATGTGGAAATATTACTATTTATGTAAAACTATTGATAAACTGTAAACTTGTGTCAGTAGGCAACGCGATAAAGACTTCCGACTCCTCGGGCTGGTGCGAATATTTCAATGTCCCTAAGTGCCAAACCGTTGGTTTGTGACACACCTTTACGCGACCCTCGCTCGCTGCGCTCGCTTGATAACTATAGCCTAACCTAAAACCAATCCCTCTTGCTTTCGTTATCCGATAAGCAGGGGACTAACTTCAAATTTGCGAACGTGTCGGATCGGTTGTGAGGTTGGACTAGATTCTTACGAGCGAGCGGAGCGAGCGAGCAACGATTACAATTTCCAAGCTATACATATATCTTATATTGCCTTGCATATATTTCCTGTTATTGCCTCAATTTGTCAGCGATTTCGGACCTCACGTTGCACTGTACTGAGTGAAAATATTACTATTTATGTACAAATAATGATATACTGTAAACTTTTGTCTGTAGGCAATTCGATAAAGACTTCCGGCTCCTGGGGCTGGTGCGAATATTTCAATGACACTATGTGACAAACCGTTGGTTTGTGACACACCCTTACGCGTCCCTCGCTCCCTGTGCTCGCCCGATAACTATAGCCTAACCTAAAACCAATCCCTCTTGCGTTCGTTATCCGATAAGGAGGCGACTAATTTCAAATTTGCGAACGTGTCGGATCGGTTGTGAGGTTGCACTAGATTCTTACGAGCGAGGGGAGCGAGCGATCAACGATTACAATTTCCAAGATATACATATATCTTATATTGTCCTGCATATATTTCCTATTATTACCTCAATTTGTCAGCGATTTCGGACCTCACGTTGCATTGTACTGTGTGAAAAAATTACTATTTATGTACAAATATTGATATACTGTAAACTTTTGTCAGTACGCAATTCGATAAAGACTTCCGGCTCCTGGGGCTGGTGCGAATATTTCAATGACACTATGTGACAAACCGTTGGTTTGTGACACACCCTTACGCGTCCCTCGCTCCCTGTGCTCGCCCGATAACTATAGCCTAACTTAAAACCAATCCCTCTTGCTTTCGTTATCCGATAAGGAGGCGACTAATTTCAAATTTGCGAACGTGTCGGATCGGATGTGAGGTTGTACTAGATTCTTACGAGCGAGCGGAGCGAGCGAGCAACGATTACAATTTCCAAGCTATACATATACCTTATATTGCCTTGCATATATTTCCTGTTATTACCTCAATTTGTCAGCGATTTCGGACCTTACGTTGCACCGTACTATGTGGAAATATTACTATTTATGTAAAACTATTGATAAACTGTAAACTTTTGTCAGTAGGCAACGCGATAAAGACTTCCTACTCCTCGGGCAGGTGCGAATATTTCAATGTCCCTATGTGCCAAACCGATGATTTGTGACACACCTTTATGCGTCCCTCGCTCACTGCGCTCGATCGATAACTATAGCCTAACCTAAAACCAATCCCTCTAGTGTTCGTTATCCGATAAGGAGGCGACTAATTTCAAATTTGCGAACGTGTCGGATCGGTTGTGAGGTTGCACTAGATTCTTACGAGCGAGGGGAGCGAGCGAGCAACGATTACAATTTCCAAGCTATACACATATCTTATATTGTCCTGCATATATTTCCTATTATTACCTCAATTTGTCAGCGATTTCGGACCTCACGTTGCACCGTACTATGTGGAAATATTACTATTTATGTAAAACTATTGATAAACTGTAAACTTTTGTCAGTAGGCAACGCGATAAAGACTTCCGACTCCTCGGGCTGGTGCGAATATTTCAATGTCCCTAAGTGCCAAACCGTTGGTTTGTGACACACCTTTACGCGACCCTCGCTCGCTGCGCTCGCTTGAAAACTATAGCCTAACCTAAAACCAATAACTCTTACGTTCGCCATTCGATAAGGAGGAGACTAATTTCAAATTTGCGAACGTGTCGGAACGGTTGGGAGGTTGGACTAGATTCTTACGAGCGAGCGGAGCGAGCGAGCAACGATTACAATTTCCAAGCTATACATATACCTTATATTGCCTTGCATATATTTCCTGTTATTACCTCAATTTGTCAGCGATTTCGGACCTCACGTTGCACTGTACTGTGTGAAAATATTACTATTTATGTACAAATATTGATATACTGTAAACTTTTGTCTGTAGGCAATTCGATAAAGACTTCCGGCTCATGGGGCTGGTGCGATTATTTCAATTACCCTATGTGACAAACCGTTGGTTTGTGACACACCCTTACGCGTCCCTCGCTCCCTGTGCTCGCCTGATAACTATAGCCTAACCTAAAACCAATCCCTCTTGCGTTCGTTATCCGATAAGGAGGCGACTAATTTCAAATTTGCGAACGTGTCGGATCGGCTGTGACGTTGCACTAGATTCTTACGAGCGAGGGGAGCGAGCAATCAACGATTACAATTTCCAAGCTATACATATATCTTATATTGTCCTGCATATATTTCCTATTATTACCTCAATTTGTCAGCGATTTCGGACCTCACGTTGCATTGTACTGTGTGAAAAAATTACTATTTATGTACAAATATTGATATACTGTAAACTTTTGTCAGTACGCAATTCGATAAAGACTTCCGGCTCCTGGGGCTGGTGCGAATATTTCAATGACCCTATGTGACAAACCGTTGGTTTGTGACACACCCTTACGCGTCCCTCGCTCCCTGTGCTCGCCCGATAACTATAGCCTAACCTAAAACCAAACCCTCTTGCTTTTGTTATCCGATAAGGAGGCGACTAATTTCAAATTTGCGAACGTGTCGGATCGGTTGTGAGGTTGCACTAGATTCTTACGAGCGAGCGGAGCGAGCGAGCAACGATTACAATTTCCAAGCTATACATATACCTTATATTGCCTTGCATATATTTCCTGTTATTACCTCAATTTGTCAGCGATTTCGGACCTCACGTTGCACTGTACTGTGTGAAAATATTACTATTTATGTACAAATATTGATATACTGTAAACTTTTGCCTGTAGGCAATTCGATAAAGACTTCCGGCTCCTGGGGCTGGTGCGAATATTTCAATGACACTATGTGACAAACCGTTGGTTTGTGACACACCCTTACGCGTCCCTCGCTCCCTGTGCTCGCCCGATAACTATAGCCTAACCTAAAACCAATCCCTCTTGCTTTCGTTATCCGATAAGGAGGCGACTAATTACAAATTTGCGAACGTGTCGGATCGGTTGTGAGGTTGCACTAGATTCTTACGAGCGAGCGGAGCGAGCGAGCAACGATTACAATTTCCAAGCTATACATATACCTTATATTGCCTTGCATATATTTCCTGTTATTACCTCAATTTGTCAGCGATTTCGGACCTCACGTTGCATTGTACTGTGTGAAAATATTACTATTTATGTACAAATATTGATATACTGTAAACTTTTGTCAGTACGCAATTCGATAAAGACTTCCGGCTCCTGGGGCTGGTGCGAATATTTCAATGACCCTATGTGACAAACCGTTGGTTTGTGACACACCCTTACGCGTCCCTCGCTCCCTGTGCTCGCCCGATAACTATAGCCTAACCTAAAACCAATCCCTCTTGCTTTCGTTATCCGATAAGGAGGCGACTAATTTCATATTTGCGAACGTGTCGGATCGGTTGTGAGGTTGGACTAGATTCTTACGAGAGAGCGGAGCGAGCGAGCAACGATTACAATTTCCAAGCTATACATATATCTTATATTGCCTTGCATATATTTCCTGTTATTGCCTCAATTTGTCAGCGATTTTGGACCTTACGTTGCACCGTACTATGTGGAAATATTACTATTTATGTAAAACTATTGATAAACTGTAAACTTTTGTCAGTAGGTAACGCGATAAAGACTTCCGACTCCTCGGGCTGGTGCGAATATTTCAATGACACTATGTGACAAACCGTTGGTTTGTGACACACCCTTACGCGTCCCTCGCTCCCTGTGCTCGCCCGATAACTATAGCCTAACCTAAAACCAATCCCTCTTGCGTTCGTTATCCGATAAGGAGGCGACTAATTTCAAATTTGCCAACGTGTCGGATCGGTTGTGAGGTTGCACTAGATTCTTACGAGAGAGGGGAGCGAGCGATCAACGAATACAATTTCCAAGCTATACATATATCTTATATTGTCCTGCATATATTTCCTATTATTACCTCAATTTGTCAGCGATTTCGGACCTCACGTTGCATTGTACTGTGTGAAAAAATTACTATTTATGTACAAATATTGATATACTGTAAACTTTTGTCAGTACGCAATTCGATAAAGACTTCCGGCTCCTGGGGCTGGTGCGAATATTTCAATGACCCTATGTGACAAACCGTTGGTTTGTGACACACCCTTACGCGTCCCTCGCTCCCTGTGCTCGCCCGATAACTATAGCCTAACCTAAAACCAATCCCTCTTGCTTTCGTTATCCGATAAGGAGGCGACTAATTTCAAATTCGCGAACGTGTCGGATCGGTTGTGAGGTTGCACTAGATTCTTACGAGCGAGCGGATCGAGCGAGCAACGATTACAATTTCCAAGCTATACATATACCTTATATTGCCTTGCATATATTTCCTGTTATTACCTCAATTTGTCAGCGATTTCGGACCTCACGTTGCATTGTACTGTGTGAAAAAATTACTATTTATGCACAAATATTGATATACTGTAAACTTTTGTCAGTACGCAATTCGATAAAGACTTCCGGCTCCTGGGGCTGGTGCGAATATTTCAATGACCCTATGTGACAAACCGTTGGTTTGTGACACACCCTTACGCGTCCCTCGCTCCCTGTGCTCGCCCGATAACTATAGCCTAACCTAAAACCAATCCCTCTTGCTTTCGTTATCCGATAAGGAGGCGACTAATTTCAAATTTGCGAACGTGTCGGATCGGTTGTGAGGTTGCACTAGATTCTTACGAGCGAGCGGAGCGAGCGAGCAACGATTACAATTTCCAAGCTATACATATACCTTATATTGCCTTGCATATATTTCCTGTTATTACCTCAATTTGTCAGCGATTTCGGACCTCACGTTGCATTGTACTGTGTGAAAATATTACTATTTATGTACAAATATTGATATACTGTAAACTTTTGTCAGTACGCAATTCGATAAAGACTTCCGGCTCCTGGGGCTGGTGCGAATATTTCAATGACCCTATGTGACAAACCGTTGGTTTGTGACACACCCTTACGCGTCCCTCGCTCCCTGTGCTCGCCCGATAACTATAGCCTAACCTAAAACCAATCCCTCTTGCTTTCGTTATCCGATAAGGAGGCGACTAATTTCAAATTTGCGAACGTGTCGGATCGGTTGTGAGGTTGGACTAGATTCTTACGAGCGAGCGGAGCGAGCTAGCAACGATTACAATTTCCAAGCTATACATATACCTTATGGTGCCGTGCATATATTTCCTGTTATTACCTTAATTTGTCAGCGATTTCCGACCTCACGTTGCAACTGTACTATGTGGAAATATTACTATTTATGTAAAACTATTGATAAACTGTAAACTTTTGTCAGTAGGCAACTCGATAAAGACTTCCTACTCCTCGGGCAGGTGGGAATATTTCAATGTCCCTATGTGGCAAACCGATGATTTGTGACACACCTTTATGCGTCCCCCGCTCGCTGCGCTCGATCGATAACTATAGCCTAACCTAAAACCAATCCCTCTTGTGTTCGTTATCCGATAAGGAGGCGACTAATTTCAAATTTGCGAACGTGTCGGATCGGTTGTGAGGTTGCACTAGATTCTTACGAGCGATGGGAGCGAGCGATCAACGATTACAATTTCCAAGCTATACATATATCTTATATTGTCCTGTATATATTTCCTATTATTACCTCAATTTGTCAGCGATTTCGGACCTCACGTTGCATTGTACTGTGTGAAAATATTACTATTTATGTACAAATATTGATATACTGTAAACTTTTGTCAGTACGCAATTCGATAAAGACTTCCGGCTCCTGGGGCTGGTGCGAATATTTCAATGACCCTATGTGACAAACCGTTGGTTTGTGACACACCCTTACGCGTCCCTCGCTCCCTGTGCTCGCCCGATAACTATAGCCTAACCTAAAACCAATCCCTCTTGCTTTCGTTATCCGATAAGGAGGCGACTAATTTCAAATTTGCGAACGTGTCGGATCGGTTGTGAGGTTGCACTAGATTCTTACGAGCGAGCGGAGCGAGCGAGCAACGATTACAATTTCCAAGCTATACATATACCTTATATTGCCTTGCATATATTTCCTGTTATTACCTCAATTTGTCAGCGATTTCGGACCTTACGTTGCACCGTACTATGTGGAAATATTACTATTTATGTAAAACTATTGATAAACTGTAAACTTTTGTCAGTTGGCAACGCGATAAAGACTCCCTACTCCTCGGGCAGGTGCGAATATTTCAATGTCCCTATGTGCCAAACCGATGATTTGTGACACACCTTTATGCGTCCCTCGCTCGCTGCGCTCGATCGATAACTATAGCCTAACCTAAAACCAATCCCTCTTGCTTTCGTTATCCGATAAGGAGGGGACTAACTTCAAATTTGCGAACGTGTCGGATCGGTTGTGAGGTTGGACTAGATTCTTACGAGCGAGCGGAGCGAGCGAGCAACGATTACAATTTCCAAGCTATACATATACCTTATGGTGCCGTGCATATATTTCCTGTTATTACCTTAACTTGTCAGCGATTTCGGACCTCACGTTGCAACTGTACTATGTGGAAATATTACTATTTATGTAAAACTATTGATAAACTGTAAACTTTTGTCTGTAGGCAATTCGATAAAGACTTCCTACTCCTCGGGCAGGTGCGAATATTTCAATGTCCCTATGTGCCAAACCGATGATTTGTGACACACCTTTATGCGTCCCTCGCTCGCTGCGCTCGATCGATAACTATAGCCTAACCTAAAACCAATCCCTCTTGCTTTCGTTATCCGATAAGGAGGGGACTAACTTCAAATTTGCGAACGTGTCGGATCGGTTGTGAGGTTGGACTAGATTCTTACGAGCGAGCGGAGCGAGCGAGCAACGATTACAATTTCCAAGCTATACATATACCTTATGGTGCCGTGCATATATTTCCTGTTATTACCTTAATTTGTCAGCGATTTCGGACCTCACGTTGCAACTGTACTATGTGGAAATATTACTATTTATGTAAAACTATTGATAAACTGTAAACTTCTGTCAGTAGGCAACTCGATAAAGAATTCCTACTCCTCGGGCAGGTGCGAATATTTCAATGTCCCTAAGTGCCAAACCGATGATTTGTGACACACCTTTATGCGTCCCTCGCTCGCTGCGCTCGATCGATAACTATAGCCTAACCTAAAACCAATCCCTCTTGTGTTCGTTATCCGATAAGGAGGCGACTAATTTCAAATTTGCGAACGTGTCGGATCGGTTGTGAGGTTCTTACTAGATTCTTACGAGCGAGGGGAGCGAGCGATCAACGATTACAATGTCCAAGCTATACATATATCTTATATTATCCTGCATATATTTCCTATTATTACCTCAATTTGTCAGCGATTTCGGACCTCACGTTGCATTGTACTGTGTGAAAAAATTACTATTTATGTACAAATATTGATATACTGTAAACTTTTGTCAGTACGCAATTCGATAAAGACTTCCGGCTTCTGGGGCTGGTACGAATATTTCAATGACCCTATGTGACAAACCGTTGGTTTGTGACACACCCTTACGCGTCCCTCGCTCCCTGTGCTCCCCGATAACTATAGCCTAACCTAAAACCAATCCCTCTTGCTTTCGATATCCGATAAGGAGGCGACTAATTTCAAATTTGCGAACGTGTCGGATCGGTTGTGAGGTTGCACTAGATTCGTACGAGCGAGCGGAGCGAGCGAGCAATGATTACAATTTCCAAGCTATACATATACCCTATATTGCCTTGCATATATTTCCTGTTATTACCTCAATTTGTCAGCGATTTCGGACCTTACGTTGCACCGTACTATGTGGAAATATTACTATTTATGTAAAACTATTGATAAACTGTAAACTTTTGTCAGTAGGCAACGCGATAAAGACTTCCGACTCCTCGGGCTGGTGCGAATATTTCAATGTCCCTAAGTGCCAAACCGTTGGTTTCTGACACACCTTTACGCGACCCTCGCTCGCTGCGCTCGCTTGAAAACTATAGCCTAACCTAAAACCAATAACTCTTACGTTCGCCATTCGATAAGGAGGAGACTAATTTCAAATTTGCGAACGTGTCGGATCGGTTGGGAGGTTGGACTAGATTCTTACGAGCGAGCGGAGCGAGCGAGCAACGATTACAATTTCCAAGCTATACATATACCTTATATTGCCTTGCATATATTTCCTGTTATTGCCTCAATTTGTCAGCGATTTCGGACCTCACGTTGCACTGTACTGTGTGAAAATATTACTATTTATGTACAAATATTGATATACTGTAAACTTTTGTCTGTAGGCAATTCGATAAAGACTTCCGGCTCTTGGGGCTGGCGCGAATATTTCAATGACCCTATGTGACAAACCGTTGGTTTGTGACACACCCTTACGCGTCCCTCGCTCCCTGTGCTCGCCCGATAACTATAGCCTAACCTAAAACCAATCCCTCTTGCGTTCGTTATCCGATAAGGAGGCGACTAATTTCAAATTTGCGAACGTGTCGGATCGGTTGTGAGGTTGCACTAGATTCTTACGAGCGAGGGGAGCGAGCGATCAACGATTACAATTTCCAAGCTATACATATATCTTATATTGTCCTGCATATATTTCCTATTATTACCTCAATTTGTCAGCGATTTCGGACCTCACGTTGCATTGTACTGTGTGAAAAAATTACTATTTGTGTACAAATATTGATATACTGTAAACTTTTGTCAGTACGCAATTCGATAAAGACTTCCGGCTCCTGGGGCTGGTGCGAATATTTCAATGACCCTATGTAACAAACCGTTGGTTTGTGACACACCCTTACGCGTCCCTCGCTCCCTGTGCTCGCCCGATAACTATAGCCTAACTTAAAACCAATCCCTCTTGCTTTCGTTATCCGATAAGGAGGCGACTAATTTCAAATTTGCGAACGTGTCGGATCGGATGTGAGGTTGCAATAGATACTTACGAGCGAGCGGAGCGAGCGAGCAACGATTACAATTTCCAAGCTATACATATACCTTATATTGCCTTGCATATATTTCCTGTTATTACCTCAATTTGTCAGCGATTTCGGACCTTACGTTGCACCGTACTATGTGGAAATATTACTATTTATGTAAAACTATTGATAAACTGTAAACTTTTGTCAGTAGGCAACGCGATAAAGACTTCCAACTCCTCGGGCAGGTGCGAATATTTCAATGTCCCTATGTGCCAAACCGATGATTTGTGACACACCTTTATGCGTCCCTCGCTCACTGCGCTCGATCGATAACTATAGCCTAACCTAAAACCAATATCTCTTACGTTCGCCATTCGATAAGGAGGGGACTAATTTCAAATTTGCGAACGTGTCGGATCGGTTGGGAGGTTGGACTAGATTCTTACGAGCGAGCGGAGCGAGCGAGCAACGATTACAACTTCCAAGCTATACATATACCTTATATTGCCTTGCATATATTTCCTGTTATTACCTCAATTTGTCAGCGATTTCGGATCTCACGTTGCACTGTACTGTGTGAAAATATTACTATTTATGTACAAATATTGATATACTGTAAACTTTTGTCTGTAGGCAATTCGATAAAGACTTCCGGCTCCTGGGGCTGGTGCGAATATTTCAATGACCCTATGTGCCAAACCGATGATTTGTGACACACCTTTATGCGTCCCTCGCTCGCTGCGCTCGATCGATAACTATAGCCTAACCTAAAACCAATCCCTCTTGCGTTCGTTATCCGATAAGGAGGCGACTAATTTCAAATTTGCGAACGTGTCGGATCGGTTGTGAGGTTGCACTGGATTCTTACGAGCGAGGGGAGCGAGCGATCAACGATTACAATTTCCAAGCTATACATATATCTTATATTGCCTTGCATATATTTCCTGTTATTACCTCAATTTGTCAGCGATTTCGGACCTTACGTTGCACCGTACTATGTGGAAATATTACTATTTATGTAAAACTATTGATAAACTGTAAACTTTTGTCAGTAGGCAACGCGAAAAAGGCTTCCGACTCCTCGGGCTGGTGCGAATATTTCAATGTCCCTAAGTGACAAACCGATGATTTGTGACACACCTTTATGCGTCCCTCGCTCGCTGCGCTCGATCGATAACTATAGCCTAACCTACAACCAATCCCTCTTGCTTTCGTTATCCGATAAGGAGGGGACTAACTTCAAATTTGCGAACGTGTCGGATCGGTTGTGAGGTTGGACTAGATTCTTACGAGCGAGCGGAGCGAGCGAGCAACGATTACAATTTCCAAGCTATACATATACCTTATGGTGCCGTGCATATATTTCCTGTTATTACCTTAATTTGTCAGCGATTTCGGACCTCACGTTGCAACTGTACTATGTGGAAATATTACTATTTATGTAAAACTATTGATAAACTGTAAACTTTTGTCAGTAGGCAACTCGATAAAGAATTCCTACTCCTCGGGCAGGTGCGAATATTTCAATGACCCTATGTGACAAACCGTTGGTTTGTGACACACCCTTACGCGTCCCTCGCTCCCTGTGCTCGCCCGATAACTATAGCCTAACCTAAAACCAATCCCTCTTGCTTTCGTTATCCGATAAGGAGGCGACTAATTTCAAATTTGCGAACGTGTCGGATCGGTTGTGAGGTTGCACTAGATTCGTACGAGCGAGCGGAGCGAGCGAGCAATGATTACAATTTCCAAGCTATACATATACCCTATATTGCCTTGCATATATTTCCTGTTATTGCCTCAATTTGTCAGCGATTTCGGACCTCACGTTGCACTGTACTGTGTGAAAAAATTACTATTTATGTACAAATATTGATATACTGTAAACTTTTGTCAGTAGGCAACGCGATAAAGACTTCCGACTCCTCGGGCTGGTGCGAATATTTCAATGTCCCTAAGTGCCAAACCGTTGGTTTGTGACACACCTTTACACGATCCTCGCTCGCTGCGCTCGCTTGAAAACTATAGCCTAACCTAAAACCAATAACTCTTACGTTCGCCATTCGATAAGGAGGAGACTAATTTCAAATTTGCGAACGTGTCGGATCGGTTGGGAGGTTGGACTAGATTCTTACGAGCGAGCGGAGCGAGCGAGCAACGATTACAATTTCCAAGCTATACATATACCTTATATTGCCTTGCATATATTTCCTGTTATTGCCTCAATTTGTCAGCGATTTCGGACCTCACGTTGCACTGTACTGTGTGAAAATATTACTATTTATGTACAAATATTGATATACTGTAAACTTTTGTCTGTAGGCAATTCGATAAAGACTTCCGGCTCCTGGGGCTGGTGCGAATATTTCAATGACCCTATGTGACAAACCGTTGGTTTGTGACACACCCTTACGCGTCCCTCGCTCCCTGTGCTCGCCCGATAACTATAGCCTAACCTAAACCAATCCCTCTTGCGTTCGTTATCCGATAAGGAGGCGACTAATTTCAAATTTGCGAACGTGTCGGATCGGTTGTGAGGTTGCACTAGATTCTTACGAGCGAGGGGAGCGAGCGATCAACGATTACAAGTTCCAAGCTATACATATATCTTATATTGTCCTGCATATATTTCCTATTATTACCTCAATTTGTCTGCGATTTCGGACCTCACGTTGCATTGTACTGTGTGAAAGAATTACTATTTATGTACAAATATTGATATACTGTAAACTTTTGTCAGTACGCAATTCGATAAAGACTTCCGGCTCCTGGGGCTGGTGCGAATATTTCAATGACCCTATGTGACAAACCGTTGGTTTGTGACACACCCTTACGCGTCCCTCGCTCCATGTGCTCGCCCGATAACTATAGCCTAACTTAAAACCAATCCCTCTTGCTTTCGTTATCCGATAAGGAGGCGACTAATTTCAAATTTGCGAACGTGTCGGATCGGATGTGAGGTTGCACTAGATTCTTACGAGCGAGCGGAGCGAGCGAGCAACGATTACAATTTCCAAGCTATACATATACCTTATATTGCCTTGCATATATTTCCAGTTATTACCTCAATTTGTCAGCGATTTCGGACCTTACGTTGCACCGTACTATGTGGAAATATTACTATTTATGTAAAACTATTTATAAACTGTAAACTTTTGTCAGTAGGCAACGCGATAAAGACTTCCTACTCCTCGGGCAGGTGCGAATATTTCAATGTCCCTATGTGCCAAACCGATGATTTGTGACACACCTTTATGCGTCCCTCGCTCACTGCGCTCGATCGATAACTATAGCCTAACCTAAAACCAATCCCTCTTGTGTTCGTTATCCGATAAGGAGGCGACTAATTTCAAATTTGCGAACGTGTCGGATCGGTTGTGAGGTTGCACTAGATACTTACGAGCGAGGGGAGCGAGCGATCAACGATTACAATTTCCAAGCTATACATATATCTTATATTGTCCTGCATATATTTCCTATTATTACCTCAATTTGTCAGCGATTTCGGACCTCACGTTGCATTGTACTGTGTGAAAAAATTACTATTTATGTACAAATATTGATATACTGTAAACTTTTGTCAGTACGCAATTCGATAAAGACTTCCGGCTCCTGGGGCTGGTGCGAATATTTCAATGACCCTATGTGACAAACCGTTGGTTTGTGACACACCCTTCCGCGTCCCTCGCTCCCTGTGCTCGCCCGATAACTATAGCCTAACCTAAAACCAATCCCTCTTGCTTTCGTTATCCGATAAGGAGGCGACTAATTTCAAATTTGCGAACGTGTCGCATCGGTTGTGAGGTTGCACTAGATTCTTACGAGCGAGCGGAGCGAACGAGCAACGATTACAATTTCCAAGCTATACATATACCTTATATTGCCTTGCATATATTTCCTGTTATTACCTCAATTTGTCAGCGATTTCGGACCTTACGTTGCACCGTACTATGTGGAAATATTACTATTTATGTAAAACTATTGATAAACTGTAAACTTTTGTCAGTAGGTAACGCGATAAAGACTTCCGACTCCTCGGGCTGGTGCGAATATTTCAATGTCCCTAAGTGCCAAACCGTTGGTTTGTGACACACCTTTACGCGACCCTCGCTCGCTGCGCTCGCTTGAAAACTATAGCCTAACCTAAAACCAATGTCTCTTACGTTCGCCATTCGATAAGGAGGGGACTAATTTCAAATTTGCGAACGTGTCGGAACGGTTGGGAGGTTGGACTAGATTCTTACGAGCGAGCGGAGCGAGCGAGCGACGATTACAATTTCCAAGCTATACATATACCTTATATTGCCTTGCATATATTTCCTGTTATTACCTCAATTTGTCAGCGATTTCGGACCTCACGTTGCACTGTACTATGTGAAAATATTACTATTTATGTACAAATATTGATATACTCTAAACTTTTGTCTGTAGGCAATTCGATAAAGACTTCCGGCTCCTGGGGCTGGTGCGGATATTTCAATGACCCTATGTGACAAACCGTTGGTTTGTGACACACCCTTACGCGTCCCTCGCTCCCTGTGCTCGCCCGATAACTATAGCCTAACCTTAAATCAATCCCTCCTGCGTTCGTTATCCGATAAGGAGTCGACTAATTTCAAATTTGCGAACGTGTCGGATCGGTTGTGAGGTTGGACTAGATTCTTACGAGCGAGCGGAGCGAGCTAGCAACGATTACAATTTCCAAGCTATACATATACCTTATGGTGCCGTGCATATATTTCCTGTTATTACCTCAATTTGTCAGCGATTTCCGACCTCACGTTGCAACTGTACTATGTGGAAATATTACTATTTATGTAAAACTATTGATAAACTGTAAACTTTTGTCAGTAGGCAACTCGATAAAGACTTCCTACTCCTCGGGCAGGTGCGAATATTTCAATGTCCCTATGTGCCAAACCGATGATTTGTGACACACCTTTATGCGTCCCTCGCTCGCTGCGCTCGATCGATAACTATAGCCTAACCTAAAACCAATCCCTCTTGTGTTCGTTATCCGATAAGGAGGCGACTAATTTCAAATTTGCGAACGTGTCGGATCGGTTGTGAGGTTGCACTAGATTCTTACGAGCGAGGGGAGCGAGCGATCAACGATTACAATTTCCAAGCTATACATATATCTTATATTGTCCTGCATATATTTCCTATTATTACCTCAATTTGTCAGCGATTTCGGACCTCACGTTGCATTGTACTGTGTGAAAATATTACTATTTATGTACAAATATTGATATACTGTAAACTTTTGTCAGTACGCAATTCGATAAAGACTTCCGGCTCCTGGGGCTGGTGCGAATATTTCAATGACCCTATGTGATAAACCGTTGGTTTGTGACACACCCTTACGCGTCCCTCGCTCCCTGTGCTCGCCCGATAACTATAGCCTAACCTAAAACCAATCCCTCTTGCTTTCGTTATCCGATAAGGAGGCGACTAATTTCAAATTTGCGAACGTGTCGGATCGGTTGTGAGGTTGCACTAGATTCTTACGAGCGAGCGGAGCGAGCGAGCAACGATTACAATTTCCAAGCTATACATATACCTTATATTGCCTTGCATATATTTCCTGTTATTACCTCAATTTGTCAGCGATTTCGGACCTTACGTTGCACCGTACTATGTGGAAATATTACTATTTATGTAAAACTATTGATAAACTGTAAACTTTTGTCAGTAGGCAACGCGATAAAGACTTCCTACTCCTCGGGCAGGTGCGAATATTTCAATGTCCCTATGTGCCAAACCGATGATTTGTGACACACCTTTATGCGTCCCTCGCTCGCTGCGCTCGATCGATAACTATAGCCTAACCTAAAACCAATCCCTCTTGCTTTCGTTATCCGATAAGGAGGGGACTAACTTCAAATTTGCGAACGTGTCGGATCGGTTGTGAGGTTGGACTAGATTCTTACGAGCGAGCGGCGCGAGCGAGCAACGATTACAATTTCCAAGCTATACATATACCTTATGGTGCCGTGCATATATTTCCTGTTATTACCTTAATTTGTCAGCGATTTCGGACCTCACGTTGCAACTGTACTATGTGGAAATATTACTATTTATGTACAAATATTGATATACTGTAAACTTTTGTCAGTACGCAATTCGATAAAGACTTCCGGCTCCTGGGGCTGGTGCGAATATTTCAATGACCCTATGTGACAAACCGTTGGTTTGTAACACACCCTTACGCGTCCCTCGCTCCCTGTGCTCGCCCGATAACTATAGCCTAACCTAAAACCAATCCCTCTTGCTTTCGTTATCCGATAAGGAGGCGACTAATTTCAAATTTGCGAACGTGTCGGATCGGTTGTGAGGTTGCACTAGATTCTTACGAGCGAGCGGAGCGAGCGAGCAACGATTACAATTTCCAAGCTATACATATACCCTATATTGCCTTGCATATATTTCCTGTTATTACCTCAATTTGTCAGCGATTTCGGACCTTACGTTGCACCGTACTATGTGGAAATATTACTATTTATGTAAAACTATTGATAAACTGTAAACTTTTGTCAGTAGGCAACGCGATAAAGACTTCCGACTCCTCGGGCAGGTGCGAATATTTCAATGTCCCTATGTGCCAAACCGTTGGTTTGTGACACACCTTTACGCGACCCTCGCTCGCTGCGCTCGCTTGAAAACTATAGCCTAACCTAAAACGAATAACTCTTACGTTCGCCATTCGATAAGGAGGAGACTAATTTCAAATTTGCGAACGTGTCGGATCGGTTGGGAGGTTGGACTAGATTCTTACGAGCGAGCGGAGCGAGCGAGCAACGATTACAATTTCCAAGCTATACATATACCTTATATTGCCTTGCATATATTTCCTGTTATTACCTCAATTTGCCAGCGATTTCGGACCTCACGTTGCACTGTACTGTGTGAAAATATTACTATTTATGTACAAATATTGATATACTGTAAACTTTTGTCTGTAGGCAATTCCATAAAGACTTCCGGCTCCTGGGGCTGGTGCGAATATTTCAATGACCCTATGTGACAAACCGTTGGTTTGTGACACACCCTTACGCGTCCCTCGCTCCCTGTGCTCGCCCGATAACTATAGCCTAACCTAAAACCAATCCCTCTTGTGTTCGTTATCCGATAAGGAGGCGACTTATTTCAAATTTGCGAACGTGTCGGATCGGTTGTGAGGTTGCACTAGATTCTTACGAGCGAGGGGAGCGAGCGATCAACGATTACAATTTCCAAGCTATACATATACCCTATATTGCCTTGCATATATTTCCTGTTATTACCTCAATTTGTCAGCGATTTCGGACCTCACGTTGCACTGTACTGTGTGAAAATATTACTATTTATGTACAAATATTGATATACTGTAAACTTTTGTCTGTAGGCAATTCGATAAAGACTTCCGGCACCTGGGGCTGGTCCGAATATTTCAATGACCCTATGTGACAAACCGTTGGTTTGTGACACACCCTTACGCGTTCCTCGCTCCCTGTGCTCGCCCGATAACTATAGCCTAACCTGAAACCAATCCCTCTTGCTTTCGTTATCCGATAAGGAGGGGACTAACTTCAAATTTTCGAACGTGTCGGATCGGTTGTGAGGTTGGACTAGATTCTTACGAGCGAGCGGAGCGAGCGAGCAACGATTACAATTTCCAAGCTATACATATACCTTATATTGCCTTGCATATATTTCCTGTTATTACCTCAATTTGTCAGCGATTTCGGACCTTACGTTGCACCGTACTATGTGGAAATATTACTATTTATGTAAAGCTATTGATAAACTGTAAACTTTTGTCAGTAGGCAACTCGATAAAGACTTCCTACTCCTCGGGCAGGTGCGAATATTTCAATGTCCCTATGTGCCAAACCGATGATTTGTGACACACCTTTATGCGTCCCTCGCTCGCTGCGCTCGATCGATAACTATAGCCTAACCTAAAACCAATCCCTCTTGTGTTCGTTATCCGATAAGGAGGCGACTTATTTCAAATTTGCGAACGTGTCGGATCGGTTGTGAGGTTGCACTAGATTCTTACGAGCGAGGGGAGCGAGCGATCAACGATTACAATTTCCAAGCTATACATATACCCTATATTGCCTTGCTTATATTTCCTGTTATTACCTCAATTTGTCAGCGATTTCGGACCTTACGTTGCACCGTACTATGTGGAAATATTACTATTTATGTAAAACTATTGATAAACTGCACACTTTTTTCAGTAGGCAACGCGATAAAGACTTCCGACTCCTCGGGCAGGTGCGAATATTTCAATGTCCCTATGTGCCAAACCGTTGGTTTGTGACACACCTTTACGCGACCCTCGCTCGCTGCGCTCGCTTGAAAACTATAGCCTAACCTAAAACCAATAACTCTTACGTTCGCCATTCGATAAGGAAGAGTCTAATTTCAAATTTGCGAACGTGTCGGATCGGTTGTGAGGTTGGACTAGATTCTTACGAGCGAGCGGAGCGAATGAGCAACGATTACAATTTCCAAGCTATACATATACCTTATATTGCCTTGCATATATTTCCTGTTATTACCTCAATTTGTCAGCGATTTCGGACCTCACGTTGCACTGTACTGTGTGAAAATATTACTATTTATGTACAAATATTGATATACTGTAAACTTTTGTCTGTAGGCAATTCGATAAAGACTTCCGGCACCTGGGGCTGGTCCGAATATTTCAATGACCCTATGTGACAAACCGTTGGTTTGTGACACACCCTTACGCGTTCCTCGCTCCCTGTGCTCGCCCGATAACTATAGCCTAACCTAAAACCAATCCCTCTTGCTTTCGTTATCCGATAAGGAGGCGACTAATTTCAAATTTGCGAACGTGTCGGATCGGTTGGGAGGTTGGACTAGATTCTTACGAGCGAGCGGAGCGAGCGAGCAACGATTACAATTTCCAAGCTATACATATACCTTATGCTGCCTTGCATATATTTCCTGTTATTACCTCAATTTGTCTGCGATTTCGGACCTCACGTTGCACTGTACTGTGTGAAAATATTACTATTTATGTACAAATATTGATATACTGTAAACTTTTGTCTGTAGGCAATTCCATAAAGACTTCCGGCTCCTGGGGCTGGTGCGAATATTTCAATGACCCTATGTGACAAACCGTTGGTTTGTGACACACCCTTACGCGTCCCTCGCTCCCTGTGCTCGCCCGATAACTATAGCCTAACCTAAAACCAATCCCTCTTGCTTTCGTTATCCGATAAGGAGGGGACTAACTTCAAATTTTCGAACGTGTCGGATCGGTTGTGAGGTTGGACTAGATTCTTACGAGCGAGCGGAGCGAGCGAGCAACGATTACAATTTCCAAGCTATACATATACCTTATATTGCCTTGCATATATTTCCTGTTATTACCTCAATTTGTCAGCGATTTCGGACCTTACGTTGCACCGTACTATGTGGAAATATTACTATTTATGTAAAACTATTGATAAACTGTAAACTTTTGTCAGTAGGCAACTCGATAAAGACTTCCTACTCCTCGGGCAGGTGCGAATATTTCAATGTCCCTATGTGCCAAACCGATGATTTGTGACACACCTTTATGCGTCCCTCGCTCGCTGCGCTCGATCGATAACTATAGCCTAACCTAAAACCAATCCCTCTTGTGTTCGTTATCCGATAAGGAGGCGACTAATTTCAAATTTGCGAACGTGTCGGATCGGTTGTGAGGTTGCACTAGATTCTTACGAGCGAGGGGAGCGAGCGATCAACGATTACAATTTCCAAGCTATACATATATCTTATATTGTCCTGCATATATTTCCTATTATTACCTCAATTTGTCAGCGATTTCGGACCTCACATTGCATTGTACTGTGTGAAAATATTACTATTTATGTACAAATATTGATATACTGTAAACTTTTGTCAGTACGCAATTCGATAAAGACTTCCGGCTCCTGGGGCTGGTGCGAATATTTCAATGACACTATGTGACAAACCGTTGGTTTGTGACACACCTTTATGCGTCCATCGCTCGCTGCGCTCGATCGATAACTATAGCCTAACCTAAAACCAATCCCTCTTGTGTTCGTTATCCGATAAGGAGGCGACTAATTTCAAATTTGCGAACGTGTCGGATCGGTTGTGAGGTTGCACTAGATTCTTACGAGCGAGGGGAGCGAGCGATCAACGATTACAATTTCCAAGCTATACATATATCTTATATTGTCCTGCATATATTTCCTATCATTACCTCAATTTGTCAGCGATTTCGGACCTCACGTTGCATTGTACTGTGTGAAAAAATTACTATTTATGTACAAATATTGATATACTGTAAACTTTTGTCAGTACGCAATTCGATAAAGACTTCCGGCTCCTGGGGCTGGTGCGAATATTTCAATGACCCTATGTGACAAACCGTTGGTTTGTGACACACCCTTACGCGTCCCTCGCTCCCTGTGCTCGCCCGATAACTATAGCCTAACCTAAAACCAATCCCTCTTGCTTTCGTTATCCGATAAGGAGGCGACTGATTTCAAATTTGCGAACTTGTCGGATCGGTTGTGAGGTTGCACTCGATTCTTACGAGCGAGCGGAGCGAGCGAGCAACGATTACAATTTCCAAGCTATACATATACCCTATATTGCCTTGCATATATTTCCTGTTATTACCTCAATTTGTCAGCGATTTCGCACCTTACGTTGCACCGTCCTATGTGGAAATATTACTATTTATGTACAACTATTGATAAACTGTAAACTTTTGTCAGTAGGCAACTCGATAAAGACTTCCTACTCCTCGGGCAGGTGCGAATATTTCAATGTCCCTATGTGCCATACCGATGATTTGTGACACACCTTTATGCGTCCCTCGCTCGCTGCGCTCGATCGATAACTATAGCCTAACCTAAAACCAATCCCTCTTGCTTTCGTTATCCGATAAGGAGGGGACTAACTTCAAATTTGCGAACGTGTCGGATCGGTTGTGAGGTTGGACTAGATTCTTACGAGCGAGCGGAGCGAGCGAGCAACGATTACAATTTCCAAGCTATACATATACCTTATGGTGCCGTGCATATATTTCCTGTTATTACCTTAATTTGTCAGCGATTTCGGACCTCACGTTGCAACTGTACTATGTGGAAATATTACTATTTATGTAAAACTACTGATAAACTGTAAACTTTTGTCTGCAGGCAATTCGATAAAGACTTCCTACTCCTCGGGCAGGTGCGAATATTTCAATGTCCCTATGTGCCAAACCGATGATTTGTGACACACCCTTACGCGTCCCTCGCTCCCTGTGCTCGCCGGATAACTATAGCCTAACCTAAAACCAATCCCTCTTGCTTTCGTTATCCGATAAGGAGGCGACTGATTTCAAATTTGCGAACTTGTCGGATCGGTTGTGAGGTTGCACTAGATTCTTACGAGCGAGCGGAGCGAGCGAGCAACGATTACAATTTCCAAGCTATACATATACCCTATATTGCCTTGCATATATTTCCTATTATTACCTCAATTTGTCAGCGATTTCGGACCTTACGTTGCACCGTCCTATGTGGAAATATTACTATTTATGTACAACTATTGATAAACTGTAAACTTTTGTCAGTAGGCAACTCGATAAAGACTTCCTACTCCTCGGGCAGGTGCGAATATTTCAATGTCCCTATGTGCCAAACCGATGATTTGTGACACACCTTTATGCGTCCCTCGCTCGCTGCGCTCGATCGATAACTATAGCCTAACCTAAAACCAATCCCTCTTGCTTTCGTTATCCGATAAGGAGGGGACTAACTTCAAATTTGCGAACGTGTCGGATCGGTTGTGAGGTTGGACTAGATTCTTACGAGCGAGCGGAGCGAGCGAGCAACGATTACATTTTCCAAGCTATACATATACCTTATGGTGCCGTGCATATATTTCCTGTTATTACCTTAATTTGTCAGCGATTTCGGACCTCACGTTGCAACTGTACTATGTGGAAATATTACTATTTATGTAAAACTATTGATAAACTGTAAACTTTTGTCTGCAGGCAATTCGATAAAGACTTCCTACTCATCGGGCAGGTGCGAATATTTCAATGTCCCTATGTGCCAAACCGATGATTTGTGACACACCTTTATGCGTCCCTCGCTCGCTGCGCTCGATCGATAACTATAGCCTAACCTAAAACCAATCCCTCTTGCTTTCGTTATCCGATAAGGAGGGGACTAACTTCAAATTTGCGAACGTGTCGGATCGGTTGTGAGGTTGGACTAGGATTCTTACGAGCGAGGGGAGCGAGCGATCAACGATTACAATTTCCAAGCTATACATATATCTTATATTGTCCTGCATATATTTCCTATTATTACCTCAATTTGTCAGCGATTTCGGACCTCACGTTGCATTGTACTGTGTGAAAATATTACTATTTATGTACAAATATTGATATACTGTAAACTTTTGTCAGTACGCAATTCGATAAAGACTTCCGGCTCCTGGGGCTGGTGCGAATATTTCAATGACACTATGTGACAAACCGTTGGTTTGTGACACACCTTTATGCGTCCATCGCTCGCTGCGCTCGATCGATAACTATAGCCTAACCTAAAACCAATCCCTCTTGTGTTCGTTATCCGATAAGGAGGCGACTAATTTCAAATTTGCGAACGTGTCGGATCGGTTGTGAGGTTGCACTAGATTCTTACGAGCGAGGGGAGCGAGCGATCAACGATTACAATTTCCAAGCTATACATATATCTTATATTGTCCTGCATATATTTCCTATCATTACCTCAATTTGTCAGCGATTTCGGACCTCACGTTGCATTGTACTGTGTGAAAAAATTACTATTTATGTACAAATATTGATATACTGTAAACTTTTGTCAGTACGCAATTCGATAAAGACTTCCGGCTCCTGGGGCTGGTGCGAATATTTCAATGACCCTATGTGACAAACCGTTGGTTTGTGACACACCCTTACGCGTCCCTCGCTCCCTGTGCTCGCCCGATAACTATAGCCTAACCTAAAACCAATCCCTCTTGCTTTCGTTATCCGATAAGGAGGCGACTGATTTCAAATTTGCGAACTTGTCGGATCGGTTGTGAGGTTGCACTCGATTCTTACGAGCGAGCGGAGCGAGCGAGCAACGATTACAATTTCCAAGCTATACATATACCCTATATTGCCTTGCATATTTTTCCTGTTATTACCTCAATTTGTCAGCGATTTCGGACCTTACGTTGCACCGTCCTATGTGGAAATATTACTATTTATGTACAACTATTGATAAACTGTAAACTTTTGTCAGTAGGCAACTCGATAAAGACTTCCTACTCCTCGGGCAGGTGCGGATATTTCAATGTCCCTATGTGCCAAACCGATGATTTGTGACACACCTTTATGCGTCCCTCGCTCGCTGCGCTCGATCGATAACTATAGCCTAACCTAAAACCAATCCCTCTTGCTTTCGTTATCCGATAAGGAGGCGACTTATTTCAAATTTGCGAACGTGTCGGATCGGTTGTGAGGTTGCACTAGATTCTTACGAGCGAGGGGAGCGAGCGATCAACGATTACAATTTCCAAGCTATACATATACCCTATATTGCCTTGCTTATATTTCCTGTTATTACCTCAATTTGTCAGCGATTTCGGACCTTACGTTGCACCGTACTATGTGGAAATATTACTATTTATGTAAAACTATTGATAAACTGCACACTTTTTTCAGTAGGCAACGCGATAAAGACTTCCGACTCCTCGGGCAGGTGCGAATATTTCAATGTCCCTATGTGACAAACCGTTGGTTTGTGACACACCCTTACGCGTTCCTCGCTCCCTGTGCTCGCCCGATAACTATAGCCTAACCTAAAACCAATCCCTCTTGCTTTCGTTATCCGATAAGGAGGCGACTAATTTCAAATTTGCGAACGTGTCGGATCGGTTGGGAGGTTGGACTAGATTCTTACGAGCGAGCGGAGCGAGCGAGCAACGATTACAATTTCCAAGCTATACATATACCTTATGCTGCCTTGCATATATTTCCTGTTATTACCTCAATTTGTCAGCGATTTCGGACCTCACGTTGCACTGTACTGTGTGAAAATATTACTATTTATGTACAAATATTGATATACTGTAAACTTTTGTCTGTAGGCAATTCCATAAAGACTTCCGGCTCCTGGGGCTGGTGCGAATATTTCAATGACCCTATGTGACAAACCGTTGGTTTGTGACACACCCTTACGCGTCCCTCGCTCCCTGTGCTCGCCCGATAACTATAGCCTAACCTAAAACCAATCCCTCTTGCTTTCGTTATCCGATAAGGAGGGGACTAACTTCAAATTTTCGAACGTGTCGGATCGGTTGTGAGGTTGGACTAGATTCTTACGAGCGAGCGGAGCGAGCGAGCAATGATTACAATTTCCAAGCTACACATATACCTTATATTGCCTTGCATATATTTCCTGTTATTACCTCAATTTGTCAGCGATTTCGGACCTTACGTTGCACCGTACTATGTGGAAATATTACTATTTATGTAAAACTATTGATAAACTGTAAACTTTTGTCAGTAGGCAACTCGATAAAGACTTCCTACTCCTCGGGCAGGTGCGAATATTTCAATGTCCCTATGTGCCAAACCGATGATTTGTGACACACCTTTATGCGTCCCTCGCTCGCTGCGCTCGATCGATAACTATAGCCTAACCTAAAACCAATCCCTCTTGTGTTCGTTATCCGATAAGGAGGCGACTAATTTCAAATTTGCGAACGTGTCGGATCGGTTGTGAGGTTGCACTAGATTCTTACGAGCGAGGGGAGCGAGCGATCAACGATTACAATTTCCAAGCTATACATATATCTTATATTGTCCTGCATATATTTCCTATTATTACCTCAATTTGTCAGCGATTTCGGACCTCACGTTGCATTGTACTGTGTGAAAATATTACTATTTATGTACAAATATTGATATACTGTAAACTTTTGTCAGTACGCAATTCGATAAAGACTTCCGGCTCCTGGGGCTGGTGCGAATATTTCAATGTCCCTATGTGCCAAACCGATGATTTGTGACACACCCTTACGCGTCCCTCGCTCCCTGTGCTCGCCCGATAACTATAGCCTAACCTAAAACCAATCCCTCTTGCTTTCGTTATCCGATAAGGAGGCGACTGATTTCAAATTTGCGAACTTGTCGGATCGGTTGTGAGGTTGCACTAGATTCTTACGAGCGAGCGGAGCGAGCGAGCAACGATTACAATTTCCAAGCTATACATATACCCTATATTGCCTTGCATATATTTCCTATTATTACCTCAATTTGTCAGCGATTTCGGACCTTACGTTGCACCGTACTATGTGGAAATATTACTATTTATGTAAAACTATTGATAAACTGCACACTTTTGTCAGTAGGCAACTCGATAAAGACTTCCGACTCCTCGGGCAGGTGCGAATATTTCAATGTCCCTATGTGACAAACCGTTGGTTTGTGACACACCCTTACGCGTTCCTCGCTCCCTGTGCTCGCCCGATAACTATAGCCTAACCTAAAACCAATCCCTCTTGCTTTCGTTATCCGATAAGGAGGCGACTAATTTCAAATTTGCGAACGTGTCGGATCGGTTGGGAGGTTGGACTAGATTCTTACGAGCGAGCGGAGCGAGCGAGCAACGATTACAATTTCCAAGCTATACATATACCTTATGGTGCCTTGCATATATTTCCTGTTATTACCTCAATTTGTCAGCGATTTCGGACCTCACGTTGCACTGTACTGTGTGAAAATATTACTATTTATGTACAAATATTGATATACTGTAAACTTTTGTCTGTAGGCAATTCCATAAAGACTTCCGGCTCCTGGGGCTGGTGCGAATATTTCAATGACCCTATGTGACAAACCGTTGGTTTGTGACACACCCTTACGCGTCCCTCGCTCCCTGTGCTCGCCCGATAACTATAGCCTAACCTAAAACCAATCCCTCTTGCTTTCGTTATCCGATAAGGAGGGGACTAACTTCAAATTTTCGAACGTGTCGGATCGGTTGTGAGGTTGGACTAGATTCTTACGAGCGAGCGGAGCGAGCGAGCAACGATTACAATTTCCAAGCTATACATATACCTTATATTGCCTTGCATATATTTCCTGTTATTACCTCAATTTGTCAGCGATTTCGGACCTTACGTTGCACCGTACTATGTGGAAATATTACTATTTATGTAAAACTATTGATAAACTGTAAACTTTTGTCAGTAGGCAACTCGATAAAGACTTCCTACTCCTCGGGCAGGTGCGAATATTTCAATGACACTATGTGACAAACCGTTGGTTTGTGACACACCCTTACGCGTCCCTCGCTCCCTGTGCTCACCCGATAACTATAGCCTAACCCAAAACCAATCCCTCTTGCTTTCGTTATCCGATAAGGAGGCGACTAATTTCAAATTTGCGAACGTGTCGGATCGGTTGTGAGGTTGCACTAGATTCTTACGAGCGAGCGGAGCGAGCGTGCAACGATTACAATTTCCAAGCTATACATATACCCTATATTGCCTTGCATATATTTCCTGTTATTACCTCAATTTGTCAGCGATTTCGGACCTTACGTTGCACCGTACTATGTGGAAATATTACTATTTATGTAAAACTATTGATAAACTGTAAACTTTTGTCAGTAGGCAACGCGATAAAGACTTCCGACTCCTCGGGCAGGTGCGAATATTTCAATGTCCCTATGTGCCAAACCGTTGGTTTGTGACACACCTTTACGCGACCCTCGCTCGCTGCGCCCGCTTGAAAACTATAGCCTAACCTAAAACCAATAACTCTTACGTTCGCCATTCGATAAGGAGGAGACTAATTTCAAATTTGCGAACGTGTCGGATCGGTTGGGAGGTTGGACTAGATTCTTACGAGCGAGCGGAGCGAGCGAGCAACGATTACAATTTCCAAGCTATACATATACCTTATATTGCCTTGCATATATTTCCTGTTATTACCTCAATTTGCCAGCGATTTCGGACCTCACGTTGCACTGTACTGTGTGAAAATATTACTATTTATGTACAAATATTGATATACTGTAAACTTTTGTCTGTAGGCAATTCCATAAAGACTTCCGGCTCCTGGGGCTGGTGCGAATATTTCAATGACCCTATG
Organism: Bombus terrestris; assembly: GCF_910591885.1. Taxonomy (NCBI): domain Eukaryota; kingdom Metazoa; phylum Arthropoda; class Insecta; order Hymenoptera; family Apidae; genus Bombus; species Bombus terrestris. The sequence continues at coordinate 2,688,283 of NW_025963551.1, read as the reverse complement.
TGACAAACCGTTGGTTTGTGACACACCCTTACGCGTCCCTCGCTCCCTGTGCTCGCCCGATAACTATAGCCTAACCTAAAACCAATCCCTCTTGCTTTCGTTATCCGATAAGGAGGGGACTAACTTCAAATTTTCGAACGTGTCGGATCGGTTGTGAGGTTGGACTAGATTCTTACGAGCGAGCGGAGCGAGCGAGCAACGATTACAATTTCCAAGCTATACGTATACCTTATATTGCCTTGCATATATTTCCTGTTATTACCTCAATTTGTCAGCGATTTCGGACCTTACGTTGCACCGTACTATGTGGAAATATTACTATTTATGTAAAACTATTGATAAACTGTAAACTTTTGTCAGTAGGCAACTCGATAAAGACTTCCTACTCCTCGGGCAGGTGCGAATATTTCAATGTCCCTATGTGCCAAACCGATGATTTGTGACACACCTTTATGCGTCCCTCGCTCGCTGCGCTCGCTCGATAACTATAGCCTAACCTAAAACCAATCCCTCTTGTGTTCGTTATCCGATAAGGAGGCGACTTATTTCAAATTTGCGAACGTGTCGGATCGGTTGTGAGGTTGCACTAGATTCTTACGAGCGAGGGGAGCGAGCGATCAACGATTACAATTTCCAAGCTATACATATACCCTATATTGCCTTGCATATATTTCCTGTTATTACCTCAATTTGTCAGCGATTTCGGACCTTACGTTGCACCGTACTATGTGGAAATATTACTATTTATGTAAAACTATTGATAAACTGCACACTTTTGTCAGTAGGCAACGCGATAAAGACTTCCGACTCCTCGGGCAGGTGCGAATATTTCAATGTCCCTATGTGCCAAACCGTTGGTTTGTGACATACCTTTACGCGACCCTCGCTCGCTGCGCTCGCTTGAAAACTATAGCCTAACCTAAAACCAATAACTCTTACGTTCGCCATTCGATAAGGAGGAGTCTAATTTCAAATTTGCGAACGTGTCGGATCGGTTGTGAGGTTGGACTAGATTCTTACGAGCGAGCGGAGCGAGCGAGCAACGATTACAATTTCGAAGCTATACATATACCTTATGGTGCCGTGCATATATTTCCTGTTATTACCTTAATTTGTCAGCGATTTCGGACCTCACGTTGCAACTGTACTATGTGGAAATATTACTATTTATGTAAAACTATTGATAAACTGTAAACTTTTGTCAGCAGGCAACTCGATAAAGACTTCCGACTCCTCGGGCTGGTGCGAATATTTCAATGTCCCTAAGTGCCAAACCGTTGGTTTGTGACACACCTTTACGTGACCCTCGCTCGCAGCGCCCGCTTGAAAACTATAGCCTAACCTAAAACCAATATCTCTTACGTTCGCCATTCGATAAGAAGGGGACTAATTTCAAATTTGCGAACGTGTCGGATCGGTTGGGAGGTTGGACTAGATTCTTACGAGCGAGCGGAGCGAGCGAGCAACGATTACAATTTCCAAGCTATACATATACCTTATATTGCCTTGCATATATTTCCTGTTATTACCTCAATTTGTCAGCGATTTCGGACCTCACGTTGCACTGTACTGTGTGAAAATATTACTATTTATGTACAAATATTGATATACTGTAAACTTTTGTCTGTAGGCAATTCCATAAAGACTTCCGGCTCCTGGGGCTGGTGCGAATATTTCAATGACCCTATGTGACAAACCGTTGGTTTGTGACACACCCTTACGCGTCCCTCGCTCCCTGTGCTCGCCCGATAACTATAGCCTAACCTAAAACCAATCCCTCTTGCTTTCGTTATCCGATAAGGAGGGGACTAACTTCAAATTTTCGAACGTGTCGGATCGGTTGTGAGGTTGGACTAGATTCTTACGAGCGAGCGGAGCGAGCGAGCAACGATTACAATTTCCAAGCTATACATATACCTTATATTGCCTTGCATATATTTCCTGTTATTACCTCAATTTTTCAGCGATTTCGGACCTTACGTTGCACCGTACTATGTGGAAATATTACTATTTATGTAAAACTATTGATAAACTGTAAACTTTTGTCAGTAGGCAACTCGATAAAGACTTCCTACTCCTCGGGCAGGTGCGAATATTTCAATGTCCCTATGTGCCAAACCGATGATTTGTGACACACCTTTATGCGTCCCTCGCTCGCTGCGCTCGCTCGATAACTATAGCCTAACCTAAAACCAATCCCTCTTGCGTTCGTTATCCGATAAGGAGGCGACTAATTTCAAATTTGCGAACGTGTCGGATCGGTTGTGAGGTTGCACTAGATTCTTACGAGCGAGGGGAGCGAGCGATCAACGATTACAATTTCCAAGCTACACATATATCTTATATTGTCCTGCATATATTTCCTATTATTACCTCAATTTGTCAGCGATTTCGGACCTCACGTTGCATTGTACTGTGTGAAAATATTACTATTTATGTACAAATATTGATATACTGTAAACTTTTGTCAGTACGCAATTCGATAAAGACTTCCGGCTCCTGGGGCTGGTGCGAATATTTCAATGACACTATGTGACAAACCGTTGGTTTGTGACACACCTTTATGCGTCCCTCGCTCACTGCGCTTGATCGATAACTATAGCCTAACATAAACCAATCCCTCTGGTGTTCGTTATCCGATAAGGAGGCGATTGATTTCAAATTTGCGAACTTGTCGGATCGGTTGTGAGGTTGCACTCGATTCTTACGAGCGAGCGGAGCGAGCGAGCAACGATTACAATTTCCAAGCTATACATATACCCTATATTGCCTTGCATATATTTCCTGTTATTACCTCAATTTGTCAGCGATTTCGGACCTTACGTTGCACCGTCCTATGTGGAAATATTACTATTTATGTACAACTATTGATAAACTGTAAACTTTTGTCAGTAGGCAACTCGATAAAGACTTCCTACTCCTCGGGCAGGTGCGAATATTTCAATGTCCCTATGTGCCAAACCGATGATTTGTGACACACCTTTATGCGTCCCTCGCTCGCTGCGCTCGATCGATAACTATAGCCTAACCTAAAACCAATCCCTCTTGCTTTCGTTATCCGATAAGGAGGGGACTAACTTCAAATTTGCGAACGTGTCGGATCGGTTGTGAGGTTGGACTAGATTCTTACGAGCGAGCGGAGCGAGCGAGCAACGATTACAATTTCCAAGCTATACATATACCTTATGGTGCCGTGCATATATTTCCTGTTACTACCTTAATTTGTCAGCGATTTCGGACCTCACGTTGCAACTGTACTATGTGGAAATATTACTATTTATGTAAAACTATTGATAAACTGTAAACTTTTGTCAGCAGGCAACTCGATAAAGACTTCCGACTCCTCGGGCTGGTGCGAATATTTCAATGTCCCTAAGTGCCAAACCGTTGGTTTGTGACACACCTTTACGCGACCCTCGCTCGCAGCGCCCGCTTGAAAACTATAGCCTAACCTAAAACCAATATCTCTTACGTTCGCCATTCGATAAGAAGGGGACTAATTTCAAATTTGCGAACGTGTCGGATCGGTTGGGAGGTTGGACTAGATTCTTACGAGCGAGCGGAGCGAGCGAGCAACGATTACAATTTCCAAGCTATACATATACCTTATATTGCCTTGCATATATTTCCTGTTATTACCTCAATTTGTCAGCGATTTCGGACCTCACGTTGCACTGTACTGTGTGAAAATATTACTATTTATGTACAAATATTGATATACTGTAAACTTTTGTCTGTAGGCAATTCCATAAAGACTTCCGGCTCCTGGGGCTGGTGCGAATATTTCAATGACCCTATGTGACAAACCGTTGGTTTGTGACACACCCTTACGCGTCCCTCGCTCCCTGTGCTCGCCCGATAACTATAGCCTAACCTAAAACCAATCCCTCTTGCTTTCGTTATCCGATAAGGAGGCGACTAATTTCAAATTTGCGAACGTGTCGGATCGGTTGGGAGGTTGGACTAGATTCTTACGAGCGAGCGGAGCGAGCGAGCAACGATTACAATTTCCAAGCTATACATATACCTTATATTGCCTTGCATATATTTCCTGTTATTACCTCAATTTGTCAGCGATTTCGGACCTCACGTTGCACTGTACTGTGTGAAAATATTACTATTTATGTACAAATATTGATATACTGTAAACTTTTGTCTGTAGGCAATTCCATAAAGACTTCCGGCTCCTGGGGCTGGTGCGAATATTTCAATGACCCTATGTGACAAACCGTTGGTTTGTGACACACCCTTACGCGTCCCTCGCTCCCTGTGCTCGCCCGATAACTATAGCCTAACCTAAAACCAATCCCTCTTGCTTTCGTTATCCGATAAGGAGGGGACTAACTTCAAATTTTCGAACGTGTCGGATCGGTTGTGAGGTTGGACTAGATTCTTACGAGCGAGCGGAGCGAGCGAGCAACGATTACAATTTCCAAGCTATACATATACCTTATATTGCCTTGCATATATTTCCTGTTATTACCTCAATTTGTCAGCGATTTCGGACCTTACGTTGCACCGTACTATGTGGAAATATTACTATTTATGTAAAACTATTGATAAACTGTAAACTTTTGTCAGTAGGCAACTCGATAAAGACTTCCTACTCCTCGGGCAGGTGCGAATATTTCAATGTCCCTATGTGCCAAACCGATGATTTGTGACACACCTTTATGCGTCCCTCGCTCGCTGCGCTCGATCGATAACTATAGCCTAACCTAAAACCAATCCCTCTTGCTTTCGTTATCCGATAAGGAGGGGACTAACTTCAAATTTGCGAACGTGTCGGATCGGTTGTGAGGTTGGACTAGGATTCTTACGAGCGAGGGGAGCGAGCGATCAACGATTACAATTTCCAAGCTATACATATATCTTATATTGTCCTGCATATATTTCCTATTATTACCTCAATTTGTCAGCGATTTCGGACCTCACGTTGCATTGTACTGTGTGAAAATATTACTATTTATGTACAAATATTGATATACTGTAAACTTTTGTCAGTACGCAATTCGATAAAGACTTCCGGCTCCTGGGGCTGGTGCGAATATTTCAATGACACTATGTGACAAACCGTTGGTTTGTGACACACCTTTATGCGTCCCTCGCTCGCTGCGCTCGATCGATAACTATAGCCTAACCTAAAACAAATCCCTCTTGTGTTCGTTATCCGATAAGGAGGCGACTAATTTCAAATTTGCGAACGTGTCGGATCGGTTGTGAGGTTGCACTAGATTCTTACGAGCGAGGGGAGCGAGCGATCAACGATTACAATTTCCAAGCTATACATATATCTTATATTGTCCTGCATATATTTCCTATCATTACCTCAATTTGTCAGCGATTTCGGACCTCACGTTGCATTGTACTGTGTGAAAAAATTACTATTTATGTACAAATATTGATATACTGTAAACTTTTGTCAGTACGCAATTCGATAAAGACTTCCGGCTCCTGGGGCTGGTGCGAATATTTCAATGACCCTATGTGACAAACCGTTGGTTTGTGACACACCCTTACGCGTCCCTCGCTCCCTGTGCTCGCCCGATAACTATAGCCTAACCTAAAACCAATCCCTCTTGCTTTCGTTATCCGATAAGGAGGCGACTGATTTCAAATTTGCGAACTTGTCGGATCGGTTGTGAGGTTGCACTCGATTCTTACGAGCGAGCGGAGCGAGCGAGCAACGATTACAATTTCCAAGCTATACATATACCCTATATTGCCTTGCATATATTTCCTGTTATTACCTCAATTTGTCAGCGATTTCGGACCTTACGTTGCACCGTCCTATGTGGAAATATTACTATTTATGTACAACTATTGATAAACTGTAAACTTTTGTCAGTAGGCAACTCGATAAAGACTTCCTACTCCTCGGGCAGGTGCGAATATTTCAATGTCCCTATGTGCCAAACCGATGATTTGTGACACACCTTTATGCGTCCCTCGCTCGCTGCGCTCGATCGATAACTATAGCCTAACCTAAAACCAATCCCTCTTGCTTTCGTTATCCGATAAGGAGGCGACTGATTTCAAATTTGCGAACTTGTCGGATCGGTTGTGAGGTTGCACTAGATTCTTACGAGCGAGCGGAGCGAGCGAGCAACGATTACAATTTCCAAGCTATACATATACCCTATATTGCCTTGCATATATTTCCTATTATTACCTCAATTTGTCAGCGATTTCGGACCTTACGTTGCACCGTCCTATGTGGAAATATTACTATTTATGTAAAACTATTGATAAACTGTAAACTTTTGTCTGCAGGCAATTCGATAAATACTTCCTACTCATCGGGCAGGTGCGAATATTTCAATGTCCCTATGTGCCAAACCGATGATTTGTGACACACCTTTATGCGTCCCTCGCTCGCTGCGCTCGATCGATAACTATAGCCTAACCTAAAACCAATCCCTCTTGCTTTCGTTATCCGATAAGGAGGGGACTAACTTCAAATTTGCGAACGTGTCGGATCGGTTGTGAGGTTGGACTAGGATTCTTACGAGCGAGCGGAGCGAGTGAGCAACGATTACAATTTCCAAGCTATACATATACCTTATGGTGCCGTGCATATATTTCCTGTTATTACCTTAATTTGTCAGCGATTTCGGACCTCACGTTGCAACTGTACTATGTGGAAATATTACTATTTATGTACAAATATTGATATACTGTAAACTTTTGTCAGTACGCAATTCGATAAAGACTTCCGGCACTTGGGGCTGGTGCGAATATTTCAATGACACTATGTGACAAACCGTTGGTTTGTGACACACCCTTACGCGTCCCTCGCTCCCTGTGCTCACCCGATAACTATAGCCTAACCCAAAACCAATCCCTCTTGCTTTCGTTATCCGATAAGGAGGCGACTAATTTCAAATTTGCGAACGTGTCGGATCGGTTGTGAGGTTGCACTAGATTCTTACGAGCGAGCGGAGCGAGCGTGCAACGATTACAATTTCCAAGCTATACATATACCCTATATTGCCTTGCATATATTTCCTGTTATTACCTCAATTTGTCAGCGATTTCGGACCTTACGTTGCACCGTACTATGTGGAAATATTACTATTTATGTAAAACTATTGATAAACTGTAAACTTTTGTCAGTAGGCAACGCGATAAAGACTTCCGACTCCTCGGGCAGGTGCGAATATTTCAATGTCCCTATGTGCCAAACCGTTGGTTTGTGACACACCTTTACGCGACCCTCGCTCGCTGCGCCCGCTTGAAAACTATAGCCTAACCTAAAACCAATAACTCTTACGTTCGCCATTCGATAAGGAGGAGACTAATTTCAAATTTGCGAACGTGTCGGATCGGTTGGGAGGTTGGACTAGATTCTTACGAGCGAGCGGAGCGAGCGAGCAACGATTACAATTTCCAAGCTATACATATACCTTATATTGCCTTGCATATATTTCCTGTTATTACCTCAATTTGCCAGCGATTTCGGACCTCACGTTGCACTGTACTGTGTGAAAATATTACTATTTATGTACAAATATTGATATACTGTAAACTTTTGTCTGTAGGCAATTCCATAAAGACTTCCGGCTCCTGGGGCTGGTGCGAATATTTCAATGACCCTATGTGACAAACCGTTGGTTTGTGACACACCCTTACGCGTCCCTCGCTCCCTGTGCTCGCCCGATAACTATAGCCTAACCTAAAACCAATCCCTCTTGCTTTCGTTATCCGATAAGGAGGGGACTAACTTCAAATTTTCGAACGTGTCGGATCGGTTGTGAGGTTGGACTAGATTTTTACGAGCGAGCGGAGCGAGCGAGCAACGATTACAATTTCCAAGCTATACGTATACCTTATATTGCCTTGCATATACTTCATATTACTACCTAATTTTGTCAGCGATTTCGGACCTCACGTTGCACCGTACTATGTGGAAATATTACTATTTATGTAAAACTATTGATAAACTGTAAACTTTTGTCAGTAGGCAACTCGATAAAGACTTCCTACTCCTCGGGCAGGTGCGAATATTTCAATGTCCCTATGTGCCAAACCGATGATTTGTGACACACCTTTATGCGTCCCTCGCTCGCTGCGCTCGCTCGATAACTATAGCCTAACCTAAAACCAATCCCTCTTGTGTTCGTTATCCGATAAGGAGGCGACTTATTTCAAATTTGCGAACGTGTCGGATCGGTTGTGAGGTTGCACTAGATTCTTACGAGCGAGGGGAGCGAGCGATCAACGATTACAATTTCCAAGCTATACATATACCCTATATTGCCTTGCATATATTTCCTGTTATTACCTCAATTTGTCAGCGATTTCGGACCTTACGTTGCACCGTACTATGTGGAAATATTACTATTTATGTAAAACTATTGATAAACTGCACACTTTTGTCAGTAGGCAACGCGATAAAGACTTCCGACTCCTCGGGCAGGTGCGAATATTTCAATGTCCCTATGTGCCAAACCGTTGGTTTGTGACATACCTTTACGCGACCCTCGCTCGCTGCGCTCGCTTGAAAACTATAGCCTAACCTAAAACCAATAACTCTTACGTTCGCCATTCGATAAGGAGGAGTCTAATTTCAAATTTGCGAACGTGTCGGATCGGTTGTGAGGTTGGACTAGATTCTTACGAGCGAGCGGAGCGAGCGAGCAACGATTACAATTTCGAAGCTATACATATACCTTATGGTGCCGTGCATATATTTCCTGTTATTACCTTAATTTGTCAGCGATTTCGGACCTCACGTTGCAACTGTACTATGTGGAAATATTACTATTTATGTAAAACTATTGATAAACTGTAAACTTTTGTCAGCAGGCAACTCGATAAAGACTTCCGACTCCTCGGGCTGGTGCGAATATTTCAATGTCCCTAAGTGCCAAACCGTTGGTTTGTGACACACCTTTACGTGACCCTCGCTCGCAGCGCCCGCTTGAAAACTATAGCCTAACCTAAAACCAATATCTCTTACGTTCGCCATTCGATAAGAAGGGGACTAATTTCAAATTTGCGAACGTGTCGGATCGGTTGGGAGGTTGGACTAGATTCTTACGAGCGAGCGGAGCGAGCGAGCAACGATTACAATTTCCAAGCTATACATATACCTTATATTGCCTTGCATATATTTCCTGTTATTACCTCAATTTGTCAGCGATTTCGGACCTCACGTTGCACTGTACTGTGTGAAAATATTACTATTTATGTACAAATATTGATATACTGTAAACTTTTGTCTGTAGGCAATTCCATAAAGACTTCCGGCTCCTGGGGCTGGTGCGAATATTTCAATGACCCTATGTGACAAACCGTTGGTTTGTGACACACCCTTACGCGTCCCTCGCTCCCTGTGCTCGCCCGATAACTATAGCCTAACCTAAAACCAATCCCTCTTGCTTTCGTTATCCGATAAGGAGGGGACTAACTTCAAATTTTCGAACGTGTCGGATCGGTTGTGAGGTTGGACTAGATTCTTACGAGCGAGCGGAGCGAGCGAGCAACGATTACAATTTCCAAGCTATACATATACCTTATATTGCCTTGCATATATTTCCTGTTATTACCTCAATTTTTCAGCGATTTCGGACCTTACGTTGCACCGTACTATGTGGAAATATTACTATTTATGTAAAACTATTGATAAACTGTAAACTTTTGTCAGTAGGCAACTCGATAAAGACTTCCTACTCCTCGGGCAGGTGCGAATATTTCAATGTCCCTATGTGCCAAACCGATGATTTGTGACACACCTTTATGCGTCCCTCGCTCGCTGCGCTCGCTCGATAACTATAGCCTAACCTAAAACCAATCCCTCTTGTGTTCGTTATCCGATAAGGAGGCGACTAATTTCAAATTTGCGAACGTGTCGGATCGGTTGTGAGGTTGCACTAGATTCTTACGAGCGAGGGGAGCGAGCGATCAACGATTACAATTTCCAAGCTACACATATATCTTATATTGTCCTGCATATATTTCCTATTATTACCTCAATTTGTCAGCGATTTCGGACCTCACGTTGCATTGTACTGTGTGAAAATATTACTATTTATGTACAAATATTGATATACTGTAAACTTTTGTCAGTACGCAATTCGATAAAGACTTCCGGCTCCTGGGGCTGGTGCGAATATTTCAATGACACTATGTGACAAACCGTTGGTTTGTGACACACCTTTATGCGTCCCTCGCTCACTGCGCTTGATCGATAACTATAGCCTAACATAAACCAATCCCTCTGGTGTTCGTTATCCGATAAGGAGGCGATTGATTTCAAATTTGCGAACTTGTCGGATCGGTTGTGAGGTTGCACTCGATTCTTACGAGCGAGCGGAGCGAGCGAGCAACGATTACAATTTCCAAGCTATACATATACCCTATATTGCCTTGCATATATTTCCTGTTATTACCTCAATTTGTCAGCGATTTCGGACCTTACGTTGCACCGTCCTATGTGGAAATATTACTATTTATGTACAACTATTGATAAACTGTAAACTTTTGTCAGTAGGCAACTCGATAAAGACTTCCTACTCCTCGGGCAGGTGCGAATATTTCAATGTCCCTATGTGCCAAACCGATGATTTGTGACACACCTTTATGCGTCCCTCGCTCGCTGCGCTCGCTCGATAACTATAGCCTAACCTAAAACCAATCCCTCTTGCTTTCGTTATCCGATAAGGAGGGGACTAACTTCAAATTTGCGAACGTGTCGGATCGGTTGTGAGGTTGGACTAGATTCTTACGAGCGAGCGGAGCGAGCGAGCAACGATTACAATTTCCAAGCTATACATATACCTTATGGTGCCGTGCATATATTTCCTGTTACTACCTTAATTTGTCAGCGATTTCGGACCTCACGTTGCAACTGTACTATGTGGAAATATTACTATTTATGTAAAACTATTGATAAACTGTAAACTTTTGTCAGCAGGCAACTCGATAAAGACTTCCGACTCCTCGGGCTGGTGCGAATATTTCAATGTCCCTAAGTGCCAAACCGTTGGTTTGTGACACACCTTTACGCGACCCTCGCTCGCAGCGCCCGCTTGAAAACTATAGCCTAACCTAAAACCAATATCTCTTACGTTCGCCATTCGATAAGAAGGGGACTAATTTCAAATTTGCGAACGTGTCGGATCGGTTGGGAGGTTGGACTAGATTCTTACGAGCGAGCGGAGCGAGCGAGCAACGATTACAATTTCCAAGCTATACATATACCTTATATTGCCTTGCATATATTTCCTGTTATTACCTCAATTTGTCAGCGATTTCGGACCTCACGTTGCACTGTACTGTGTGAAAATATTACTATTTATGTACAAATATTGATATACTGTAAACTTTTGTCTGTAGGCAATTCCATAAAGACTTCCGGCTCCTGGGGCTGGTGCGAATATTTCAATGACCCTATGTGACAAACCGTTGGTTTGTGACACACCCTTACGCGTCCCTCGCTCCCTGTGCTCGCCCGATAACTATAGCCTAACCTAAAACCAATCCCTCTTGCTTTCGTTATCCGATAAGGAGGCGACTAATTTCAAATTTGCGAACGTGTCGGATCGGTTGGGAGGTTGGACTAGATTCTTACGAGCGAGCGGAGCGAGCGAGCAACGATTACAATTTCCAAGCTATACATATACCTTATATTGCCTTGCATATATTTCCTGTTATTACCTCAATTTGTCAGCGATTTCGGACCTCACGTTGCACTGTACTGTGTGAAAATATTACTATTTATGTACAAATATTGATATGCTGTAAACTTTTGTCTGTAGGCAATTCCATAAAGACTTCCGGCTCCTGGGGCTGGTGCGAATATTTCAATGACCCTATGTGACAAACCGTTGGTTTGTGACACACCCTTACGCGTCCCTCGCTCCCTGTGCTCGCCCGATAACTATAGCCTAACCTAAAACCAATCCCTCTTGCTTTCGTTATCCGATAAGGAGGGGACTAACTTCAAATTTTCGAACGTGTCGGATCGGTTGTGAGGTTGGACTAGATTCTTACGAGCGAGCGGAGCGAGCGAGCAACGATTACAATTTCCAAGCTATACATATACCTTATATTGCCTTGCATATATTTCCTGTTATTACCTCAATTTGTCAGCGATTTCGGACCTTACGTTGCACCGTACTATGTGGAAATATTACTATTTATGTAAAACTATTGATAAACTGTAAACTTTTGTCAGTAGGCAACTCGATAAAGACTTCCTACTCCTCGGGCAGGTGCGAATATTTCAATGTCCCTATGTGCCAAACCGATGATTTGTGACACACCTTTATGCGTCCCTCGCTCGCTGCGCTCGCTCGATAACTATAGCCTAACCTAAAACCAATCCCTCTTGCGTTCGTTATCCGATAAGGAGGCGACTAATTTCAAATTTGCGAACGTGTCGGATCGGTTGTGAGGTTGCACTAGATTCTTACGAGCGAGGGGAGCGAGCGATCAACGATTACAATTTCCAAGCTACACATATATCTTATATTGTCCTGCATATATTTCCTATTATTACCTCAATTTGTCAGCGATTTCGGACCTCACGTTGCATTGTACTGTGTGAAAATATTACTATTTATGTACAAATATTGATATACTGTAAACTTTTGTCAGTACGCAATTCGATAAAGACTTCCGGCTCCTGGGGCTGGTGCGAATATTTCAATGACACTATGTGACAAACCGTTGGTTTGTGACACACCTTTATGCGTCCCTCGCTCACTGCGCTTGATCGATAACTATAGCCTAACCTAAAACCAATCCCTCTGGTGTTCGTTATCCGATAAGGAGGCGACTAATTTCAAATTTGCGAACGTGTCGGATCGGTTGTGAGGTTGCACTAGATTCTTACGAGCGAGGGGAGCGAGCGATCAACGATTACAATTTCCAAGCTATACATATATCTTATATTGTCCTGCATATATTTCCTATCATTACCTCAATTTGTCAGCGATTTCGGACCTCACGTTGCATTGTACTGTGTGAAAAAATTACTATTTATGTACAAATATTGATATACTGTAAACTTTTGTCAGTACGCAATTCGATAAAGACTTCCGGCTCCTGGGGCTGGTGCGAATATTTCAATGACCCTATGTGACAAACCGTTGGTTTGTGACACACCCTTACGCGTCCCTCGCTCCCTGTGCTCGCCCGATAACTATAGCCTAACCTAAAACCAATCCCTCTTGCTTTCGTTATCCGATAAGGAGGCGATTGATTTCAAATTTGCGAACTTGTCGGATCGGTTGTGAGGTTGCACTCGATTCTTACGAGCGAGCGGAGCGAGCGAGCAACGATTACAATTTCCAAGCTATACATATACCTTATGGTGCCGTGCATATATTTCCTGTTATTACCTTAATTTGTCAGCGATTTCGGACCTCACGTTGCAACTGTACTATGTGGAAATATTACTATTTATGTAAAACTATTGATAAACTGTAAACTTTTGTCAGCAGGCAACTCGATAAAGACTTCCGACTCCTCGGGCTGGTGCGAATATTTCAATGTCCCTAAGTGCCAAACCGTTGGTTTGTGACACACCTTTACGCGACCCTCGCTCGCAGCGCCCGCTTGAAAACTATAGCCTAACCTAAAACCAATATCTCTTACGTTCGCCATTCGATAAGAAGGGGACTAATTTCAAATTTGCGAACGTGTCGGATCGGTTGTGAGGTTGGACTAGATTCTTACGAGCGAGCGGAGCGAGCGAGCAACGATTACAATTTCCAAGCTATACATATACCTTATGGTGCCGTGCATATATTTCCTGTTATTACCTTAATTTGTCAGCGATTTCGGACCTCACGTTGCAACTGTACTATGTGGAAATATTACTATTTATGTAAAACTATTGATAAACTGTAAACTTTTGTCTGCAGGCAATTCGATAAAGACTTCCTACTCCTCGGGCAGTTGCGAATATTTCAATGTCCCTATGTGCCAAACCGATGATTTGTGACACACCCTTACGCGTCCCTCGCTCCCTGTGCTCGCCCGATAACTATAGCCTAACCTAAAACCAATCCCTCTTGCTTTCGTTATCCGATAAGGAGGCGACTGATTACAAATTTGCGAACTTGTCGGATCGGTTGTGAGGTTGCACTAGATTCTTACGAGCGAGCGGAGCGAGCGAGCAACGATTACAATTTCCAAGCTATACATATACCCTATATTGCCTTGCATATATTTCCTGTTATTACCTCAATTTGTCAGCGATTTCGGACCTTACGTTGCACCGTCCTATGTGGAAATATTACTATTTATGTAAAACTATTGATAAACTGTAAACTTTTGTCAGTAGGCAACTCGATAAAGACTTCCTACTCCTCGGGCAGGTGCGAATATTTCAATGTCCCTATGTGCCAAACCGATGATTTGTGACACACCTTTGTGCGTCCCTCGCTCGCTGCGCTCGATCGATAACTATAGCCTAACCTAAAACCAATCCCTCTTGCTTTCGTTATCCGATAAGGAGGGGACTAACTTCAAATTTGCGAACGTGTCGGATCGGTTGTGAGGTTGGACTAGATTCTTACGAGCGAGCGGAGCGAGCGAGCAACGATTACAATTTCCAAGCTATACATATACCTTATGGTGCCATGCATATATTTCCTGTTATTACCTTAATTTGTCAGCGATTTCGGACCTCACGTTGCAACTGTACTATGTGGAAATATTACTATTTATGTAAAACTATTGATAAACTGTAAACTTTTGTCTGCAGGCAATTCGATAAAGACTTCCTACTCCTCGGGCAGGTGCGAATATTTCAATGTCCCTATGTGCCAAACCGATGATTTGTGACACACCTTTATGCGTCCCTCGCTCGCTGCGCTCGATCGATAACTATAGCCTAACCTAAAACCAATCCCTCTTGCTTTCGTTATCCGATAAGGAGGGGACTAACTTCAAATTTGCGAACGTGTCGGATCGGTTGTGAGGTTGGACTAGATTCTTACGAGCGAGCGGAGCGAGCGAGCAACGATTACAATTTCCAAGCTATACATATACCTTATGGTGCCGTGCATATATTTCCTGTTATTACCTTAATTTGTCAGCGATTTCGGACCTCACGTTGCAACTGTACTATGTGGAAATATTACTATTTATGTACAAATATTGATATACTGTAAACTTTTGTCAGTACGCAATTCGATAAAGACTTCCGGCTCCTGGGGCTGGTGCGAATATTTCAATGACACTATGTGACAAACCGTTGGTTTGTGACACACCCTTACGCGTCCCTCGCTCCCTGTGCTCGCCCGATAACTATAGCCTAACCTAAAACCAATCCCTCTTGCTTTCGTTATCCGATAAGGAGGCGACTAATTTCAAATTTGCGAACGTGTCGGATCGGTTGTGAGGTTGCACTAGATTCTTACGAGCGAGCGGAGCGAGCGAGCAACGATTACAATTTCCAAGCTATACATATACCCTATATTGCCTTGCATATATTTCCTGTTATTACCTCAATTTGTCAGCGATTTCGGACCTTACGTTGCACCGTACTATGTGGAAATATTACTATTTATGTAAAACTATTGATAAACTGTAAACTTTTGTCAGTAGGCAACGCGATAAAGACTTCCGACTCCTCGGGCAGGTGCGAATATTTCAATGTCCCTATGTGCCAAACCGTTGGTTTGTGACACACCTTTACGCGACCCTCGCTCGCTGCGCTCGCTTGAAAACTATAGCCTAACCTAAAACCAATAACTCTTACGTTCGCCATTCGATAATGAGGAGACTAATTTCAAATTTGCGAAGGTGTCGGATCGGTTGGGAGGTTGGACTAGATTCTTACGAGCGAGCGGAGCGAGCGAGCAACGATTACAATTTCCAAGCTATACATATACCTTATATTGCCTTGCATATATTTCCTGTTATTACCTCAATTTGTCAGCGTTTTCGGACCTTACGTTGCACCGTACTATGTGGAAATATTACTATTTATGTAAAACTATTGATAAACTGTAAACTTTTGTCAGTAGGCAACTCGATAAAGACTTCCTACTCCTCGGGCAGGTGCGAATATTTCAATGTCCCTATGTGCCAAACCGATGATTTGTGACACACCTTTATGCGTCCCTCGCTCGCTGCGCTCGATCGATAACTATAGCCTAACCTAAAACCAATCCCTCTTGTGTTCGTTATCCGATAAGGAGGCGACTAATTTCAAATTTGCGAACGTGTCGGATCGGTTGTGAGGTTGCACTAGATTCTTACGAGCGAGGGGAGCGAGCGATCAACGATTACAATTTCCAAGCTATACATATATCTTATATTGTCCTGCATATATTTCCTATTATTACCTCAATTTGTCAGCGATTTCGGACCTTACGTTGCACCGTCCTATGTGGAAATATTACTATGTATGTAAAACTATTGATAAACTGTAAACTTTTGTCAGTAGGCAACTCGATAAAGACTTCCTACTCCTCGGGCAGGTGCGAATATTTCAATGTCCCTATGTGCCAAACCGATGATTTGTGACACACCTTTATGCGTCCCTCGCTCGCTGCGCTCGATCGATAACTATAGCCTAACCTAAAACCAATCCCTCTTGCTTTCGTTATCCAATAAGGAGGGGACTAACTTCAAATTTGCGAACGTGTCGGATCGGTTGTGAGGTTGGACTAGATTCTTACGAGCGAGCGGAGCGAGCGAGCAACGATTACAATTTCCAAGCTATACATATACCTTATGGTGCCATGCATATATTTCCTGTTATTACCTTAATTTGTCAGCGATTTCGGACCTCACGTTGCAACTGTACTATGTGGAAATATTACTATTTATGTAAAACTATTGATAAACTGTAAACTTTTGTCTGCAGGCAATTCGATAAAGACTTCCTACTCCTCGGGCAGGTGCGAATATTTCAATGTCCCTATGTGCCAAACCGATGATTTGTGACACACCTTTATGCGTCCCTCGCTCGCTGCGCTCGATCGATAACTATAGCCTAACCTAAAACCAATCCCTCTTGCTTTCGTTATCCGATAAGGAGGGGACTAACTTCAAATTTGCGAACGTGTCGGATCGGTTGTGAGGTTGGACTAGATTCTTACGAGCGAGCGGAGCGAGCGAGCAACGATTACAATTTCCAAGCTATACATATACCTTATGGTGCCATGCATATATTTCCTGTTATTACCTTAATTTGTCAGCGATTTCGGACCTCACGTTGCAACTGTACTATGTGGAAATATTACTATTTATGTACAAATATTGATATACTGTAAACTTTTGTCAGTACGCAATTCGATAAAGACTTCCGGCTCCTGGGGCTGGTGCGAATATTTCAATGACACTATGTGACAAACCGTTGGTTTGTGACACACCCTTACGCGTCCCTCGCTCCCTGTGCTCGCCCGATAACTATAGCCTAACCTAAAACCAATCCCTCTTGCTTTCGTTATCCGATAAGGAGGCGACTAATTTCAAATTTGCGAACGTGTCGGATCGGTTGTGAGGTTGCACTAGATTCTTACGAGCGAGCGGAGCGAGCGAGCAACGATTACAATTTCCAAGCTATACATATACCTTATATTGCCTTGCATATATTTCCTGTTATTACCTGAATTTGTCAGCGATTTCGGACCTCACGTTGCACCGTACTATGTGGAAATATTACTATTTATGTAAAACTATTGATAAACTGTAAACTTTTGTCAGCAGGTAACGCGAAAAAGACTTCCGACTCCTCGGGCTGGTGCGAATATTTCAATGTCCCTAAGTGCCAAACCGTTGGTTTGTGACACACCTTTACGGGACCCTCGCTCGCTGCGCTCGCTTGAAAACTATAGCCTAACCTAAAACCAATATCTCTTACGTTCGCCATTCGATAAGGAGGAGACTAATTTCAAATTTGCGAACGTGTCGGATCGGTTGGGAGGTTGGACTAGATTCTTACGAGCGAGCAACGATTACAATTTCCAAGCTATACATATACCTTATATTGCCTTGCATATATTTCCTGTTATTACCTCAATTTGTCAGCGATTTCGGACTTCACGTTGCACTGTACTGTGTGAAAATATTACTATTTATGTACAAATATGGATATACTGTAAACTTTTGTCAGTAGGCAACTCGAAAAAGACTTCCTACTCCTCGGGCAGGTGCGAATATTTCAATGTCCCTATGTGCCAAACCGATGATTTGTTACACATCTTTATGCGTCCCTCGCTCGCTGCGCTCGATCGATAACTATAGCCTAACCTAAAACCAATCCCTCTTGTGTTCGTTATCCGATAAGGAGGCGACTAATTTCAAATTTGCGAACGTGTCGGATCGGTTGTGAGGTTGCACTAGATTCTTACGAGCGAGGGGAGCGAGCGATCAACGATTACAATTTCCAAGCTATACATATATCTTATATTGTCCTGCATATATTTCCTATTATTACCTCAATTTGTCAGCGATTTCGGACCTCACGTTGCATTGTACTGTGTGAAAAAATTACTATTTATGTACAAATATTGATATACTGTAAACTTTTGTCAGTACGCAATTCGATAAAGACATCCGGCTCCTGGGGCTGGTGCGAATATTTCAATGACCCTATGTGACAAACCGTTGGTTTGTGACACACCCTTACGCGTCCCTCGCTCCCTGTGCTCGCCCGATAACTATAGCCTAACCTAAAACCAATATCTCTTACGTTCGCCATTCGATAAGAAGGGGACTAATTTCAAATTTGCGAACGTGTCGGATCGGTTGGGAGGTTGGACTAGATTCTTACGAGCGAGCGGAGCGAGCGAGCAACGATTACAATTTCCAAGCTATACATATACCTTATATTGCCTTGCATATATTTCCTGTTATTACCTCAATTTGTCAGCGATTTCGGACCTCACGTTGCACCGTACTATGTGGAAATATTACTATTTATGTAAAACTATTGATAAACTGTAAACTTTTGTCAGTAGGCAACGCGATAAAGACTTCCGACTCCTCGGGCTGGTGCGAATATTTCAATGTCCCTAAGTGCCAAACCGTTGGTTTGTGACACACCTTTACGCGAACATCGCTCGCTGCGCTCGCTTGAAAACTATAGCCTAACCTAAAACCAATATCTCTTACGTTCGCCATTCGATAAGGAGGAGACTAATTTCAAATTTGCGAACGTGTCGGATCGGTTGGGAGGTTGGACTAGATTCTTACGAGCGAGCGGAGCGAGCGAGCGACGATTACAATTTCCAAGCTATACATATACCTTATATTGCCTTGCATATATTTCCTGTTATTACCTCAATTTGTCAGCGATTTCGGACCTCACGTTGCACTGTACTGTGTGAAGATATTACTATTTATGTACAAATATTGATATACTGTAAACTTTTGTCTGCAGGCAATTCGATAAAGACTTCCTACTCCTCGGGCAGTTGCGAATATTTCAATGTCCCTATGTGCCAAACCGATGATTTGTGACACACCCTTACGCGTCCCTCGCTCCCTGTGCTCGCCCGATAACTATAGCCTAACCTAAAACCAATCCCTCTTGCTTTCGTTATCCGATAAGGAGGCGACTGATTTCAAAGTTGCGAACTTGTCGGATCGGTTGTGAGGTTGCACTAGATTCTTACGAGCGAGCGGAGCGAGCGAGCAACGATTACAATTTCCAAGCTATACATATACCCTATATTGCCTTGCATATATTTCCTGTTATTACCTCAATTTGTCAGCGATTTCGGACCTTACGTTGCACCGTCCTATGTGGAAATATTACTATTTATGTAAAACTATTGATAAACTGTAAACTTTTGTCAGTAGGCAACTCGATAAAGACTTCCTACTCCTCGGGCAGGTGCGAATATTTCAATGTCCCTATGTGCCAAACCGTTGGTTTGTGACACACCTTTACGCGACCCTCGCTCGCTGCGCTCGCTTGAAAACTATAGCCTAACCTAAAACCAATAACTCTTACGTTCGCCATTCGATAAGGAGGAGACTAATTTCAAATTTGCGAACGTGTCGGATCGGTTGGGAGGTTGGACTAGATTCTTACGAGCGAGCGGAGCGAGCGAGCAACGATTACAATTTCCAAGCTATACATATACCTTATATTGCCTTGCATATATTTCCTGTTATTACCTCAATTTGTCAGCGTTTTCGGACCTCACGTTGCACCGTACTATGTGGAAATATTACTATTTATGTAAAACTATTGATAAACTGCAAACTTTTGTCAGTAGGCAACTCGATACAGACTTCCTACTCCTCGGGCAGGTGCGAATATTTCAATGTCCCTATGTGCCAAACCGATGATTTGTGACACACCTTTATGCGTCCCTCGCTCGCTGCGCTCGATCGATAACTATAGCCTAACCTAAAACCAATCCCTCTTGTGTTCGTTATCCGATAAGGAGGCGACTAATTTCAAATTTGCGAACGTGTCGGATCGGTTGTGAGGTTGCACTAGATTCTTACGAGCGAGGGGAGCGAGCGATCAACGATTACAATTTCCAAGCTATACATATATCTTATATTGTCCTGCATATATTTCCTATTATTACCTCAATTTGTCAGCGATTTCGGACCTCACGTTGCATTGTACTGTGTGAAAATATTACTATTTATGTACAAATATTGATATACTGTAAACTTATGTCAGTACGCAATTCGATAAAGACTTCCGGCTCCTGGGGCTGGTGCGAATATTTCAATGACACTATGTGACAAACCGTTGGTTTGTGACACACCCTTACGCGTCCCTCGCTCCCTGTGCTCGCCCGATAACTATAGCCTAACCTAAAACCAATCCCTCTTGCTTTCGTTATCCGATAAGGAGGGGACTAACTTCAAATTTGCGAACGTGTCGGATCGGTTGTGAGGTTGGACTAGATTCTTACGAGCGAGCGGAGCGAGCGAGCAACGATTACAATTTCCAAGCTATACATATACCTTATATTGCCTTGCATATATTTCCTGTTATTACCTGAATTTGTCAGCGATTTCGGACCTCACGTTGCACCGTACTATGTGGAAATATTCCTATTTATGTACAAATATGGATATACTGTAAACTTTTGTCAGTAGGCAACTCGAAAAAGACTTCCTACTCCTCGGGCATGTGCGAATATTTCAATGTCCCTATGTGCCAAACCGATGATTTGTGACACACCTTTATGCGTCCCTCGCTCGCTGCGCTCGATCGATAACTATAGCCTAACCTAAAACCAATATCTCTTACGTTCGCCATTCGATAAGGAGGAGACTAATTTCAAATTTGCGAACGTGTCGGATCGGTTGGGAGGTTGGACTAGATTCTTACGAGCGAGCAACGATTACAATTTCCAAGCTATACATATACCTTATATTGCCTTGCATATATTTCCTGTTATTACCTCAATTTGTCAGCGATTTCGGACCTCACGTTGCACTGTACTGTGTGAAAATATTACTATTTATGTACAAATATGGATATACTGTAAACTTTTGTCAGTAGGCAACTCGAAAAAGACTTCCTACTCCTCGGGCAGGTGCGAATATTTCAATGTCCCTATGTGCCAAACCGATGATTTGTGACACACCTTTATGCGTCCCTCGCTCGCTGCGCTCGATCGATAACTATAGCCTAACCTAAAACCAATCCCTCTTGTGTTCGTTATCCGATAAGGAGGCGACTAATTTCAAATTTGCGAACGTGTCGGATCGGTTGTGAGGTTGCACTAGATTCTTACGAGCGAGGGGAGCGAGCGATCAACGATTACAATGTCCAAGCTATACATATATCTTATATTGTCCTGCATATATTTCCTATTATTACCTCAATTTGTCAGCGATTTCGGACCTCACGTTGCATTGTACTGTGTGAAAAAATTACTATTCATGTACAAATATTGATATACTGTAAACTTTTGTCAGTACGCAATTCGATAAAGACTTCCGGCTCCTGGGGCTGGTGCGAATATTTCAATGACCCTATGTGACAAACCGTTGGTTTGTGACACACCCTTACGCGTCCCTCGCTCCCTGTGCTCGCCCGATAACTATAGCCTAACCTAAAACCAATATCTCTTACGTTCGCCATTCGATAAGAAGGGGACTAATTTCAAATTTGCGAACGTGTCGGATCGGTTGGGAGGTTGGACTAGATTCTTACGAGCGAGCGGAGCGAGCGAGCAACGATTACAATTTCCAAGCTATACATATACCTTATATTGCCTTGCATATATTTCCTGTTACTACCTCAATTTGTCAGCGATTTCGGACCTCACGTTGCACCGTACTATGTGGAAATATTACTATTTATGTAAAACTATTGATAAACTGTAAACTTTTGTCAGTAGGCAACGCGATAAAGACTTCCGACTCCTCGGGCTGGTGCGAATATTTCAATGTCCCTAAGTGCCAAACCGTTGGTTTGTGACACACCTTTTCGCGAACATCGCTCGCTGCGCTCGCTTGAAAACTATAGCCTAACCTAAAACCAATATCTCTTACGTTCGCCATTCGATAAGGAGGAGACTAATTTCAAATTTGCGAACGTGTCGGATCGGTTGGGAGGTTGGACTAGATTCTTACGAGCGAGCGGAGCGAGCGAGCAACGATTACAATTTCCAAGCTATACATATACCTTATATTGCCTTGCATATATTTCCTGTTATTACCTCAATTTGTCAGCGATTTCGGACCTCACGTTGCACTGTACTGTGTAAAGATATTACTATTTATGTACAAATATTGATATACTGTAAACTTTTGTCTGTAGGCAATTCGACAAAGACTTCCGGCTCCTGGGGCTGGTGCGAATATTTCAATGACCCTATGTGACAAACCGTTGGTTTGTGACACACCCTTACGCGTCCCTCGCTCCCTGTGCTCGCCCGATAACTATAGCCTAACCTAAAACCAATCCCTCTTGCGTTCGTTATCCGATAAGGAGGCGACTAATTTCAAATTTGCGATCGTGTCGGATCGGTTGTGAGGTTGGGCTAGATTCTTACGAGCGAGCGGAGCGAGCGAGCAACGATAACAATTTCCAAGCTATACATATACCTTATGGTGCCGTGCATATATTTCCTGTTATTACCTTAATTTGTCAGCGATTTCGGACCTCACGTTGCAACTGTACTATGTGGAAATATTACTATTTATGTAAAACTATTGATAAACTGTAATCTTTTGTCAGCAGGCAACTCGATAAAGATTTCCGACTCCTCGGGCTGGTGCGAATATTTCAATGTCCCTAAGTGCCAAACCGTTGGTTTGTGACACACCTTTACGCGACCCTCGCTCGCAGCGCCCGCTTGAAAACTATAGCCTAACCTAAAACCAATATCTCTTACGTTCGCCATTCGATAAGAAGGGGACTAATTTCAAATTTGCGAACGTGTCGGATCGGTTGGGAGGTTGGACTAGATTCTTACGAGCGAGCGGAGCGAGCGAGC
This sequence comes from Bombus terrestris, assembly GCF_910591885.1. Lineage (NCBI taxonomy): Eukaryota > Metazoa > Arthropoda > Insecta > Hymenoptera > Apidae > Bombus > Bombus terrestris. Next base: position 2,664,890 of record NW_025963551.1, on the reverse strand, counting down.
AACGATTACAATTTCCAAGCTATACATATACCTTATATTGCCTTGCATATATTTCCTGTTATTACCTCAATTTGTCAGCGATTTCGGACCTCACGTTACACTGTACTGTGTGAAAAAATTACTATTTATGTACAAATATTGATATACTGTAAACTTTTGTCAGTACGCAATTCGATAAAGACTTCCGGCTCCTGGGGCTGGTGCGAATATTTCAATGACCCTATGTGACAAACCGTTGGTTTGTGACACACCCTTACGCGTCCCTCGCTCCCTGTGCTCGCCCGATAACTATAGCCTAACCTAAAACCAATCCCTCTTGCTTTCGTTATCCGATAAGGAGGGGACTAACTTCAAATTTGCGAACGTGTCGGATCGGTTGGGAGGTTGGACTAGATTCTTACGAGCGAGCGGAGCGAGCGAGCAACGATTACAATTTCCAAGCTATACATATACCTTATATTGCCTTGCATATATTTCCTGTTATTACCTCAATTTGTCAGCGATTTCGGACCTCACGTTGCACTGTACTGTGTGAAAATATTACTATTTATGTACAAATATTGATATACTGTAAACATTTGTCTGTAGGCAATTCGATAAAGACTTCTGGCTCCTGGGGCTGGTGCGAATATTTCAATGACCCTATGTGACAAACCGTTGGTTTGTGACACACCCTTACGCGTCCCTCGCTCCCTGTGCTCGCCCGATAACTATAGCCTAACCTAAAACCAATCCCTCTTGCTTTCGTTATCCGATAAGGAGGGGACTAACTTCAAATTTGCGAACGTGTCGGATCGGTTGTGAGGTTGGACTAGATTCTTACAAGCGAGCGGAGCGAGCGAGCAACGATTACAATTTCCAAGCTATACATATACCTTATGGTGCCGTGCATATATTTCCTGTTATTACCTTAATTTGTCAGCGATTTCGGACCTCACGTTGCAACTGTACTATGTGGAAATATTACTATTTATGTAAAACTATTGATAAACTGTAAACTTTTGTCAGTAGGCAACTCGATAAAGACTTCCTACTCCTCGGGCAGGTGCGAATATTTCAATGTCCCTATGTGCCAAACCGATGATTTGTGACACACCTTTATGCGTCCCTCGCTCGCTACGCTCGATCGATAACTATAACCTAACCATAAACCAATCCCTCTTGTGTTCGTTATCCGATAAGGAGGCGACTAATTTCAAATTTGCGAACGTGTCGGATCGGTTGTGAGGTTGCACTAGATTCTTACGAGGGAGGGGAGCGAGCGATCAACGATTACAATTTCCAAGCTATACATATATCTTATATTGTCCTGCATATATTTCCTATTATTACCTCAATTTGTCAGCGATTTCGGACCTCACGTTGCACTGTACTGTGTAAAGATATTACTATTTATGTACAAATATTGATATACTGTAAACTTTTGTCTGTAGGCAATTCGACAAAGACTTCCGGCTCCTGGGGCTGGTGCGAATATTTCAATGACCCTATGTGACAAACCGTTGGTTTGTGACACACCCTTACGCGTCCCTCGCTCCCTGTGCTCGCCCGATAACTATAGCCTAACCTAAAACCAATCCCGCTTGCGTTCGTTATCCGATGAGGAGGCGACTAATTTCAAATTTGCGAACGTGTCGGATCGGTTGTGAGGTTGGGCTAGATTCTTACGAGCGAGCGGAGCGAGCGAGCAACGATTACAATTTCCAAGCTATACATATACCTTATATTGCCTTGCATATATTTCCTGTTATTACCTCAATTTGTCAGCGATTTCGGACCTCACGTTGCACTGTACTGTGTGAAAATATTACTATTTATGTACAAATATGGATATACTGTAAACTTTTGTCAGTAGGCAACTCGAAAAAGACTTCCTACTCCTCGGGCAGGTGCGAATATTTCAATGTCCCTATGTGCCAAACCGATGATTTGTTACACATCTTTATGCGTCCCTCGCTCGCTGCGCTCGATCGATAACTATAGCCTAACCTAAAACCAATCCCTCTTGTGTTCGTTATCCGATAAGGAGGCGACTAATTTCAAATTTGCGAACGTGTCGGATCGGTTGTGAGGTTGCACTAGATTCTTACGAGCGAGGGGAGCGAGCGATCAACGATTACAATTTCCAAGCTATACATATATCTTATATTGTCCTGCATATATTTCCTATTATTACCTCAATTTGTCAGCGATTTCGGACCTCACGTTGCATTGTACTGTGTGAAAAAATTACTATTTATGTACAAATATTGATATACTGTAAACTTTTGTCAGTACGCAATTCGATAAAGACATCCGGCTCCTGGGGCTGGTGCGAATATTTCAATGACCCTATGTGACAAACCGTTGGTTTGTGACACACCCTTACGCGTCCCTCGCTCCCTGTGCTCGCCCGATAACTATAGCCTAACCTAAAACCAATATCTCTTACGTTCGCCATTCGATAAGAAGGGGACTAATTTCAAATTTGCGAACGTGTCGGATCGGTTGGGAGGTTGGACTAGATTCTTACGAGCGAGCGGAGCGAGCGAGCAACGATTACAATTTCCAAGCTATACATATACCTTATATTGCCTTGCATATATTTCCTGTTATTACCTCAATTTGTCAGCGATTTCGGACCTCACGTTGCACCGTACTATGTGGAAATATTACTATTTATGTAAAACTATTGATAAACTGTAAACTTTTGTCAGTAGGCAACGCGATAAAGACTTCCGACTCCTCGGGCTGGTGCGAATATTTCAATGTCCCTAAGTGCCAAACCGTTGGTTTGTGACACACCTTTACGCGAACATCGCTCGCTGCGCTCGCTTGAAAACTATAGCCTAACCTAAAACCAATATCTCTTACGTTCGCCATTCGATAAGGAGGAGACTAATTTCAAATTTGCGAACGTGTCGGATCGGTTGGGAGGTTGGACTAGATTCTTACGAGCGAGCGGAGCGAGCGAGCGACGATTACAATTTCCAAGCTATACATATACCTTATATTGCCTTGCATATATTTCCTGTTATTACCTCAATTTGTCAGCGATTTCGGACCTCACGTTGCACTGTACTGTGTGAAGATATTACTATTTATGTACAAATATTGATATACTGTAAACTTTTGTCTGCAGGCAATTCGATAAAGACTTCCTACTCCTCGGGCAGTTGCGAATATTTCAATGTCCCTATGTGCCAAACCGATGATTTGTGACACACCCTTACGCGTCCCTCGCTCCCTGTGCTCGCCCGATAACTATAGCCTAACCTAAAACCAATCCCTCTTGCTTTCGTTATCCGATAAGGAGGCGACTGATTTCAAAGTTGCGAACTTGTCGGATCGGTTGTGAGGTTGCACTAGATTCTTACGAGCGAGCGGAGCGAGCGAGCAACGATTACAATTTCCAAGCTATACATATACCCTATATTGCCTTGCATATATTTCCTGTTATTACCTCAATTTGTCAGCGATTTCGGACCTTACGTTGCACCGTCCTATGTGGAAATATTACTATTTATGTAAAACTATTGATAAACTGTAAACTTTTGTCAGTAGGCAACTCGATAAAGACTTCCTACTCCTCGGGCAGGTGCGAATATTTCAATGTCCCTATGTGCCAAACCGTTGGTTTGTGACACACCTTTACGCGACCCTCGCTCGCTGCGCTCGCTTGAAAACTATAGCCTAACCTAAAACCAATAACTCTTACGTTCGCCATTCGATAAGGAGGAGACTAATTTCAAATTTGCGAACGTGTCGGATCGGTTGGGAGGTTGGACTAGATTCTTACGAGCGAGCGGAGCGAGCGAGCAACGATTACAATTTCCAAGCTATACATATACCTTATATTGCCTTGCATATATTTCCTGTTATTACCTCAATTTGTCAGCGTTTTCGGACCTTACGTTGCACCGTACTATGTGGAAATATTACTATTTATGTAAAACTATTGATAAACTGTAAACTTTTGTCAGTAGGCAACTCGATACAGACTTCCTACTCCTCGGGCAGGTGCGAATATTTCAATGTCCCTATGTGCCAAACCGATGATTTGTGACACACCTTTATGCGTCCCTCGCTCGCTGCGCTCGATCGATAACTATAGCCTAACCTAAAACCAATCCCTCTTGTGTTCGTTATCCGATAAGGAGGCGACTAATTTCAAATTTGCGAACGTGTCGGATCGGTTGTGAGGTTGCACTAGATTCTTACGAGCGAGGGGAGCGAGCGATCAACGATTACAATGTCCAAGCTATACATATATCTTATATTGTCCTGCATATATTTCCTATTATTACCTCAATTTGTCAGCGATTTCGGACCTCACGTTGCATTGTACTGTGTGAAAAAATTACTATTCATGTACAAATATTGATATACTGTAAACTTTTGTCAGTACGCAATTCGATAAAGACTTCCGGCTCCTGGGGCTGGTGCGAATATTTCAATGACCCTATGTGACAAACCGTTGGTTTGTGACACACCCTTACGCGTCCCTCGCTCCCTGTGCTCGCCCGATAACTATAGCCTAACCTAAAACCAATATCTCTTACGTTCGCCATTCGATAAGAAGGGGACTAATTTCAAATTTGCGAACGTGTCGGATCGGTTGGGAGGTTGGACTAGATTCTTACGAGCGAGCGGAGCGAGCGAGCAACGATTACAATTTCCAAGCTATACATATACCTTATATTGCCTTGCATATATTTCCTGTTATTACCTCAATTTGTCAGCGATTTCGGACCTCACGTTGCACCGTACTATGTGGAAATATTACTATTTATGTAAAACTATTGATAAACTGTAAACTTTTGTCAGTAGGCAACGCGATAAAGACTTCCGACTCCTCGGGCTGGTGCGAATATTTCAATGTCCCTAAGTGCCAAACCGTTGGTTTGTGACACACCTTTACGCTACCATCGCTCGCTGCGCTCGCTTGAAAACTATAGCCTAACCTAAAACCAATATCTCTTACGTTCGCCATTCGATAAGGAGGAGACTAATTTCAAATTTGCGAACGTGTCGGATCTGTTGGGAGGTTGGACTAGATTCTTACGAGCGAGCGGAGCGAGCGAGCAACGATGACAATTTCCAAGCTATACATATACCTTATATTGCCTTGCATATATTTCCTGTTATTACCTCAATTTGTCAGCGATTTCGGACCTCACGTTACACTGTACTGTGTGAAAAAATTACTATTTATGTACAAATATTGATATACTGTAAACTTTTGTCAGTACGCAATTCGATAAAGACTTCCGGCTCCTGGGGCTGGTGCGAATATTTCAATGACCCTATGTGACAAACCGTTGGTTTGTGACACACCCTTACGCGTCCCTCGCTCCCTGTGCTCGCCCGATAACTATAGCCTAACCTAAAACCAATCCCTCTTGCTTTCGTTATCCGATAAGGAGGGGACTAACTTCAAATTTGCGAACGTGTCGGATCGGTTGGGAGGTTGGACTAGATTCTTACGAGCGAGCGGAGCGAGCGAGCAACGATTACAATTTCCAAGCTATACATATACCTTATATTGCCTTGCATATATTTCCTGTTATTACCTCAATTTGTCAGCGATTTCGGACCTCACGTTGCACTGTACTGTGTGAAAATATTACTATTTATGTACAAATATTGATATACTGTAAACTTTTGTCTGTAGGCAATTCGATAAAGACTTCTGGCTCCTGGGGCTGGTGCGAATATTTCAATGACCCTATGTAACAAACCGTTGGTTTGTGACACACCCTTACGCGTCCCTCGCTCCCTGTGCTCGCCCGATAACTATAGCCTAACCTAAAACCAATCCCTCTTGCTTTCGTTATCCGATAAGGAGGGGACTAACTTCAAATTTGCGAACGTGTCGGATCGGTTGTGAGGTTGGACTAGATTCTTACAAGCGAGCGGAGCGAGCGAGCAACGATTACAATTTCCAAGCTATACATATACCTTATGGTGCCGTGCATATATTTCCTGTTATTACCTTAATTTGTCAGCGATTTCGGACCTCACGTTGCAACTGTACTATGTGGAAATATTACTATTTATGTAAAACTATTGATAAACTGTAAACTTTTGTCAGTAGGCAACTCGATAAAGACTTCCTACTCCTCGGGCAGGTGCGAATATTTCAATGTCCCTATGTGCCAAACCGATGATTTGTGACACACCTTTATGCGTCCCTCGCTCGCTGCGCTCGATCGATAACTATAACCTAACCATAAACCAATCCCTCTTGTGTTCGTTATCCGATAAGGAGGCGACTAATTTCAAATTTGCGAACGTGTCGGATCGGTTGTGAGGTTGCACTAGATTCTTACGAGGGAGGGGAGCGAGCGATCAACGATTACAATTTCCAAGCTATACATATATCTTATATTGTCCTGCATATATTTCCTATTATTACCTCAATTTGTCAGCGATTTCGGACCTCACGTTGCACTGTACTGTGTAAAGATATTACTATTTATGTACAAATATTGATATACTGTAAACTTTTGTCTGTAGGCAATTCGACAAAGACTTCCGGCTCCTGGGGCTGGTGCGAATATTTCAATGACCCTATGTGACAAACCGTTGGTTTGTGACACACCCTTGCGCGTCCCTCGCTCCCTGTGCTCGCCCGATAACTATAGCCTAACCTAAAACCAATCCCTCTTGCGTTCGTTATCCGATAAGGAGGCGACTAATTTCAAATTTGCGAACGTGTCGCATCGGTTGTGAGGTTGCACTAGATTCTTACGAGCGAGCGGAGCGAACGAGCAACGATTACAATTTCCAAGCTATACATATACCTTATATTGCCTTGCATATATTTCCTGTTATTACCTCAATTTGTCAGCGATTTCGGACCTCACGTTGCAACTGTACTATGTGGAAATATTACTATTTATGTAAAACTATTGATAAACTGTAAACTTTTGTCAGTAGGTAACGCGATAAAGACTTCCGACTCCTCGGGCTGGTGCGAATATTTCAATGTCCCTAAGTGCCAAACCGTAGGTTTGTGACACACCTTTACGCGACCCTCGCTCGCTGCGCTCGCTTGAAAACTATAGCCTAACCTAAAACCAATATCTCTTACGTTCGCCATTCGATAAGGAGGAGACTAATTTCAAATTTGCGAACGTGTCGGATCGGTTGGGAGGTTGGACTAGATTCTTACGAGCGAGCGGAGCGAGCGAGCAACGATTACAATTTCCAAGCTATACTTATACCTTATATTGCCTTGCATATATTTCCTGTTATTACCTCAATTTGTCAGCGATTTCGGACCTCACGTTGCACTATACTGTGTGAAAATATTACTATTTATGTACAAATATTGATATACTGTAAACTTTTGTCAGTACGCAATTCGATAAAGACTTCCGGCTCCTGGGGCTGGTGCGAATATTTCAATCACCCTATGTGACAAACCGTTGGTTTGTGACACACCCTTACGCGTCCCTCGCTCCCTGTGCTCGCCCGATAACTATAGCCTAACCTAAAACCAATCCCTCTTGCTTTCGTTATCCGATAAGGAGGCGACTAATTTCAAATTTGCGAACGTGTCGGATCGGTTGTGCGCTTGCACTAGATTCTTACGAGCGAGCGGAACGAGCGTGCAACGATTACAATTTCCAAGCTATACATATACCATATATTGCCTTGCATATATTTCCTGTTATTACCTCAATTTGTCAGCGATTTCGGACCTCACGTTGCACTGTACTGTGTGAAAATATTACTATTTATGTACAAATATTGATATACTGTAAACTTTCGTCTGTAGGCAATTCGATAAAGACATCCGGCTCCTGGGGCTGGTGCGAATATTTCAATGACCCTATGTGACAAACCGTTGGTTTGTGACACACCCTTACGCGTCCCTCGCTCCCTGTGCTGGCCCGATAACTATAACCTAACCTAAAACCAATCCCGCTTGCGTTCGTTATCCGATGAGGAGGCGACTAATTTCAAATTTGCGAACGTGTCGGATCGGTTGTGAGGTTGGGCTAGATTCTTACGAGCGAGCGGAGCGAGCGAGCAACGATTACAATTTCCAAGCTATACATATACCTTATATTGCCTTGCATATATTTCCTGTTATTACCTCATTTTGTCAGCGATTTCGGACCTCACGTAGCACTGTACTGTGTGAAAATATTACTATTTATGAACAAATATTGATATACTGTAAACTATTGTCTGTAGGCAATTCGATAAAGACTTCCGACTCCTCGGGCTGGTGCGAATATTTCAATGTCCCTAAGTGCCAAACCGTTGGTTTGTGACACACCTTTACGCGAACATCGCTCGCTGCGCTCGCTTGAAAACTATAGCCTAACCTAAAACCAATATCTCTTACGTTCGCCATTCGATAAGGAGGAGACTAATTTCAAATTTGCGAACGTGTCGGATCGGTTGGGAGGTTGGACTAGATTCTTACGAGCGAGCGGAGCGAGCGAGCAACGATTACAATTTCCAAGCTATACATATACCTTATATTGCCTTGCATATATTTCCTGTTATTACCTCAATTTGTCAGCGATTTCGGACCTCACGTTGCACTGTACTGTGTGAAGATATTACTATTTATGTACAAATATTGATATACTGTAAACTTTTGTCTGTAGGCAATTCGATAAAGACTTCCGGCTCCTGGGGCTGGTGCGAATATTTCAATGACCCTATGTGACAAACCGTTGGTTTGTGACACACCCTTACGCGTCCCTCGCTCCCTGTGCTCGCCCGATAACTATAGCCTAACCTAAAACCAATCCCTCTTGCGTTCGTTATCCGATAAGGAGGCGACTAATTTCAAATTTGCGATCGTGTCGGATCGGTTGTGAGGTTGGGCTAGATTCTTACGAGCGAGCGGAGCGAGCGAGCAACGATAACAATTTCCAAGCTATACATATACCTTATGGTGCCGTGCATATATTTCCTGTTATTACCTTAATTTGTCAGCGATTTCGGACCTCACGTTGCAACTGTACTATGTGGAAATATTACTATTTATGTAAAACTATTGATAAACTGTAAACTTTTGTCAGCAGGCAACACGATAAAGACTTCCGCCTCCTCGGGCTGGTGCGAATATTTCAATGTCCCTAAGTGCCAAACCGTTGGTTTGTGACACACCTTTACGCGACCCTCGCTCGCAGCGCCCGCTTGCAAACTATAGCCTAACCTAAAACCAATATCTCTTACGTTCGCCATTCGATAAGAAGGGGACTAATTTCAAATTTGCGAACGTGTCGGATCGGTTGGGAGGTTGGACTAGATTCTTACGAGCGAGCGGAGCGAGCGAGCAACGATTACAATTTCCAAGCTATACATATACCTTATATTGCCTTGCATATATTTCCTGTTATTACCTCAATTTGTCAGCGATTTCGGACCTCACGTTGCACCGTACTATGTGGAAATATTACTATTTATGTAAAACTATTGATAAACTGTAAACTTTTGTCAGTAGGCAACGCGATAAAGACTTCCGACTCCTCGGGCTGGTGCGAATATTTCAATGTCCCTAAGTGCCAAACCGTTGGTTTGTGACACACCTTTACGCTACCATCGCTCGCTGCGCTCGCTTGAAAACTATAGCCTAACCTAAAACCAATATCTCTTACGTTCGCCATTCGATAAGGAGGAGACTAATTTCAAATTTGCGAACGTGTCGGATCGGTTGTGAGGTTGGACTAGATTCTTACGAGCGAGCGGAGCGAGCGAGCAACGATTACAATTTCCAAGCTATACATATACCTTATATTGCCTTGCATATATTTCCTGTTATTACCTCAATTTGTCAGCGATTTCGGACCTCACGTTACACTGTACTGTGTGAAAAAATTACTATTTATGTACAAATATTGATATACTGTAAACTTTTGTCAGTACGCAATTCGATAAAGACTTCCGGCTCCTGGGGCTGGTGCGAATATTTCAATGACCCTATGTGACAAACCGTTGGTTTGTGACACACCCTTACGCGTCCCTCGCTCCCTGTGCTCGCCCGATAACTATAGCCTAACCTAAAACCAATCCCTCTTGCTTTCGTTATCCGATAAGGAGGGGACTAACTTCAAATTTGCGAACGTGTCGGATCGGTTGGGAGGTTGGACTAGATTCTTACGAGCGAGCGGAGCGAGCGAGCAACGATTACAATTTCCAAGCTATACATATACCTTATATTGCCTTGCATATATTTCCTGTTATTACCTCAATTTGTCAGCGATTTCGGACCTCACGTTGCACTGTACTGTGTGAAAATATTACTATTTATGTACAAATATTGATATACTGTAAACTTTTGTCTGTAGGCAATTCGATAAAGACTTCTGGCTCCTGGGGCTGGTGCGAATATTTCAATGACCCTATGTGACAAACCGTTGGTTTGTGACACACCCTTACGCGTCCCTCGCTCCCTGTGCTCGCCCGATAACTATAGCCTAACCTAAAACCAATCCCTCTTGCTTTCGTTATCCGATAAGGAGGGGACTAACTTCAAATTTGCGAACGTGTCGGATCGGTTGTGAGGTTGGACTAGATTCTTACAAGCGAGCGGAGCGAGCGAGCAACGATTACAATTTCCAAGCTATACATATACCTTATGGTGCCGTGCATATATTTCCTGTTATTACCTTAATTTGTCAGCGATTTCGGACCTCACGTTGCAACTGTACTATGTGGAAATATTACTATTTATGTAAAACTATTGATAAACTGTAATCGTTTGTCAGTAGGCAACTCGATAAAGACTTCCTACTCCTCGGGCAGGTGCGAATATTTCAATGTCCCTATGTGCCAAACCGATGATTTGTGACACACCTTTATGCGGCCCTCGCTCGCTGCGCTCGATCGATAACTATAGCCTAACCATAAACCAATCCCTCTTGTGTTCGTTATCCGATAAGGAGGCGACTAATTTCAAATTTGCGAACGTGTCGGATCGGTTGTGAGGTTGCACTAGATTCTTACGAGGGAGGGGAGCGAGCGATCAACGATTACAATTTCCAAGCTATACATATATCTTATATTGTCCTGCATATATTTCCTATTATTACCTCAATTTGTCAGCGATTTCGGACCTCACGTTGCATTGTACTGTGTGAAAATATTACTATTTATGTACAAATATTGATATACTGTAAACTTTTGTCAGTACGCAATTCGATAAAGACTTCCGGCACCTAGGGCTGGTGCGAATATTTCAATGACCCTATGTGACAAACCGTTGGTTTGTGACACACCCTTACGCGTCCCTCGCTCCCTGTGCTCGCCCGATAACTATAGCCTAACCTAAAACCAATCCCTCTTGCTTTCGAGATCCGATAAGGAGGCGACTAATTTCAAATTTGCGAACGTGTCGCATCGGTTGTGAGGTTGCACTAGATTCTTACGAGCGAGCGGAGCGAACGAGCAACGATTACAATTTCCAAGCTATACATATACCTTATATTGCCTTGCATATATTTCCTGTTATTACCTCAATTTGTCAGCGATTTCGGACCTCACGTTGCAACTGTACTATGTGGAAATATTACTATTTATGTAAAACTATTGATAAACTGTAAACTTTTGTCAGCAGGCAACTCGATAAAGACTTCCGACTCCTCGGGCTGGTGCGAATATTTCAATGTCCCTAAGTGCCAAACCGTTGGTTTGTGACACACCTTTACGCGACCCTCGCTCGCTGCGCTCGCTTGAAAACTATAGCCTAACCTTAAACCAATATCTCTCACGTTCGCCATTCGATAAGGAGGCGACTAATTTCAAATTTGCGAACGTGTCGGATCGGTTGTGAGGTTGCACTAGATTCTTACGAGCGAGCGGAGCGAGCGAGCAACGATTACAATTTCCAAGCTATACATATACCTTATATTGCCTTGCATATATTTCCTGTTATTACCTCAATTTGTCAGCGATTTCGGACCTTACGTTGCACCGTACTATGTGGAAATATTACTATTTATGTAAAACTATTGATAAACTGTAAACTTTTGTCAGTAGGCAACGCGATAAAGTCTTCCTACTCCTCGGGCAGGTGCGAATATTTCAATGTCCCTATGTGCCAAACCGATGATTTGTGACACACCTTTATGCGTCCCTCGCTCGCTGCGCTCGATCGATAACTATAGCCTAACCTAAAACCAATCCCTCTTGTGTTCGTTATCCGATAAGGAGGCGACTAATTTCAAATTTGCGAACGTGTCGGATCGGTTGTGAGGTTGCACTAGATTCTTACGAGGGAGGGGAGCGAGCGATCAACGATTACAATTTCCAAGCTATACATATATCTTATATTGTCCTGCATATATTTCCTATTATTACCTCAATTTGTCAGCGATTTCGGACCTCACGTTGCATTGTACTGTGTGAAAATATTACTATTTATGTACAAATATTGATATACTGTAAACTTTTGTCAGTACGCAATTCGATAAAGACTTCCGGCTCCTGGGGCTGGTGCGAATATTTCAATGACCCTATGTGACAAACCGTTGGTTTGTGACACACCCTTACGCGTCCCTCGCTCCCTGTGCTCGCCCGATAACTATAGACTAACCTAAAACCAATCCCTCTTGCTTTCGTTATCCGATAAGGAGGCGACTAATTTCAAATTTGCGAACGTGTCGCATCGGTTGTGAGGTTGCACTAGATTCTTACGAGCGAGCGGAGCGAACGAGCAACGATTACAATTTCCAAGCTATACATATACCATATATTGCCTTGCATATATTTCCTGTTATTACCTCAATTTGTCAGCGATTTCGGACCTCACGTTGCACTGTACTGTGTGAAAATATTACTATTTATGTACAAATATTGATATACTGTAAACTTTTGTCTGTAGGCAATTCGATAAAGACATCCGGCTCCTGGGGCTGGTGCGAATATTTCAATGACCCTATGTGACAACCGTTGGTTTGTGACACACCCTTACGCGTCCCTCGCTCCCTGTGCTCGCCCGATAACTATAGCCTAACCTAAAACCAATCCCGCTTGCGTTCGTTATCCGATGAGGAGGCGACTAATTTCAAATTTGCGAACGTGTCGGATCGGTTGTCAGGTTGCACTAGATTCTTACGAGCGAGGGGAGCGAGCGATCAACGATTACAATTTCCAAGCTATACATATATCTTATATTGTCCTGCATATATTTCCTATTATTACCTCAATTTGTCAGCGATTTCGGACCTCACGTTGCATTGTACTGTGTGAAAATATTACTATTTAGGTACAAATATTGATATACTGTAAACTTTTGTCAGTACGCAATTCGATAAAGACATCCGGCTCCTGGGGCTGGTGCGAATATTTCAATGACCCTATGTGACAAACCGTTGGTTTGTGACACACCCTTACGCGTCCCTCGCTCCCTGTGCTCGCCCGATAACTATAGCCTAACCTAAAACCAATCCCTCTTGTGTTCGTTATCCGATAAGGAGGCGACTAATTTGAAATTTGCGAACGTGTCGGATCGGTTGTGAGGTTGGGCTAGATTCTTACGAGCGAGCGGAGCGAGCGAGCAACGATTACAATTTCCAAGCTATACATATACCTTACATTGCCTTGCATATATTTCCTGTTATTACCTCAATTTTTCAGCGATTTCGGACCTCACGTTGCACTGTACTGTGTGAAAATATTACTATTTATGTACAAATATTGATATACTGTAAACTTTTGTCTGTAGGCAATTCGATAAAGACTTCCGGCTCCTGGGGCTGGTGCGAATATTTCAATGACCCTATGTGACAAACCGTTGGTTTGTGACACACCTTTATGCGTCCCTCGCTCGCTGCGCCCGATCGATAACTATAGCCTAACCTAAAACCAATCCCTCTTGTGTTCGTTATCCGATAAGGAGGCGACTAATTTCAAATTTGCGAACGTGTCGGATCGGTTGTGAGGTTGGACTAGATTCTTACGAGCGAGCGGAGCGAGCGAGCAACGATTACAATTTCCAAGCTATACATATACCTTATGGTGCCGTGCATATATTTCCTGTTATTTCCTTAATTTGTCAGCGATTTCGGACCTCACGTTGCAACTGTACTATGTGGAAATATTACTATTTATGTAAAACTATTGATAAACTGTAAACTTTTGTCAGTAGGCAACTCCATAAAGACTTCCTACTCCTCGGGCAGGTGCGAATATTTCAATGTCCCTTTGTGCCAATCCGATGATTTGTGACACACCTTTATGCGTCCCTCGCTCGCTGCGCCCGATCGATAACTATAGCCTAACCTAAAACCAATCCCTCTTGTGTTCGTTATCCGATAAGGAGGCGACTAATTTCAAATTTGCGAACGTGTCGGATCGGTTGTGAGGTTGGACTAGATTGTTACGAGCGAGCGGAGCGAGCGAGCAACGATTACAATTTCCAAGATATACATATACCTTATATTGCCTTGCATATATTTCCTGTTATTACCTCAATTTGTCAGCGATTTCGGACCTCACGTTGCACTGTACTGTGTGAAAATATTACTATTTATGTACAAATATTGATATACTGTAAACTATTGTCTGTAGGCAATTCGATAAAGACTTCCGGCTCCTGGGGCTGGGGCTGGTGCGAATATTTCAATGACCCTATGTGACAAACCGTTGGTTTGTGACACACCTTTATGCGTCCCTCGCTCGCTGCGCCCGATCGATAACTATAGCCTAACCTAAAACCAATCCCTCTTGTGTTCGTTATCCGATAAGGAGGCGACTAATTTCAAATTTGCGAACGTGTCGGATCGATTGTGAGGTTGGACTAGATTCTTACGAGCGAGCGGAGCGAGCGAGCAACGATTAGAATTTCCAAGCTATACATATACCTTATATTGCCTTGCATATATTTCCTGTTATTACCTCAATTTGTCAGCGATTTCGGACCTCACGTTGCATTGTACTGTGTGAAAATATTACTATTTATGTACAAATATTGATATACTGTAAACTATTGTCTGTAGGCAATTCGATAAAGACTTCCGGCTCCTGGGGCTGGTGCGAATATTTCAATGACCCTATGTGACAAACCGTTGGTTCGTGACACACCCTTACGCGTCCCTCGCTCCCTGTGCTCGCCCGATAACTATAGCCTAACCTAAAACCAATCCCTCTTGTGTTCGTTATCCGATAAGGAGGCGACTAATTTCAAATTTGCGAACGTGTCGGATCGGTTGTGAGGTTGGACTAGATTCTTACGAGCGAGCGGAGCGAGCGTGCAACGATTACAATTTCCAAGCTATACATATAGCTTATGGTGCCGTGCATATATTTCCTGTTATTACCTTAATTTGTCAGCGATTTCGGACCTCACGTTGCAACTGTACTATGTGGAAATATTACTATTTATGTAAAACTATTGATAAACTGTAAACTTTTGTCAGTAGGCAACTCGATAAAGATTTCCGGCTCCTGGGGCTGGTGCGAATATTTCAATGACCCTATGTGACAAACCGTTGGTTTGTGACACACCTTTATGCGTCCCTCGCTCGCTGCGCCCGATCGATAACTATAGCCTAACCTAAAACCAATCCCTCTTGTGTTCGTTATCCGATAAGGAGGCGACTAATTTCAAATTTGCGAACGTGTCGGATCGGTTGTGAGGTTGGACTAGATTCTTACGAGCGAGCGGAGCGAGCGTGCAACGATTACAATTTCCAAGCTATACATATAGCTTATGGTGCCGTGCATATATTTCCTGTTATTACCTTAATTTGTCAGCGATTTCGGACCTCACGTTGCAACTGTACTATGTGGAAATATTACTATTTATGTAAAACTATTGATAAACTGTAAACTTTTGTCAGTAGGCAACTCGATAAAGACTTCCTACTCCTCGGGCAGGTGCGAATATTTCAATGTCCCTTTGTGCCAATCCGATGATTTGTGACACACCTTTATGCGTCTCTCGCTCGCTGCGCCCGATCGATAACTATAGCCTAACCTAAAACCAATCCCTCTTGTGTTCGTTATCCGATAAGGAGGCGACTAATTTCAAATTTGCGAACGTGTCGGATCGGTTGTAAGGTTGGGCTAGATTCTTACGAGCGAGCGGAGCGAGCGAGCAACGATTACAATTTCCAAGCTATACATATACCTTATATTGCCTTGCATATATTTCCTGTTATTACCTCAATTTGTCAGCGATTTCGGACCTCACGTTGCAACTGTACTATGTGGAAATATTACTATTTATGTAAAACTATTGATAAACTGTAAACTTTTGTCAGTAGGCAACTCGATAAAGACGTCCTACTCCTCGGGCAGGTGCGAATATTTCAATGTCCCTTTGTGCCAATCCGATGATTTGTGACATACCTTTATGCGTCTCTCGCTCGCTGCGCCCGATCGATAACTATAGCCTAACCTAAAACCAATCCCTCTTGTGTTCGTTATCCGATAAGGAGGCGACTAATTTCAAATTTGCGAACGTGTCGGATCGGTTGTGAGGTTGGACTAGATTCTTACGAGCGAGCGGAGCGAGCGAGCAACGATTACAATTTCCAAGCTATACATATACCTTATGTTGCCGTGCATATATTTCCTGTTATAACCTTAATTTGTCAGCGATTTCGGACCTCACGTTGCAACTGTACTATGTGGAAATATTACTATTTATGTAAAACTATTGATAAACTGTAAACTTTTGTCAGTAGGCCACTCGATAAAGACTTCCTACTCTTCGGGCAGGTGCGAATATTTCAATGTCCCTTTGTGCCAATCCGATGATTTGTGACACACCTTTATGCGTCCCTCGCTCGCTGCGCCCGATCGATAACTATAGCCTAACCTAAAACCAATCCCTCTTGTGTTGGTTATCCGATAAGGAGGCGACTAATTTCAAATTTGCGAACGTGTCGGATCGGTTGTGAGGTTGCACTAGATTCTTACGACCGAGGGGAGCGAGCGATCAACGATTACAATTTCCAAGCTATACATATACCTTATATTGCCTTGCATATATTTCCTGTTATTACCTCAATTTGTCAGCGATTTCGGACCTCACGTTGCACTGTACTGTGTGAAAATATTACTATTTATGTACAAATAATGATATACTGTAAACTATTGTCTGTAGGCAATTCGATAAAGACTTCCGGCTCCTGGGGCTGGTGCGAATATTTCAATGACCCTATGTGACAAACCGTTGGTTTGTGACACACCTTTAGGCGTCCCTCGCTCGCTGCGCCCGATCGATAACTATAGCCTAACCTAAAACCAATCCCTCTTGTGTTCGTTATCCGATAAGGAGGCGACTAATTTCAAATTTGCGAACGTGTCGGATCGGTTGTGAGGTTGGACTAGATTCTTTCGAGCGAGCGGAGCGAGCGAGCAACGATTACAATTTCCAAGCTATACATATACCTTATGTTGCCGTGCATATATTTCCTGTTATAACCTTAATTTGTCAGCGATTTCGGACCTCACGTTGCAACTGTACTATGTGGAAATATTACTATTTATGTAAAACTATTGATAAACTGTAAACTTTTGTCAGTAGGCCACTCGATAAAGACTTCCTACTCTTCGGGCAGGTGCGAATATTTCAATGTCCCTTTGTGCCAATCCGATGATTTGTGACACACCTTTATGCGTCCCTCGCTCGCTGCGCCCGATCGATAACTATAGCCTAACCTAAAACCAATCCCTCTTGTGTTGGTTATCCGATAAGGAGGCGACTAATTTCAAATTTGCGAACGTGTCGGATCGGTTGTGAGGTTGCACTAGATTCTTACGACCGAGGGGAGCGAGCGATCAACGATTACAATTTCCAAGCTATACATATACCTTATATTGCCTTGCATATATTTCCTGTTATTACCTCAATTTGTCAGCGATTTCGGACCTCACGTTGCACTGTACTGTGTGAAAATATTACTATTTATGTACAAATAATGATATACTGTAAACTATTGTCTGTAGGCAATTCGATAAAGACTTCCGGCTCCTGGGGCTGGTGCGAATATTTCAATGACCCTATGTGACAAACCGTTGGTTTGTGACACACCTTTAGGCGTCCCTCGCTCGCTGCGCCCGATCGATAACTATAGCCTAACCTAAAACCAATCCCTCTTGTGTTCGTTATCCGATAAGGAGGCGACTAATTTCAAATTTGCGAACGTGTCGGATCGGTTGTGAGGTTGGACTAGATTCTTACGAGCGAGCGGAGCGAGCGAGCAACGATTACAATTTCCAAGCTATACATATACCTTATGGTGCCGTGCACATATTTCCTGTTATTACCTTAATTTGGCAGCGATTTCGGACCTCACGTTGCAACTGTACTATGTGGAAATATTACTATTTATGTAAAACTATTGATAAACTGTAAACTTTTGTCTGTAGGCAATTCGATAAAGACTTCCGGCTCCTGGGGCTGGTGCGAATATTTCAATGACACTATGTGACAAACCGTTGGTTTGTGACACACCCTTACGCGTCCCTCGCTCCCTGTGCTCGCCCGATAACTATAGCCTAACCTAAAACCAATCCCTCTTGCGTTCGTTATCCGATAAGGAGGCGACTAATTTGAAATTTGCGAACGTGTCGGATCGGTTGTGAGGTTGGGCTAGAATCTTATGAGCGAGCGGAGCGAACGAGCAACGATTACAATTTCCAAGCTATACATATAACTTATATTGCCTTGCATATATTTCCTGTTATTACCTCAATTTGTCAGCGATTTCGGACCTCACGTTGCACTGTACTGTGTGAAAATATTACTATTTATGTACAAATATTGATATACTGTAAACTATTGTCTGTAGGCAATTCGATAAAGACTTCCGGCTCCTGGGGCTGGTGCGAATATTTCAATGACCCTATGTGACAAACCGTTGGTTTGTGACACACCTTTATGCGTCCCTCGCTCGCTGCGCCCGATCGATAACTATAGCCTAACCTAAAACCAATCCCTCTTGTGTTCGTTATCCGATAAGGAGGCGACTAATTTCAAATTTGCGAACGCATCGGATCGGTTGTGAGGTTGGACTAGATTCTTACGAGCGAGCGGAGCGAGCGAGCAACGCTTACAATTTCCAAGCTATACATATACCTTATATTGCCTTGCATATATTTCCTGTTATTACCTCAATTTGTCAGCGATTTCGGACCTCACGTTGCACTGTACTGTGTGAAAATATTACTATTTATGTACAAATATTGATATACTGTAAACTTTTGTCTCTAGGCAATTCGATAAAGACTTCCGGCTCCTGGGGCTGGTGCGAATATTTCAATGACCCTATGTGACAAACCGTTGGTTTGTGACACACCCTTACGCGTCCCTCGCTCCCTGTGCTCGCCCAATAACTATAGCCTAACCTAAAACCAATCCCTCTTGTGTTCGTTATCCGATAAGGAGGCGACTAATTTCAAATTTGCGAACGTGTCGGATCGGTTGTGAGGTTGGACTAGATTCTTACGAGCGAGCGGAGCGAGCGTGCAACGATTACAATTTCCAAGCTATACATATAGCTTATGGTGCCGTGCATATATTTCCTGTTATTACCTTAATTTGTCAGCGATTTCGGACCTCACGTTGCAACTGTACTATGTGGAAATATTACTATTTATGTAAAACTATTGATAAACTGTAAACTTTTGTCAGTAGGCAACTCGATAAAGACTTCCTACTCCTCGGGCAGGTGCGAATATTTCAATGTCCCTTTGTGCCAATCCGATGATTTGTGACACACCTTTATGCGTCTCTCGCTCGCTGCGCCCGATCGATAACTATAGCCTAACCTAAAACCAATCCCTCTTGTGTTCGTTATCCGATAAGGAGGCGACTAATTTCAAATTTGCGAACGTGTCGGATCGGTTGTAAGGTTGGGCTAGATTCTTACGAGCGAGCGGAGAGAGCGAGCAACGATTACAATTTCCAAGCTATACATATACCTTATATTGCCTTGCATATATTTCCTGTTATTACCTCAATTTGTCAGCGATTTCGGACCTCACGTTGCAACTGTACTATGTGGAAATATTACTATTTATGTAAAACTATTGATAAACTGTAAACTTTTGTCAGTAGGCAACTCGATAAAGACTTCCTACTCCTCGGGCAGGTGCGAATATTTCAATGTCCCTTTGTGCCAATCCGATGATTTGTGACACACCTTTATGCGTCTCTCGCTCGCTGCGCCCGATCGATAACTATAGCCTAACCTAAAACCAATCGCTCTTGTGTTCGTTATCCGATAAGGAGGCGACTAATTTCAAATTTGCGAACGTGTCGGATCGGTTGTGAGGTTGGACTAGATTCTTACGAGCGAGCGGAGCGAGCGTGCAACGATTACAATTTCCAAGCTATACATATAGCTTATGGTGCCGTGCATATATTTCCTGTTATTACCTTAATTTGTCAGCGATTTCGGACCTCACGTTGCAACTGTACTATGTGGAAATATTACTATTTATGTAAAACTATTGATAAACTGTAAACTTTTGTCAGTAGGCAACTCGATAAAGACTTCCTACTCCTCGGGCAGGTGCGAATATTTCAATGTCCCTTTGTGCCAATCCGATGATTTGTGACACACCTTTATGCGTCTCTCGCTCGCTGCGCCCGATCGATAACTATAGCCTAACCTAAAACCAATCCCTCTTGTGTTCGTTATCCGATAAGGAGGCGACTAATTTCAAATTTGCGAACGTGTCGGATCGGTTGTAAGGTTGGGCTAGATTCTTACGAGCGAGCGGAGCGAGCGAGCAACGATTACAATTTCCAAGCTATACATATACCTTATATTGCCTTGCATATATTTCCTGTTATTACCTCAATTTGTCAGCGATTTCGGACCTCACGTTGCAACTGTACTATGTGGAAATATTACTATTTATGTAAAACTATTGATAAACTGTAAACTTTTGTCAGTAGGCAACTCGATAAAGACTTCCTACTCCTCGGGCAGGTGCGAATATTTCAATGTCCCTTTGTGCCAATCCGATGATTTGTGACATACCTTTATGCGTCTCTCGCTCGCTGCGCCCGATCGATAACTATAGCCTAACCTAAAACCAATCCCTCTTGTGTTCGTTATCCGATAAGGAGGCGACTAATTTCAAATTTGCGAACGTGTCGGATCGGTTGTGAGGTTGGACTAGATTCTTACGAGCGAGCGGAGCGAGCGAGCAACGATTACAATTTCCAAGCTATACATATACCTTATGTTGCCGTGCATATATTTCCTGTTATAACCTTAATTTGTCAGCGATTTCGGACCTCACGTTGCAACTGTACTATGTGGAAATATTACTATTTATGTAAAACTATTGATAAACTGTAAACTTTTGTCAGTAGGCCACTCGATAAAGACTTCCTACTCTTCGGGCAGGTGCGAATATTTCAATGTCCCTTTGTGCCAATCCGATGATTTGTGACACACCTTTATGCGTCCCTCGCTCGCTGCGCCCGATCGATAACTATAGCCTAACCTAAAACCAATCCCTCTTGTGTTGGTTATCCGATAAGGAGGCGACTAATTTCAAATTTGCGAACGTGTCGGATCGGTTGTGAGGTTGCACTAGATTCTTACGACCGAGGGGAGCGAGCGATCAACGATTACAATTTCCAAGCTATACATATACCTTATATTGCCTTGCATATATTTCCTGTTATTACCTCAATTTGTCAGCGATTTCGGACCTCACGTTGCACTGTACTGTGTGAAAATATTACTATTTATGTACAAATAATGATATACTGTAAACTATTGTCTGTAGGCAATTCGATAAAGACTTCCGGCTCCTGGGGCTGGTGCGAATATTTCAATGACCCTATGTGACAAACCGTTGGTTTGTGACACACCTTTAGGCGTCCCTCGCTCGCTGCGCCCGATCGATAACTATAGCCTAACCTAAAACCAATCCCTCTTGTGTTCGTTATCCGATAAGGAGGCGACTAATTTCAAATTTGCGAACGTGTCGGATCGGTTGTGAGGTTGGACTAGATTCTTTCGAGCGAGCGGAGCGAGCGAGCAACGATTACAATTTCCAAGCTATACATATACCTTATGTTGCCGTGCATATATTTCCTGTTATAACCTTAATTTGTCAGCGATTTCGGACCTCACGTTGCAACTGTACTATGTGGAAATATTACTATTTATGTAAAACTATTGATAAACTGTAAACTTTTGTCAGTAGGCCACTCGATAAAGACTTCCTACTCTTCGGGCAGGTGCGAATATTTCAATGTCCCTTTGTGCCAATCCGATGATTTGTGACACACCTTTATGCGTCCCTCGCTCGCTGCGCCCGATCGATAACTATAGCCTAACCTAAAACCAATCCCTCTTGTGTTGGTTATCCGATAAGGAGGCGACTAATTTCAAATTTGCGAACGTGTCGGATCGGTTGTGAGGTTGCACTAGATTCTTACGACCGAGGGGAGCGAGCGATCAACGATTACAATTTCCAAGCTATACATATACCTTATATTGCCTTGCATATATTTCCTGTTATTACCTCAATTTGTCAGCGATTTCGGACCTCACGTTGCACTGTACTGTGTGAAAATATTACTATTTATGTACAAATAATGATATACTGTAAACTATTGTCTGTAGGCAATTCGATAAAGACTTCCGGCTCCTGGGGCTGGTGCGAATATTTCAATGACCCTATGTGACAAACCGTTGGTTTGTGACACACCTTTAGGCGTCCCTCGCTCGCTGCGCCCGATCGATAACTATAGCCTAACCTAAAACCAATCCCTCTTGTGTTCGTTATCCGATAAGGAGGCGACTAATTTCAAATTTGCGAACGTGTCGGATCGGTTGTGAGGTTGGACTAGATTCTTACGAGCGAGCGGAGCGAGCGAGCAACGATTACAATTTCCAAGCTATACATATACCTTATGGTGCCGTGCACATATTTCCTGTTATTACCTTAATTTGGCAGCGATTTCGGACCTCACGTTGCAACTGTACTATGTGGAAATATTACTATTTATGTAAAACTATTGATAAACTGTAAACTTTTGTCTGTAGGCAATTCGATAAAGACTTCCGGCTCCTGGGGCTGGTGCGAATATTTCAATGACACTATGTGACAAACCGTTGGTTTGTGACACACCCTTACGCGTCCCTCGCTCCCTGTGCTCGCCCGATAACTATAGCCTAACCTAAAACCAATCCCTCTTGCGTTCGTTATCCGATAAGGAGGCGACTAATTTGAAATTTGCGAACGTGTCGGATCGGTTGTGAGGTTGGGCTAGAATCTTATGAGCGAGCGGAGCGAACGAGCAACGATTACAATTTCCAAGCTATACATATAACTTATATTGCCTTGCATATATTTCCTGTTATTACCTCAATTTGTCAGCGATTTCGGACCTCACGTTGCACTGTACTGTGTGAAAATATTACTATTTATGTACAAATATTGATATACTGTAAACTATTGTCTGTAGGCAATTCGATAAAGACTTCCGGCTCCTGGGGCTGGTGCGAATATTTCAATGACCCTATGTGACAAACCGTTGGTTTGTGACACACCTTTATGCGTCCCTCGCTCGCTGCGCCCGATCGATAACTATAGCCTAACCTAAAACCAATCCCTCTTGTGTTCGTTATCCGATAAGGAGGCGACTAATTTCAAATTTGCGAACGCATCGGATCGGTTGTGAGGTTGGACTAGATTCTTACGAGCGAGCGGAGCGAGCGAGCAACGCTTACAATTTCCAAGCTATACATATACCTTATATTGCCTTGCATATATTTCCTGTTATTACCTCAATTTGTCAGCGATTTCGGACCTCACGTTGCACTGTACTGTGTGAAAATATTACTATTTATGTACAAATATTGATATACTGTAAACTTTTGTCTCTAGGCAATTCGATAAAGACTTCCGGCTCCTGGGGCTGGTGCGAATATTTCAATGACCCTATGTGACAAACCGTTGGTTTGTGACACACCCTTACGCGTCCCTCGCTCCCTGTGCTCGCCCGATAACTATAGCCTAACCTAAAACCAATCCCTCTTGTGTTCGTTATCCGATAAGGAGGCGACTAATTTCAAATTTGCGAACGTGTCGGATCGGTTGTGAGGTTGGACTAGATTCTTACGAGCGAGCGGAGCGAGCGTGCAACGATTACAATTTCCAAGCTATACATATAGCTTATGGTGCCGTGCATATATTTCCTGTTATTACCTTAATTTGTCAGCGATTTCGGACCTCACGTTGCAACTGTACTATGTGGAAATATTACTATTTATGTAAAACTATTGATAAACTGTAAACTTTTGTCAGTAGGCAACTCGATAAAGACTTCCTACTCCTCGGGCAGGTGCGAATATTTCAATGTCCCTTTGTGCCAATCCGATGATTTGTGACACACCTTTATGCGTCTCTCGCTCGCTGCGCCCGATCGATAACTATAGCCTAACCTAAAACCAATCCCTCTTGTGTTCGTTATCCGATAAGGAGGCGACTAATTTCAAATTTGCGAACGTGTCGGATCGGTTGTAAGGTTGGGCTAGATTCTTACGAGCGAGCGGAGCGAGCGAGCAACGATTACAATTTCCAAGCTATACATATACCTTATATTGCCTTGCATATATTTCCTGTTATTACCTCAATTTGTCAGCGATTTCGGACCTCACGTTGCAACTGTACTATGTGGAAATATTACTATTTATGTAAAACTATTGATAAACTGTAAACTTTTGTCAGTAGGCAACTCGATAAAGACTTCCTACTCCTCGGGCAGGTGCGAATATTTCAATGTCCCTTTGTGCCAATCCGATGATTTGTGACACACCTTTATGCGTCTCTCGCTCGCTGCGCCCGATCCATAACTATAGCCTAACCTAAAACCAATCGCTCTTGTGTTCGTTATCCGATAAGGAGGCGACTAATTTCAAATTTGCGAACGTGTCGGATCGGTTGTGAGGTTGGACTAGATTCTTACGAGCGAGCGGAGCGAGCGAGCAACGATTACAATTTCCAAGCTATACATATACCTTATGTTGCCGTGCATATATTTCCTGTTATAACCTTAATTTGTCAGCGATTTCGGACCTCACGTTGCAACTGTACTATGTGGAAATATTACTATTTATGTAAAACTATTGATAAACTGTAAACTTTTGTCAGTAGGCCACTCGATAAAGACTTCCGGCTCCTGGGGCTGGTGCGAATATTTCAATGACCCTATGTGACAAACCGTTGGTTTGTGACACACCTTTATGTGTCCCTCGCTCGGTGCGCCCGATCGATAACTATAGTCTAACCTAAAACCAATCCCTCTTGTGTTCGTTATCCGATAAGGAGGCGACTAATTTCAAATTTGCGAACGTGTCGGATCGGTGGTGAGGTTGGGCTACATTCTTACGAGCGAGCGGAGCGAGCGAGCAACGATTACAATTTCCAAGCTATACATATACCTTATATTGCCTTGCATATATTTCCTGTTATTACCTCAATTTGTCAGCAATTTCGGACCTCACGTTGCACTGTACTGTGTGAAAATATTACTATTTATGTACAAATATTGATATACTGTAAACTATTGTCTGTAGGCAATTCGATAAAGACTTCCGGCTCCTGGGGCTGGTGCGAATATTTCAATGACCCTACGTGACAAACCGTTGGTTTGTGACACACCTTTATGCGTCCCTCGCTCGCTGCGCCCGATCGATAACTATAGCCTAACCTAAAACCAATCCCTCTTGTGTTCGTTATCCGATAAGGAGGCGACTAATTTCAAATTTGCGAACGTGTCGGATCGGTTGTGAGGTTGGACTAGATTCTTACGATCGAGCGGAGCGAGCGAGCAACGATTACAATTTCCAAGCTATACATATACCTTATGGTGCCGTGCATATATTTCCTGTTATTACCTTAATTTGTCAGCGATTTCGGACCTCACGTTGCAACTGTACTATGTGGAAATATTACTATTTATGTAAAACTATTGATAAACTGTAAACTTTTGTCAGTAGGCAACTCGATAAAGACTTCCTACTCCTCGGGCAGGTGCGAATATTTCAATGTCCCTATGTGCCAAACCGATGATTTGTGACACACCTTTATGCGTCCCTCGCTCGCTGCGCCCGATCGATAACTATAGCCTAACCTAAAACCAATCCCTCTTGTGTTCGTTATCCGATAAGGAGGCGACTAATTTCAAATTTGCGAACGTGTCGGATCGGTTGTGAGGTTGCACTAGATTCTTACGAGCGAGGGGAGCGAGCGATCAACGATTACAATTTCCAAGCTATACATATATGTTATATTGTCCTGCATATATTTACTATTATTACCTCAATTTGTCAGCGATTTCGGACCTCACGTTGCATTGTACTGTGTGAAAATATTACTATTTATGTAAAACTATTGATAAACTGTAAACTTTTGTCAGTAGGCAACTCGATAAAGACTTCCTACTCCTCGGGCAGGTGCGAATATTTCAATGTCCCTTTGTGCCAATCCGATGATTTGTGACACACCTTTATGCGTCCCTCGCTCGCTGCGCCCGATCGATAACTATAGCCTAACCTAAAACCAATCCCTCTTGTGTTCGTTATCCGATAAGGAGGCGACTAATTTCAAATTTGCGAACGTGTCGGATCGGTTGTGAGGTTGCACTAGATTCTTACGAGCGAGGGGAGCGAGCGATCAACGATTACAATTTCCAAGCTATACATATATCTTATATTGTCCTGCATATATTTCCTATTATTACCTCAATTTGTCAGCGACTTCGGACCTCACGTTGCATTGTACTGTGTGAAAATATTACTATTTATGTACAAATATTGATAAACTGTAAACTTTTGTCAGTAGGCAACGCGATAAAGGCTTCCGACTCCTCGGGCTGGTGCGAATATTTCAATGACCCTATGTGACAAACCGTTGGTTTGTGACACACCCTTACGCGTCCCTCGCTCCCTGTGCTCGCCCGATAACTATAGCCTAACCTAAAACCAATCCCTCTTGCTTTCGTTATCCGATAAGGAGGGGACTAACTTCAAATTTGCGAACGTGTCGGATCGGTTGTGAGGTTGGACTAGATTCTTACGAGCGAGCGGAGCGAGCGAGCAACGATTACAATTTCCAAGCTATACATATACCTTATATTGCCTGGCATATATTTCCTGTCATTACCTCAATTTGTCAGCGATTTCGGACCTCACGTTGCACTGTACTGTGTGAAATTATTACTCTTTGTGTACAAATATTGATATACTGTAAACTTTTGTCTGTAGGCAATTCGATAAAGACTTCCGGCTCCTGGGGCTGGTGCGAATATTTCAATGACCCTATGTGACAAACCGTTGGTTTGTGACACACCCTTACGCGACCCTCGCTCCCTGTGCTCGCCCGATAACTATAGCCTAACCTAAAACCAATCCCTCTTGCGTTCGTTATCCGATAAGGAGGCGACTAATTTCAAATTTGCGAACGTGTCGGATCGGTTGTGAGGTTGGACTAGATTCTTACGAGCGAGCGGAGCGAGCGAGCAACGATTACAATTTCCAAGCTATACATATACCTTTTGGTGCCGTGCATATATTTCCTGTTATTACCTTAATTTGTCAGCGATTTCGGACCTCACGTTGCAACTGTACTGTGTGAAAATATTACTATTTATGTAAAACTATTGATAAACTGTAAACTTTTGTCAGTAGGCAACTCGATAAAGACTTCCTATTCCTCGGGCAGGTGCGAATATTTCAATGACCCTATGTGACAAATCGTTGGTTTGTGACACACCCTTTCGCGACCCTCGCTCCCTGTGCTCGACCGATAACTATAGCCTAACCTAAAACCAATCCCTCTTGCGTTCGTTATCCGATAAGGAGGCGACTAATTACAAATTTGCGAACGTGTCGGATCGGTTGTGAGGTTGGACTAGATTCTTACGAGCGAGCGGAGCGAGCGAGCAACGATTACAATTTCCAAGCTATACATATACCTTTTGGTGCCGTGCATATATTTCCTGTTATTACCTTAATTTGTCAGCGATTTCGGACCTCACGTTGCAACTGTACTATGTGAAAATATTACTATTTATGTACAAATATTGATATACTGTAAACTTTTGTCAGTACGCAATTCGATAAAGACTTCCGGCTCCTGGGGCTGGTGCGAATATTTCAATGACCCTATGTGACAAACCGTTGGTTCGTGACGCACCTTTATGCGTCCCTCGCTCGCTGCGCTCGCTCGATAACTATAGCCTAACCTAAAACCAATCCCTCTTGCGTTCGTTATCCGATAAGGAGGCGACTAATTTCAAATTTGCGAACGTGTCGGATCGGTGGTGAGGTTGGGCTAGATTCTTACGAGCGAGCGGAGCGAGCGAGCAACGATGACAATTTCCAAGCTATACATATACCTTATATTGCCTTGCATATATTTCCTGTTATTACCTCAATTTGTCAGCGATTTCGGACCACACGTTGCACTGTACTGTGTGAAAATATTACTATTTATGTACAAATATTGATATACTGTAAACTATTGTCTGTAGGCAATTCGATAAAGACTTCCGGCTCCTGGGGCAGGTGCGAATATTTCAATGTCCCTATGTGACAAACCGTTGGTTCGTGACACACCTTTATGCGTCCCTCGCTCGCTGCGCTCGCTCGATAACTATAGCCTAACCTAAAACCAATCCCTCTTGCGTTCGATATCCGATAAGGAGGCGACTAATTTCAAATTTGCGAACGTGTCGGATCGGTTGTGAGGTTGGACTAGATTCTTACGAGCGAGCGGAGCGAGCGAGCAACGATAACAATTTCCAAGCTATACATATACCTTATGGTGCCTTGCATATATTTCCTGTTATTACCTTAATTTGTCAGCGATTTCGGACCTCACGTTGCAACTGTACTATGTGAAAATATTACTATTTATGTACAAATATTGATATACTGTAAACTTTTGTCAGTACGCAATTCGATAAAGACTTCCGGCTCCTGGGGCTGGTGCGAATATTTCAATGACCCTATGTGACAAACCGTTGGTTTTTGACACACCTTTATGCGTCCCTCGCTCGCTGCGCTCGCTCGATAACTATAGCCTAACCTAAAACCAATCCCTCTTGCGTTCGTTATCCGATAAGGAGGCGACTAATTTCAAATTTGCGAACGTGTCGGATCGGTGGTGAGGTTGGGCTAGATTCTTACGAGCGAGCGGAGCGAGCGAGCAACGATTACAATTTCCAAGCTATACATATACCTTATATTGCCTTGCATATATTTCCTGTTATTACCTCAATTTGTCAGCGATTTCGGACCTCACGTTGCACTGTACTGTGTGAAAATATTACTATTTATGTACAAATATTGATATACTGTAAACTATTGTCAGTAGGCAATTCGATACAGACTTCCGGCTCCTGGGGCAGGTGCGAATATTTCAATGTCCCTATGTGACAAACCGTTGGTTTGTGACATACCTTTATGCGTCCCTCGCTCGCTGCGCTCGCTCGATAACTATAGCCTAACCTAAAACCAATCCCTCTTGCGTTCGTTATCCGATAAGGAGGCGACTAATTTCAAATTTGCGAACGTGTCGGATCGGTTGTGAGGTTGGACTAGATTCTTACGAGCGAGCGGAGCGAGCGAGCAACGATAACAATTTCCAAGCTATACATATACCTTATGGTGCCGTGCATATATTTCCTGTTATTACCTTAATTTGTCAGCGATTTCGGACCTCACGTTGCAACTGTACTATGTGGAAATATTACTATTTATGTAAAACTATTGATAAACTGTAAACTTTTGTCAGTAGGCAACTCGATAAAGACTTCCGGCTCCTGGGGCTGGTGCGAATATTTCAATGACCCTATGTGACAAACCGTTGGTTCGTGACACACCTTTATGCGTCCCTCGCTCGCTGCGCTCGCTCGATAACTATAGCCTAACCTAAAACCAATCCCTCTTGCGTTCGATATCCGATAAGGAGGCGACTAATTTCAAATTTGCGAACGTGTCGGATCGGTGGTGAGGTTGGGCTAGATTCTTACGAGCGAGCGGAGCGAGCGAGCAACGATTACAATTTCCAAGCTATACATATACCTTATATTGCCTTGCATATATTTCCTGTTATTACCTCAATTTGTCAGCGATTTCGGACCACACGTTGCACTGTACTGTGTGAAAATATTACTATTTATGTACAAATATTGATATACTGTAAACTATTGTCTGTAGGCAATTCGTTAAACACTTCCGGCTCCTCCGGCTAGAGCGAATATTTCAATGTCCCTATGTGACAAACCGTTGGTTCGTGACACACCTTTATGCGTCCCTCGCTCGCTGCGCTCGCTCGATAACTATAGCCTAACCTAAAACCAATCCCTCTTGCGTTCGATATCCGATAAGGAGGCGACTAATTTCAAATTTGCGAACGTGTCGGATCGGTTGTGAGGTTGGACTAGATTCTTACGAGCGAGCGGAGCGAGCGAGCAACGATAACAATTTCCAAGCTATACATATACCTTATGGTGCCGTGCATATATTTCCTGTTATTACCTTAATTTGTCAGCGATTTCGGACCTCACGTTGCAACTGTACTATGTGGAAATATTACTATTTATGTAAAACTATTGATAAACTGTAAACTTTTGTCAGTAGGCAACTCGATAAAGACTTCCTACTCCTCGGGCAGGTGCGAATATTTCAATGTCCCTATGTGCCAAGCCGATGATTTGTGACACACCTTTATGCGTCCCTCGCTCGCTGCGCTCGATCGATAACTATAGCCTAACCTAAAACCAATCCCTCTTGTGTTCGTTATCCGATAAGGAGGCGACTAATTTCAAATTTGCGAACGTGTCGAATCGGTTGTGAGGTTGCACTAGATTCTTACGAGCGAGGGGAGCGAGCGAGCAACGATTACAATTTCCAAGCTATACATATATCTTATATTGTCCTGCATATATTTCCTATTATTACCTCAATTAGTCAGCGATTCCGGACCTCACGTTGCATTGTACTGTGTGAAAATATTACTATTTATGTACAAATATTGATATACTGTAAACTTTTGTCAGTACGCAATTCGATAAAGACTTCCGGCTCCTGGGGCTGGTGCGAATATTTCAAGGACCCT
The DNA here is from genome assembly GCF_910591885.1 of Bombus terrestris. Lineage (NCBI taxonomy): Eukaryota > Metazoa > Arthropoda > Insecta > Hymenoptera > Apidae > Bombus > Bombus terrestris. Next base: position 2,633,828 of record NW_025963551.1, on the reverse strand, counting down.
ATGTGACAAACCGTTGGTTTGTGACACACCCTTACGCGTCCCTCGCTCCCTGTGCTCGCCCGATAACTATAGCCTAACCTAAAACCAATCCCTCTTGCTTTCGTTATCCGATAAGGAGGCGACTAATTTCAAATTTGCGAACGTGTCGGATCGGTGGTGAGGTTGGGCTAGATTCTTACGAGCGAGCGGAGCGAGCGAGCAACGATTACAATTTCCAAGCTATACATATACCTTATATTGCCTTGCATATATTTCCTGTTATTACCTCAATTTGTCAGCGATTTCGGACCTCACGTTGCAACTGTACTATGTGGAAATATTACTATTTATGTAAAACTATTGATAAACTGTAAACTTTTGTCAGTAGGCAACTCGATAAAGACTTCCTACTCCTCGGGCAGGTGCGAATATTTCAATGTCCCTATGTGCCAAACCGATGATTTGTGACACACCTTTATGCGTCCCTCGCTCGCTGCGCCCGATCGATAACTATAGCCTAAACTAAAACCAATCCCTCTCGTGTTCGTTATCCGATAAGGAGGCGACTAATTTCAAATTTGCGAACGTGTCGGATCGGTTGTGAGGTTGCACTAGATTCTTACGAGCAAGGGGAGCGAGCGATCAACGATTACAATTTCCAAGCTATACATATATCTTATGTTGTCCTGCATATATTTCCTATTATTACCTCAATTTGTCTGCGATTTCGGACATCACGTTGCATTGTACTGTGTGAAAATATTACTATTTATGTAAAACTATTGATAAACTGTAAACTTTTGTCAGTAGGCAACTCGATAAAGACTTCCTACTCCTCGGGCAGGGGCGAATATTTCAATGTCCCTTTGTGCCAATCCGATGATTTGTGACACACCTTTATGCGTCCCTCGCTCGCTGCGCCCGATCGATAACTATAGCCTAACCTAAAACCAATCCCTCTTGAGTTCGTTATCCGATAAGGAGGCGACTAATTTCAAATTTGCGAACGTGTCGGATCGGTTGTGAGGTTGCACTAGATTCTTACGAGCGAGGGGAGCGAGCGATCAACGATTACAATTTCCAAGCTATACATATATCTTATATTGTCCTGCATATATTTCCTATTATTACCTCAATTTGTCAGCGATTTCGGACCTCACGTTGCATTGTACTGTGTGAAAATATTACTATTTATGTACAAATATTGATATACTGTAAACTTTTGTCAGTACGCAATTCGATAAAGACTTCCGGCTCCTGGGGCTGGTGCGAATATTTCAATGACCCTATGTGACAAACCGTTGGTTTGTGACACACCCTTACGCGTCCCTCGCTCCCTGTGCTCGCCCGATATCTATAGCCTAACCTAAAACCAATCCCTCTTGCTTTCGTTATCCGATAAGGAGGGGACTAACTTCAAATTTGCGAACGTGTCGGATCGGTTGTGAGGTTGGACTAGATTCTTACGAGCGAGCGGAGCGAGCGAGCAACGATTACAATTTCCAAGCTATACATATACCTTATATTGCCTTGCATATATTTCCTGTTATTACCTCAATTTGTCAGCGATTTCGGACCTTACGTTGCACCGTACTATGTGGAAATATTACTATTTATGTAAAACTATTGATAAACTGTAAACTTTTGTCAGTAGGCAACGCGATAAAGGCTACCGACTCCTCGGGCTGGTGCGAATATTTCAATGTCCCTAAGTGCCAAACCGTTGGTTTGTGACACACCCTTACGCGACCCTCGCTCGATGCGCTCGCTTGAAAACTATAGCCTAACCTAAAACCAATACCTCATACGTTCGCCAATCGATAAGGAGGGGACTAATTTCAAATTTGCGAACGTGTCGGATCGGTTGGGAGGTTGGACTAGATTCTTACGAGCGAGCGGAGCGAGCGAGCAACGATTACAATTTCCAAGCTATACATATACCTTATATTGCCTTGCATATATTTCCTGTCATTACCTCAATTTGTCAGCGATTTCGGACCTCACGTTGCACTGTACTGTGTGAAATTATTACTCTTTATGTACAAATATTGATATACTGTAAACTTTTGTCTGTAGGCAATTCGATAAAGACTTCCGGCTCCTGGGGCTGGTGCGAATATTTCAATGACCCTATGTGACAAACCGTTGGTTTGTGACACACCCTTACGCGACCCTCGCTCCCTGTGCTCGCCCGATAACTATAGCCTAACCTAAAACCAATCCCTCTTGCGTTCGTTATCCGATAAGGAGGCGACTAATTTCAAATTTGCGAACGTGTCGGATCGGTTGTGAGGTTGGACTAGATTCTTACGAGCGAGCGGAGCGAGCGAGCAACGATTACAATTTCCAAGCTATACATATACCTTTTGGTGCCGTGCATATATTTCCTGTTATTACCTTAATTTGTCAGCGATTTCGGCCCTCACGTTGCAACTGTACTATGTGAAAATATTACTATTTATGTACAAATATTGATATACTGTAAACTTTTGTCAGTACGCAATTCGATAAAGACTTCCGGCTCCTGGGGCTGGTGCGAATATTTCCATGACCCTATGTGACAAACCGTTGGTTTGTGACATACCTTTATGCGTCCCTCGCTCGCTGCGCTCGCTCGATAACTATAGCCTAACCTAAAACCAATCCCTCTTGCGTTCGTTATCCGATAAGGAGGCGACTAATTTCAAATTTGCGAACGTGTCGGATCGGTTGTGAGGTTGGACTAGATTCTTACGAGCGAGCGGAGCGAGCGAGCAACGATAACAATTTCCAAGCTATACATATACCTTATGGTGCCGTGCATATATTTCCTGATATTACCTTAATTTGTCAGCGATTTCGGACCTCACGTTGCAACTGTACTATGTGGAAATATTACTATTTATGTAAAACTATTGATAAACTGTAAACTTTTGTCAGTAGGCAACTCGATAAAGACTTCCTACTCCTCGGGCAGGTGCGAATATTTCAATGTCCCTATGTGCCAAGCCGATGATTTGTGACACACCTTTATGCGTCCCTCGCTCGCTGCGCTCGATCGATAACTATAGCCTAACCTAAAACCAATCCCTCTTGTGTTCGTTATCCGATAAGGAGGCGACTAATTTCAAATTTGCGAACGTGTCGAATCGGTTGTGAGGTTGCACTAGATTCTTACGAGCGAGGGGAGCGAGCGAGCAACGATTACAATTTCCAAGCTATACATATATCTTATATTGTCCTGCATATATTTCCTATTATTACCTCAATTTGTCAGCGACTTCGGACCTCACGTTGCATTGTACTGTGTGAAAATATTACTATTTATGTACAAATATTGATAAACTGTAAACTTTTGTCAGTAGGCAACGCGATAAAGGCTTCCGACTCCTCGGGCTGGTGCGAATATTTCAATGACCCTATGTGACAAACCGTTGGTTTGTGACACACCCTTACGCGTCCCTCGCTCCCTGTGCTCGCCCGATAACTATAGCCTAACCTAAAACCAATCCCTCTTGCTTTCGTTATCCGATAAGGAGGGGACTAACTTCAAATTTGCGAACGTGTCGGATCGGTTGTGAGGTTGGACTAGATTCTTACGAGCGAGCGGAGCGAGCGAGCAACGATTACAATTTCCAAGCTATACATATACCTTATATTGCCTGGCATATATTTCCTGTCATTACCTCAATTTGTCAGCGATTTCGGACCTCACGTTGCACTGTACTGTGTGAAATTATTACTCTTTATGTACAAATATTGATATACTGTAAACTTTTGTCTGTAGGCAATTCGATAAAGACTTCCGGCTCCTGGGGCTGGTGCGAATATTTCAATGACCCTATGTGACAAACCGTTGGTTTGTGACACACCCTTACGCGACCCTTGCTCCCTGTGCTCGCCCGATAACTATAGCCTAACCTAAAACCAATCCCTCTTGCGTTCGTTATCCGATAAGGAGGCGACTAATTTCAAATTTGCGAACGTGTCGGATCGGTTGTGAGGTTGGACTAGATTCTTACGAGCGAGCGGAGCGAGCGAGCAACGATTACAATTTCCAAGCTATACATATACCTTATGGTGCCATGCATATATTTCCTGTTATTACCTTAATTTGTCAGCGATTTCGGACCTCACGTTGCAACTGTACTGTGTGAAAATATTACTATTAATGTAAAACTATTGATAAACTGTAAACTTTTGTCAGTAGGTAACTCGATAAAGACTTCCTACTCCTCGGGCAGGTGCGAATATTTCAATGACCCTATGTGACAAATCGTTGGTTTGTGACACACCCTTACGCGACCCTCGCTCCCTGTGCTCGACCGATAACTATAGCCTAACCTAAAACCAATCCCTCTTGCGTTCGTTATCCGATAAGGAGGCGACTAATTACAAATTTGCGAACGTGTCGGATCGGTTGTGAGGTTGGACTAGATTCTTACGAGCGAGCGGAGCGAGCGAGCAACGATTACAATTTCCAAGCTATACATATACCTTTTGGTGCCGTGCATATATTTCCTGTTATTACCTTAATTTGTCAGCGATTTCGGACCTCACGTTGCAACTGTACTATGTGAAAATATTACTATTTATGTACAAATATTGATATACTGTAAACTTTTGTCAGTACGCAATTCGATAAAGACTTCCGGCTCCTGGGGCTGGTGCGAATATTTCAATGACCCTATGTGACAAACCGTTGGTTCGTGACGCACCTTTATGCGTCCCTCGCTCGCTGCGCTCGCTCGATAACTATAGCCTAACCTAAAACCAATCCCTCTTGCGTTCGTTATCCGATAAGGAGGCGACTAATTTCAAATTTGCGAACGTGTCGGATCGGTGGTGAGGTTGGGCTAGATTCTTACGAGCGAGCGGAGCGAGCGAGCAACGATGACAATTTCCAAGCTATACATATACCTTATATTGCCTTGCATATATTTCCTGTTATTACCTCAATTTGTCAGCGATTTCGGACCACACGTTGCACTGTACTGTGTGAAAATATTACTATTTATGTACAAATATTGATATACTGTAAACTATTGTCTGTAGGCAATTCGATAAAGACTTCCGGCTCCTGGGGCAGGTGCGAATATTTCAATGTCCCTATGTGACAAACCGTTGGTTCGTGACACACCTTTATGCGTCCCTCGCTCGCTGCGCTCGTTCGATAACTATAGCCTAACCTAAAACCAATCCCTCTTGCGTTCGATATCCGATAAGGAGGCGACTAATTTCAAATTTGCGAACGTGTCGGATCGGTTGTGAGGTTGGACTAGATTCTTACGAGCGAGCGGAGCGAGCGAGCAACGATAACAATTTCCAAGCTATACATATACCTTATGGTGCCTTGCATATATTTCCTGTTATTACCTTAATTTGTCAGCGATTTCGGACCTCACGTTGCAACTGTACTATGTGAAAATATTACTATTTATGTACAAATATTGATATACTGTAAACTTTTGTCAGTACGCAATTCGATAAAGACTTCCGGCTCCTGGGGCTGGTGCGAATATTTCAATGACCCTATGTGACAAACCGTTGGTTCGTGACACACCTTTATGCGTCCCTCGCTCGCTGCGCTCGCTCGATAACTATAGCCTAACCTAAAACCAATCCCTCTTGCGTTCGTTATCCGATAAGGAGGCGACTAATTTCAAATTTGCGAACGTGTCGGATCGGTGGTGAGGTTGGGCTAGATTCTTACGAGCGAGCGGAGCGAGCGAGCAACGATTACAATTTCCAAGCTATACATATACCTTATATTGCCTTGCATATATTTCCTGTTATTACCTCAATTTGTCAGCGATTTCGGACCACACGTTGCACTGTACTGTGTGAAAATATTACTATTTATGTACAAATATTGATATACTGTAAACTTTTGTCTGTAGGCAATTCGATAAAGACTTCCGGCTCCTGGGGCAGGTGCGAATATTTCAATGTCCCTATGTGACAAACCGTTGGTTTGTGACATACCTTTATGCGTCCCTCGCTCGCTGCGCTCGCTCGATAACTATAGCCTAACCTAAAACCAATCCCTCTTGCGTTCGTTATCCGATAAGGAGGCGACTAATTTCAAATTTGCGAACGTGTCGGATCGGTTGTGAGGTTGGACTAGATTCTTACGAGCGAGCGGAGCGAGCGAGCAACGATTACAATTTCCAAGCTATACATATACCTTATGGTGCCATGCATATATTTCCTGTTATTACCTTAATTTGTCAGCGATTTCGGACATCACGTTGCAACTGTACTATGTGGAAATATTACTATTTATGTAAAACTATTGATAAACTGTAAACTTTTGTCAGTAGGCAACTCGATAAAGACTTCCTACTCCTCGGGCAGGTGCGAATATTTCAATGTCCCTATGTGCCAAGCCGATGATTTGTGACACACCTTTATGCGTCCCTCGCTCGCTGCGCTCGATCGATAACTATAGCCTAACCTAAAACCAATCCCTCTTGTGTTCGTTATCCGATAAGGAGGCGACTAATTTCAAATTTGCGAACGTGTCGAATCGGTTGTGAGGTTGCACTAGATTCTTACGAGCGAGGGGAGCGAGCGAGCAACGATTACAATTTCCAAGCTATACATATATCTTATATTGTCCTGCATATATTTCCTATTATTACCTCAATTAGTCAGCGATTCCGGACCTCACGTTGCATTGTACTGTGTGAAAATATTACTATTTATGTACAAATATTGATATACTGTAAACTTTTGTCAGTACGCAATTCGATAAAGACTTCCGGCTCCTGGGGCTGGTGCGAATATTTCAAGGACCCTATGTGACAAACCGTTGGTTTGTGACACACCCTTACGCGTCCCTCGCTCCCTGTGCTCGCCCGATAACTATAGCCTAACCTAAAACCAATCCCTCTTGCTTTCGTTATCCGATAAGGAGGCGACTAATTTCAAATTTGCGAACGTGTCGGATCGGTGGTGAGGTTGGGCTAGATTCTTACGAGCGAGCGGAGCGAGCGAGCAACGATTACAATTTCCAAGCTATACATATACCTTATATTGCCTTGCATATATTTCCTGTTATTACCTCAATTTGTCAGCGATTTCGGACCTCACGTTGCAACTGTACTATGTGGAAATATTACTATTTATGTAAAACTATTGATAAACTGTAAACTTTTGTCAGTAGGCAACTCGATAAAGACTTCCTACTCCTCGGGCAGGTGCGAATATTTCAATGTCCCTATGTGCCAAACCGATGATTTGTGACACACCTTTATGCGTCCCTCGCTCGCTGCGCCCGATCGATAACTATAGCCTAAACTAAAACCAATCCCTCTTGTGTTCGTTATCCGATAAGGAGGCGACTAATTTCAAATTTGCGAACGTGTCGAATCGGTTGTGAGGTTGCACTAGATTCTTACGAGCGAGGGGAGCGAGCGAGCAACGATTACAATTTCCAAGCTATACATATATCTTATATTGTCCTGCATATATTTCCTATTATTACCTCAATTAGTCAGCGATTCCGGACCTCACGTTGCATTGTACTGTGTGAAAATATTACTATTTATGTACAAATATTGATATACTGTAAACTTTTGTCAGTACGCAATTCGATAAAGACTTCCGGCTCCTGGGGCTGGTGCGAATATTTCAAGGACCCTATGTGACAAACCGTTGGTTTGTGACACACCCTTACGCGTCCCTCGCTCCCTGTGCTCGCCCGATAACTATAGCCTAACCTAAAACCAATCCCTCTTGCTTTCGTTATCCGATAAGGAGGCGACTAATTTCAAATTTGCGAACATGTCGGATCGGTGGTGAGGTTGGGCTAGATTCTTACGAGCGAGCGGAGCGAGCGAGCAACGATTACAATTTCCAAGCTATACATATACCTTATATTGCCTTGCATATATTTCCTGTTATTACCTCAATTTGTCAGCGATTTCGGACCTCACGTTGCAACTGTACTATGTGGAAATATTACTATTTATGTAAAACTATTGATAAACTGTAAACTTTTGTCAGTACGCAACTCGATAAATACTTCCTACTCCTCGGGCAGGTGCGAATATTTCAATGTCCCTATGTGTCAAACCGATGATTTGTGACACACCTTTATGCGTCCCTCGCTCGCTGCGCCCGATCGATAACTATAGCCTAAACTAAAACCAATCCCTCTCGTGTTCGTTATCCGATAAGGAGGCGACTAATTTCAAATTTGCGAACGTGTCGGATCGGTTGTGAGGTTGCACTAGATTCTTACGAGCAAGGGGAGCGAGCGATCAACGATTACAATTTCCAAGCTATACATGTATCTTATGTTGTCCTGCATATATTTCCTATTATTACCTCAATTTGTCTGCGATTTCGGACATCACGTTGCATTGTACTGTGTGAAAATATTACTATTTATGTAAAACTATTGATAAACTGTAAACTTTTGTCAGTAGGCAACTCGATAAAGACTTCCTACTCCTCGGGCAGGGGCGAATATTTCAATGTCCCTTTGTGCCAATCCGATGATTTGTGACACACCTTTATGCGTCCCTCGCTCGCTGCGCCCGATCGATAACTATAGCCTAACCTAAAACCAATCCCTCTTGAGTTCGTTATCCGATAAGGAGGCGACTAATTTCAAATTTGCGAACGTGTCGGATCGGTTGTGAGGTTGCACTAGATTCTTACGAGCGAGGGGAGCGAGCGATCAACGATTACAATTTCCAAGCTATACATATATCTTATATTGTCCTGCATATATTTCCTATTATTACCTCAATTTGTCAGCGATTTCGGACCTCACGTTGCATTGTACTGTGTGAAAATATTACTATTTATGTACAAATATTGATATACTGTAAACTTTTGTCAGTACGCAATTCGATAAAGACTTCCGGCTCCTGGGGCTGGTGCGAATATTTCAATGACCCTATGTGACAAACCGTTGGTTTGTGACACACCCTTACGCGTCCCTCGCTCCCTGTGCTCGCCCGATATCTATAGCCTAACCTAAAACCAATACCTCATACGTTCGCCAATCGATAAGGAGGGGACTAATTTCAAATTTGCGAACGTGTCGGATCGGTTGGGAGGTTGGACTAGATTCTTACGAGCGAGCGGAGCGAGCGAGCAACGATTACAATTTCCAAGCTATACATATACCTTTTGGTGCCGTGCATATATTTCCTGTTATTACCTTAATTTGTCAGCGATTTCGGACCTCACGTTGCAACTGTACTGTGTGAAAATATTACTATTTATGTAAAACTATTGATAAACTGTAAACTTTTGTCAGTAGGCAACTCGATAAAGACTTCCTACTCCTCGGGCAGGTGCGAATATTTCAATGACCCTATGTGACAAATCGTTGGTTTGTGACACACCCTTACGCGACCCTCGCTCCCTGTGCTCGACCGATAACTATAGCCTAACCTAAAACCAATCCCTCTTGCGTTCGATATCCGATAAGGAGGCGACTAATTTCAAATTTGCGAACGTGTCGGATCGGTTGTGAGGTTGGACTAGATTCTTACGAGCGAGCGGAGCGAGCGAGCAACGATAACAATTTCCAAGCTATACATATACCTTATGGTGCCGTGCATATATTTCCTGTTATTACCTTAATTTGTCAGCGATTTCGGACCTCACGTTGCAACTGTACTATGTGGAAATATTACTATTTATGTAAAACTATTGATAAACTGTAAACTTTTGTCAGTAGGCAACTCGATAAAGACTTCCTACTCCTCGGGCAGGTGCGAATATTTCAATGTCCCTATGTGCCAAGCCGATGATTTGTGACACACCTTTATGCGTCCCTCGCTCGCTGCGCTCGATCGATAACTATAGCCTAACCTAAAACCAATCCCTCTTGTGTTCGTTATCCGATAAGGAGGCGACTAATTTCAAATTTGCGAACGTGTCGAATCGGTTGTGAGGTTGCACTAGATTCTTACGAGCGAGGGGAGCGAGCGATCAACGATTACAATTTCCAAGCTATACATATATCTTATATTGTCCTGCATATATTTCCTATTATTACCTCAATTAGTCAGCGATTCCGGACCTCACGTTGCATTGTACTGTGTGAAAATATTACTATTTATGTACAAATATTGATATACTGTAAACTTTTGTCAGTACGCAATTCGATAAAGACTTCCGGCTCCTGGGGCTGGTGCGAATATTTCAAGGACCCTATGTGACAAACCGTTGGTTTGTGACACACCCTTACGCGTCCCTCGCTCCCTGTGCTCGCCCGATAACTATAGCCTAACCTAAAACCAATCCCTCTTGCTTTCGTTATCCGATAAGGAGGCGACTAATTTCAAATTTGCGAACGTGTCGGATCGGTGGTGAGGTTGGGCTAGATTCTTACGAGCGAGCGGAGCGAGCGAGCAACGATTACAATTTCCAAGCTATACATATACCTTATATTGCCTTGCATATATTTCCTGTTATTACCTCAATTTGTCAGCGATTTCGGACCTCACGTTGCAACTGTACTATGTGGAAATATTACTATTTATGTAAAACTATTGATAAACTGTAAACTTTTGTCAGTAGGCAACTCGATAAAGACTTCCTACTCCTCGGGCAGGTGCGAATATTTCAATGTCCCTATGTGCCAAACCGATGATTTGTGACACACCTTTATGCGTCCCTCGCTCGCTGCGCCCGATCGATAACTATAGCCTAAACTAAAACCAATCCCTCTCGTGTTCGTTATCCGATAAGGAGGCGACTAATTTCAAATTTGCGAACGTGTCGGATCGGTTGTGAGGTTGCACTAGATTCTTACGAGCAAGGGGAGCGAGCGATCAACGATTACAATTTCCAAGCTATACATGTATCTTATGTTGTCCTGCATATATTTCCTATTATTACCTCAATTTGTCTGCGATTTCGGACATCACGTTGCATTGTACTGTGTGAAAATATTACTATTTATGTAAAACTATTGATAAACTGTAAACTTTTGTCAGTAGGCAACTCGATAAAGACTTCCTACTCCTCGGGCAGGGGCGAATATTTCAATGTCCCTTTGTGCCAATCCGATGATTTGTGACACACCTTTATGCGTCCCTCGCTCGCTGCGCCCGATCGATAACTATAGCCTAACCTAAAACCAATCCCTCTTGAGTTCGTTATCCGATAAGGAGGCGACTAATTTCAAATTTGCGAACGTGTCGGATCGGTTGTGAGGTTGCACTAGATTCTTACGAGCGAGGGGAGCGAGCGATCAACGATTACAATTTCCAAGCTATACATATATCTTATATTGTCCTGCATATATTTCCTATTATTACCTCAATTTGTCAGCGATTTCGGACCTCACGTTGCATTGTACTGTGTGAAAATATTACTATTTATGTACAAATATTGATATACTGTAAACTTTTGTCAGTACGCAATTCGATAAAGACTTCCGGCTCCTGGGGCTGGTGCGAATATTTCAATGACCCTATGTGACAAACCGTTGGTTTGTGACACACCCTTACGCGTCCCTCGCTCCCTGTGCTCGCCCGATATCTATAGCCTAACCTAAAACCAATCCCTCTTGCTTTCGTTATCCGATAAGGAGGGGACTAACTTCAAATTTGCGAACGTGTCGGATCGGTTGTGAGGTTGGACTAGATTCTTACGAGCGAGCGGAGCGAGCGAGCAACGATTACAATTTCCAAGCTATACATATACCTTATATTGCCTTGCATATATTTCCTGTTATTACCTCAATTTGTCAGCGATTTCGGACCTTACGTTGCACCGTACTATGTGGAAATATTACTATTTATGTAAAACTATTGATAAACTGTAAACTTTTGTCAGTAGGCAACGCGATAAAGGCTACCGACTCCTCGGGCTGGTGCGAATATTTCAATGTCCCTAAGTGCCAAACCGTTGGTATGTGACACACCTTTACGCGACCCTCGCTCGATGCGCTCGCTTGAAAACTATAGCCTAACCTAAAACCAATACCTCATACGTTCGCCAATCGATAAGGAGGGGACTAATTTCAAATTTGCGAACGTGTCGGATCGGTTGGGAGGTTGGACTAGATTCTTACGAGCGAGCGGAGCGAGCGAGCAACGATTACAATTTCCAAGCTATACATATACCTTATGGTGCCATGCATATATTTCCTGTTATTACCTTAATTTGTCAGCGATTTCGGACCTCACGTTGCAACTGTACTGTGTGAAAATATTACTATTAATGTAAAACTATTGATAAACTGTAAACTTTTGTCAGTAGGTAACTCGATAAAGACTTCCTACTCCTCGGGCAGGTGCGAATATTTCAATGACCCTATGTGACAAATCGTTGGTTTGTGACACACCCTTACGCGACCCTCGCTCCCTGTGCTCGACCGATAACTATAGCCTAACCTAAAACCAATCCCTCTTGCGTTCGTTATCCGATAAGGAGGCGACTAATTTCAAATTTGCGAACGTGTCGGATCGGTTGTGAGGTTGGACTAGATTCTTACGAGCGAGCGGAGCGAGCGAGCAACGATTACAATTTCCAAGCTATACATATACCTTTTGGTGCCGTGCATATATTTCCTGTTATTACCTTAATTTGTCAGCGATTTCGGACCTCACGTTGCAACTGTACTATGTGAAAATATTACTATTTATGTACAAATATTGATATACTGTAAACTTTTGTCAGTACGCAATTCGATAAAGACTTCCGGCTCCTGGGGCTGGTGCGAATATTTCAATGACCCTATGTGACAAACCGTTGGTTCGTGACGCACCTTTATGCGTCCCTCGCTCGCTGCGCTCGCTCGATAACTATAGCCTAACCTAAAACCAATCCCTCTTGCGTTCGATATCCGATAAGGAGGCGACTAATTTCAAATTTGCGAACGTGTCGGATCGGTGGTGAGGTTGGGCTAGATTCTTACGAGCGAGCGGAGCGAGCGAGCAACGATGACAATTTCCAAGCTATACATATACCTTATATTGCCTTGCATATATTTCCTGTTATTACCTCAATTTGTCAGCGATTTCGGACCACACGTTGCACTGTACTGTGTGAAAATATTACTATTTATGTCCAAATATTGATATACTGTAAACTTTTGTCAGTACGCAATTCGATAAAGACTTCCGGCTCCTGGGGCTGGTGCGAATATTTCAATGACCCTATGTGACAAACCGTTGGTTCGTGACACACCTTTATGCGTCCCTCGCTCGCTGCGCTCGCTCGATAACTATAGCCTAACCTAAAACCAATCCCTCTTGCGTTCGATATCCGATAAGGAGGCGACTAATTTCAAATTTGCGAACGTGTCGGATCGGTGGTGAGGTTGGGCTAGATTCTTACGAGCGAGCGGAGCGAGCGAGCAACGATTACAATTTCCAAGCTATACATATACCTTATATTGCCTTGCATATATTTCCTGTTATTACCTCAATTTGTCAGCGATTTCGGACCACACGTTGCACTGTACTGTGTGAAAATATTACTATTTATGTACAAATATTGATATACTGTAAACTATTGTCTGTAGGCAATTCGATAAAGACTTCCGGCTCCTGGGGCAGGTGCGAATATTTCAATGTCCCTATGTGACAAACCGTTGGTTCGTGATACACCTTTATGCGTCCCTCGCTCGCTGCGCTCGCTCGATAACTATAGCCTAACCTAAAACCAATCCCTCTTGCGTGCGTTATCCGATAAGGAGGCGACTAATTTCAAATTTGCGAACGTGTCGGATCGGTTGTGAGGTTGGACTAGATTCTTACGAGCGAGCGGAGCGAGCGAGCAACGATAACAATTTCCAAGCTATACATATACCTTATGGTGCCGTGCATATATTTCCTGTTATTACCTTAATTTGTCAGCGATTTCGGACCTCACGTTGCAACTGTACTATGTGGAAATATTACTATTTATGTAAAACTATTGATAAACTGTAAACTTTTGTCAGTAGGCAACTCGATAAAGACTTCCTACTCCTCGGGCAGGTGCGAATATTTCAATGTCCCTATGTGCCAAGCCGATGATTTGTGACACACCTTTATGCGTCCCTCGCTCGCTGCGCTCGATCGATAACTATAGCCTAACCTAAAACCAATCCCTCTTGTGTTCGTTATCCGATAAGGAGGCGACTAATTTCAAATTTGCGAACGTGTCGAATCGGTTGTGAGGTTGCACTAGATTCTTACGAGCGAGGGGAGCGAGCGAGCAACGATTACAATTTCCAAGCTATACATATATCTTATATTGTCCTGCATATATTTCCTATTATTACCTCAATTAGTCAGCGATTCCGGACCTCACGTTGCATTGTACTGTGTGAAAATATTACTATTTATGTACAAATATTGATATACTGTAAACTTTTGTCAGTACGCAATTCGATAAAGACTTCCGGCTCCTGGGGCTGGTGCGAATATTTCAAGGACCCTATGTGACAAACCGTTGGTTTGTGACACACCCTTACGCGTCCCTCGCTCCCTGTGCTCGCCCGATAACTATAGCTTAACCTAAAACCAATCCCTCTTGCTTTCGTTATCCGATAAGGAGGCGACTAATTTCAAATTTGCGAACGTGTCGGATCGGTGGTGAGGTTGGGCTAGATTCTTACGAGCGAGCGGAGCGAGCGAGCAACGATTACAATTTCCAAGCTATACATATACCTTATATTGCCTTGCATATATTTCCTGTTATTACCTCAATTTGTCAGCGATTTCGGACCTCACGTTGCAACTGTACTATGTGGAAATATTACTATTTATGTAAAACTATTGATAAACTGTAAACTTTTGTCAGTAGGCAACTCGATAAAGACTTCCTACTCCTCGGGCAGGTGCGAATATTTCAATGTCCCTATGTGCCAAACCGATGATTTGTGACACACCTTTATGCGTCCCTCGCTCGCTGCGCCCGATCGATAACTATAGCCTAAACTAAAACCAATCCCTCTCGTGTTCGTTATCCGATAAGGAGGCGACTAATTTCAAATTTGCGAACGTGTCGGATCGGTTGTGAGGTTGCACTAGATTCTTACGAGCAAGGGGAGCGAGCGATCAACGATTACAATTTCCAAGCTATACATATATCTTATGTTGTCCTGCATATATTTCCTATTATTACCTCAATTTGTCTGCGATTTCGGACATCACGTTGCATTGTACTGTGTGAAAATATTACTATTTATGTAAAACTATTGATAAACTGTAAACTTTTGTCAGTAGGCAACTCGGTAAAGACTTCCTACTCCTCGGGCAGGGGCGAATATTTCAATGTCCCTTTGTGCCAATCCGATGATTTGTGACACACCTTTATGCGTCCCTCGCTCGCTGCGCCCGATCGATAACTATAGCGTAACCTAAAACCAATCCCTCTTGAGTTCGTTATCCGATAAGGAGGCGACTAATTTCAAATTTGCGAACGTGTCGGATCGGTTGTGAGGTTGCACTAGATTCTTACGAGCGAGGGGAGCGAGCGATCAACGATTACAATTTCCAAGCTATACATATATCTTATATTGTCCTGCATATATTTCTTATTATTACCTCAATTTGTCAGCGATTTCGGACCTCACGTTGCATTGTACTATGTGGAAATATTACTATTTATGTAAAACTATTGATAAACTGTAAACTTTTGTCAGTAGGCAACTCGATAAAGACTTCCTACTCCTCGGGCAGGTGCGAATATTTCAATGTCCCTATGTGCCAAGCCGATGATTTGTGACACACCTTTATGCGTCCCTCGCTCGCTGCGCTCGATCGATAACTATAGCCTAACCTAAAACCAATCCCTCTTGTGTTCGTTATCCGATAAGGAGGCGACTAATTTCAAATTTGCGAACGTGTCGGATCGGTTGTGAGGTTGGACTAGATTCTTACGAGCGAGCGGAGCGAGCGAGCAACGATTACAATTTCCAAGCTATACATATACCTTATATTGCCTTGCATATATTTCCTGTTATTACCTCAATTTGTCAGCGATTTCGGACCTTACGTTGCACCGTACTATGTGGAAATATTACTATTTATGTAAAACTATTGATAAACTGTAAACTTTTGTCAGTAGGCAACGCGATAAAGGCTACCGACTCCTCGGTCTGGTGCGAATATTTCAATGTCCCTAAGTGCCAAACCGTTGGTTTGTGACACACCTTTACGCGACCCTCGCTCGATGCGCTCGCTTGAAAACTATAGCCTAACCTAAAACCAATACCTCATACGTTCGCCAATCGATAAGGAGGGGACTAATTTCAAATTTGCGAACGTGTCGGATCGGTTGGGAGGTTGGACTAGATTCTTACGAGCGAGCGGAGCGAGCGAGCAACGATTACAATTTCCAAGCTATACATATACCTTATATTGCCTTGCATATATTTCCTGTCATTACCTCAATTTGTCAGCGATTTCGGACCTCACGTTGCACTGTACTGTGTGAAATTATTACTCTTTATGTACAAATATTGATATACTGTAAACTTTTGTCTGTAGGCAATTCGATAAAGACTTCCGGCTCCTGGGGCTGGTGCGAATATTTCAATGACCCTATGTGTCAAACCGTTGGTTTGTGACACACCTTGACGCGACCCTCGCTCGCTGCGCTCGCTCGATAACTATAGCCTAACCTAAAACCAATCCCTCTTGCGTTCGTTATCCGATAAGGAGGCGACTAATTTCAAATTTGCGAACGTGTCGGATCGGTTGTGAGGTTGGACTAGATTCTTACGAGCGAGCGGAGCGAGCGAGCAACGATTACAATTTCCAAGCTATACATATACCTTTTGGTGCCGTGCATATATTTCCTGTTATTACCTTAATTTGTCAGCGATTTCGGCCCTCACGTTGCAACTGTACTATGTGAAAATATTACTATTTATGTACAAATATTGATATACTGTAAACTTTTGTCAGTACGCAATTCGATAAAGACTTCCGGCTCCTGGGGCTGGTGCGAATATTTCCATGACCCTATGTGACAAACCGTTGGTTCGTGACACACCTTTATGCGTCCCTCGCTCGCTGCGCTCGCTCGATAACTATAGCCTAACCTAAAACCAATCCCTCTTGCGTTCGTTATCCGATAAGGAGGCGACTAATTTCAAATTTGCGAACGTGTCGGATCGGTTGTGAGGTTGGACTAGATTCTTACGAGCGAGCGGAGCGAGCGAGCAACGATAACAATTTCCAAGCTATACATATACCTTATGGTGCCGTGCATATATTTCCTGATATTACCTTAATTTGTCAGCGATTTCGGACCTCACGTTGCAACTGTACTATGTGGAAATATTACTATTTATGTAAAACTATTGATAAACTGTAAACTTTTGTCAGTAGGCAACTCGATAAAGACTTCCTACTCCTCGGGCAGGTGCGAATATTTCAATGTCCCTATGTGCCAAGCCGATGATTTGTGACACACCTTTATGCGTCCCTCGCTCGCTGCGCTCGATCGATAACTATAGCCTAACCTAAAACCAATCCCTCTTGTGTTCGTTATCCGATAAGGAGGCGACTAATTTCAAATTTGCGAACGTGTCGAATCGGTTGTGAGGTTGCACTAGATTCTTACGAGCGAGGGGAGCGAGCGAGCAACGATTACAATTTCCAAGCTATACATATATCTTATATTGTCCTGCATATATTTCCTATTATTACCTCAATTAGTCAGCGATTGCGGACCTCACGTTGCATTGTACTGTGTGAAAATATTACTATTTATGTACAAATATTGATATACTGTAAACTTTTGTCAGTACGCAATTCGATAAAGACTTCCGGCACCTGGGGCTGGTGCGAATATTTCAATGACCCTATGTGACAAACCGTTGGTTTGTGACACACCCTTACGCGACCCTCGCTCCCTGTGCTCGCCCGATAACTATAGCCTAACCTAAAACCAATCCCTCTTGCGTTCGTTATCCGATAAGGAGGCGACTAATTTCAAATTTGCGAACGTGTCGGATCGGTTGTGAGGTTGGACTAGATTCTTACGAGCGAGCGGAGCGAGCGAGCAACGATTACAATTTCCAAGCTATACATATACCTTTTGGTGCCGTGCATATATTTCCTGTTATTACCTTAATTTGTCAGCGATTTCGGCCCTCACGTTGCAACTGTACTATGTGAAAATATTACTATTTATGTACAAATATTGATATACTGTAAACTTTTGTCAGTACGCAATTCGATAAAGACTTCCGGCTCCTGGGGCTGGTGCGAATATTTCCATGACCCTATGTGACAAACCGTTGGTTTGTGACATACCTTTATGCGTCCCTCGCTCGCTGCGCTCGCTCGATAACTATAGCCTAACCTAAAACCAATCCCTCTTGCGTTCGTTATCCGATAAGGAGGCGACTAATTTCAAATTTGCGAACGTGTCGGATCGGTTGTGAGGTTGGACTAGATTCTTACGAGCGAGCGGAGCGAGCGAGCAACGATAACAATTTCCAAGCTATACATATACCTTATGGTGCCGTGCATATATTTCCTGATATTACCTTAATTTGTCAGCGATTTCGGACCTCACGTTGCAACTGTACTATGTGGAAATATTACTATTTATGTAAAACTATTGATAAACTGTAAACTTTTGTCAGTAGGCAACTCGATAAAGACTTCCTACTCCTCGGGCAGGTGCGAATATTTCAATGTCCCTATGTGCCAAGCCGATGATTTGTGACACACCTTTATGCGTCCCTCGCTCGCTGCGCTCGATCGATAACTATAGCCTAACCTAAAACCAATCCCTCTTGCGTTCGTTATCCGATAAGGAGGCGACTAATTTCAAATTTGCGAACGTGTCGGATCGGTTGTGAGGTTGGACTAGATTCTTACGAGCGAGCGGAGCGAGCGAGCAACGATTACAATTTCCAAGCTATACATATACCTTTTGGTGCCGTGCATATATTTCCTGTTATTACCTTAATTTGTCAGCGATTTCGGCCCTCACGTTGCAACTGTACTATGTGAAAATATTACTATTTATGTACAAATATTGATATACTGTAAACTTTTGTCAGTACGCAATTCGATAAAGACTTCCGGCTCCTGGGGCTGGTGCGAATATTTCCATGACCCTATGTGACAAACCGTTGGTTCGTGACACACCTTTATGCGTCCCTCGCTCGCTGCGCTCGCTCGATAACTATAGCCTAACCTAAAACCAATCCCTCTTGCGTTCGATATCCGATAAGGAGGCGACTAATTTCAAATTTGCGAACGTGTCGGATCGGTTGTGAGGTTGGACTAGATTCTTACGAGCGAGCGGAGCGAGCGAGCAACGATAACAATTTCCAAGCTATACATATACCTTATGGTGCCGTGCATATATTTCCTGATATTACCTTAATTTGTCAGCGATTTCGGACCTCACGTTGCAACTGTACTATGTGGAAATATTACTATTTATGTAAAACTATTGATAAACTGTAAACTTTTGTCAGTAGGCAACTCGATAAAGACTTCCTACTCCTCGGGCAGGTGCGAATATTTCAATGTCCCTATGTGCCAAGCCGATGATTTGTGACACACCTTTATGCGTCCCTCGCTCGCTGCGCTCGATCGATAACTATAGCCTAACCTAAAACCAATCCCACTTGTGTTCGTTATCCGATAAGGAGGCGACTAATTTCAAATTTGCGAACGTGTCGAATCGGTTGTGAGGTTGCACTAGATTCTTACGAGCGAGGGGAGCGAGCGAGCAACGATTACAATTTCCAAGCTATACATATATCTTATATTGTCCTGCATATATTTCCTATTATTACCTCAATTAGTCAGCGATTCCGGACCTCACGTTGCATTGTACTGTGTGAAAATATTACTATTTATGTACAAATATTGATATACTGTAAACTTTTGTCAGTACGCAATTCGATAAAGACTTCCGGCTCCTGGGGCTGGTGCGAATATTTCAATGACCGTATGTGACAAACCGTTGGTTTGTGACACACCCTTACGCGTCCCTCGCTCCCTGTGCACGCCCGATAACTATAGCCTAACCTAAAACCAATCCCTCTTGCTTTCGTTATCCGATAAGGAGGAGACTAACTTCAAATTTGCGAACGTGTCGGATCGGTTGTGAGGTTGCACTAGATTCTTACGAGCGAGGGGAGCGAGCGATCAACGATTACAATTTCCAAGCTATACATATATCTTATATTGTCCTGCATATATTTCCTATTATTACCTCAATTTGTCAGCGATTTCGGACCTCACGTTGCATTGTACTGTGTGAAAATATTACTATTTATGTACAAATATTGATATACTGTAAACTTTTGTCAGTACGCAATTCGATAAAGACTTCCGGCTCCTGGGGCTGGTGCGAATATTTCAAGGACCCTATGTGACAAACCGTTGGTTTGTGACACACCCTTACGCGTCCCTCGCTCCCTGTGCTCGCCCGATAACTATAGCCAAACCTAAAACCAATCCCTCTTGCTTTCGTTATCCGATAAGGAGGCGACTAATTTCAAATTTGCGAACGTGTCGGATCGGTGGTGAGGTTGGGCTAGATTCTTACGAGCGAGCGAGCAACGATTACAATTTCCAAGCTATACATATACCTTATATTGCCTTGCATATATTTCCTGTTATTACCTCAATTTGTCAGCGATTTCGGACCTCACGTTGCACTGTACTGTGTGAAAATATTACTATTTATGTACAAATATTGATAAACTGTAAACGTTTGTCAGTAGGCAACTCGATAAAGACTTCCTACTCCTCGGGCAGGTGCGAATATTTCAATGTCCCTATGTGCCAAACCGATGATTTGTGACACACCTTTATGCGTCCCTCGCTCGCTGCGCCCGATCGATAACTATAGCCTAACCTAAAACCAATCCCTCTTGTGTTCGTTATCCGATAAGGAGGCGACTAATTTCGAATTTGCGAACGTGTCGGATCGGTTGTGAGGTTGCACTAGATTCTTACGAGCGAGGGGAGCGAGCGATCAACGATTACAATTTCCAAGCTATACATATACCTTATATTGCCTTGCATATATTTCCTGTCATTACCTCAATTTGTCAGCGATTTCGGACCTCACGTTGCACTGTACTGTGTGAAATTATTACTATTTATGTACAAATATTGATATACTATAAACTTTTGTCTGTAGGCAATTCGATAGAGACTTCCGGCTCCTGGGGCTGGTGCGAATATTGCAATGACCCTATGTGACAAACCGTTGGTTTGTGACACACCCTTACGCGACCCTCGCTCCCTGTGCTCGCCCGATAACTATAGCCTAACCTAAAACCAATCCCTCTTGCGTTCGTTATCCGATAAGGAGGCGACTAATTTCCAATTTGCGAACGTGTCGGATCGGTTGTGAGGTTGGACTAGATTCTTACGAGCGAGCGGAGCGAGCGAGCAACGATTACAATTTCCAAGCAATACATATACCATTTGGTGCCGTGCATGTATTTCCTGTTATTACCTTAATTTGTCAGCGATTTCGGACTTCACGTTGCAACTGTATTATGTGGAAATATTACTATTTATGTAAAACTATTGATAAACTGTAAACTTTTGTCAGTAGGCAACTCGATAAAGACTTCCTACTCCTCGGGCAGGTGCGAATATTTCAATGCCCCTATGTGCCAAACCGATGATTTGTGACTCACCTTTATGCGTCCCTCGCTCGCTGCGCTCGATCGATAACTATAGCCTAACCTAAAACCAATCCCTCTTGCTTTCGTTATCCGATAAGGAGGGGACTAACTTCAAATTTGCGATCGTGTCGGATCGGTTGTGAGGTTGGGCTAGATTCTTGCGAGCGAGCGGAGCGAGCGAGCAACGATAACAATTTCCAAGCTATACATATATCTTATATTGTCCTGCATATATTTCCTATTATTACCTCAATTTGTCAGCGATTTCGGACCTCAAGTTGCATTGTACTGTGTGAAAATATTACTATTTATGTACAAATATTGATATACTGTAAACTTTTGTCAGTAGGCAACGCGATAAAGACTTCCGACTCCTCGGGCTGGTGCGAATATTTCAATGTCCCTATGTGACAAACCGTTGGTTCGTGACACACCTTTATGCGTCCCTCGCTCGCTGCGCTCGCTCGATAACTATAGCCTAACCTAAAACCAATCCCTCTTGAGTTCGATATCCGATAAGGAGGCGACTAATTTCAAATTTGCGAACGTGTCGGATCGGTTGTGAGGTTGGACTAGATTCTTACGAGCGAGCGGAGCGAGCGAGCAACGATTACAATTTCCAAGCTATACATATACCTTATATTGCCTTGCATATATTTCCTGTTATTACCTCAATTTGTCAGCGATTTCGGACCTTACGTTGCACCGTACTATGTGGAAATATTACTATTTATGTACAAATATTGATATACTGTAAACTTTTGTCAGTACGCAATTCGATAAAGACTTCCGGCTCCTGGGGCTGGTGCGAATATTTCAATGACCCTATGTGACAAACCGTTGGTTTGTGACACACCCTTACGCGTCCCTCGCTCCCTGTGCTCGCCCGATAACTACAGCCTAATCTAAAACCAATCCCTCTTGCTTTCGTTATCCGATAAGGAGGGGACTAACTTCAAATTTGCGAACGTGTCGGATCGGTTGGGAGGTTGGACTAGATTCTTACGAGCGAGCGGAGCGAGCGAGCAACGATTACAATTTCCAAGCTATACATATACCTTATATTGCCTTGCATATATTTCCTGTCATTACCTCAATTTGTCAGCGATTTCGGACCTCACGTTGCACTGTACTGTGTGAAATTATTACTCTTTATGTACAAATATTGATATACTGTAAACTTTTGTCTGTAGGCAATTCGATAAAGACTTCCGGCTCCTGGGGCTGGTGCGAATATTTCAATGACCCTATGTGACAAACCGTTGGTTTGTGACACACCCTTACGCGACCCTCGCTCCCTGTGCTCGCCCGATAACTATAGCCTAACCTAAAACCAATCCCTCTTGCGTTCGTTATCCGATAAGGAGGCGACTAATTTCAAATTTGCGAACGTGTCGGATCGGTTGTGAGGTTGGACTAGATTCTTACGAGCGAGCGGAGCGAGCGAGCAACGATTACAATTTCCAAGCTATACATATACCTTTTGGTGCCGTGCATATATTTCCTGTTAATACCTTAATTTGTCAGCGATTTCGGACCTCGCGTTGCAACTGTACTATGTGAAAATATTACTATTTATGTACAAATATTGATATACTGTAAACTTTTGTCAGTACGCAATTCGATAAAGACTTCCGGCTCCTGGGGCTGGTGCGAATATTTCAATGACCCTATGTGACAAACCGTTGGTTTGTGACACGCCCTTACGCGTCCCTCGCTCCCTGTGCTCGCCCGATAACTATAGCCTAACCTAAAACCAATCCCTCTTGCTTTCGTTATCCGATAAGGAGGGGACTAACTTCAAATTTGCGAACGTGTCGGATCGGTTGTGAGGTTGGACTAGATTCTTACGAACGAGCGGAGCGAGCGAGCAACGATTACAATTTCCAAGCTATACATATACCTTATATTGCCTTGCATATATTTCCTGTTATTACCTCAATTTGTCAGCGATTTCGGACCTTACGTTGCACCGTACTATGTGGAAATATTACTATTTATGTAAAACTATTGATAAACTGTAAACTTTTGTCAGTAGGCAATTCGTTAAAGACTTCCGACTCCTCGGGCTGGTGCGAATATTTCAATGTCCCTATGTGACAAACCGTTGGTTTATGACATACCTTTATGCGTCCCTCGCTCGCTGCGCTCGCTCGATAACTATAGCCTAACCTAAAACCAATCCCTCTTGCGTTCGTTATCCGATAAGGAGGCGACTAATTTCAAATTTGCGAACGTGTCGGATCGGTTGTGAGGTTGGACTAGATTCTTACGAGCGAGCGGAGCGAGCGAGCAACGATTACAATTTCCAAGCTATACATATACCTTATGGTGCCATGCATATATTTCCTGTTGTTACCTTAATTTGTCAGCGATTTCGGACCTCACGTTGCAACTGTACTATGTGGAAATATTACTATTTATGTAAAACTATTGATAAACTGTAAACTTTTGTCAGTAGGCAACTCGATAAAGACTTCCTACTCCTCGGGCAGGTGCGAATATTTCAATGTCCCTATGTGCCAAGCCGATGATTTGTGACACACCTTTATGCGTCCCTCGCTCGCTGCGCTCGATCGATAACTATAGCCTAACCTAAAACCAATCCCTCTTGTGTTCGTTATCCGATAAGGAGGCGACTAATTTCAAATTTGCGAACGTGTCGAATCGGTTGTGAGGTTGCACTAGATTCTTACGAGCGAGGGGAGCGAGCGAGCAACGATTACAATTTCCAAGCTATACATATATCTTATATTGTCCTGCATATATTTCCTATTATTACCTCAATTAGTCAGCGATTCCGGACCTCACGTTGCATTGTACTGTGTGAAAATATTACTATTTATGTACAAATATTGATATACTGTAAACTTTTGTCAGTAGGCAATTCGTTAAACACTTCCGGCTCCTGGGGCTGGTGCGAATATTTCAATGACCGTATGTGACAAACCGTTGGTTTGTGACACACCCTTACGCGTCCCTCGCTCCCTGTGCTCGCCCGATAACTATAGCCTAACCTAAAACCAATCCCTCTTGCTTTCGTTATCCGATAAGGAGGAGACTAACTTCAAATTTGCGAACGTGTCGGATCGGTTGTGAGGTTGCACTAGATTCTTACAAGCGAGGGGAGCGAGCGATCAACGATTACAATTTCCAAGCTATACATATATCTTATATTGTCCTGCATATATTTCCTATTATTACCTCAATTTGTCAGCGATTTCGGACCTCACGTTGCATTGTACTGTGTGAAAATATTACTATTTATGTACAAATATTGATAGACTGTAAACTTTTGTCAGTACGCAATTCGATAAAGACTTCCGGCTCCTGGGGCTGGTGCGAATATTTCAAGGACCCTATGTGACAAACCGTTGGTTTGTGACACACCCTTACGCGTCCCTCGCTCCCTGTGCTCGCCCGATAACTATAGCCTAACCTAAAACCAATCCCTCTTGCTTTCGTTATCCGATAAGGAGGCGACTAATTTCAAATTTGCGAACGTGTCGGATCGGTGGTGAGGTTGGGCTAGATTCTTACGATCGAGCGGAGCGAGCGAGCAACGATTACAATTTCCAAGCTATACATATACCTTATGGTGCCGTGCATATATTTCCTGTTATTACCTTAATTTGTCAGCGATTTCGGACCTCACGTTGCAACTGTACTATGTGGAAATATTACTATTTATGTAAAACTATTGATAAACTGTAAACTTTTGTCAGTAGGCAACTCGATAAAGACTTCCTACTCCTCGGGCAGGTGCGAATATTTCAATGTCCCTTTGTGCCAATCCGATGATTTGTGACACACCTTTATGCGTCCCTCGCTCGCTGCGCCCGATCGATAACTATAGCCTAACCTAAAACCAATCCCTCTTGTGTTCGTTATCCGATAAGGAGGCGACTAATTTCAAATTTGCGAACGTGTCGGATCGGTTGTGAGGTTGCACCAGATTCTTACGAGCGAGGGGAGCGAGAGATCAACGATTACAATTTCCAAGCTATACATATACCTTATATTGCCTTGCATATATTTCCTGTTATTACCTCAATTTGTCAGCGATTTCGGACCTTACGTTGCACCGTACTATGTGGAAATATTACTATTTATGTAAAACTATTGATAAACTGTAAACTTTTGTCAGTAGGCAACGCGATAAAGGCTTCCGACTCCTCGGGCTGGTGCGAATATTTCAATGTCCCTAAGTGCCAAACCGTTGGTTTGTGACACACCTTTACGCGACCCTCGCTCGCTGCGCTCGCTTGAAAACTATAGCCTAACCTAAAACCAATACCTCATACGTTCGCCATTCGATAAGGAGGGGACTAATTTCAAATTTGCGAACGTGTCGGATCGGTTGTGAGGTTGGACTAGATTCTTACGAGCGAGCGGAGCGAGCGAGCAACGATTACAATTTCCAAGCTATACATATACCTTATATTGCCTTGCATATATTTCCTGTCATTACCTCAATTTGTCAGCGATTTCGGACCTCACGTTGCACTGTACTGTGTGAAATTATTACTATTTATGTACAAATATTGATATACTATAAACTTTTGTCTGTAGGCAATTCGATAGAGACTTCCGGCTCCTGGGGCTGGTGCGAATATTGCAATGACCCTATGTGACAAACCGTTGGTTTGTGACACACCCTTACGCGACCCTCGCTCCCTGTGCTCGCCCGATAACTATAGCCTAACCTAAAACCAATCCCTCTTGCGTTCGTTATCCGATAAGGAGGCGACTAATTTCCAATTTGCGAACGTGTCGGATCGGTTGTGAGGTTGGACTAGATTCTTACGAGCGAGCGGAGCGAGCGAGCAACGATTACAATTTCCAAGCTATACATATACCATTTGGTGCCGTGCATGTATTTCCTGTTATTACCTTAATTTGTCAGCGATTTCGGACTTCACGTTGCAACTGTATTATGTGGAAATATTACTATTTATGTAAAACTATTGATAACCTGTAAACTTTTGTCAGTAGGCAACTCGATAAAGACTTCCTACTCCTCGGGCAGGTGCGAATATTTCAATGCCCCTATGTGCCAAACCGATGATTTGTGACTCACCTTTATGCGTCCCTCGCTCGCTGCGCTCGATCGATAACTATAGCCTAACCTAAAACCAATCCCTCTTGCTTTCGTTATCCGATAAGGAGGGGACTAACTTCAAATTTGCGATCGTGTCGGATCGGTTGTGAGGTTGGGCTAGATTCTTGCGAGCGAGCGGAGCGAGCGAGCAACGATAACAATTTCCAAGCTATACATATATCTTATATTGTCCTGCATATATTTCCTATTATTACCTCAATTTGTCAGCGATTTCGGACCTCAAGTTGCATTGTACTGTGTGAAAATATTACTATTTATGTACAAATATTGATATACTGTAAACTTTTGTCAGTAGGCAACGCGATAAAGACTTCCGACTCCTCGGGCTGGTGCGAATATTTCAATGTCCCTATGTGACAAACCGTTGGTTTATGACATACCTTTATGCGTCCCTCGCTCGCTGCGCTCGCTCGATAACTATAGCCTAACCTAAAACCAATCCCTCTTGCGTTCGATATCCGATAAGGAGGCGACTAATTTCAAATTTGCGAACGTGTCGGATCGGTTGTGAGGTTGGACTAGATTCTTACGAGCGAGCGGAGCGAGCGAGCAACGATTACAATTTCCAAGCTATACATATACCTTATATTGCCTTGCATATATTTCCTGTTATTACCTCAATTTGTCAGCGATTTCGGACCTTACGTTGCACCGTACTATGTGGAAATATTACTATTTATGTACAAATATTGATATACTGTAAACTTTTGTCAGTACGCAATTCGATAAAGACTTCCGGCTCCTGGGGCTGGTGCGAATATTTCAATGACCCTATGTGACAAACCGTTGGTTTGTGACACACCCTTACGCGTCCCTCGCTCCCTGTGCTCGCCTGATAACTACAGCCTAATCTAAAACCAATCCCTCTTGCTTTCGTTATCCGATAAGGAGGGGACTAACTTCAAATTTGCGAACGTGTCGGATCGGTTGGGAGGTTGGACTAGATTCTTACGAGCGAGCGGAGCGAGCGAGCAACGATTACAATTTCCAAGCTATACATATACCTTATATTGCCTTGCATATATTTCCTGTCATTACCTCAATTTGTCAGCGATTTCGGACCTCACGTTGCACTGTACTGTGTGAAATTATTACTCTTTATGTACAAATATTGATATACTGTAAACTTTTGTCTGTAGGCAATTCGATAAAGACTTCCGGCTCCTGGGGCTGGTGCGAATATTTCAATGACCCTATGTGACAAACCGTTGGTTTGTGACACACCCTTACGCGACCCTCGCTCCCTGTGCTCGCCCGATAACTATAGCCTAACCTAAAACCAATCCCTCTTGCGTTCGTTATCCGATACGGAGGCGACTAATTTCAAATTTGCGAACGTGTCGGATCGGTTGTGAGGTTGGACTAGATTCTTACGAGCGAGCGGAGCGAGCGAGCAACGATTACAATTTCCAAGCTATACATATACCTTTTGGTGCCGTGCATATATTTCCTGTTAATACCTTAATTTGTCAGCGATTTCGGACCTCGCGTTGCAACTGTACTATGTGAAAATATTACTATTTATGTACAAATATTGATATACTGTAAACTTTTGTCAGTACGCAATTCGATAAAGACTTCCGGCTCCTGGGGCTGGTGCGAATATTTCAATGACCCTATGTGACAAACCGTTGGTTTGTGACACGCCCTTACGCGTCCCTCGCTCCCTGTGCTCGCCCGATAACTATAGCCTAACCTAAAACCAATCCCTCTTGCGTTCGTTATCCGATAAGGAGGGGACTAACTTCAAATTTGCGAACGTGTCGGATCGGTTGTGAGGTTGGACTAGATTCTTACGAACGAGCGGAGCGAGCGAGCAACGATTACAATTTCCAAGCTACACATATACCTTATATTGCCTTGCATATATTTCCTGTTATTACCTCAATTTGTCAGCGATTTCGGACCTTACGTTGCACCGTACTATGTGGAAATATTACTATT
Organism: Bombus terrestris; assembly: GCF_910591885.1. NCBI lineage: Eukaryota > Metazoa > Arthropoda > Insecta > Hymenoptera > Apidae > Bombus > Bombus terrestris. The sequence goes on along the minus strand of NW_025963551.1, from coordinate 2,605,209 downwards.
TATGTAAAACTATTGATAAACTGTAAACTTTTGTCAGTAGGCAATTCGATAAAGACTTCCGACTCCTCGGGCTGGTGCGAATATTTCAATGTCCCTATGTGACAAACCGTTGGTTTGTGACATACCTTTATGCGTCCCTCGCTCGCTGCGCTCGCTCGATAACTATAGCCTAACCTAAAACCAATCCCTCTTGCGTTCGTTATCCGATAAGGAGGCGACTAATTTCAAATTTGCGAACGTGTCGGATCGGTTGTGAGGTTGGACTAGATTCTTACGAGCGAGCGGAGCGAGCGAGCAACGATTACAATTTCCAAGCTATACATATACCTTATGGTGCCATGCATATATTTCCTGTTATTACCTTAATTTGTCAGCGATTTCGGACCTCACGTTGCAACTGTACTATGTGGAAATATTACTATTTATGTAAAACTATTGATAAACTGTAAACTTTTGTCAGTAGGCAACTCGATAAAGACTTCCTACTCCTCGGGCAGGTGCGAATATTTCAATGTCCCTATGTGCCAAGCCGATGATTTGTGACACACCTTTATGCGTCCCTCGCTCGCTGCGCTCGCTCGATAACTATAGCCTAACCTAAAACCAATCCCTCTTGTGTTCGTTATCCGATAAGGAGGCGACTAATTTCAAATTTGCGAACGTGTCGGATCGGTTGTGAGGTTGCACTAGATTCTTACGAGCGAGGGGAGCGAGCGAGCAACGATTACAATTTCCAAGCTATACATATATCTTATATTGTCCTGCATATATTTCCTGTTATTACCTCAATTTGTCAGCGATTCCGGACCTCACGTTGCATTGTACTGTGTGAAAATATTACTATTTATGTACAAATATTGATATACTGTAAACTTTTGTCAGTACGCAATTCGATAAAGACTTCCGGCTCCTGGGGCTGGTGCGAATATTTCAATGACCGTATGTGACAAACCGTTGGTTTGTGACACACCCTTACGCGTCCCTCGCTCCCTGTGCTCGCCCGATAACTATAGCCTAACCTAAAACCAATCCCTCTTGCTTTCGTTATCCGATAAGGAGGAGACTAACTTCAAATTTGCGAACGTGTCGGATCGGTTGTGAGGTTGCACTAGATTCTTACAAGCGAGGGGAGCGAGCGATCAACGATTACAATTTCCAAGCTATACATATATCTTATATTGTCCTGCATATATTTCCTATTATTACCTCAATTTGTCAGCGATTTCGGACCTCACGTTGCATTGTACTGTGTGAAAATATTACTATTTATGTACAAATATTGATAGACTGTAAACTTTTGTCAGTACGCAATTCGATAAAGACTTCCGGCTCCTGGGGCTGGTGCGAATATTTCAAGGACCCTATGTGACAAACCGTTGGTTTGTGACACACCCTTACGCGTCCCTCGCTCCCTGTGCTCGCCCGATAACTATAGCCTAACCTAAAACCAATCCCTCTTGCTTTCGTTATCCGATAAGGAGGCGACTAATTTCAAATTTGCGAACGTGTCGGATCGGTGGTGAGGTTGGGCTAGATTCTTACGATCGAGCGGAGCGAGCGAGCAACGATTACAATTTCCAAGCTATACATATACCTTATGGTGCCGTGCATATATTTCCTGTTATTACCTTAATTTGTCAGCGATTTCGGACCTCACGTTGCAACTGTACTATGTGGAAATATTACTATTTATGTAAAACTATTGATAAACTGTAAACTTTTGTCAGTAGGCAACTCGATAAAGACTTCCTACTCCTCGGGCAGGTGCGAATATTTCAATGTCCCTTTGTGCCAATCCGATGATTTGTGACACACCTTTATGCGTCCCTCGCTCGCTGCGCCCGATCGATAACTATAGCCTAACCTAAAACCAATCCCTCTTGTGTTCGTTATCCGATAAGGAGGCGACTAATTTCAAATTTGCGAACGTGTCGGATCGGTTGTGAGGTTGCACCAGATTCTTACGAGCGAGGGGAGCGAGAGATCAACGATTACAATTTCCAAGCTATACATATACCTTATATTGCCTTGCATATATTTCCTGTTATTACCTCAATTTGTCAGCGATTTCGGACCTTACGTTGCACCGTACTATGTGGAAATATTACTATTTATGTAAAACTATTGATAAACTGTAAACTTTTGTCAGTAGGCAACGCGATAAAGGCTTCCGACTCCTCGGGCTGGTGCGAATATTTCAATGTCCCTAAGTGCCAAACCGTTGGTTTGTGACACACCTTTACGCGACCCTCGCTCGCTGCGCTCGCTTGAAAACTATAGCCTAACCTAAAACCAATACCTCATACGTTCGCCATTCGATAAGGAGGGGACTAATTTCAAATTTGCGAACGTGTCGGATCGGTTGTGAGGTTGGACTAGATTCTTACGAGCGAGCGGAGCGAGCGAGCAACGATTACAATTTCCAAGCTATACATATACCTTATATTGCCTTGCATATATTTCCTGTCATTACCTCAATTTGTCAGCGATTTCGGACCTCACGTTGCACTGTACTGTGTGAAATTATTACTATTTATGTACAAATATTGATATACTATAAACTTTTGTCTGTAGGCAATTCGATAGAGACTTCCGGCTCCTGGGGCTGGTGCGAATATTGCAATGACCCTATGTGACAAACCGTTGGTTTGTGACACACCCTTACGCGACCCTCGCTCCCTGTGCTCGCCCGATAACTATAGCCTAACCTAAAACCAATCCCTCTTGCGTTCGTTATCCGATAAGGAGGCGACTAATTTCCAATTTGCGAACGTGTCGGATCGGTTGTGAGGTTGGACTAGATTCTTACGAGCGAGCGGAGCGAGCGAGCAACGATTACAATTTCCAAGCTATACATATACCATTTGGTGCCGTGCATGTATTTCCTGTTATTACCTTAATTTGTCAGCGATTTCGGACTTCACGTTGCAACTGTATTATGTGGAAATATTACTATTTATGTAAAACTATTGATAAACTGTAAACTTTTGTCAGTAGGCAACTCGATAAAGACTTCCTACTCCTCGGGCAGGTGCGAATATTTCAATGCCCCTATGTGCCAAACCGATGATTTGTGACTCACCTTTATGCGTCCCTCGCTCGCTGCGCTCGATCGATAACTATAGCCTAACCTAAAACCAATCCCTCTTGCTTTCGTTATCCGATAAGGAGGGGACTAACTTCAAATTTGCGATCGTGTCGGATCGGTTGTGAGGTTGGGCTAGATTCTTGCGAGCGAGCGGAGCGAGCGAGCAACGATAACAATTTCCAAGCTATACATATATCTTATATTGTCCTGCATATATTTCCTATTATTACCTCAATTTGTCAGCGATTTCGGACCTCAAGTTGCATTGTACTGTGTGAAAATATTACTATTTATGTACAAATATTGATATACTGTAAACTTTTGTCAGTAGGCAACGCGATAAAGACTTCCGACTCCTCGGGCTGGTGCGAATATTTCAATGTCCCTATGTGACAAACCGTTGGTTCGTGACACACCTTTATGCGTCCCTCGCTCGCTGCGCTCGCTCGATAACTATAGCCTAACCTAAAACCAATCCCTCTTGCGTTCGATATCCGATAAGGAGGCGACTAATTTCAAATTTGCGAACGTGTCGGATCGGTTGTGAGGTTGGACTAGATTCTTACGAGCGAGCGGAGCGAGCGAGCAACGATAACAATTTCCAGGCTATACATATGCCTTATGGTGCCGTTCATATATTTCCTGTTATTACCTTAATTTGTCAGCGATTTCGGACTTCACGTTGCAACTGTACTATGTGGAAATATTACTATTTATGTAAAACTATTGATAAACCGTAAACTTTTGTCTGTAGGCAATTCGATAAAGACTTCTGGCTCCTGGGGCTGGTGCGAATATTTCAATGACCCTATGTGACAAACCGTTGGTTTGTGACACACCCTTACGCGTCCCTCGCTCCCTGTGCTCGCCCGATAACTATAGCCTAACCTAAAACCAATCCCTCTTGCTTTCGTTATCCGATAAGGAGGGGACTAACTTCAAATTTGCGAACGTGTCGGATCGGTTGTGAGGTTGGACTAGATTCTTACGAGCGAGCGGAGCGAGCGAGCAACGATTACAATTTCCAAGCTATACATATACCTTATATTGCCTTGCATATATTTCCTGTTATTACCTCAATTTGTCAGCGATTTCGGACCTTACGTTGCACCGTACTATGTGGAAATATTACTATTTATGTAAAACTATTGATAAACTGTAAACTTTTGTCAGTAGGCAACGCGATAAAGGCTTCCGACTCCTCGGGCTGGTGCGAATATTTCAATGTCCCTAAGTGCCAAACCGTTGGTTTGTGACACACCTTTACGCGACCCTCGCTCGCTGCGCTCGCTTGAAAACTATAGCCTAACCTAAAACGAATACCTCATACGTTCGCCATTCGATAAGGAGGGTACTAATTTCAAATTTGCGAACGTGTCGGATCGGTTGGGAGGTTGGACTAGATTCTTACGAGCGAGCGGAGCGAGCGAGCAACGATTACAATTTCCAAGCTATACATATACCTTATATTGCCTTGCATATATTTCCTGTCATTACCTCAATTTGTCAGCGATTTCGGACCTCACGTTGCACTGTACTGTGTGAAATTATTACTCTTTATGTACAAATATTGATATACTGTAAACTTTTGTCAGTACGCAATTCGATAAAGACTTCCGGCTCCTGGGGCTGGTGCGAATATTTCAATGACCCTATGTGACAAACCGTTGGTTTGTGACACACCCTTACGCGACCCTCGCTCCCTGTGCTCGCCCGATAACTATAGCCTAACCTAAAACCAATCCCTCTTGCGTTCGTTATCCGATAAGGAGGCGATTAATTTCAAATTTGCGAACGTGTCGGATCGGTTGTGAGGTTGGACTAGATTCTTACGAGCGAGCGGAGCGAGCGAGCAACGATTACAATTTCCAAGCTATACATATACCTTTTGGTGCCGTGCATATATTCCCTGTTAATACCTTAATTTGTCAGCGATTTCGGACCTCACGTTGCAACTGTACTATGTGAAAATATTACTATTTATGTACAAATATTGATATACTGTAAACTTTTGTCAGTACGCAATTCGATAAAGACTTCCGGCTCCTGGGGCTGGTGCGAATATTTCAATGACCCTATGTGACAAACCGTTGGTTTGTGACACGCCCTTACGCGTCCCTCGCTCCCTGTGCTCGCCCGATAACTATAGCCTAACCTAAAACCAATCCCTCTTGCTTTCGTTATCCGATAAGGAGGGGACTAACTTCAAATTTGCGAACGTGTCGGATCGGTTGTGAGGTTGGACTAGATTCTTACGAACGAGCGGAGCGAGGGATCAACGATTACAATTTCCAAGCTATACATATACCTTATATTGCCTTGCATATATTTCCTGTTATTACCTCAATTTGTCAGCGATTTCGGACCTTACGTTGCACCGTACTATGTGGAAATATTACTATTTATGTAAAACTATTGATAAACTGTAAACTTTTGTCAGTAGGCAACGCGATAAAGACTTCCGACTCCTCGGGCTGGTGCGAATATTTCAATGTCCCTATGTGACAAACCGTTGGTTCGTGACACACCTTTATGCGTCCCTCGCTCGCTGCGCTCGCTCGATAACTAGAGCCTAACCTAAAACCAATCCCTCTTGCGTTCGATATCCGATAAGGAGGCGACTAATTTCAAATTTGCGAACGTGTCGAATCGGTTGTGAGGTTGCACTAGATTCTTACGAGCGAGGGGAGCGAGCGAGCAACGATTACAATTTCCAAGCTATACATATATCTTATATTGTCCTGCATATATTTCCTATTATTACCTCAATTAGTCAGCGATTCCGGACCTCACGTTGCATTGTACTGTGTGAAAATATTACTATTTATGTACAAATATTGATATACTGTAAACTTTTGTCAGTACGCAATTCGATAAAGACTTCCGGCTCCTGGGGCTGGTGCGAATATTTCAATGACCGTATGTGACAAACCGTTGGTTTGTGACACACCCTTACGCGTCCCTCGCTCCCTGTGCTCGCCCGATAACTATAGCCTAACCTAAAACCAATCCCTCTTGCTTTCGTTATCCGATAAGGAGGCGACTAATTTCAAATTTGCGAACGTGTCGGATCGGTGGTGAGGTTGGGCTAGATTCTTACGAGCGAGCGGAGCGAGCGAGCAACGATTACAATTTCCAAGCTATACATATACCTTATATTGCCTTGCATATATTTCCTGTTATTACCTCAATTTGTCAGCGATTTCGGACTTCACGTTGCAACTGTATTATGTGGAAATATTACTATTTATGTAAAACTATTGATAAACTGTAAACTTTTGTCAGTAGGCAACTCGATAAAGACTTCCTACTCCTCGGGCAGGTGCGAATATTTCAATGTCCCTTTGTGCCAATCCGACGATTTGTGACACACCTTTATGCGTCCCTCGCTCGCTGCGCCCGATCGATAACTATAGCCTAACCTAAAACCAATCCCTCTTGCTTTCGTTATCCGATAAGGAGGGGACTAACTTCAAATTTGCGATCGTGTCGGATCGGTTGTGAGGTTGGGCTAGATTCTTGCGAGCGAGCGGAGCGAGCGAGCAACGATAACAATTTCCAAGCTATACATATATCTTATATTGTCCTGCATATATTTCCTATTATTACCTCAATTTGTCAGCGATTTCGGACCTCAAGTTGCATTGTACTGTGTGAAAATATTACTATTTATGTACAAATATTGATATACTGTAAACTTTTGTCAGTAGGCAACGCGATAAAGACTTCCGACTCCTCGGGCTGGTGCGAATATTTCAATGTCCCTATGTGACAAACCGTTGGTTTGTGACATACCTTTATGCGTCCCTCGCTCGCTGCGCTCGCTCGATAACTATAGCCTAACCTAAAACCAATCCCTCTTGCGTTCGATATCCGATAAGGAGGCGACTAATTTCAAATTTGCGAACGTGTCGGATCGGTTGTGAGGTTGGACTAGATTCTTACGAGCGAGCGGAGCGAGCGAGCAACGAAAACAATTTCCAGGCTATACATATACCTTATGGTGCCGTTCATATATTTCCTGTTATTACCTTAATTTGTCAGCGATTTCGGACTTCACGTTGCAACTGTACTATGTGGAAATATTACTATTTATGTAAAACTATTGATAAACCGTAAACTTTTGTCAGTAGGCAACTCGATAAAGACTTCCTACTACTCGGGCAGGTGCGAATATTTCAATGTCCCTATGTGCCAAACCGATGATTTGTGACTCACCTTTATGCGTCCCTCGCTCGCTGCGCTCGATCGATAACTATAGCCTAACCTAAAACCAATCCCTCTTGTGTTCGTTATCCGATAAGGAGGCGACTAATTTCAAATTTGCGAACGTGTCGAAGCGGTTGTGAGGTTGCACTAGATTCTTACGAGCGAGGGGAGCGAGCGATCAACGATTACAATTTCCAAGCTATACATATACCTTATATTGCCTTGCATATATTTCCTGTTATTACCTCAATTTGTCAGCGATTTCGGACCTTACGTTGCACCGTACTATGTGGAAATATTACTATTTATGTACAAATATTGATATACTGTAAACTTTTGTCAGTACGCAATTCGATAAAGACTTCCGGCTCCTGGGGCTGGTGCGAATATTTCAATGACCCTATGTGACAAACCGTTGGTTTGTGACACACCCTTACGCGTCCCTCGCTCCCTGTGCTCGCCCGATAACTATAGCCTAACCTAAAACCAATCCCTCTTGCTTTCGTTATCCGATAAGGAGGGGAATAACTTCAAATTTGCGAACGTGTCGGATCGGTTGTGAGGTTGGACTAGATTCTTACGAGCGAGCGGAGCGAGCGAGCAACGATTACAATTTCCAAGCTATACATATACCTTATATTGCCTTGCATATATTTCCTGTTATTACCTCAATTTGTCAGCGATTTCGGACCTTACGTTGCACCGTACTATGTGGAAATATTACTATTTATGTAAAACTATTGATAAACTGTAAACTTTTGTCAGTAGGCAACGCGATAAAGGCTTCCGACTCCTCGGGCTGGTGCGAATATTTCAATGTCCCTAAGTGCCAAACCGTTGGTTTGTGACACACCTTTACGCGACCCTCGCTCGCTGCGCTCGCTTGAAAACTATAGCCTAACCTAAAACGAATACCTCATACGTTCGCCATTCGATAAGGAGGGTACTAATTTCAAATTTGCGAACATGTCGGATCGGTTGGGAGGTTGGACTAGATTCTTACGAGCGAGCGGAGCGAGCGAGCAACGATTACAATTTCCAAGCTATAGATATACCTTATATTGCCTTGCATATATTTCCTGTCATTACCTCAATTTGTCAGCGATTTCGGACCTCACGTTGCACTGTACTGTGTGAAATTATTACTCTTTATGTACAAATATTGATATACTGTAAACTTTTGTCTGTAGGCAATTCGATAAAGACTTCCGGCTCCTGGGGCTGGTGCGAATATTTCAATGACCCTATGTGACAAACCGTTGGTTTGTGACACACCCTTACGCGACCCTCGCTCCCTGTGCTCGCCCGATAACTATAGCCTAACCTAAAACCAATCCCTCTTGCGTTCGTTATCCGATAAGGAGGCGATTAATTTCAAATTTGCGAACGTGTCGGATCGGTTGTGAGGTTGGACTAGATTCTTACGAGCGAGCGGAGCGAGCGAGCAACGATTACAATTTCCAAGCTATACATATACCTTTTGGTGCCTTGCATATATTTCCTGTTAATACCTTAATTTGTCAGCGATTTCGGACCTTACGTTGCACCGTACTATGTGGAAATATTACTATTTATGTAAAACTATTGATAAACTGTAAACTTTTGTCAGTAGGCAACGCGATAAAGACTTCCGACTCCTCGGGCTGGTGCGAATATTTCAATGTCCCTATGTGACAAACCGTTGGTTCGTGACACACCCTTACGCGACCCTCGCTCCCTGTGCTCGCTCGATAACTATAGCCTAACCTAAAACCAATCCCTCTTGCGTTCGTTATCCGATAAGGAGGCGATTAATTTCAAATTTGCGAACGTGTCGGATCGGTTGTGAGGTTGGACTAGATTCTTACGAGCGAGCGGAGCGAGCGAGCAACGATTACAATTTCCAAGCTATACATATACCTTTTGGTGCCTTGCATATATTTCCTGTTAATACCTTAATTTGTCAGCGATTTCGGACCTTACGTTGCACCGTACTATGTGGAAATATTACTATTTATGTAAAACTATTGATAAACTGTAAACTTTTGTCAGTAGGCAACGCGATAAAGACTTCCGACTCCTCGGGCTGGTGCGAATATTTCAATGTCCCTATGTGACAAACCGTTGGTTCGTGACACACCCTTACGCGACCCTCGCTCCCTGTGCTCGCCCGATAACTATAGCCTAACCTAAAACCAATCCCTCTTGCGTTCGTTATCCGATAAGGAGGCGATTAATTTCAAATTTGCGAACGTGTCGGATCGGTTGTGAGGTTGGACTAGATTCTTACGAGCGAGCGGAGCGAGCGAGCAACGATTACAATTTCCAAGCTATACATATACCTTTTGGTGCCGTGCATATATTTCCTGTTAATACCTTAATTTGTCAGCGATTTCGGACCTCACGTTGCAACTGTACTATGTGAAAATATTACTATTTATGTACAAATATTGATATACTGTAAACTTTTGTCAGTACGCAATTCGATAAAGACTTCCGGCTCCTGGGGCTGGTGCGAATATTTCAATGACCCTATGTGACAAACCGTTGGTTTGTGACACGCCCTTACGCGTCCCTCGCTCCCTGTGCTCGCCCGATAACTATAGCCTAACCTAAAACCAATCCCTCTTGCTTTCGTTATCCGATAAGGAGGGGACTAACTTCAAATTTGCGAACGTGTCGGATCGGTTGTGAGGTTGGACTAGATTCTTACGAACGAGCGGAGCGAGCGAGCAACGATTACAATTTCCAAGCTATACATATACCTTATATTGCCTTGCATATATTTCCTGTTATTACCTCAATTTGTCAGCGATTTCGGACCTTACGTTGCACCGTACTATGTGGAAATATTACTATTTATGTACAAATATTGATATACTGTAAACTTTTGTCAGTAGGCAACGCGATAAAGACTTCCGACTCCTCGGGCTGGTGCGAATATTTCAATGTCCCTATGTGACAAACCGTTGGTTCGTGACACACCTTTATGCGTCCCTCGCTCGCTGCGCTCGCTCGATAACTATAGCCTAACCTAAAACCAATCCCTCTTGCGTTCGATATCCGATAAGGAGGCGACTAATTTCAAATTTGCGAACGTGTCGGATCGGTTGTGAGGTTGGACTAGATTCTTACGAGCGAGCGGAGCGAGCGAGCAACGAAAACAATTTCCAGGCTATACATATACCTTATGGTGCCGTTCATATATTTCCTGTTATTACCTTAATTTGTCAGCGATTTCGGACTTCACGTTGCAACTGTACTATGTGGAAATATTACTATTTATGTAAAACTATTGATAAACCGTAAACTTTTGTCAGTAGGCAACTCGATAAAGACTTCCTACTACTCGGGCAGGTGCGAATATTTCAATGTCCCTATGTGCCAAACCGATGATTTGTGACTCACCTTTATGCGTCCCTCGCTCGCTGCGCTCGATCGATAACTATAGCCTAACCTAAAACCAATCCCTCTTGTGTTCGTTATCCGATAAGGAGGCGACTAATTTCAAATTTGCGAACGTGTCGAAGCGGTTGTGAGGTTGCACTAGATTCTTACGAGCGAGGGGAGCGAGCGATCAACGATTACAATTTCCAAGCTATACATATACCTTATATTGCCTTGCATATATTTCCTGTTATTACCTCAATTTGTCAGCGATTTCGGACCTTACGTTGCACCGTACTATGTGGAAATATTACTATTTATGTACAAATATTGATATACTGTAAACTTTTGTCAGTACGCAATTCGATAAAGACTTCCGGCTCCTGGGGCTGGTGCGAATATTTCAATGACCCTATGTGACAAACCGTTGGTTTGTGACACACCCTTACGCGACCCTCGCTCCCTGTGCTCGCCCGATAACTATAGCCTAACCTAAAACCAATCCCTCTTGCGTTCGTTATCCGATAAGGAGGCGATTAATTTCAAATTTGCGAACGTGTCGGATCGGTTGTGAGGTTGGACTAGATTCTTACGAGCGAGCGGAGCGAGCGAGCAACGATTACAATTTCCAAGCTATACATATACCTTTTGGTGCCTTGCATATATTTCCTGTTAATACCTTAATTTGTCAGCGATTTCGGACCTTACGTTGCACCGTACTATGTGGAAATATTACTATTTATGTAAAACTATTGATAAACTGTAAACTTTTGTCAGTAGGCAACGCGATAAAGACTTCCGACTCCTCGGGCTGGTGCGAATATTTCAATGTCCCTATGTGACAAACCGTTGGTTCGTGACACACCCTTACGCGACCCTCGCTCCCTGTGCTCGCCCGATAACTATAGCCTAACCTAAAACCAATCCCTCTTGCGTTCGTTATCCGATAAGGAGGCGATTAATTTCAAATTTGCGAACGTGTCGGATCGGTTGTGAGGTTGGACTAGATTCTTACGAGCGAGCGGAGCGAGCGAGCAACGATTACAATTTCCAAGCTATACATATACCTTATATTGCCTTGCATATATTTCCTGTTATTACCTCAATTTGTCAGCGATTTCGGACCTTACGTTGCACCGTACTATGTGGAAAAATTACTATTTATGTAAAACTATTGATAAACTGTAACCTTTTGTCAGTAGGCAACGCGATAAAGACTTCCGGCTCCTGGGGCTGGTGCGAATATTTCAATGACCCTATGTGACAAACCGTTGGTTTGTGACACACCCTTACGCGACCCTCGCTCCCTGTGCTCGCCCGATAACTATAGCCTAACCTAAAACCAATCCCTCTTGCGTTCGTTATCCGATAAGGAGGCGATTAATTTCAAATTTGCGAACGTGTCGGATCGGTTGTGAGGTTGGACTAGATTCTTACGAGCGAGCGGAGCGAGCGAGCAACGATTACAATTTCCAAGCTATACATATACCTTTTGGTGCCGTGCATATATTTCCTGTTAATACCTTAATTTGTCAGCGATTTCGGACCTCACGTTGCAACTGTACTATGTGAAAATATTACTATTTATGTACAAATATTGATATACTGTAAACTTTTGTCAGTACGCAATTCGATAAAGACTTCCGGCTCCTGGGGCTGGTGCGAATATTTCAATGACCCTATGTGACAAACCGTTGGTTTGTGACACGCCCTTACGCGTCCCTCGCTCCCTGTGCTCGCCCGATAACTATAGCCTAACCTAAAACCAATCCCTCTTGCTTTCGTTATCCGATAAGGAGGGGACTAACTTCAAATTTGCGAACGTGTCGGATCGGTTGTGAGGTTGGACTAGATTCTTACGAACGAGCGGAGCGAGGGATCAACGATTACAATTTCCAAGCTATACATATACCTTATATTGCCTTGCATATATTTCCTGTTATTACCTCAATTTGTCAGCGATTTCGGACCTTACGTTGCACCGTACTATGTGGAAATATTACTATTTATGTAAAACTATTGATAAACTGTAAACTTTTGTCAGTAGGCAACGCGATAAAGACTTCCGACTCCTCGGGCTGGTGCGAATATTTCAATGTCCCTATGTGACAAACCGTTGGTTCGTGACTCACCTTTATGCGTCCCTCGCTCGCTGCGCTCGATCGATAACTATAGCCTAACCTAAAACCAATCCCTCTTGTGTTCGTTATCCGATAAGGAGGCGACTAATTTCAAATTTGCGAACGTGTCGAAGCGGTTGTGAGGTTGCACTAGATTCTTACGAGCGAGGGGAGCGAGCGATCAACGATTACAATTTCCAAGCTATACATATACCTTATATTGCCTTGCATATATTTCCTGTTATTACCTCAATTTGTCAGCGATTTCGGACCTTACGTTGCACCGTACTATGTGGAAATATTACTATTTATGTACAAATATTGATATACTGTAAACTTTTGTCAGTATGCATTTCGATACAGACTTCCGGCTCCTGGGGCTGGTGCGAATATTTCAATGACCCATATGTGTCAAACCGTTGGTTTTTGACACACCTTGACGCGACCCTCGCTCGCTGCGCTCGCTCGATAACTATAGCCTAACCTAAAACCAATCCCTCTTGCGTTCGTTATCCGATAAGGAGGCGATTAATTTCAAATTTGCGAACGTGTCGGATCGGTTGTGAGGTTGGACTAGATTCTTACGAGCGAGCGGAGCGAGCGAGCAACGATTACAATTTCCAAGCTATACATATACCTCTTGGTGCCGTGCATATATTTCCTGTTATTACCTTAATTTGTCAGCGATTTCGGACCTTACGTTGCACCGTACTATGTGGAAATATTACTATTTATGTAAAACCATTGATAAACTGTAAACTTTTGTCAGTAGGCAACGCGATAAAGACTTCCGACTCCTCGGGCTGGTGCGAATATTTCAATGTCCCTATGTGACAAACCGTTGGTTCGTGACACACCCTTACGCGTCCCTCGCTCCCTGTGCTCGCCCGATAACTATAGCCTAACCTAAAACCAATCCCTCTTGCGTTCGTTATCCGATAAGGAGGCGATTAATTTCAAATTTGCGAACGTGTCGGATCGGTTGTGAGGTTGGACTAGATTCTTACGAGCGAGCGGAGCGAGCGAGCAACGATTACAATTTCCAAGCTATACATATACCTTTTGGTGCCTTGCATATATTTCCTGTTAATACCTTAATTTGTCAGCGATTTCGGACCTTACGTTGCACCGTACTATGTGGAAATATTACTATTTATGTAAAACTATTGATAAACTGTAAACTTTTGTCAGTAGGCAACGCGATAAAGACTTCCGACTCCTCGGGCTGGTGCGAATATTTCAATGTCCATATGTGACAAACCGTTGGTTCGTGACACACCCTTACGCGACCCTCGCTCCCTGTGCTCGCCCGATAACTATAGCCTAACCTAAAACCAATCCCTCTTGCTTTCGTTATCCGATAAGGAGGAGACTAACTTCAAATTTGCGAACGTGTCGGATCGGTTGTGAGGTTGCACTAGATTCTTACGAGCGAGGGGAGCGAGCGATCAACGATTACAATTTCCAAGCTATACATATATCTTATATTGTCCTGCATATATTTCCTATTATTACCTCAATTTGTCAGCGATTTCGGACCTCACGTTGCATTGTACTGTGTGAAAATATTACTATTTATGTACAAATATTGATATACTGTAAACTTTTGTCAGTACGCAATTCGATAAAGACTTCCGGCTCCTGGGGCTGGTGCGAATATTTCAAGGACCCTATGTCACAAACCGTTGGTTTGTGACACACCCTTACGCGTCCCTCGCTCCCTGTGCTCGCCCGATAACTATAGCCTAACCTAAAACCAATCCCTCTTGCTTTCGTTATCGGATAAGGAGGCGACTAATTTCAAATTTGCGAACGTGTCGGATCGGTGGTGAGGTTGGGCTAGATTCTTACGAGCGAGCGGAGCGAGCGAGCAACGATTACAATTTCCAAGCTATACATATACCTTATATTGCCTTGCATATATTTCCTGTTATTACCTTAATTTGTCAGCGACTTCGGACCTCACGTTGCAACTGTACTATGTGGAAATATTACTATTTATGTAAAACTATTGATAAACTGTAAACTTTTGTCAGTAGGCAACTCGATAAAGACTTCCTACTCCTCGGGCAGGTGCGAATATTTCAATGTCCCTTTGTGCCAATCCGACGATTTGTGACACACCTTTATGCGTCCCTCGCTCGCTGCGCCCGATCGATAACTATAGCCTAACCTAAAACCAATCCCTCTTGTGTTCGTTATCCGATAAGGAGGCGACTAATTTCAAATTTGCGAACGTGTCGGATCGGTTGTGAGGTTGCACTAGATTCTTACGAGCGAGGGGAACGAGCGATCAACGATTACAATTTCCAAGCTATACATATACCTTATATTGCCTTGCATATATTTCCTGTTATTACCTCAATTTGTCAGCGATTTCGGACTTCACGTTGCAACTGTATTATGTGGAAATATTACTATTTATGTAAAACTATTGATAAACTGTAAACTTTTGTCAGTAGGCAACTCGATAAAGACTTCCTACTCCTCGGGCAGGTGCGAATATTTCAATGCCCCTATGTGCCAAACCGATGATTTGTGACTCACCTTTATGCGTCCCTCGCTCGCTGCGCTCGATCGATAACTATAGCCTAACCTAAAACCAATCCCTCTTGCTTTCGTTATCCGATAAGGAGGGGACTAACTTCAAATTTGCGAACGTGTCGGATCGGTTGTGAGGTTGGGCTAGATTCTTACGAGCGAGCGGAGCGAGCGAGCAACGATAACAATTTCCAAGCTATACATATATCTTATATTGTCCTGCATATATTTCCTATTATTACCTCAATTTGTCAGCGATTTCGGACCTCACGTTGCATTGTACTGTGTGAAAATATTACTATTTATGTACAAATATTGATATACTGTAAACTTTTGTCAGTACGCAATTCGATAAAGACTTCCGGCTCCTGGGGCTGGTGCGAATATTTCAACGACCCTATGTGACAAACCGTTGGTTTGTGACACACCCTTACGCGTCCCTCGCTCCCTGTGCTCGCCCGATAACTATAGCCTAACCTAAAACCAATCCCTCTTGCTTTCGTTATCCGATAAGGAGGGGACTAACTTCAAATTTGCGAACGTGTCGGATCGGTTGTGAGGTTGGACTAGATTCTTACGAGCGAGCGGAGCGAGCGAGCAACGATTACAATTTCCAAGCTATACATATACCTTATATTGCCTTGCATATATTTCCTGTTATTACCTCAATTTGTCAGCGATTTCGGACCTTACGTTGCACCGTACTATGTGGAAAAATTACTATTTATGTAAAACTATTGATAAACTGTAACCTTTTGTCAGTAGGCAACGCGATAAAGACTTCCGGCTCCTGGGGCTGGTGCGAATATTTCAATGACCCTATGTGACAAACCGTTGGTTTGTGACACACCCTTACGCGTCCCTCGCTCCCTGTGCTCGCCCGATAACTATAGCCTAACCTAAAACCAATCCCTCTTGCGTTCGTTATCCGATAAGGAGGCGATTAATTTCAAATTTGCGAACGTGTCGGATCGGTTGTGAGGTTGGACTAGATTCTTACGAGCGAGCGGAGCGAGCGAGCAACGATTACAATTTCCAAGCTATACATATACCTTTTGGTGCCGTGCATATATTTCCTGTTAATACCTTAATTTGTCAGCGATTTCGGACCTCACGTTGCAACTGTACTATGTGAAAATATTACTATTTATGTACAAATATTGATATACTGTAAACTTTTGTCAGTACGCAATTCGATAAAGACTTCCGGCTCCTGGGGCTGGTGCGAATATTTCAATGACCCTATGTGACAAACCGTTGGTTTGTGACACGCCCTTACGCGTCCCTCGCTCCCTGTGCTCGCCCGATAACTATAGCCTAACCTAAAACCAATCCCTCTTGCTTTCGTTATCCGATAAGGAGGGGACTAACTTCAAATTTGCGAACGTGTCGGATCGGTTGTGAGGTTGGACTAGATTCTTACGAACGAGCGGAGCGAGGGATCAACGATTACAATTTCCAAGCTATACATATACCTTATATTGCCTTGCATATATTTCCTGTTATTACCTCAATTTGTCAGCGATTTCGGACCTTACGTTGCACCGTACTATGTGGAAATATTACTATTTATGTAAAACTATTGATAAACTGTATACTTTTGTCAGTAGGCAATTCGTTAAAGACTTCCGGCTCCTCGGGCTGGTGCGAATATTTCAATGTCCCTATGTGACAAACCGTTGGTTCGTGACACACCTTTATGCGTCCCTCGCTCGCTGCGCTCGCTCGATAACTATAGCCTAACCTAAAACCAATCCCTCTTGCGTTCGATATCCGATAAGGAGGCGACTAATTTCAAATTTGCGAACGTGTCGAATCGGTTGTGAGGTTGCACTAGATTCTTACGAGCGAGGGGAGCGAGCGAGCAACGATTACAATTTCCAAGCTATACATATATCTTATATTGTCCTGCATATATTTCCTATTATTACCTCAATTAGTCAGCGATTCCGGACCTCACGTTGCATTGTACTGTGTGAAAATATTACTATTTATGTACAAATATTGATATACTGTAAACTTTTGTCAGTACGCAATTCGATAAAGACTTCCGGCTCCTGGGGCTGGTGCGAATATTTCAATGACCGTATGTGACAAACCGTTGGTTTGTGACACACCCTTACGCGTCCCTCGCTCCCTGTGCTCGCCCGATAACTATAGCCTAACCTAAAACCAATCCCTCTTGCTTTCGTTATCCGATAAGGAGGAGACTAACTTCAAATTTGCGAACGTGTCGGATCGGTTGTGAGGTTGCACTAGATTCTTACGAGCGAGGGGAGCGAGCGATCAACGATTACAATTTCCAAGCTATACATATATCTTATATTGTCCTGCATATATTTCCTATTATTACCTCAATTTGTCAGCGATTTCGGACCTCACGTTGCATTGTACTGTGTGAAAATATTACTATTTATGTACAAATATTGATATACTGTAAACTTTTGTCAGTACGCAATTCGATAAAGACTTCCGGCTCCTGGGGCTGGTGCGAATATTTCAAGGACCCTATGTGACAAACCGTTGGTTTGTGACACACCCTTACGCGTCCCTCGCTCCCTGTGCTCGCCCGATAACTATAGCCTAACCTAAAACCAATCCCTCTTGCTTTCGTTATCCGATAAGGAGGCGACTAATTTCAAATTTGCGAACGTGTCGGATCGGTGGTGAGGTTGGACTAGATTTTTACGAGCGAGCGGAGCGAGCGAGCAACGATTACAATTTCCCAGCTATACATATACCTTATATTGCCTTGCATATATTTCCTGTTATTACCTTAATTTGTCAGCGATTACGGACCTCACGTTGCACTGTACTATGTGGAAATATTACTATTTATGTAAAACTATTGATAAACTGTAAACTTTTGTCAGTAGGCAACTCGATAAAGACTTCCTACTCCTCGGGCAGGTGCGAATATTTCAATGTCCCTTTGTGCCAATCCGACGATTTGTGACACACCTTTATGCGTCCCTCGCTCGCTGCGCCCGATCGATAACTATAGCCTAACCTAAAACCAATCCCTCTTGTGTTCGTTATCCGATAAGGAGGCGACTAATTTCAAATTTGCGAACGTGTCGGATCGGTTGTGAGGTTGCACTAGATTCTTACGAGCGAGGGGAACGAGCGATCAACGATTACAATTTCCAAGCTATACATATACCTTATATTGCCTTGCATATATTTCCTGTTATTACCTCAATTTGTCAGCGATTTCGGACTTCACGTTGCAACTGTATTATGTGGAAATATTACTATTTATGTAAAACTATTGATAAACTGTAAACTTTTGTCAGTAGGCAACTCGATAAAGACTTCCTACTCCTCG
This sequence comes from Bombus terrestris, assembly GCF_910591885.1. NCBI lineage: Eukaryota > Metazoa > Arthropoda > Insecta > Hymenoptera > Apidae > Bombus > Bombus terrestris. Next base: position 2,586,557 of record NW_025963551.1, on the reverse strand, counting down.
GGAAGGTGCGAATATTTCAATGCCCCTATGTGCCAAACCGATGATTTGTGACTCACCTTTATGCGTCCCTCGCTCGCTGCGCTCGATCGATAACTATAGCCTAACCTAAAACCAATCCCTCTTGCTTTCGTTATCCGATAAGGAGGGGACTAACTTCAAATTTGCGAACGTGTCGGATCGGTTGTGAGGTTGGGCTAGATTCTTACGAGCGAGCGGAGCGAGCGAGCAACGATAACAATTTCCAAGCTATACATATATCTTATATTGTCCTGCATATATTTCCTATTATTACCTCAATTTGTCAGCGATTTCGGACCTCACGTTGCATTGTACTGTGTGAAAATATTACTATTTATGTACAAATATTGATATACTGTAAACTTTTGTCAGTAGGCAACGCGATAAAGACTTCCGACTCCTCGGGCTGGTGCGAATATTTCAATGTCCCTATGTGACAAACCGTTGGTTCGTGACACACCTTTATGCGTCCCTCGCTCGCTGCGCTCGCTCGATAACTATAGCCTAACCTAAAACCAATCCCTCTTGCGTTCGATATCCGATAAGGAGGCGACTAATTTCAAATTTGCGAACGTGTCGGATCGGTTGTGAGGTTGGACTAGATTCTTACGAGCGAGCGGAGCGAGCGAGCAACGATAACAATTTCCAGGCTATACATATACCTTATGGTGCCGTTCATATATTTCCTGTTATTACCTTAATTTGTCAGCGATTTCGGACTTCACGTTGCAACTGTACTATGTGGAAATATTACTATTTATGTAAAACTATTGATAAACCGTAAACTTTTGTCAGTAGGCAACTCGATAAAGACTTCCTACTACTCGGGCAGGTGCGAATATTTCAATGTCCCTATGTGCCAAACCGATGATTTGTGACTCACCTTTATGCGTCCCTCGCTCGCTGCGCTCGATCGATAACTATAGCCTAACCTAAAACCAATCCCTCTTGTGTTCGTTATCCGATAAGGAGGCGACTAATTTCAAATTTGCGAACGTGTCGAATCGGTTGTGAGGTTGCACTAGATTCTTACGAGCGAGGGGAGCGAGCGATCAACGATTACAATTTCCAAGCTATACATATACCTTATATTGCCTTGCATATATTTCCTGTTATTACCTCAATTTGTCAGCGATTTCGGACCTTACGTTGCACCGTACTATGTGGAAATATTACTATTTATGTACAAATATTGATATACTGTAAACTTTTGTCAGTACGCAATTCGATAAAGACTTCCGGCTCCTGGGGCTGGTGCGAATATTTCAATGACCCTATGTGACAAACCGTTGGTTTGTGACACACCCTTACGCGTCCCTCGCTCCCTGTGCTCGCCCGATAACTATAGCCTAACCTAAAACCAATCCCTCTTGCTTTCGTTATCCGATAAGGAGGGGAATAACTTCAAATTTGCGAACGTGTCGGATCGGTTGTGAGGTTGGACTAGATTCTTACGAGCGAGCGGAGCGAGCGAGCAACGATTACAATTTCCAAGCTATACATATACCTTATATTGCCTTGCATATATTTCCTGTTATTACCTCAATTTGTCAGCGATTTCGGACCTTACGTTGCACCGTACTATGTGGAAATATTACTATTTATGTAAAACTATTGATAAACTGTAAACTTTTGTCAGTAGGCAACGCGATAAAGGCTTCCGACTCCTCGGGCTGGTGCGAATATTTCAATGTCCCTAAGTGCCAAACCGTTGGTTTGTGACACACCTTTACGCGACCCTCGCTCGCTGCGCTCGCTTGAAAACTATAGCCTAACCTAAAACGAATACCTCATACGTTCGCCATTCGATAAGGAGGGTACTAATTTCAAATTTGCGAACGTGTCGGATCGGTTGGGAGGTTGGACTAGATTCTTACGAGCGAGCGGAGCGAGCGAGCAACGATTACAATTTCCAAGCTATACATATACCTTATATTGCCTTGCATATATTTCCTGTCATTACCTCAATTTGTCAGCGATTTCGGACCTCACGTTGCACTGTACTGTGTGAAATTATTACTCTTTATGTACAAATATTGATATACTGTAAACTTTTGTCTGTAGGCAATTCGATAAAGACTTCCGGCTCCTGGGGCTGGTGCGAATATTTCAATGACCCTATGTGACAAACCGTTGGTTTGTGACACACCCTTACGCGACCCTCGCTCCCTGTGCTCGCCCGATAACTATAGCCTAACCTAAAACCAATCCCTCTTGCGTTCGTTATCCGATAAGGAGGCGATTAATTTCAAATTTGCGAACGTGTCGGATCGGTTGTGAGGTTGGACTAGATTCTTACGAGCGAGCGGAGCGAGCGAGCAACGATTACAATTTCCAAGCTATACATATACCTTTTGGTGCCGTGCATATATTTCCTGTTATTACCTTAATTTGTCAGCGATTTCGGACCTTACGTTGCACCGTACTATGTGGAAATATTACTATTTATGTAAAACTATTGATAAACTGTAAACTTTTGTCAGTAGGCAACGCGATAAAGACTTCCGACTCCTCGGGCTGGTGCGAATATTTCAATGTCCCTATGTGACAAACCGTTGGTTCGTGACACACCCTTACGCGACCCTCGCTCCCTGTGCTCGCCCGATAACTATAGCCTAACCTAAAACCAATCCCTCTTGCGTTCGTTATCCGATAAGGAGGCGATTAATTTCAAATTTGCGAACGTGTCGGATCGGTTGTGAGGTTGGACTAGATTCTTACGAGCGAGCGGAGCGAGCGAGCAACGATTACAATTTCCAAGCTATACATATACCTTTTGGTGCCGTGCATATATTTCCTGTTAATACCTTAATTTGTCAGCGATTTCGGACCTCACGTTGCAACTGTACTATGTGAAAATATTACTATTTATGTACAAATATTGATATACTGTAAACTTTTGTCAGTACGCAATTCGATAAAGACTTCCGGCTCCTGGGGCTGGTGCGAATATTTCAATGACCCTATGTGACAAACCGTTGGTTTGTGACACGCCCTTACGCGTCCCTCGCTCCCTGTGCTCGCCCGATAACTATAGCCTAACATAAAACCAATCCCTCTTGCTTTCGTTATCCGATAAGGAGGGGACTAACTTCAAATTTGCGAACGTGTCGGATCGGTTGTGAGGTTGGACTAGATTCTTACGAACGAGCGGAGCGAGCGAGCAACGATTACAATTTCCAAGCTATACATATACCTTATATTGCCTTGCATATATTTCCTGTTATTACCTCAATTTGTCAGCGATTTCGGACCTTACGTTGCACCGTACTATGTGGAAATATTACTATTTATGTAAAACTATTGATAAACTGTAAACTTTTGTCAGTAGGCAACGCGATAAAGACTTCCGACTCCTCGGGCTGGTGCGAATATTTCAATGTCCCTATGTGACAAACCGTTGGTTCGTGACACACCTTTATGCGTCCCTCGCTCGCTGCGCTCGCTCGATAACTATAGCCTAACCTAAAACCAATCCCTCTTGCTTTCGTTATCCGATAAGGAGGCGACTAATTTCAAATTTGCGAACGTGTCGGATCGGTGGTGAGGTTGGGCTAGATTCTTACGAGCGAGCGGAGCGAGCGAGCAACGATTACAATTTCCAAGCTATACATATATCTTATATTGTCCTGCTTATATTTCCTATTATTACCTCAATTAGTCAGCGATTCCGGACCTCACGTTGCATTGTACTGTGTGAAAATATTACTATTTATGTACAAATATTGATATACTGTAAACTTTTGTCAGTACGCAATTCGATAAAGACTTCCGGCTCCTGGGGCTGGTGCGAATATTTCAATGACCGTATGTGACAAACCGTTGGTTTGTGACACACCCTTACGCGTCCCTCGCTCCCTGTGCTCGCCCGATAACTATAGCCTAACCTAAAACCAATCCCTCTTGCTTTCGTTATCCGATAAGGAGGAGACTAACTTCAAATTTGCGAACGTGTCGGATCGGTTGTGAGGTTGCACTAGATTCTTACGAGCGAGGGGAGCGAGCGATCAACGATTACAATTTCCAAGCTATACATATATCTTATATTGTCCTGCATATATTTCCTATTATTACCTCAATTTGTCAGCGATTTCGGACCTCACGTTGCATTGTACTGTGTGAAAATATTACTATTTATGTACAAATATTGATATACTGTAAACTTTTGTCAGTACGCAATTCGATAAAGACTTCCGGCTCCTGGGGCTGGTGCGAATATTTCAAGGACCCTATGTGACAAACCGTTGGTTTGTGACACACCCTTACGCGTCCCTCGCTCCCTGTGCTCGCCCGATAACTATAGCCTAACCTAAAACCAATCCCTCTTGCTTTCGTTATCCGATAAGGAGGCGACTAATTTCAAATTTGCGAACGTGTCGGATCGGTGGTGAGGTTGGGCTAGATTCTTACGAGCGAGCGGAGCGAGCGAGCAACGATTACAATTTCCAAGCTATACATATACCTTATATTGCCTTGCATATATTTCCTGTTATTACCTTAATTTGTCAGCGATTTCGGACCTCACGTTGCAACTGTACTATGTGGAAATATTACTATTTATGTAAAACTATTGATAAACTGTAAACTTTTGTCAGTAGGCAACTCGATAAAGACTTCCTACTCCTCGGGCAGGTGCGAATATTTCAATGTCCCTTTGTGCCAATCCGACGATTTGTGACACACCTTTATGCGTCCCTCGCTCGCTGCGCCCGATCGATAACTATAGCCTAACCTAAAACCAATCCCTCTTGTGTTCGTTATCCGATAAGGAGGCGACTAATTTCAAATTTGCGAACGTGTCGGATCGGTTGTGAGGTTGCACTAGATTCTTACGAGCGAGGGGAACGAGCGATCAACGATTACAATTTCCAAGCTATACATATACCTTATATTGCCTTGCATATATTTCCTGTTATTACCTCAATTTGTCAGCGATTTCGGACTTCACGTTGCAACTGTATTATGTGGAAATATTACTATTTATGTAAAACTATTGATAAACTGTAAACTTTTGTCAGTAGGCAACTCGATAAAGACTTCCTACTCCTCGGGCAGGTGCGAATATTTCAATGCCCCTATGTGCCAAACCGATGATTTGTGACTCACCTTTATGCGTCCCTCGCTCGCTGCGCTCGATCGATAACTATAGCCTAACCTAAAACCAATCCCTCTTGCTTTCGTTATCCGATAAGGAGGGGACTAACTTCAAATTTGCGAACGTGTCGGATCGGTTGTGAGGTTGGGCTAGATTCTTACGAGCGAGCGGAGCGAGCGAGCAACGATAACAATTTCCAAGCTATACATATATCTTATATTGTCCTGCATATATTTCCTATTATTACCTCAATTTGTCAGCGATTTCGGACCTCACGTTGCATTGTACTGTGTGAAAATATTACTATTTATGTACAAATATTGATATACTGTAAACTTTTGTCAGTACGCAATTCGATAAAGACTTCCGGCTCCTGGGGCTGGTGCGAATATTTCAATGACCCTATGTGACAAACCGTTGGTTTGTGACACACCCTTACGCGTCCCTCGCTCCCTGTGCTCGCCCGATAACTATAGCCTAACCTAAAACCAATCCCTCTTGCTTTCGTTATCCGATAAGGAGGGGACTAACTTCAAATTTGCGAACGTGTCGGATCGGTTGTGAGGTTGGACTAGATTCTTACGAGCGAGCGGAGCGAGCGAGCAACGATTACAATTTCCAAGCTATACATATACCTTATATTGCCTTGCATATATTTCCTGTTATTACCTCAATTTGTCAGCGATTTCGGACCTTACGTTGCACCGTACTATGTGGAAATATTACTATTTATGTAAAACTATTGATAAACTGTAAACTTTTGTCAGTAGGCAACGCGATAAAGGCTTCCGACTCCTCGGGCTGGTGCGAATATTTCAATGTCCCTAAGTGCCAAACCGTTGGTTTGTGACACACCTTTACGCGACCCTCGCTCGCTGCGCTCGCTTGAAAACTATAGCCTAACCTAAAACGAATACCTCATACGTTCGCCATTCGATAAGGAGGGTACTAATTTCAAATTTGCGAACGTGTCGGACCGGTTGGGAGGTTGGACTAGATTCTTACGAGCGAGCGGAGCGAGCGAGCAACGATTACAATTTCCAAGCTATACATATACCTTATATTGCCTTGCATATATTTCCTGTCATTACCTCAATTTGTCAGCGATTTCGGACCTCACGTTGCACTGTACTGTGTGAAATTATTACTCTTTATGTACAAATATTGATATACTGTAAACTTTTGTCTGTAGGCAATTCGATAAAGACTTCCGGCTCCTGGGGCTGGTGCGAATATTTCAATGACCCTATGTGACAAACCGTTGGTTTGTGACACACCCTTACGCGACCCTCGCTCCCTGTGCTCGCCCGATAACTATAGCCTAACCTAAAACCAATCCCTCTTGCGTTCGTTATCCGATAAGGAGGCGATTAATTTCAAATTTGCGAACGTGTCGGATCGGTTGTGAGGTTGGACTAGATTCTTACGAGCGAGCGGAGCGAGCGAGCAACGATTACAATTTCCAAGCTATACATATACCTTTTGGTGCCGTGCATATATTTCCTGTTATTACCTCAATTTGTCAGCGATTTCGGACCTTACGTTGCACCGTACTATGTGGAAATATTACTATTTATGTAAAACTATTGATAAACTGTAAACTTTTGTCAGTAGGCAACGCGATAAAGACTTCCGACTCCTCGGGCTGGTGCGAATATTTCAATGTCCCTATGTGACAAACCGTTGGTTCGTGACACACCTTTATGCGTCCCTCGCTCGCTGCGCTCGCTCGATAACTATAGCCTAACCTAAAACCAATCCCTCTTGCTTTCGTTATCCGATAAGGAGGCGATTAATTTCAAATTTGCGAACGTGTCGGATCGGTTGTGAGGTTGGACTAGATTCTTACGAGCGAGCGGAGCGAGCGAGCAACGATTACAATTTCCAAGCTATACATATACCTTTTGGTGCCGTGCATATATTTCCTGTTAATACCTCAATTTGTCAGCGATTTCGGACCTCACGTTGCATTGTACTGTGTGAAAATATTACTATTTATGTACAAATATTGATATACTGTAAACTTTTGTCAGTACGCAATTCGATAAAGACTTCCGGCTCCTGGGGCTGGTGCGAATATTTCAAGGACCCTATGTGACAAACCGTTGGTTTGTGACACACCCTTACGCGTCCCTCGCTCCCTGTGCTCGCCCGATAACTATAGCCTAACCTAAAACCAATCCCTCTTGCTTTCGTTATCCGATAAGGAGGCGACTAATTTCAAATTTGCGAACGTGTCGGATCGGTGGTGAGGTTGGGCTAGATTCTTACGAGCGAGCGGAGCGAGCGAGCAACGATTACAATTTCCAAGCTATACATATACCTTATATTGCCTTGCATATATTTCCTGTTATTACCTTAATTTGTCAGCGATTTCGGACCTCACGTTGCAACTGTACTATGTGGAAATATTACTATTTATGTAAAACTATTGATAAACTGTAAACTTTTGTCAGTAGGCAACTCGATAAAGACTTCCTACTCCTCGGGCAGGTGCGAATATTTCAATGTCCCTTTGTGCCAATCCGACGATTTGTGACACACCTTTATGCGTCCCTCGCTCGCTGCGCCCGATCGATAACTATAGCCTAACCTAAAACCAATCCCTCTTGTGTTCGTTATCCGATAAGGAGGCGACTAATTTCAAATTTGCGAACGTGTCGGATCGGTTGTGAGGTTGCACTAGATTCTTACGAGCGAGGGGAACGAGCGATCAACGATTACAATTTCCAAGCTATACATATACCTTATATTGCCTTGCATATATTTCCTGTTATTACCTCAATTTGTCAGCGATTTCGGACTTCACGTTGCAACTGTATTATGTGGAAATATTACTATTTATGTAAAACTATTGATAAACTGTAAACTTTTGTCAGTACGCAATTCGATAAAGACTTCCGGCTCCTGGGGCTGGTGCGAATATTTCAATGACCCTATGTGACAAACCGTTGGTTTGTGACACACCCTTACGCGTCCCTCGCTCCCTGTGCTCGCCCGATAACTATAGCCTAACCTAAAACCAATCCCTCTTGCTTTCGTTATCCGATAAGGAGGGGACTAACTTCAAATTTGCGAACGTGTCGGATCGGTTGTGAGGTTGCACTAGATTCTTACGAGCGAGCGGAGCGAGCGAGCAACGATTACAATTTCCAAGCTATACATATACCTTATATTGCCTTGCATATATTTCCTGTTATTACCTCAATTTGTCAGCGATTTCGGACCTTACGTTGCACCGTACTATGTAGAAATATTACTATTTATGTAAAACTATTGATAAACTGTATACTTTTGTCAGTAGGCAACGCGATAAAGACTTCCGACTCCTCGGGCTGGTGCGAATATTTCAATGTCCCTAAGTGCTAAACCTTTGGTTTGTGACACACCTTTACGCGACCCTCGCTCGCTGCGGTCGCTTGAAAACTATAGCCTAACCTAAAACCATTATCTCTTACGTTCGCCATTCGATATGGAGGGGACTAATTTCAAATTTGCGAATGTGTCGGATCGATTGGGAGGTTGGACTAGATTCTTACGAGCGAGCGGAGCGAGCGAGCAACGATTACAATTTCCAAGCTATACATATACCTTATATTGCCTTGCATATATTTCCTGTCATTACCTCAATTTGTCAGCGATTTCGGACCTCACGTTGCACTGTACTGTGTGAAATTATTACTCTTTATGTACAAATATTGATATACTGTAAACTTTTGTCTGTAGGCAATTCGATAAAGACTTCCGGCTCCTGGGGCTGGTGCGAATATTTCAATGACCCTATGTGACAAACCGTTGGTTTGTGACACACCCTTACGCGACCCTCGCTCCCTGTGCTCGCCCGATAACTATAGCCTAACCTAAAACCAATCCCTCTTGCGTTCGTTATCCGATAAGGAGGCGATTAATTTCAAATTTGCGAACGTGTCGGATCGGTTGTGAGGTTGGACTAGATTCTTACGAGCGAGCGGAGCGAGCGAGCAACGATTACAATTTCCAAGCTATACATATACCTTTTGGTGCCGTGCATATATTTCCTGTTAATACCTTAATTTGTCAGCGATTTCGGACCTCACGTTGCAACTGTACTATGTGAAAATATTACTATTTATGTACAAATATTGATATACTGTAAACTTTTGTCAGTACGCAATTCGATAAAGACTTCCGGCTCCTGGGGCTGGTGCGAATATTTCAATGACCCTATGTGACAAACCGTTGGTTTGTGACACGCCCTTACGCGTCCCTCGCTCCCTGTGCTCGCCCGATAACTATAGCCTAACCTAAAACCAATCCCTCTTGCTTTCGTTATCCGATAAGGAGGGGACTAACTTCAAATTTGCGAACGTGTCGGATCGGTTGTGAGGTTGGACTAGATTCTTACGAACGAGCGGAGCGAGCGAGCAACGATTACAATTTCCAAGCTATACATATACCTTATATTGCCTTGCATATATTTCCTGTTATTACCTCAATTTGTCAGCGATTTCGGACCTTACGTTGCACCGTACTATGTGGAAATATTACTATTTATGTAAAGCTATTGATAAACTGCAAACTTTTGTCAGTAGGCAACGCGATAAAGACTTCCGACTCCTCGGGCTGGTGCGAATATTTCAATGTCCCTATGTGACAAACCGTTGGTTCGTGACACACCTTTATGCGTCCCTCGCTCGCTGCGCTCGCTCGATAACTATAGCCTAACCTAAAACCAATCCCTCTTGCGTTCGATATCCGATAAGGAGGCGACTAATTTCAAATTTGCGAACGTGTCGAATCGGTTGTGAGGTTGCACTAGATTCTTACGAGCGAGGGGAGCGAGCGAGCAACGATTACAATTTCCAAGCTATACATATATCTTATATTGTCCTGCATATATTTCCTATTATTACCTCAATTTGTCAGCGATTCCGGACCTCACGTTGCATTGTACTGTGTGAAAATATTACTATTTATGTACAAATATTGATATACTGTAAACTTTTGTCAGTACGCAATTCGATAAAGACTTCCGGCTCCTGGGGCTGGTGCGAATATTTCAATGACCGTATGTGACAAACCGTTGGTTTGTGACACACCCTTACGCGTCCCTCGCTCCCTGTGCTCGCCCGATAACTATAGCCTAACCTAAAACCAATCCCTCTTGCTTTCGTTATCCGATAAGGAGGAGACTAACTTCAAATTTGCGAACGTGTCGGATCGGTTGTGAGGTTGCACTAGATTCTTACGAGCGAGGGGAGCGAGCGATCAACGATTACAATTTCCAAGCTATACATATATCTTATATTGTCCTGCATATATTTCCTATTATTACCTCAATTTGTCAGCGATTTCGGACCTCACGTTGCATTGTACTGTGTGAAAATATTACTATTTATGTACAAATATTGATATACTGTAAACTTTTGTCAGTACGCAATTCGATAAAGACTTCCGGCTCCTGGGGCTGGTGCGAATATTTCAAGGACCCTATGTGACAAACCGTTGGTTTGTAACACACCCTTGCGCGTCCCTCGCTCCCTGTGCTCGCCCGATAACTATAGCCTAACCTAAAACCAATCCCTCTTGCTTTCGTTATCCGATAAGGAGGCGACTAATTTCAAATTTGCGAACGTGTCGGATCGGTTGTGAGGTTGCACTAGATTCTTACGAGCGAGGGGAACGAGCGATCAACGATTACAATTTCCAAGCTATACATATACCTTATATTGCCTTGCATATATTTCCTGTTATTACCTCAATTTGTCAGCGATTTCGGACTTCACGTTGCAACTGTATTATGTGGAAATATTACTATTTATGTAAAACTATTGATAAACTGTAAACTTTTGTCAGTAGGCAACTCGATAAAGACTTCCTACTCCTCGGGCAGGTGCGAATATTTCAATGCCCCTATGTGCCAAACCGATGATTTGTGACTCACCTTTATGCGTCCCTCGCTCGCTGCGCTCGATCGATAACTATAGCCTAACCTAAAACCAATCCCTCTTGCTTTCGTTATCCGATAAGGAGGGGACTAACTTCAAATTTGCGAACGTGTCGGATCGGTTGTGAGGTTGGGCTAGATTCTTACGAGCGAGCGGAGCGAGCGAGCAACGATAACAATTTCCAAGCTATACATATATCTTATATTGTCCTGCATATATTTCCTATTATTACCTCAATTTGTCAGCGATTTCGGACCTCACGTTGCATTGTACTGTGTGAAAATATTACTATTTATGTACAAATATTGATATACTGTAAACTTTTGTCAGTACGCAATTCGATAAAGACTTCCGGCTCCTGGGGCTGGTGCGAATATTTCAATGACCCTATGTGACAAACCGTTGGTTTGTGACACACCCTTACGCGTCCCTCGCTCCCTGTGCTCGCCCGATAACTATAGCCTAACCTAAAACCAATCCCTCTTGCTTTCGTTATCCGATAAGGAGGGGACTAACTTCAAATTTGCGAACGTGTCGGATCGGTTGTGAGGTTGGACTAGATTCTTACGAGCGAGCGGAGCGAGCGAGCAACGATTACAATTTCCAAGCTATACATATACCTTATATTGCCTTGCATATATTTCCTGTTATTACCTCAATTTGTCAGCGATTTCGGACCTTACGTTGCACCGTACTATGTGGAAAAATTACTATTTATGTAAAACTATTGATAAACTGTAACCTTTTGTCAGTAGGCAACGCGATAAAGACTTCGGGCTCCTGGGGCTGGTGCGAATATTTCAATGACCCTATGTGACAAACCGTTGGTTTGTGACACACCTTTATGCGTCCCTCGCTCCCTGTGCTCGCCCGATAACTATAGCCTAACCTAAAACCAATCCCTCTTGCTTTCGTTATCCGATAAGGAGGCGACTAATTTCAAATTTGCGAACGTGTCGGATCGGTTGTGAGGTTGCACTAGATTCTTACGAGCGAGGGGAACGAGCGATCAACGATTACAATTTCCAAGCTATACATATACCTTATATTGCCTTGCATATATTTCCTGTTATTACCTCAATTTGTCAGCGATTTCGGACTTCACGTTGCAACTGTATTATGTGGAAATATTACTATTTATGTAAAACTATTGATAAACTGTAAACTTTTGTCAGTAGGCAACTCGATAAAGACTTCCTACTCCTCGGGCAGGTGCGAATATTTCAATGCCCCTATGTGCCAAACCGATGATTTGTGACTCACCTTTATGCGTCCCTCGCTCGCTGCGCTCGATCGATAACTATAGCCTAACCTAAAACCAATCCCTCTTGCTTTCGTTATCCGATAAGGAGGGGACTAACTTCAAATTTGCGAACGTGTCGGATCGGTTGTGAGGTTGGGCTAGATTCTTACGAGCGAGCGGAGCGAGCGAGCAACGATAACAATTTCCAAGCTATACATATATCTTATATTGTCCTGCATATATTTCCTATTATTACCTCAATTTGTCAGCGATTTCGGACCTCACGTTGCATTGTACTGTGTGAAAATATTACTATTTATGTACAAATATTGATATACTGTAAACTTTTGTCAGTACGCAATTCGATAAAGACTTCCGGCTCCTGGGGCTGGTGCGAATATTTCAATGACCCTATGTGACAAACCGTTGGTTTGTGACACACCCTTACGCGTCCCTCGCTCCCTGTGCTCGCCCGATAACTATAGCCTAACCTAAAACCAATCCCTCTTGCGTTTGTTATCCGATAAGGAGGGGACTAACTTCAAATTTGCGAACGTGTCGGATCGGTTGTGAGGTTGGACTAGATTCTTACGAGCGAGCGGAGCGAGCGAGCAACGATTACAATTTCCAAGCTATACATATACCTTATATTGCCTTGCATATATTTCCTGTTATTACCTCAATTTGTCAGCGATTTCGGACCTTACGTTGCACCGTACTATGTGGAAAAATTACTATTTATGTAAAACTATTGATAAACTGTAACCTTTTGTCAGTAGGCAACGCGATAAAGACTTCGGGCTCCTGGGGCTGGTGCGAATATTTCAATGACCCTATGTGACAAACCGTTGGTTTGTGACACACCTTTATGCGTCCCTCGCTCGCTGCGCCCGATCGATAACTATAGCCTAACCTAAAACCAATCCTTCTTGCGTTCGTTATCCGATAAGGAGGCGACTAATTTCAAATTTGCGAACGTGTCGGATCGGTTGAGAGATTGGACTAGATTCTTACGAGCGAGCGGAGCGAGCGAGCAACGATTACAATATCCAAGCTATACATATACCTTATGGTGCCTTGCATATATTTCCTGTTATTACCTTAATTTGTCAGCGATTTCGGACCTCACGTTGCAACTGTACTATGTGGAAATATAACTATTTATGTAAAACTATTGATAAACTGTAAACATTTGTCAGTAGGCAACTCGATAAAGACTTCCTACTCCTCGGGCAGGTGCGAATATTTCAATGTCCCTATGTGCCAAACCAATGATTTGTGACACACATTTATGCGTCCCCCGCTCGCTGCGCACGATCGATAACTATAGCCTAACCTAAAACCAATCCCTCTTGCTTTCGTTATCCGATAAGGAGGGGACTAACTTCAAATTTGCGAACGTGTCGGATCGGTTGTGAGGTTGGACTAGATTCTTACGAACGAGCGGAGCGAGCGAGCAACGATTACAATTTCCAAGCTATACATATACCTTATATTGCCTTGCATATATTTCCTGTTATTACCTCAATTTGTCAGCGATTTCGGACCTTACGTTGCACCGTACTATGTGGAAATATTACTATTTATGTAAAACTATTGATAAACTGTAAACTTTTGTCAGTAGGCAACGCGATAAAGACTTCCGACTCCTCGGGCTGGTGCGAATATTTCAATGTCCCTATGTGACAAACCGTTGGTTCGTGACACACCTTTATGCGTCCCTCGCTCGCTGCGCTCGCTCGATAACTATAGCCTAACCTAAAACCAATCCCTCTTGCGTTTGTTATCCGATAAGGAGGCGACTAATTTCAAATTTGCGAACGTGTCGAATCGGTTGTGAGGTTGCACTAGATTCTTACGAGCGAGGGGAGCGAGCGAGCAACGATTACAATTTCCAAGCTATACATATATCTTATATTGTCCTGCATATATTTCCTATTATTACCTCAATTTGTCAGCGATTTCGGACCTCACGTTGCATTGTACTGTGTGAAAATATTACTATTTATGTACAAATATTGATATACTGTAAACTTTTGTCAGTACGCAATTCGATAAAGACTTCCGGCTCCTGGGGCTGGTGCGAATATTTCAAGGACCCTATGTGACAAACCGTTGGTTTGTGACACACCCTTGCGCGTCCCTCGCTCCCTGTGCTCGCCCGATAACTATAGCCTAACCTAAAACCAATCCCTCTTGCTTTCGTTATCCGATAAGGAGGCGACTAATTTCAAATTTGCGAACGTGTCGGATCGGTGGTGAGGTTGGGCTAGATTCTTACGAGCGAGCGGAGCGAGCGAGCAACGATTACAATTTCCAAGCTATACATATACCTTATATTGCCTTGCATATATTTCCTGTTATTACCTTAATTTGTCAGCGATTTCGGACCTCACGTTGCAACTGTACTATGTGGAAATATTACTATTTATGTAAAACTATTGATAAACTGTAAACTTTTGTCAGTAGGCAACTCGATAAAGACTTCCTACTCCTCGGGCAGGTGCGAATATTTCAATGTCCCTTTGTGCCAATCCGATGATTTGTGACACACCTTTATGCGTCCCTCGCTCGCTGCGCCCGATCGATAACTATAGCCTAACCTAAAACCAATCCCTCTTGTGTTCGTTATCCGATAAGGAGGCGACTAATTTCAAATTTGCGAACGTGTCGGATCGGTTGTGAGGTTGCACTAGATTCTTACGAGCGAGGGGAACGAGCGATCAACGATTACAATTTCCAAGCTATACATATACCTTATATTGCCTTGCATATATTTCCTGTTATTACCTCAATTTGTCAGCGATTTCGGACTTCACGTTGCAACTGTATTATGTGGAAATATTACTATTTATGTAAAACTATTGATAAACTGTAAACTTTTGTCAGTAGGCAACTCGATAAAGACTTCCTACTCCTCGGGCAGGTGCGAATATTTCAATGCCCCTATGTGCCAAACCGATGATTTGTGACTCACCTTTATGCGTCCCTCGCTCGCTGCGCTCGATCGATAACTATAGCCTAACCTAAAACCAATCCCTCTTGCTTTCGTTATCCGATAAGGAGGGGACTAACTTCAAATTTGCGAACGTGTCGGATCGGTTGTGAGGTTGGGCTAGATTCTTACGAGCGAGCGGAGCGAGCGAGCAACGATAACAATTTCCAAGCTATACATATATCTTATATTGTCCTGCATATATTTCCTATTATTACCTCAATTTGTCAGCGATTTCGGACCTCACGTTGCATTGTACTGTGTGAAAATATTACTATTTATGTACAAATATTGATATACTGTAAACTTTTGTCAGTACGCAATTCGATAAATACTTCCGGCTCCTGGGGCTGGTGCGAATATTTCAATGACCCTATGTGACAAACCGTTGGTTTGTGACACACCCTTACGCGTCCCTCGCTCCCTGTGCTCGCCCGATAACTATAGCCTAACCTAAAACCAATCCCTCTTGCTTTCGTTATCCGATAAGGAGGGGACTAACTTCAAATTTGCGAACGTGTCGGATCGGTTGTGAGGTTGGACTAGATTCTTACGAGCGAGCGGAGCGAGCGAGCAACGATTACAATTTCCAAGCTATACATATACCTTATATTGCCTTGCATATATTTCCTGTTATTACCTCAATTTGTCAGCGATTTCGGACCTTACGTTGCACCGTACTATGTGGAAAAATTACTATTTATGTAAAACTATTGATAAACTGTAACCTTTTGTCAGTAGGCAACGCGATAAAGACTTCGGGCTCCTGGGGCTGGTGCGAATATTTCAATGTCCCTAAGTGCTAAACCTTTGGTTTGTGACACACCTTTACGCGACCCTCGCTCGCTGCGGTCGCTTGAAAACTATAGCCTAACCTAAAACCATTATCTCTTACGTTCGCCATTCGATATGGAGGGGACTAATTTCCAATTTGCGAATGTGTCGGATCGATTGGGAGGTTGGACTAGATTCTTACGAGCGAGCGGAGCGAGCGAGCAACGATTACAATTTCCAAGCTATACATATACCTTATATTGCCTTGCATATATTTCCTGTTATTACCTCAATTTGTCAGCGATTTCGGATCTCACGTTGCACTGTACTGTGTGAAAATATTACTATTTATGTACAAATATTGATATACTGTAAACTTTTGTCTGTAGGCAATTCGATAAAGACTTCCAGCTCCTGGGGCTGGTGCGAATATTTCAATGACCCTATGTGACAAACCGTTGGTTTGTGACACACCCTTACGCGTCCCTCGCTCCCTGTGCTCGCCCGATAACTATAGCCTAACCTAAAACCAATCCCTCTTGCTTTCGTTATCCGATAAGGAGGCGACTAATTTCAAATTTGCGAACGTGTCGGATCGGTGGTGAGGTTGGGCTAGATTCTTACGAGCGAGCGGAGCGAGCGAGCAACGATTACAATTTCCAAGCTATACATATACCTTATATTGCCTTGCATATATTACCTGTTATTACCTTAATTTGTCAGCGATTTCGGACCTCACGTTGCAACTGTACTGTGTGAAAATATTACTATTTATGTACAAATATTGATATACTGTAAACTTTTGTCAGTACGCAATTCGATAAAGACTTCCGGCTCCTGGGGCTGGTGCGAATATTTCAATGACCCCATGTGACAAACCGTTGGTTTGTGACACACCCTTACGCGTCCCTCGCTCCCTGTGCTCGCCCGATAACTATAGCCTAACCTAAAACCAATCCCTCTTGCTTTCGTTATCCGATAAGGAGGGGACTAACTTCAAATTTGCGAACGTGTCGGATCGGTTGTGAGGTTGGACTAGATTCTTACGAGCGAGCGGAGCGAGCGAGCAACGATTACAATTTCCAAGCTATACATATACCTTATATTGCCTTGCATATATTTCCTGTTATTACCTCAATTTGTCAGCGATTTCGGACCTTACGTTGCACCGTACTATGTAGAAATATTACTATTTATGTAAAACTATTGATAAACTGTATACTTTTGTCAGTAGGCAACGCGATAAAGACTTCCGACTCCTCGGGCTGGTGCGAATATTTCAATGTCCCTAAGTGCTAAACCTTTGGTTTGTGACACACCTTTACGCGACCCTCGCTCGCTGCGGTCGCTTGAAAACTATAGCCTAACCTAAAACCATTATCTCTTACGTTCGCCATTCGATATGGAGGGGACTAATTTCAAATTTGCGAATGTGTCGGATCGATTGGGAGGTTGGACTAGATTCTTACGAGCGAGCGGAGCGAGCGAGCAACGATTACAATTTCCAAGCTATACATATACCTTATATTGCCTTGCATATATTTCCTGTTATTACCTCAATTTGTCAGCGATTTCGGATCTCACGTTGCACTGTACTGTGTGAAAATATTTCTATTTATGTACAAATATTGATATACTGTAAACTTTTGTCTGTAGGCAATTCGATAAAGACTTCCAGCTCCTGGGGCTGGTGCGAATATTTCAATGACCCTATGTGACAAACCGCTGGTTTGTGACACACCCTTACGCGTCCCTCGCTCCCTGTGCTCGCCCGATAACTATAGCCTAACCTAAAACCAATCCCTCTTGCTTTCGTTATCCGATAAGGAGGCGACTAATTTCAAATTTGCGAACGTGTCGGATCGGTGGTGAGGTTGGGCTAGATTCTTACGAGCGAGCGGAGCGAGCGAGCAACGATTACAATTTCCAAGCTATACATATACCTTATATTGCCTTGCATATATTACCTGTTATTACCTTAATTTGTCAGCGATTTCGGACCTCACGTTGCAACTGTACTGTGTGAAAATATTACTATTTATGTACAAATATTGATATACTGTAAACTTTTGTCAGTACGCAATTCGATAAAGACTTCCGGCTCCTGGGGCTGGTGCGAATATTTCAATGACCCTATGTGACAAACCGTTGGTTTGTGACACACCCTTACGCGTCCCTCGCTCCCTGTGCTCGCCCGATAACTATAGCCTAACCTAAAACCAATCCCTCTTGCTTTCGTTATCCGATAAGGAGGGGACTAACTTCAAATTTGCGAACGTGTCGGATCGGTTGTGAGGTTGGACTAGATTCTTACGAGCGAGCGGAGCGAGCGAGCAACGATTATAATTTCCAAGCTATACATATACCTTATATTGCCTTGCATATATTTCCTGTTATTACCTCAATTTGTCAGCGATTTCGGACCTTACGTTGCACCGTACTATGTGGAAAAATTACTATTTATGTAAAACTATTGATAAACTGTAACCTTTTGTCAGTAGGCAACGCGATAAAGACTTCGGGCTCCTGGGGCTGGTGCGAATATTTCAATGACCCTATGTGACAAACCGTTGGTTTGTGACACACCTTTATGCGTCCCTCGCTCGCTGCGCCCGATCGATAACTATAGCCTAACCTAAAACCAATCCCTCTTGCGTTCGTTATCCGATAAGGAGGCGACTAATTTCAAATTTGCGAACGTGTCGGATCGGTTGTGAGATTGGACTAGATTCTTACGAGCGAGCGGAGCGAGCGAGCAACGATTACAATATCCAAGCTATACATATACCTTATGGTGCCTTGCATATATTTCCTGTTATTACCTTAATTTGTCAGCGATTTCGGACCTCACGTTGCAACTGTACTATGTGGAAATATAACTATTTATGTAAAACTATTGATAAACTGTAAACTTTTGTCAGTAGGCAACTCGATAAAGACTTCCTACTCCTCGGGCAGGTGCGAATATTTCAATGTCCCTATGTGCCAAACCAATGATTTGTGACACACATTTATGCGTCCCCCGCTCGCTGCGCACGATCGATAACTATAGCCTAACCTAAAACCAATCCCTCTTGTGTTCGTTGTCCGATAAGGAGGCGACTAATTTCAAATTTGCGAACGTGTCGGATCGGTTGTGAGGTTGCACTAGATTCTTACGAGCGAGGGGAGCGAGCGATCAACGATTACAATTTCCAAGCTATACATATATCTTATATTGTCCTGCATATATTTCCTATTATTACCTCAATTTGTCAGCGATTTCGGACCTCACGTTGCATTGTACTGTGTGAAAATATTACTATTTATGTACAAATATTGATATACTGTAAACTTTTGTCAGTACGCAATTCGATAAAGACTTCCGGCTCCTGGGGCTGTTGCGAATATTTCAATGACCCTATGTGACAAACCGTTGGTTTGTGACACACCCTTACGCGTCCCTCGCTCCCTGTGCTCGCCCGATAACTATAGCCTAACCTAAAACCAATCCCTCTTGCGTTCTTTATCCGATAAGGAGGCGACTAATTTCAAATTTGCGAACGTGTCGGATCGGTTGTGAGATTGGACTAGATTCTTACGAGCGAGCGGAGCGAGCGAGCAACGATTACAATATCCAAGCTATACATATACCTTATGGTGCCGTGCATATATTTCCTGTTATTACCTTAATATGTCAGCGATTTCGGATCTCACGTTGCAACTGTACTATGTGGAAATATAACTATTTATGTAAAACTATTGATAAACTGTAAACTTTTGTCAGTAGGCAACTCGATAAAGACTTCCTACTCCTCGGGCAGGTGCGAATATTTCAATGTCCCTATGTGCCAAACCGATGATTTGTGACACACCTTTAAGCGTTCCCCGCTCGCTGCGCACGATCGATAACTATAGCCTAACCTAAAACCAATCCCTCTTGTGTTCGTTGTCCGATAAGGAGGCGACTAATTTCAAATTTGCGAACGTGTCGGATCGGTTGTGAGGTTGCACTAGATTCTTACGAGCGAGGGGAGCGAGCGATCAACGATTACAATTTCCAAGCTATACATATATCTTATATTGTCCTGCATATATTTCCTATTATTACCTCAATTTGTCAGCGATTTCGGACCTCACGTTGCATTGTACTGTGTGAAAATATTACTATTTATGTACAAATATTGATATACTGTAAACTTTTGTCAGTACGCAATTCGATAAAGACTTCCGGCTCCTGGGGCTGGTGCGAATATTTCAAGGACCCTATGTGACAAACCGTTGGTTTGTGACACACCCTTGCGCGTCCCTCGCTCCCTGTGCTCGCCCGATAACTATAGCCTAACCTAAAACCAATCCCTCTTGCTTTCGTTATCCGATAAGGAGGCGACTAATTTCAAATTTGCGAACGTGTCGGATCGGTGGTGAGGTTGGGCTAGATTCTTACGAGCGAGCGGAGCGAGCGAGCAACGATTACAATTTCCAAGCTATACATATACCTTATATTGCCTTGCATATATTTCCTGTTATTACCTTAATTTGTCAGCGATTTCGGACCTCACGTTGCAACTGTACTATGTGGAAATATTACTATTTATGTAAAACTATTGATAAACTGTAAACTTTTGTCAGTAGACAACTCGATAAAGACTTCCTACTCCTCGGGCAGGTGCGAATATTTCAATGTCCCTTTGTGCCAATCCGATGATTTGTGACACACCTTTATGCGTCCCTCGCTCGCTGCGCCCGATCGATAACTATAGCCTAACCTAAAACCAATCCCTCTTGTGTTCGTTATCCGATAAGGAGGCGACTAATTTCAAATTTGCGAACGTGTCGGATCGGTTGTGAGGTTGCACTAGATTCTTACGAGCGAGGGGAACGAGCGATCAACGATTACAATTTCCAAGCTATACATATACCTTATATTGCCTTGCATATATTTCCTGTTATTACCTCAATTTGTCAGCGATTTCGGACTTCACGTTGCAACTGTATTATGTGGAAATATTACTATTTATGTAAAACTATTGATAAACTGTAAACTTTTGTCAGTAGGCAACTCGATAAAGACTTCCTACTCCTCGGGCAGGTGCGAATATTTCAATGCCCCTATGTGCAAAACCGATGATTTGTGACTCACCTTTATGCGTCCCTCGCTCGCTGCGCTCGATCGATAACTATAGCCTAACCTAAAACCAATCCCTCTTGCTTTCGTTATCCGATAAGGAGGGGACTAACTTCAAATTTGCGAACGTGTCGGATCGGTTGTGAGGTTGGGCTAGATTCTTACGAGCGAGCGGAGCGAGCGAGCAACGATAACAATTTCCAAGCTATACATATATCTTATATTGTCCTGCATATATTTCCTATTATTACCTCAATTTGTCAGCGATTTCGGACCTCACGTTGCATTGTACTGTGTGAAAATATTACTATTTATGTACAAATATTGATATACTGTAAACTTTTGTCAGTACGCAATTCGATAAAGACTTCCGGCTCCTGGGGCTGGTGCGAATATTTCAATGACCCTATGTGACAAACCGTTGGTTTTTGACACACCCTTACGCGTCCCTCGCTCCCTGTGCTCGCCCGATAACTATAGCCTAACCTAAAACCAATCCCTCTTGCTTTCGTTATCCGATAAGGAGGGGACTAACTTCAAATTTGCGAACGTGTCGGATCGGTTGTGAGGTTGGACTAGATTCTTACGAGCGAGCGGAGCGAGCGAGCAACGATTACAATTTCCAAGCTATACATATACCTTATATTGCCTTGCATATATTTCCTGTTATTACCTCAATTTGTCAGCGATTTCGGACCTTACGTTGCACCGTACTATGTGGAAAAATTACTATTTATGTAAAACTATTGATAAACTGTAACCTTTTGTCAGTAGGCAACGCGATAAAGACTTCGGGCTCCTGGGGCTGGTGCGAATATTTCAATGTCCCTAAGTGCTAAACCTTTGGTTTGTGACACACCTTTACGCGACCCTCGCTCGCTGCGGTCGCTTGAAAACTATAGCCTAACCTAAAACCATTATCTCTTACGTTCGCCATTCGATATGGAGGGGACTAATTTCAAATTTGCGAATGTGTCGGATCGATTGGGAGGTTGGACTAGATTCTTACGAGCGAGCGGAGCGAGCGAGCAACGATTACAATTTCCAAGCTATACATATACCTTATATTGCCTTGCATATATTTCCTGTTATTACCTCAATTTGTCAGCGATTTCGGATCTCACGTTGCACTGTACTGTGTGAAAATATTACTATTTATGTACAAATATTGATATACTGTAAACTTTTGTCTGTAGGCAATTCGATAAAGACTTCCAGCTCCTGGGGCTGGTGCGAATATTTCAATGACCCTATGTGACAAACCGTTGGTTTGTGACACACCCTTACGCGTCCCTCGCTCCCTGTGCTCGCCCGATAACTATAGCCTAACCTAAAACCAATCCCTCTTGCTTTCGTTATCCGATAAGGAGGCGACTAATTTCAAATTTGCGAACGTGTCGGATCGGTGGTGAGGTTGGGCTAGATTCTTACGAGCGAGCGGAGCGAGCGAGCAACGATTACAATTTCCAAGCTATACATATACCTTATATTGCCTTGCATATATTACCTGTTATTACCTTAATTTGTCAGCGATTTCGGACCTCACGTTGCAACTGTACTGTGTGAAAATATTACTATTTATGTACAAATATTGATAAACTGTATACTTTTGTCAGTAGGCAACGCGATAAAGACTTCCGACTCCTCGGGCTGGTGCGAATATTTCAATGTCCCTAAGTGCTAAACCTTTGGTTTGTGACACACCTTTACGCGACCCTCGCTCGCTGCGGTCGCTTGAAAACTATAGCCTAACCTAAAACCATTATCTCTTACGTTCGCCATTCGATATGGAGGGGACTAATTTCAAATTTGCGAATGTGTCGGATCGATTGGGAGGTTGGACTAGATTCTTACGAGCGAGCGGAGCGAGCGAGCAACGATTACAATTTCCAAGCTATACATATACCTTATATTGCCTTGCATATATTTCCTGTTATTACCTCAATTTGTCAGCGATTTCGGATCTCACGTTGCACTGTACTGTGTGAAAATATTTCTATTTATGTACAAATATTGATATACTGTAAACTTTTGTCTGTAGGCAATTCGATAAAGACTTCCAGCTCCTGGGGCTGGTGCGAATATTTCAATGACCCTATGTGACAAACCGCTGGTTTGTGACACACCCTTACGCGTCCCTCGCTCCCTGTGCTCGCCCGATAACTATAGCCTAACCTAAAACCAATCCCTCTTGCTTTCGTTATCCGATAAGGAGGCGACTAATTTCAAATTTGCGAACGTGTCGGATCGGTGGTGAGGTTGGGCTAGATTCTTACGAGCGAGCGGAGCGAGCGAGCAACGATTACAATTTCCAAGCTATACATATACCTTATATTGCCTTGCATATATTACCTGTTATTACCTTAATTTGTCAGCGATTTCGGACCTCACGTTGCAACTGTACTGTGTGAAAATATTACTATTTATGTACAAATATTGATATACTGTAAACTTTTGTCAGTACGCAATTCGATAAAGACTTCCGGCTCCTGGGGCTGGTGCGAATATTTCAATGACCCTATGTGACAAACCGTTGGTTTGTGACACACCCTTACGCGTCCCTCGCTCCCTGTGCTCGCCCGATAACTATAGCCTAACCTAAAACCAATCCCTCTTGCTTTCGTTATCCGATAAGGAGGGGACTAACTTCAAATTTGCGAACGTGTCGGATCGGTTGTGAGGTTGGACTAGATTTTTACGAGCGAGCGGAGCGAGCGAGCAACGATTATAATTTCCAAGCTATACATATACCTTATATTGCCTTGCATATATTTCCTGTTATTACCTCAATTTGTCAGCGATTTCGGACCTTACGTTGCACCGTACTATGTGGAAAAATTACTATTTATGTAAAACTATTGATAAACTGTAACCTTTTGTCAGTAGGCAACGCGATAAAGACTTCGGGCTCCTGGGGCTGGTGCGAATATTTCAATGACCCTATGTGACAAACCGTTGGTTTGTGACACACCTTTATGCGTCCCTCGCTCGCTGCGCCCGATCGATAACTATAGCCTAACCTAAAACCAATCCCTCTTGTGTTCGTTGTCCGATAAGGAGGCGACTAATTTCAAATTTGCGAACGTGTCGGATCGGTTGTGAGATTGGACTAGATTCTTACGAGCGAGCGGAGCGAGCGAGCAACGATTACAATTTCCAAGCTATACATATACCTTATGGTGCCGTGCATATATTTCCTGTTATTACCTTAATATGTCAGCGATTTCGGATCTCACGTTGCAACTGTACTATGTGGAAATATTACAATTTATGTAAAACTATTGATAAACTGTAAAATTTTGTCAGTAGGCAACGCGATAAAGACTTCCGACTCCTCGGGCTGGTGCGAATATTTCAATGTCCCTAAGTGCCAAACCGTTGGTTTGTGACACACCTTTACGCGACCCTCGCTCGCTGCGCTCGCTTGAAAACTATAGCCTAACCTAAAACCAATCCCTCTTGCGTTCGTTATCCGATAAGGAGGCGACTAATTTCAAATTTGCGAACGTGTCGGATCGGTTGTGAGATTGGACTAGATTCTTACGAGCGAGCGGAGCGAGCGAGCAACGATTACAATATCCAAGCTATACATATACCTTATGGTGCCTTGCATATATTTCCTGTTATTACCTTAATTTGTCAGCGATTTCGGACCTCACGTTGCAACTGTACTATGTGGAAATATAACTATTTATGTAAAACTATTGATAAACTGTAAACTTTTGTCAGTAGGCAACTCGATAAAGACTTCCTACTCCTCGGGCAGGTGCGAATATTTCAATGTCCCTATGTGCCAAACCAATGATTTGTGACACACATTTATGCGTCCCCCGCTCGCTGCGCACGATCGATAACTATAGCCTAACCTAAAACCAATCCCTCTTGTGTTCGTTGTCCGATAAGGAGGCGACTAATTTCAAATTTGCGAACGTGTCGGATCGGTTGTGAGGTTGCACTAGATTCTTACGAGCGAGGGGAGCGAGCGATCAACGATTACAATTTCCAAGCTATACATATATCTTATATTGTCCTGCATATATTTCCTATTATTACCTCAATTTGTCAGCGATTTCGGACCTCACGTTGCATTGTACTGTGTGAAAATATTACTATTTATGTACAAATATTGATATACTGTAAACTTTTGTCAGTACGCAATTCGATAAAGACTTCCGGCTCCTGGGGCTGTTGCGAATATTTCAATGACCCTATGTGACAAACCGTTGGTTTGTGACACACCCTTACGCGTCCCTCGCTCCCTGTGCTCGCCCGATAACTATAGCCTAACCTAAAACCAATCCCTCTTGCGTTCTTTATCCGATAAGGAGGCGACTAATTTCAAATTTGCGAACGTGTCGGATCGGTTGTGAGATTGGACTAGATTCTTACGAGCGAGCGGAGCGAGCGAGCAACGATTACAATATCCAAGCTATACATATACCTTATGGTGCCGTGCATATATTTCCTGTTATTATCTTAATATGTCAGCGATTTCGGATCTCACGTTGCAACTGTACTATGTGGAAATATAACTATTTATGTAAAACTATTGATAAACTGTAAACTTTTGTCAGTAGGCAACTCGATAAAGACTTCCTACTCCTCGGGCAGGTGCGAATATTTCAATGTCCCTATGTGCCAAACCGATGATTTGTGACACACCTTTAAGCGTTCCCCGCTCGCTGCGCACGATCGATAACTATAGCCTAACCTAAAACCAATCCCTCTTGTGTTCGTTGTCCGATAAGGAGGCGACTAATTTCAAATTTGCGAACGTGTCGGATCGGTTGTGAGGTTGCACTAGATTCTTACGAGCGAGGGGAGCGAGCGATCAACGATTACAATTTCCAAGCTATACATATATCTTATATTGTCCTGCATATATTTCCTATTATTACCTCAATTTGTCAGCGATTTCGGACCTCACGTTGCACTGTACTGTGTGAAAATATTACTATTTATGTACAAATATTGATATACTGTAAACTTTTGTCTGTAGGCAATTCGATAAAGACTTCCAGCTCCAGGGCTGGTGCGAATATTTCAATGACCCTATGTGACAAACCGTTGGTTTGTGACACACCCTTACGCGTCCCTCGCTCCCTGTGCTCGCCCGATAACTATAGCCTAACCTAAAACCAATCCCTCTTGCGTTCGTTATCCGACAAGGAGGCGACTAATTTCAAATTTGCGAACGTGTCGGATCGGTTGTGAGGTTGCACTAGATTCTTACGAGCGAGGGGAGCGAGCGATCAACGATTACAATTTCCAAGCTATACATATATCTTATATTGTCCTGCATATATTTCCTATTATTACCTCAATTTGTCAGCGATTTCGGACCTCACGTTGCAACTGTACTATGTGGAAATATTACTATTTATGTAAAACTATTGATAAACTGTAAACTTTTGTCAGTAGGCAACTCGATAAAGACTTCCTACTCCTCGGGCAGGTGCGAATATTTCAATGTCCCTATGTGCCAAACCGATGATTTGTGACACACCTTTATGCGTCCCTCGCTCGCTGCGCTCGATCGATAACTATAGCCTAACCTAAAACCAATCCCTCTTGTGTTCGTTATCCGATAAGGAGGTGACTAATTTCAAATTTGCGAACGTGTCAGATCGGTTGTGAGGTTGCACTAGATTCTTACGAGCGAGGGGAGCGAGCGATCAACGATTACAATTTCCAAGCTATACATATATCTTATATTGTCCTGCATATATTCCCTACTATTACCTCAATTTGTCAGCGATTTCGGACCTCACGTTGCACTGTACTGTGTGAAAATATTACTATTTATGTACAAATATTGATATACTGTAAACTTTTGTCAGTACGCAATTCGATAAAGACTTCCGGCTCCTGGGGCTGGTGCGATTATTTCAATGACCCTATGTGACAAACCGTTGGTTTGTGACACACCCTTACGCGTCCCTCGCTCCCTGTGCTCGCCCGATAACTATAGCCTAACCTAAAACCAATCCCTCTTGCTTTCGTTATCCGATAAGGAGGGGACTAACTTCAAATTTGCGAACGTGTCGGATCGGTTGTGAGGTTGCACTAGATTCTTACGAGCGAGGGGAGCGAGCGATCAACGATTACAATTTCCAAGCTATACATATATCTTTTATTGTCCTGCATATATTCCCTATTATTACCTCAATTTGTCAGCGATTTCGGACCTCACGTTGCACTGTACTGTGTGAAAATATTACTATTTATGTACAAATATTGATATACTGTAAACTTTTGTCAGTACGCAATTCGATAAAGACTTCCGGCTCCTGGGGCTGGTGCGAATATTTCAATGAACCTATGTGACAAACCGTTGGTTTGTGACACACCCTTACGCGTCCCTCGCTCCCTGTGCTCGCCCGATAACTATAGCCTAACCTAAAACCAATCCCTCTTGCTTTCGTTATCCGATAAGGAGGGGACTAACTTCAAATTTGCGAACGTGTCGGATCGGTTGTGAGGTTGCACTAGATTCTTACGAGCGAGCGGAGCGAGCGAGCAACGATTACAATTTCCAAGCTATACATATACCTTATATTGCCTTGCATATATTTCCTGTTATTACCTCAATTTGTCAGCGATTTCGGACCTTACGTTGCACCGTACTATGTAGAAATATTACTATTTATGTAAAACTATTGATAAACTGTAAACTTTTGTCAGTAGGCAACGCGATAAAGACTTCCGACTCCTCGGGCTGGTGCGAATATTTCAATGTCCCTAAGTGCCAAACCGTTGGTTTGTGACACACCTTTACGCGACCCTCGCTCGCTGCGGTCGCTTGAAAACTATAGCCTAACCTAAAACCAATATCTCTTACGTTCGCCATTCGATATGGAGGGGACTAATTTCAAATTTGCGAATGTGTCGGATCGATTGGGAGGTTGCACTAGATTCTTACGAGCGAGGGGAGCGAGCGATCAACGATTACAATTTCCAAGCTATACATATATCTTATATTGTCCTGCATATATTCCCTATTATTACCTCAATTTGTCAGCGATTTCGGACCTCACGTTGCACTGTACTGTGTGAAAATATTACTATTTATGTACAAATATTGATATACTGTAAACTTTTGTCAGTACGCAATTCGATAAAGACTTCCGGCTCCTGGGGCTGGTGCGAATATTTCAACGACCCTATGTGACAAACCGTTGGTTTGTGACACACCCTTACGCGTCCCTCGCTCCCTGTGCTCGCCCGATAACTATAGCCTAACCTAAAACCAATCCCTCTTGCTTTCGTTATCCGATAAGGAGGGGACTAACTTCAAATTTGCGAACGTGTCGGATCGGTTGTGAGGTTGCACTAGATTCTTACGAGCGAGCGGAGCGAGCGAGCAACGATTACAATTTCCAAGCTATACATATACCTTATATTGCCTTGCATATATTTCCTGTTATTACCTCAATTTGTCAGCGATTTCGGACCTTACGTTGCACCGTACTATGTAGAAATATTACTATTTATGTAAAACTATTGATAAACTGTAAACTTTTGTCAGTAGGCAACGCGATAAAGACTTCCGACTCCTCGGGCTGGTGCGAATATTTCAATGTCCTTAAGTGCCAAACCGTTGGTTTGTGACACACCTTTACGCGACCCTCGCTCGCTGCGCTCGCTTGAAAACAATAGCCTAAGCTAGAACCAATATCTCTTACGTTCGCCATTCGATAAGGAGGGGACTAATTTCAAATTTGCGAACGTGTCGGATCGGTTGTGAGGTTGGACTAGATTCTTACGAGCGAGCGGAGCGAGCGAGCAACGATTACAATTTCCAAGCTATACATATACCTTATGGTGCCGTGCATATATTTCCTGTTATTACCTTAATTTGTCAGCGATTTCGGACCTCACGTTGCAACTGTACTATGTGGAAATATTACTATTTATGTAAAACTATTGATAATCTGTAAACTTTTGTCAGTAGGCAACTCGATAAAGACTTCCTACTCCTCGGGCAGGTGCGAATATTTCAATGTCCCTATGTGCCAAACCGATGATTTGTGACACACCTTTATGCGTCCCTCGCTCGATGCGCTCGATCGATAACTATAGCCTAACCTAAAACCAATCCCTCTTGTGTTCGTTATCCGATAAGGAGGCGACTAATTTCAAATTTGCGAACGTGTCGGATCGGTTGTGAGGTTGCACTAGATTCTTACGAGCGAGGGGAGCGAGCGATCAACGATTACAATTTCCAAGCTATACATATATCTTATATTGTCCTGCATATATTTCCTATTATTACCTCAATTTGTCCGCGATTTCGGACCTCACGTTCCAACTGTACTATGTGGAAATATTACTATTTATGTAAAACTATTGATAAACTGTAAACTTTTGTCAGTAGGCAACGCGATAAAGACTTCCGACTCCTCGGGCTGGTGCGAATATTTCAATGTCCCTAAGTGCCAAACCGTTGGTTTGTGACACACCTTTACGCGACCCTCGCTCGCTGCGCTCGCTTGAAAACTATAGCCTAACCTAAAACCAATATCTCTTACGTTCGCCATTCGATATGGAGGGGACTAATTTCAAATTTGCGAATGTGTCGGATCGGTTGGGAGGTTGGACTAGATTCTTACGAGCGAGCGGAGCGAGCGAGCAACGATTACAATTTCCAAGCTATACATATACCTTATATTGCCTTGCATATATTTCCTGTTATTACCTTAATTTGTCAGCGATTTCGGACCTCACGTTGCAACTGTACTATGTGGAAATATTACTATTTATGTAAAACTATTGATAAACTGTAAAATTTGTCAGTAGGCAACGCGATAAAGACTTCCGACTCCTCGGGCTGGTGCGAATATTTCAATGTCCCTAAGTGCCAAACCGTTGGTTTGTGACACACCTTTACGCGACCCTCGCTCGCTGCGCTCGCTTGAAAACTATAGCCTAACCTAAAACCAATCCCTCTTGCGTTCGTTATCCGATAAGGAGGCGACTAATTTCAAATTTGCGAACGTGTCGGATCGGTTGTGAGGTTGGACTAGATTCTTACGAGCGAGCGGAGCGAGCGAGCAACGATTACAATTTCCAAGCTATACATATACCTTATGGTGCCATGCATATATTTCCTGTTGTTACCTTAATTTGTCAGCGATTTCGGACCTCACGTTGCAACTGTACTATGTGGAAATATTACTATTTATGTAAAACTATTGATAATCTGTAAACTTTTGTCAGTAGGCAACTCGATAAAGACTTCCTACTCCTCGGGCAGGTGCGAATATTTCAATGTCCCTATGTGCCAAACCGATGATTTGTGACACACCTTTATGCGTCCCTCGCTCGATGCGCTCGCTCGATAACTATAGCCTAACCTAAAACCAATCCCTCTTGCGTTCGTTATCCGATAAGGAGGCGACTAATTTCAAATTTGCGAACGTGTCGGATCGGTTGTGAGGTTGCACTAGATTCTTACGAGCGAGGGGAGCGAGCGATCAACGATTACAATTTCCAAGCTATACATATATCTTATATTGTCCTGCATATATTTCC
This sequence comes from Bombus terrestris, assembly GCF_910591885.1. Taxonomy (NCBI): domain Eukaryota; kingdom Metazoa; phylum Arthropoda; class Insecta; order Hymenoptera; family Apidae; genus Bombus; species Bombus terrestris. The sequence goes on along the minus strand of NW_025963551.1, from coordinate 2,555,864 downwards.
TATTATTACCTCAATTTGTCAGCGATTTCGGACCTCACGTTGCAACTGTACTATGTGGAAATATTACTATTTATGTAAAACTATTGATAAACTGTAAACTTTTGTCAGTAGGCAACGCGATAAAGACTTCCGACTCCTCGGGCTGGTGGGAATATTTCAATGTCCCTAAGTGCCAAACCGTTGGTTTGTGACACACCTTTACGCGACCCTCGCTCGCTGCGCTCGCTTGAAAACTATAGCCTAACCTAAAACCAATATCTCTTACGTTCGCCATTCGATATGGAGGGGACTAATTTCAAATTTGCGAATGTGTCGGATCGGTTGGGAGGTTGGACTAGATTCTTACGAGCGAGCGGAGCGAGCGAGCAACGATTACAATTTCCAAGCTATACATATACCTTATATTGCCTTGCATATATTTCCTGTTATTACCTTAATTTGTCAGCGATTTCGGACCTCACGTTGCAACTGTACTATGTGGAAATATTACTATTTATGTAAAACTATTGATAAACTGTAAACTTTTGTCAGTAGGCAACGCGATAAAGACTTCCGACTCCTCGGGCTGGTGCGAATATTTCAATGTCCCTAAGTGCCAAACCGTTGGTTTGTGACACACCTTTACGCGACCCTCGCTCGCTGCGCTCGCTCGATAACTATAGCCTAACCTAAAACCAATCCCTCTTGCGTTCGTTATCCGATAAGGAGGCGACTAATTTCAAATTTGCGAACGTGTCGGATCGGTTGTGAGGTTGGACTAGATTCTTACGAGCGAGCGGAGCGAGCGAGCAACGATTACAATTTCCAAGCTATACATATACCTTATGGTGCCATGCATATATTTCCTGTTATTACCTTAATTTGTCAGCGATTTCGGACCTCACGTTGCAACTGTACTATGTGGAAATATTACTATTTATGTAAAACTATTGATAAACTGTAAACTTTTGTCAGTAGGCAACTCGATAAAGACTTCCTACTCCTCGGGCAGGTGCGAATATTTCAATGTCCCTATGTGCCAAACCGATGATTTGTGACACACCTTTATGCGTCCCTCGCTCGCTGCGCTCGATCGATAACTATAGCCTAACCTAAAACCAATCCCTCTTGTGTTCGTTATCCGATAAGGAGGTGACTAATTTCAAATTTGCGAACGTGTCGGATCGGTTGTGAGGTTGCACTAGATTCTAACGAGCGAGCGGAGCGAGTGAGCAACGATTACAATTTCCAAGCTATACATATACCTTATATTGCCTTGCATATATTCCCTATTATTACCTCAATTTGTCAGCGATTTCGGACCTCACGTTGCACTGTACTGTGTGAAAATATTACTATTTATGTACAAATATTGATATACTGTAAACTTTTGTCAGTACGCAATTCGATAAAGACTTCCGGCTCCTGGGGCTGGTGCGAATATTTCAATGAACCTATGTGACAAACCGTTGGTTTGTGACACACCCTTACGCGTCCCTCGCTCCCTGTGCTCGCCCGATAACTATAGCCTAACCTAAAACCAATCCCTCTTGCTTTCGTTATCCGATAAGGAGGGGACTAACTTCAAATTTGCGAACGTGTCGGATCGGTTGTGAGGTTGCACTAGATTCTTACGAGCGAGCGGAGCGAGCGAGCAACGATTACAATTTCCAAGCTATACATATACCTTATATTGCCTTGCATATATTTCCTGTTATTACCTCAATTTGTCAGCGATTTCGGACCTTACGTTGCACCGTACTATGTAGAAATATTACTATTTATGTAAAACTATTGATAAACTGTAAACTTTTGTCAGTAGGCAACGCGATAAAGACTTCCGACTCCTCGGGCTGGTGCGAATATTTCAATGTCCCTAAGTGCCAAACCGTTGGTTTGTGACACACCTTTACGCGACCCTCGCTCGCTGCGGTCGCTTGAAAACTATAGCCTAACCTAAAACCAATATCTCTTACGTTCGCCATTCGATATGGAGGGGACTAATTTCAAATTTGCGAATGTGTCGGATCGATTGGGAGGTTGCACTAGATTCTTACGAGCGAGGGGAGCGAGCGATCAACGATTACAATTTCCAAGCTATACATATATCTTATATTGTCCTGCATATATTCCCTATTATTACCTCAATTTGTCAGCGATTTCGGACCTCACGTTGCACTGTACTGTGTGAAAATATTACTATTTATGTACAAATATTGATATACTGTAAACTTTTGTCAGTACGCAATTCGATAAAGACTTCCGGCTCCTGGGGCTGGTGCGAATATTTCAACGACCCTATGTGACAAACCGTTGGTTTGTGACACACCCTTACGCGTCCCTCGCTCCCTGTGCTCGCCCGATAACTATAGCCTAACCTAAAACCAATCCCTCTTGCTTTCGTTATCCGATAAGGAGGGGACTAACTTCAAATTTGCGAACGTGTCGGATCGGTTGTGAGGTTGCACTAGATTCTTACGAGCGAGCGGAGCGAGCGAGCAACGATTACAATTTCCAAGCTATACATATACCTTATATTGCCTTGCATATATTTCCTGTTATTACCTCAATTTGTCAGCGATTTCGGACCTTACGTTGCACCGTACTATGTAGAAATATTACTATTTATGTAAAACTATTGATAAACTGTAAACTTTTGTCAGTAGGCAACGCGATAAAGACTTCCGACTCCTCGGGCTGGTGCGAATATTTCAATGTCCTTAAGTGCCAAACCGTTGGTTTGTGACACACCTTTACGCGACCCTCGCTCGCTGCGCTCGCTTGAAAACAATAGCCTAAGCTAGAACCAATATCTCTTACGTTCGCCATTCGATAAGGAGGGGACTAATTTCAAATTTGCGAACGTGTCGGATCGGTTGTGAGGTTGGACTAGATTCTTACGAGCGAGCGGAGCGAGCGAGCAACGATTACAATTTCCAAGCTATACATATACCTTATGGTGCCATGCATATATTTCCTGTTGTTACCTTAATTTGTCAGCGATTTCGGACCTCACGTTGCAACTGTACTATGTGGAAATATTACTATTTATGTAAAACTATTGATAATCTGTAAACTTTTGTCAGTAGGCAACTCGATAAAGACTTCCTACTCCTCGGGCAGGTGCGAATATTTCAATGTCCCTATGTGCCAAACCGATGATTTGTGACACACCTTTATGCGTCCCTCGCTCGATGCGCTCGCTCGATAACTATAGCCTAACCTAAGACCAATCCCTCTTGTGTTCGTTATCCGATAAGGAGGCGACTAATTTCAAATTTGCGAACGTGTCGGATCGGTTGTGAGGTTGCACTAGATTCTTACGAGCGAGGGGAGCGAGCGATCAACGATTACAATTTCCAAGCTATACATATATCTTATATTGTCCTGCATATATTTCCTATTATTACCTCAATTTGTCAGCGATTTCGGACCTCACGTTGCAACTGTACTATGTGGAAATATTACTATTTATGTAAAACTATTGATAAACTGTAAACTTTTGTCAGTAGGCAACGCGATAAAGACTTCCGACTCCTCGGGCTGGTGGGAATATTTCAATGTCCCTAAGTGCCAAACCGTTGGTTTGTGACACACCTTGACGCGACCCTCGCTCGCTGCGCTCGCTTGAAAACTATAGCCTAACCTAAAACCAATATCTCTTACGTTCGCCATTCGATATGGAGGGGACTAATTTCAAATTTGCGAATGTGTCGGACCGGTTGTGAGGTTGGACTAGATTCTTACGAGCGAGCGGAGCGAGCGAGCAACGATTACAATTTCCAAGCTATACATATACCTTATATTGCCTTGCATATATTTCCTGTTATTACCTTAATTTGTCAGCGATTTCGGACCTCACGTTGCAACTGTACTATGTGGAAATATTACTATTTATGTAAAACTATTGATAAACTGTAAAATTTGTCAGTAGGCAACGCGATAAAGACTTCCGACTCCTCGGGCTGGTGCGAATATTTCAATGTCCCTAAGTGCCAAACCGTTGGTTTGTGACACACCTTGACGCGACCCTCGCTCGCTGCGCTCGCTTGAAAACTATAGCCTAACCTAAAACCAATCCCTCTTGCGTTCGTTATCCGATAAGGAGGCGACTAATTTCAAATTTGCGAACGTGTCGGATCGGTTGTGAGGTTGGACTAGATTCTTACGAGCGAGCGGAGCGAGCGAGCAACGATTACAATTTCCAAGCTATACATATACCTTATGGTGCCATGCATATATTTCCTGTTGTTACCTTAATTTGTCAGCGATTTCGGACCTCACGTTGCAACTGTACTATGTGGAAATATTACTATTTATGTAAAACTATTGATAATCTGTAAACTTTTGTCAGTAGGCAACTCGATAAAGACTTCCTACTCCTCGGGCAGGTGCGAATATTTCAATGTCCCTATGTGCCAAACCGATGATTTGTGACACACCTTTATGCGTCCCTCGCTCGCTGCGCTCGCTCGATAACTATAGCCTAACCTAAAACCAATCCCTCTTGCGTTCGTTATCCGATAAGGAGGCGACTAATTTCAAATTTGCGAACGTGTCGGATCGGTTGTGAGGTTGCACTAGATTCTTACGAGCGAGGGGAGCGAGCGATCAACGATTACAATTTCCAAGCTATACATATATCTTATATTGTCCTGCATATATTTCCTATTATTACCTTAATTTGTCAGCGATTTCGGACCTCACGTTGCAACTGTACTATGTGGAAATATTACTATTTATGTAAAACTATTGATAAACTGTAAACTTTTGTCAGTAGGCAACGCGATAAAGACTTCCGACTCCTCGGGCTGGTGGGAATATTTCAATGTCCCTAAGTGCCAAACCGTTGGTTTGTGACACACCTTTACGCGACCCTCGCTCGCTGCGCTCGCTTGAAAACTATAGCCTAACCTAAAACCAATATCTCTTACGTTCGCCATTCGATATGGAGGGGACTAATTTCAAATTTGCGAATGTGTCGGACCGGTTGTGAGGTTGGACTAGATTTTTACGAGCGAGCGGAGCGAGCGAGCAACGATTACAATTTCCCAGCTATACATATACCTTATATTGCCTTGCATATATTTCCTGTTATTACCTTAATTTGTCAGCGATTTCGGACCTCACGTTGCAACTGTACTATGTGGAAATATTACTATTTATGTAAAACTATTGATAAACTGTAGACTTTTGTCAGTAGGCAATGCGATAAAGACTTCCGACTCCTCGGGCTGGTGCGAATATTTCAATGTCCCTAAGTGCCAAACCGTTGGTTTGTGACACACCTTTACGCGACCCTCGCTCGCTGCGCTCGCTTGAAAACTATAGCCTAACCTAAAACCAATCCCTCTTGCGTTCGTTATCCGATAAGGAGGCGACTAATTTCAAATTTGCGAACGTGTCGGATCGGTTGTGAGGTTGGACTAGATTCTTACGAGCGAGCGGAGCGAGCGAGCAACGATTACAATTTCCAAGCTATACATATACCTTATGGTGCCATGCATATATTTCCTGTTATTACCTTAATTTGTCAGCGATTTCGGACCTCACGTTGCAACTGTACTATGTGGAAATATTACTATTTATGTAAAACTATTGATAAACTGTAAACTTTTGTCAGTAGGCAACTCGATAAAGACTTCCTACTCCTCGGGCAGGTGCGAATATTTCAATGTCCCTATGTGCCAAACCGATGATTTGTGACACACCTTTATGCGTCCCTCGCTCGCTGCGCTCGCTCGATAACTATAGCCTAACCTAAAACCAATCCCTCTTGTGTTCGTTATCCGATAAGGAGGTGACTAATTTCAAATTTGCGAACGTGTCGGATCGGTTGTGAGGTTGCACTAGATTCTAACGAGCGAGCGGAGCGAGCGAGCAACGATTACAATTTCCAAGCTATACATATACCTTATATTGCCTTGCATATATTCCCTATTATTACCTCAATTTGTCAGCGATTTCGGACCTCACGTTACACTGTACTGTGTGAAAATATTACTATTTATGTACAAATATTGATATACTGTAAACTTTTGTCTGTACGCAATTCGATAAAGACTTCCGGCTCCTGGGGCTGGTGCGAATATTTCAATGACCCTATGTGACAAACCGTTGGTTTGTGACACACCCTTACGCGTCCCTCGCTCCCTGTGCTCGCCCGATAACTATAGCCTAACCTAAAACCAATCCCTCTTGCTTTCGTTATCCGATAAGGAGGCGACTAATTTCAAATTTGCGAACATGTCGGATCGGTTGTGAGGTTGCACTAGATTCTGACGAGCGAGCGGAGCGAGCGAGCAACGATTACAATTTCCAAGCTATACATATACCTTATATTGCCTTGCATATATTTCCTGTTATTACCTCAATTTGTCAGCGATTTCGGACCTTACGTTGCACCGTACTATGTGGAAATATTACTATTTATGTAAAACTATTGATAAACTGTAAACTTTTGTCAGTAGGCAACGCGATAAAGACTTCCGACTCCTCGGGCTGGTGCGAATATTTCAATGTCCCTAAGTGCCAAACCGTTGGTTTGTGACACACCTTTACGCGACCCTCGCTCGCTGCGCTCGCTTGAAAACTATAGCCTAACCTAAAACCAATATCTCTTACGTTCGCCATTCGATATGGAGGGGACTAATTTCAAATTTGCGAATGTGTCGGATCGGTTGGGAGGTTGGACTAGATTCTTACGAGCGAGCGGAGCGAGCGAGCAACGATTACAATTTCCAAGCTATACATATACCTTATATTGCCTTGCATATATTTCCTGTTATTACCTTAATTTGTCAGCGATTTCGGACCTCACGTTGCAACTGTACTATGTGGAAATATTACTATTTATGTAAAACTATTGATAAACTGTAAAATTTTGTCAGTAGGCAACGCGATAAAGACTTCCGACTCCTCGGGCTGGTGCGAATATTTCAATGTCCCTAAGTGCCAAACCGTTGGTTTGTGACACACCTTTACGCGACCCTCGCTCGCTGCGCTCGCTTGAAAACTATAGCCTAACCTAAAACCAATCCCTCTTGCGTTCGTTATCCGATAAGGAGGCGACTAATTTCAAATTTGCGAACGTGTCGGATCGGTTGTGAGGTTGGACTAGATTCTTACGAGCGAGCGGAGCGAGCGAGCAACGATTACAATTTCCAAGCTATACATATACCTTATGGTGCCGTGCATATATTTCCTGTTATTACCTTAATTTGTCAGCGATTTCGGACCTCACGTTGCAACTGTACTATGTGGAAATATTACTATTTATGTAAAACTATTGATAAACTGTAAACTTTTGTCAGTAGGCAACTCGATAAAGACTTCCTACTCCTCGGGCAGGTGCGAATATTTCAATGTCCCTATGTGCCAAACCGATGATTTGTGACACACCTTTATGCGTCCCTCGCTCGTGCGCTCGATCGATAACTATAGCCTAACCTAAAACCAATCCCTCTTGTGTTCGTTATCCGATAAGGAGGTGACTAATTTCAAATTTGCGAACGTGTCGGATCGGTTGTGAGGTTGCACTAGATTCTAACGAGCGAGCGGAGCGAGTGAGCAACGATTACAATTTCCAAGCTATACATATACCTTATATTGCCTTGCATATATTCCCTATTATTACCTCAATTTGTCAGCGATTTCGGACCTCACGTTACACTGTACTGTGTGAAAATATTACTATTTATGTACAAATATTGATATACTGTAAACTTTTGTCAGTACGCAATTCGATAAAGACTTCCGGCTCCTGGGGCTGGTGCGAATATTTCAATGACCCTATGTGACAAACCGTTGGTTTGTGACACACCCTTACGCGTCCCTCGCTCCCTGTGCTCGCCCGATAACTATAGCCTAACCTAAAACCAATCCCTCTTGCTTTCGTTATCCGATAAGGAGGCGACTAATTTCAAATTTGCGAACATGTCGGATCGGTTGTGAGGTTGCACTAGATTCTGACGAGCGAGCGGAGCGAGCGAGCAACGATTACAATTTCCAAGCTATACATATACCTTATATTGCCTTGCATATATTTCCTGTTATTACCTCAATTTGTCAGCGATTTCGGACCTTACGTTGCACCGTACTATGTGGAAATATTACTATTTATGTAAAACTATTGATAAACTGTAAACTTTTGTCAGTAGGCAACGCGATAAAGACTTCCGACTCCTCGGGCTGGTGCGAATATTTCAATGTCCCTAAGTGCCAAACCGTTGGATTGTGACACACCTTTACGCGACCCTCGCTCGCTGCGCTCGCTTGAAAACTATAGCCTAACCTAAAACCAATATCTCTTACGCTCGCCATTCGATATGGAGGGGACTAATTTCAAATTTGCGAATGTGTCGGATCGGTTGGGAGGTTGGACTAGATTCTTACGAGCGAGCGGAGCGAGCGAGCAACGATTACAATTTCCAAGCTATACATATACCTTATATTGCCTTGCATATATTTCCTGTTATTACCTCAATTTGTCAGCGATTTCGGACCTCACGTTGCACTGTACTGTGTGAAAATATTACTATTTATGTACAAATATTGATATACTGTAAACTTTTGTCAGTAGGCAATTCGATACAGACTTCCGGCTCCTGGGGCTGGTGCGAATATTTCAATGACCCTATGTGACAAACCGTTGGTTTGTGACACACCCTTACGCGTCCCTCGCTCCCTGTGCTCGCCCGATAACTATAGCCTAACCTAAAACCAATCCCTCTTGCGTTCGTTATCCGATAAGGAGGCGACTAATTTCAAATTTGCGAACGTGTCGGATCGGTTGTGAGGTTGGACTAGATTCTTACGAGCGAGCGGAGCGAGCGAGCAACGATTACAATTTCCAAGCTATACATATACCTTATGGTGCCGGGCATATATTTCCTGTTATTACCTTAATTTGTCAGCGATTTCGGACCTCACGTTGCAACTGTACTATGTGGAAATATTACTATTTATGTAAAACTATTGATAAACTGTAAACTTTTGTCAGTAGGCAACGCGATAAAGACTTCCGACTCCTCGGGCTGGTGCGAATATTTCAATGTCCCTAAGTGCCAAACCGTTGGTTTGTGACACACCTTGACGCGACCCTCGCTCGCTGCGCTCGCTCGATAACTATAGCCTAACCTAAAACCAATCCCTCTTGCGTTCGTTATCCGATAAGGAGGCGACTAATTTCAAATTTGCGAACGTGTCGGATCGGTTGTGAGGTTGGACTAGATTCTTACGAGTGAGCGGAGCGAGCGAGCAACGATTACAATTTTCAAGCTATACATATACCTTATATTGCCTTGCATATATTTCCTGTTATTACCTCAATTTGTCAGCGATTTCGGACCTCACGTTGCATTGTACTGTGTGAAAATATTACTATTTATGTACAAATATTGATATACTGTAAACTTTTGTCAGTACGCAATTCGATAAAGACTTCCGACTCCTCGGGCTGGTGCGAATATTTCAATGACCATATGTGACAAACCGTTGGTTTGTGACACACCCTTACGCGTCCCTCGCTCCCTGTGCTCGCCCGATAACTATAGCCTAACCTAAAACCAATCCCTCTTGCTTTCGTTATGCGATAAGGAGGGGACTAACTTCAAATTTGCGAACGTGTCGGATCGGTTGTGAGGTTGGACTAGATTCTTACGAGCGAGCGGAGCGAGCGAGCAACGATTACAATTTCCAAGCTATACATATACCTTATATTGCCTTGCATATATTTCCTGTTATTACCACAATTTGTCAGCGATTTCGGACCTCACGTTGCACCGTACTATGTGGAAATGTTACTATTTATGTAAAACTATTGATAAACTGTAAACTTTTGTCAGTAGGCAACGCGATAAAGACTTCCGACTCCTCGGGCTGGTGCGAATATTTCAATGTCCCTAAGTGCCAAACCGTTGGTTTGTGACACACCTTTATGCGTCCCTCGCTTGCTGCGCTCGCTTGAAAACTACAGCCTACCCTAAAACCAATATCTCTTACGTTCGCCATTCGATAAGGAGGGGACTAATTTCAAATTTGCGAACGTGTCGGATCGGTTGGGAGGTTGGACTAGATACTTACGAGCGAGCGGAGCGAGCGAGCAACGATTACAATTTCCAAGCTATACATATACCTTATATTGCCTTGCATATATTTCCTGTTATTACCTCAATTTGTCAGCGATTTCGGACCTCACGTTGCACTGTACTGTGTGAAAATATTACTATTTATATACAAATATTGATATACTGTAAACTTTTGTCAGTAGGCAACGCGATAAAGACTTCCGACTCCTCGGGCTGGTGCGAATATTTCAATGTCCCTAAGTGCCAAACCGTTGGTTTGTGACACACCTTTACGCGACCCTCGCTCGCTGCGCTCGCTTGAAAACTATAGCCTAACCTAAAACCAATATCTCTTACGTTCGCCATTCGATATGGAGGGGACTAATTTCAAATTTGCGAATGTGTCGGATCGGTTGGGAGGTTGGACTAGATTCTTACGAGCGAGCGGAGCGAGCGAGCAACGATTACAATTTCCAAGCTATACATATACCTTATATTGCCTTGCATATATTTCCTGTTATTACCTTAATTTGTCAGCGATTTCGGACCTCACGTTGCAACTGTACTATGTGGAAATATTACTATTTATGTAAAACTATTGATAAACTGTAAAATTTTGTCAGTAGGCAACGCGATAAAGACTTCCGAGTCCTCGGGCTGGTGCGAATATTTCAATGTCCCTAAGTGCCAAACCGTTGGTTTGTGACACACCTTTACGCGACCCTCGCTCGCTGCGCTCGCTTGAAAACTATAGCCTAACCTAAAACCAGTCCCTCTTGCGTTCGTTATCCGATAAGGAGGCGACTAATTTCAAATTTGCGAACGTGTCGGATCGGTTGTGAGGTTGGACTAGATTCTTACGAGCGAGCGGAGCGAGCGAGCAACGATTACAATTTCCAAGCTATACATATACCTTATGGTGCCATGCATATATTTCCTGTTATTACCTTAATTTGTCAGCGATTTCGGACCTCACGTTGCAACTGTACTATGTGGAAATATTACTATTTATGTAAAACTATTGATAAACTGTAAACTTTTGTCAGTAGGCAACTCGATAAAGACTTCCTACTCCTCGGGCAGGTGCGAATATTTCAATGTCCCTATGTGCCAAACCGATGATTTGTGACACACCTTTATGCGTCCCTCGCTCGCTGCGCTCGCTCGATAACTATAGCCTAACCTAAAACCAATCCCTCTTGTGTTCGTTATCCGATAAGGAGGTGACTAATTTCAAATTTGCGAACGTGTCGGATCGGTTGTGAGGTTGCACTAGATTCTAACGAGCGAGCGGAGCGAGCGAGCAACGATTACAATTTCCAAGCTATACATATACCTTATATTGCCTTGCATATATTCCCTATTATTACCTCAATTTGTCAGCGATTTCGGACCTCACGTTACACTGTACTGTGTGAAAATATTACTATTTATGTACAAATATTGATATACTGTAAACTTTTGTCTGTACGCAATTCGATAAAGACTTCCGGCTCCTGGGGCTGGTGCGAATATTTCAATGACCCTATGTGACAAACCGTTGGTTTGTGACACACCCTTACGCGTCCCTCGCTCCCTGTGCTCGCCCGATAACTATAGCCTAACCTAAAACCAATCCCTCTTGCTTTCGTTATCCGATAAGGAGGCGACTAATTTCAAATTTGCGAACATGTCGGATCGGTTGTGAGGTTGCACTAGATTCTGACGAGCGAGCGGAGCGAGCGAGCAACGATTACAATTTCCAAGCTATACATATACCTTATATTGCCTTGCATATATTTCCTGTTATTACCTCAATTTGTCAGCGATTTCGGACCTCACGTTGCAACTGTACTATGTGGAAATATTACTATTTATGTAAAACTATTGATAAACTGTAAACTTTTGTCAGTAGGCAACTCGATAAAGACTTCCTACTCCTCGGGCAGGTGCGAATATTTCAATGTCCCTATGTGCCAAACCGATGATTTGTGACACACCTTTATGCGTCCCTCGCTCGCTGCGCTCGATCGATAACTATAGCCTAACCTAAAACCAATCCCTCTTGTGTTCGTTATCCGATAAGGAGGTGACTAATTTCAAATTTGCGAACGTGTCGGATCGGTTGTGAGGTTGCACTAGATTCTAACGAGCGAGCGGAGCGAGTGAGCAACGATTACAATTTCGAAGCTATACATATACCTTATATTGCCTTGCATATATTCCCTATTATTACCTCAATTTGTCAGCGATTTCGGACCTCACGTTACACTGTACTGTGTGAAAATATTACTATTTATGTACAAATATTGATATACTGTAAACTTTTGTCAGTACGCAATTCGATAAAGACTTCCGGCTCCTGGGGCTGGTGCGAATATTTCAATGACCCTATGTGACAAACCGTTGGTTTGTGACACACCCTTACGCGTCCCTCGCTCCCTGTGCTCGCCCGATAACTATAGCCTAACCTAAAACCAATCCCTCTTGCTTTCGTTATCCGATAAGGAGGCGACTAATTTCAAATTTGCGAACATGTCGGATCGGTTGTGAGGTTGCACTAGATTCTGACGAGCGAGCGGAGCGAGCGAGCAACGATTACAATTTCCAAGCTATACATATACCTTATATTGCCTTGCATATATTTCCTGTTATTACCTCAATTTGTCAGCGATTTCGGACCTTACGTTGCACCGTACTATGTGGAAATATTACTATTTATGTAAAACTATTGATAAACTGTAAACTTTTGTCAGTAGGCAACGCGATAAAGACTTCCGACTCCTCGGGCTGGTGCGAATATTTCAATGTCCCTAAGTGCCAAACCGTTGGATTGTGACACACCTTTACGCGACCCTCGCTCGCTGCGCTCGCTTGAAAACTATAGCCTAACCTAAAACCAATATCTCTTACGCTCGCCATTCGATATGGAGGGGACTAATTTCAAATTTGCGAATGTGTCGGATCGGTTGGGAGGTTGGACTAGATTCTTACGAGCGAGCGGAGCGAGCGAGCAACGATTACAATTTCCAAGCTATACATATACCTTATATTGCCTTGCATATATTTCCTGTTATTACCTCAATTTGTCAGCGATTTCGGACCTCACGTTGCACTGTACTGTGTGAAAATATTACTATTTATGTACAAATATTGATATACTGTAAACTTTTGTCAGTAGGCAATTCGATACAGACTTCCGGCTCCTGGGGCTGGTGCGAATATTTCAATGACCCTATGTGACAAACCGTTGGTTTGTGACACACCCTTACGCGTCCCTCGCTCCCTGTGCTCGCCCGATAACTATAGCCTAACCTAAAACCAATCCCTCTTGCGTTCGTTATCCGATAAGGAGGCGACTAATTTCAAATTTGCGAACGTGTCGGATCGGTTGTGAGGTTGGACTAGATTCTTACGAGCGAGCGGAGCGAGCGAGCAACGATTACAATTTCCAAGCTATACATATACCTTATGGTGCCGGGCATATATTTCCTGTTATTACCTTAATTTGTCAGCGATTTCGGACCTCACGTTGCAACTGTACTATGTGGAAATATTACTATTTATGTAAAACTATTGATAAACTGTAAACTTTTGTCAGTAGGCAACGCGATAAAGACTTCCGACTCCTCGGGCTGGTGGGAATATTTCAATGTCCCTAAGTGCCAAACCGTTGGTTTGTGACACACCTTTACGCGACCCTCGCTCGCTGCGCTCGCTTGAAAACTATAGCCTAACCTAAAACCAATCCCTCTTGCGTTCGTTATCCGATAAGGAGGCGACTAATTTCAAATTTGCGAACGTGTCGGATCGGTTGTGAGGTTGGACTAGATTCTTACGAGTGAGCGGAGCGAGCGAGCAACGATTACAATTTTCAAGCTATACATATACCTTATATTGCCTTGCATATATTTCCTGTTATTACCTCAATTTGTCAGCGATTTCGGACCTCACGTTGCATTGTACTGTGTGAAAATATTACTATTTATGTACAAATATTGATATACTGTAAACTTTTGTCAGTACGCAATTCGATAAAGACTTCCGACTCCTCGGGCTGGTGCGAATATTTCAATGACCATATGTGACAAACCGTTGGTTTGTGACACACCCTTACGCGTCCCTCGCTCCCTGTGCTCGCCCGATAACTATAGCCTAACCTAAAACCAATCCCTCTTGCTTTCGTTATGCGATAAGGAGGGGACTAACTTCAAATTTGCGAACGTGTCGGATCGGTTGTGAGGTTGGACTAGATTCTTACGAGCGAGCGGAGCGAGCGAGCAACGATTACAATTTCCAAGCTATACATATACCTTATATTGCCTTGCATATATTTCCTGTTATTACCACAATTTGTCAGCGATTTCGGACCTCACGTTGCACCGTACTATGTGGAAATGTTACTATTTATGTAAAACTATTGATAAACTGTAAACTTTTGTCAGTAGGCAACGCGATAAAGACTTCCGACTCCTCGGGCTGGTGCGAATATTTCAATGTCCCTAAGTGCCAAACCGTTGGTTTGTGACACACCTTTATGCGTCCCTCGCTTGCTGCGCTCGCTTGAAAACTACAGCCTACCCTAAAACCAATATCTCTTACGTTCGCCATTCGATAAGGAGGGGACTAATTTCAAATTTGCGAACGTGTCGGATCGGTTGGGAGGTTGGACTAGATACTTACGAGCGAGCGGAGCGAGCGAGCAACGATTACAATTTCCAAGCTATACATATACCTTATATTGCCTTGCATATATTTCCTGTTATTACCTCAATTTGTCAGCGATTTCGGACCTCACGTTGCACTGTACTGTGTGAAAATATTACTATTTATATACAAATATTGATATACTGTAAACTTTTGTCAGTAGGCAACGCGATAAAGACTTCCGACTCCTCGGGCTGGTGCGAATATTTCAATGTCCCTAAGTGCCAAACCGTTGGTTTGTGACACACCTTTACGCGACCCTCGCTCGCTGCGCTCGCTTGAAAACTATAGCCTAACCTAAAACCAATATCTCTTACGTTCGCCATTCGATATGGAGGGGACTAATTTCAAATTTGCGAATGTGTCGGATCGGTTGGGAGGTTGGACTAGATTCTTACGAGCGAGCGGAGCGAGCGAGCAACGATTACAATTTCCAAGCTATACATATACCTTATATTGCCTTGCATATATTTCCTGTTATTACCTTAATTTGTCAGCGATTTCGGACCTCACGTTGCAACTGTACTATGTGGAAATATTACTATTTATGTAAAACTATTGATAAACTGTAAAATTTTGTCAGTAGGCAACGCGATAAAGACTTCCGAGTCCTCGGGCTGGTGCGAATATTTCAATGTCCCTAAGTGCCAAACCGTTGGTTTGTGACACACCTTTACGCGACCCTCGCTCGCTGCGCTCGCTTGAAAACTATAGCCTAACCTAAAACCAGTCCCTCTTGCGTTCGTTATCCGATAAGGAGGCGACTAATTTCAAATTTGCGAACGTGTCGGATCGGTTGTGAGGTTGGACTAGATTCTTACGAGCGAGCGGAGCGAGCGAGCAACGATTACAATTTCCAAGCTATACATATACCTTATGGTGCCATGCATATATTTCCTGTTATTACCTTAATTTGTCAGCGATTTCGGACCTCACGTTGCAACTGTACTATGTGGAAATATTACTATTTATGTAAAACTATTGATAAACTGTAAACTTTTGTCAGTAGGCAACTCGATAAAGACTTCCTACTCCTCGGGCAGGTGCGAATATTTCAATGTCCCTATGTGCCAAACCGATGATTTGTGACACACCTTTATGCGTCCCTCGCTCGCTGCGCTCGCTCGATAACTATAGCCTAACCTAAAACCAATCCCTCTTGCGTTCGTTATCCGATAAGGAGGTGACTAATTTCAAATTTGCGAACGTGTCGGATCGGTTGTGAGGTTGCACTAGATTCTAACGAGCGAGCGGAGCGAGCGAGCAACGATTACAATTTCCAAGCTATACATATACCTTATATTGCCTTGCATATATTCCCTATTATTACCTCAATTTGTCAGCGATTTCGGACCTCACGTTACACTGTACTGTGTGAAAATATTACTATTTATGTACAAATATTGATATACTGTAAACTTTTGTCTGTACGCAATTCGATAAAGACTTCCGGCTCCTGGGGCTGGTGCGAATATTTCAATGACCCTATGTGACAAACCGTTGGTTTGTGACACACCCTTACGCGTCCCTCGCTCCCTGTGCTCGCCCGATAACTATAGCCTAACCTAAAACCAATCCCTCTTGCTTTCGTTATCCGATAAGGAGGCGACTAATTTCAAATTTGCGAACATGTCGGATCGGTTGTGAGGTTGCACTAGATTCTGACGAGCGAGCGGAGCGAGCGAGCAACGATTACAATTTCCAAGCTATACATATACCTTATATTGCCTTGCATATATTTCCTGTTATTACCTCAATTTGTCAGCGATTTCGGACCTCACGTTGCAACTGTACTATGTGGAAATATTACTATTTATGTAAAACTATTGATAAACTGTAAACTTTTGTCAGTAGGCAACTCGATAAAGACTTCCTACTCCTCGGGCAGGTGCGAATATTTCAATGTCCCTATGTGCCAAACCGATGATTTGTGACACACCTTTATGCGTCCCTCGCTCGCTGCGCTCGATCGATAACTATAGCCTAACCTAAAACCAATCCCTCTTGTGTTCGTTATCCGATAAGGAGGTGACTAATTTCAAATTTGCGAACGTGTCGGATCGGTTGTGAGGTTGCACTAGATTCTAACGAGCGAGCGGAGCGAGTGAGCAACGATTACAATTTCGAAGCTATACATATACCTTATATTGCCTTGCATATATTCCCTATTATTACCTCAATTTGTCAGCGATTTCGGACCTCACGTTACACTGTACTGTGTGAAAATATTACTATTTATGTACAAATATTGATATACTGTAAACTTTTGTCAGTACGCAATTCGATAAAGACTTCCGGCTCCTGGGGCTGGTGCGAATATTTCAATGACCCTATGTGACAAACCGTTGGTTTGTGACACACCCTTACGCGTCGCTCGCTCCCTGTGCTCGCCCGATAACTATAGCCTAACCTAAAACCAATCCCTCTTGCTTTCGTTATCCGATAAGGAGGGGACTAACTTCAAATTTGCGAACGTGTCGGATCGGTTGTGAGGTTGGACTAGATTCTTACGAGCGAGCGGAGCGAGCGAGCAACGATTACAATTTCCAAGCTATACATATACCTTATATTGCCTTGCATATATTTCCTGTTATTACCTCAATTTGTCAGCGATTTCGGACCTCACGTTGCACCGTACTATGTGGAAATATTACTATTTATGTAAAACTATTGATAAACTGTAAACTTTTGTCAGTAGGCAACGCGATAAAGACTTCCGGCTCCTGGGGCTGGTGCGAATATTTCAATGACCCTATGTGACAAACCGTTGGTTTGTGACACACCCTTACGCGTCCCTCGCTCCCTGTGCTCGCCCGATAACTATAGCCTAACCTAAAACCAATCCCTCTTCCGTTCGTTATCCGATAAGGAGGCGACTAATTTCAAATTTGCGAACGTGTCGGATCGGTTGTGAGGTTGGACTAGATTCTTACGAGCGAGCGGAGCAATCGAGCAACGATAACAATTTCCAAGCTATACATATACCTTATGGTGCCGTGCATATATTTCCTGTTATTACCTTAATTTGTCAGCGATTTCGGACCTCACGTTGCAACTGTACTATGTGGAAATATTACTATTTATGTAAAACTATTTATAAACTGTAAACTTTTGTCAGTAGGCAACTCGATAAAGACTTCCTACTCCTCGGGCAGGTGCGAATATTTCAATGTCCCTATGTGCCAAACCGATGATTTGTGACACACCTTTATGCGTCCCTCGCTCGCTGCGCTCGATCGATAACTATAGCCTAACCTAAAACCTATCCCTCTTGTGTTCGTTATCCGATTAGGAGGGGACTAATTTAAAATTTGCGAACGTGTCGGATCGGTTGGGAGGTTGGACTAGATTCTTACGAGCGAGCGGAGCGAGCGAGCTACGATTACAATTTCCAAGCTATACATTTACCTTACATTGTCCTGCATATATTTTCTGTTATTACCTCAATTTGTCAGCGATTTCGGACCTTACGTTGCACCGTACTATGTGGAAATATTACTATTAATGTAAAACTATTGATAAACTGTAAACTTTTGTCGGTAGGCAACGCGATAAAGACTTCCGACTCCTCGGGCTGCTGCGAATATTTCAATGACCCTATGTGACAAACCGTTGGTTTGTGACACACCCTTACGCGTCCCTCGCTCCCTGTGCTCGCCCGATAACTATAGCCTAACCTAAAACCAATCCCTCTTGCGTTCGTTATCCGATAAGGAGGCGACTAATTTCAAATTTGCGAACGTGTCGGATCGGTTGTCAGGTTGGACTAGATTCTTACGAGCTAGCGGAGCGAGCGAGCAACGATTACAATTTCCAAGCTATACATATACCTTATGGTGCCGAGCATATATTTCCTGTTATTACCTTTATTTGTCAGCGATTTCGGACCTCACGTTGCACCGTACTATGTGGAAATATTACTATTTATGTAAAACTATTGATAAACTGTAAACTTTTGTCAGTAGGCAACGCGATAAAGGCTTCCGACTCCTCGGGCTGGTGCGAATATTTCAATGTCCCTAAGTGCCAAACCGTTGGTTTGTGACACACCTTTACGCGACCCTCGCTCGCTGCGCTCGCTTGAAAACTATAGACTAACCTAAAACCAATACCTCATACGTTCGCCATTCGATAAGGAGGGGACTAATTTCAAATTTGCGAACGTGTCGGATCGGTTGGGAGGTTGGACTAGATTCTTACGAGCGAGCGGAGCGAGCGAGCAACGATTACAATTTCCAAGCTATACATATACCTTATATTGCCTTGCATATATTTCCTGTCATTACCTCAATTTGTCAGCGATTTCGGACCTCACGTTGCACTGTACTGTGTGAAATTATTACTATTTATGTACAAATATTGATATACTGTAAACTTTTGTCTGTAGGCAATTCGATAAAGACTTCCGGCTCCTGGGGCTGGTGCGAATATATCAATGACCTTATGTGACAAACCGTTGGTTTGTGACACACCCTTACGCGTCCCTCGCTCCCTGTGCTCGCCCGATAACTATAGCCTAACCTAAAACCAATCCCTCTTGCGTTCGTTATCCGATAAGGAAGCGACTAATTTCAAATTTGCGAACGTGTCGGATCGGTTGTGAGGTTGGACTAGATTCTTACGAGCGAGCGGAGCGAGCGAGCAACGATTACAATTTCCAAGCTATACATATACCTTATGGTGCCGAGCATATATTTCCTGTATATATTACCTTTATTTGTCAGCGATTTCGGACCTCAGGTTGCAACTGTACTATGTGGAAATATTACTATTTATGTAAAACTATTGATAAACTGTAAACTTTTGTCAGTAGGCAACTCGATAAAGACTTCCTACTCCTCGGGCAGGTGCGAATATTTCAACGTCCCTATGTGCCAAACCGATGATTTGTGACACACCTTTATGCGTCCCTCGCTCGCTGCGCTCTCCCGATAACTATAGCCCTACCTAAAACCAATCCCTCTTCTGTTCGTTATCCGATAAGGTGGAGACATATTTCAAATTTGTGAACGTGTCGGATCGGTTTGGAGGTTGGACTAGATTCTTACGAGCGAGCGGAGCGAGCGAGTAACGATTACAATTTGCAAGCTATACATATACCTTATATTGTCCTGCATATATTTCCTGTTATTACCTCAATTTGTCAGCGATTTCGGACCTTACGTTTCACCGTACTATGTGGAAATATTACTATTAATGTAAAACTATTGATAAACTGTAGACTTTTGTCGGTAGGCAACGCGATAAAGACTTCCGACTCCTCGGGCTGGTGCGAATATTTCAATGACCCTATGTGACAAACCGTTGGTTTGTGACACACCCTTACGCGTCCCTCGCTCCCTGTGCTCGCCCGATAACTATAGCCTAACCTAAAACCAATCCCTCTTGCGTTCGTTATACGATAAGGAGGCGACTAATTTCAAATTCGCGAACGTGTCGGATCGGTTGTGAGGTTGGACTAGATTCTTACGAGCGAGCAGAGCGAGCGAGCAACGATTACAATTTCCAAGCTATACATATACCTTATGGTGCCGTGCATATATTTCCTGTTATTACCTTAATTTGTCAGCGATTTCGGACCTCACGTTGCAACTGTAGTATGTGGAAATATTACTATTTATGTAAAACTATTGATAAACTGTAAACTTTTGTCAGTAGGCAACTCGATAAAGACTTCCTACTCCTCGGGCAGGTGCGAATATTTCAATGTCCCCTTGTGCCAATCCGATGATTTGTGACACACCTTTATGCGTCCCTCGCTCGCTGCGCCCGATCGATAACTATAGCCTAACCTAAAACCAATATCTCTTACGTTCGCCATTCGATAAGGAGGGGACTAATTTCAAATTTGCGAACGTGTCGGATCGGTTGGGAGGTTGGACTAGATTCTTACGAGCGAGCGGAGCGAGCGAGCAACGATTACAATTTCCAAGCTATACATATACCTTATATTGCCTTGCATATATTTCCTGTTATTACCTCAATTTGTCAGCGATTTCGGACCTCACGTTGCACTGTACTGTGTGAAAATATTACTATTTATGTACAAATATTGATATACTGTAAACTTTTGTCTGTAGGCAATTCGATAAAGACTGCCGGCTCCTGGGGCTGGTGCGAATATTTCAATGACCCTATGTGACAAACCGTTGGTTTGTGACACACCCTTACGCGTCCCTCGCTCCCTGTGCTCGCCCGATAACTATAGCCTAACCTAAAACCAATCCCTCTTGCGTTCGTTATCCGATAAGGAGGCGACTAATTTCAAATTTGCGAACGTGTCGGATCGGTTGTGAGGTTGGGCTAGATTCTTACGAGCGAGCGGAGCGAGCGAGCAACGATTACAATTTCCAAGCTATACATATACCTTATATTGCCTTGCATATATTTCCTGTTATTACCTCAATTTGTCAGCGATTTCGGACCTCACGTTGCACTGTACTGTGTGAAAATATTACTATTTATGTACAAATATTGATATACTGTAAACTATTGTCTGTAGGCAATTCGATAAAGACTTCCGACTCCTGGGGCTGGTGCGAATATTTCAATGACCCTATGTGACAAACCGTTGGTTTGTGACACACCCTTGCGCGTCCCTCGCTCCCTGTGCTCGCCCGATAACTATAGCCTAACCTAAAACCAATCCCTCTTGCGTTCGTTATCCGATAAGGAGGCGACTAATTTCAAATTTGCGAACGTGTCGGATCGGTTGTGAGGTTGGACTAGATTCTTACGAGCGAGCGGAGCGAGCGAGCAACGATTACAATTTCCAAGCTATACATATACCTTATGGTGCCGAGCATATATTTCCTGTATATATTACCTTTATTTGTCAGCGATTTCGGACCTCAGGTTGCAACTGTACTATGTGGAAATATTACTATTTATGTAAAACTATTGATAAACTGTAAACTTTTGTCAGTAGGCAACTCGATAAAGACTTCCTACTCCTCGGGCAGGTGCGAATATTTCAACGTCCCTATGTGCCAAACCGATGATTTGTGACACACCTTTATGCGTCCCTCGCTCGCTGCGCTCGATCGATAACTATAGCCCTACCTAAAACCAATCCCTCTTCTGTTCGTTATCCGATAAGGTGGAGACATATTTCAAATTTGTGAACGTGTCGGATCGGTTTGGAGGTTGGACTAGATTTCCACGAGCGAGCGGAGCGAGCGAGCAACGATTACAATTTGCAAGCTATACATATACCTTATATTGTCCTGCATATATTTCCTGTTATTACCTCAATTTGTCAGCGATTTCGGACCTTACGTTTCACCGTACTATGTGGAAATATTACTATTAATGTAAAACTATTGATAAACTGTAGACTTTTGTCGGTAGGCAACGCGATAAAGACTTCCGACTCCTCGGGCTGGTGCGAA
This sequence comes from Bombus terrestris, assembly GCF_910591885.1. Classification (NCBI taxonomy): domain Eukaryota; kingdom Metazoa; phylum Arthropoda; class Insecta; order Hymenoptera; family Apidae; genus Bombus; species Bombus terrestris. The sequence goes on along the minus strand of NW_025963551.1, from coordinate 2,533,741 downwards.
TATTTCAATGACCCTATGTGACAAACCGTTGGTTTGTGACACACCCTTACGCGTCCCTCGCTCCCTGTGCTCGCCCGATAACTATAGCCTAACCTAAAACCAATCCCTCTTGCGTTCGTTATACGATAAGGAGGCGACTAATTTCAAATTTGCGAACGTGTCGGATCGGTTGTGAGGTTGGACTAGATTCTTACGAGCGAGCAGAGCGAGCGAGCAACGATTACAATTTCCAAGCTATACATATACCTTATGGTGCCATGCATATATTTCCTGTTATTACCTTAATTTGTCAGCGATTTCGGACCTCACGTTGCAACTGTAGTATGTGGAAATATTACTATTTATGTAAAACTATTGATAAACTGTAAACTTTTGTCAGTAGGCAACTCGATAAAGACTTCCTACTCCTCGGGCAGGTGCGAATATTTCAATGTCCCCTTGTGCCAATCCGATGATTTGTGACACACCTTTATGCGTCCCTCGCTCGCTGCGCCCGATCGATAACTATAGCCTAACCTAAAACCAATCCCTCTTGTGTTCGTTATCCGATAAGGAGGCGACTAATTTCAAATTTGCGAACGTGTCGGATCGGTTGTGAGGTTGGACTAGATTCTTACGAGCGAGCGGAGCGAGCGAGCAACGATTACAATTTCCAAGTTATGCATATACCTTATGGTGCCGTGCATATATTTCCTGTTATTACCTCAATTTGTCAGCGATTTCGGACCTCACGTTGCGCTGTACTGTGTGAAAATATTACTATTTATGTACAAATATTGATAAACTGTAAACTTTTGTCAGCAGGCAACTCGAATAAAGACTTCCGGCTCCTGGGGCTGGTGCGAATATTTCAATGACCCTATGTGACAAACCGTTGGTTTGTGACACACCCTTACGCATCCCTCGCTCCCTGTGCTCGCCCGATAACTATAGCCTAACCTAAAACCAATCCCTCTTGCGTTCGTTATCCGATAAGGAGGCGACTAATTTGAAATTTGCGAACGTGTCGGATCGGTTGTGAGGTTGGGCTAGATTCTTACGAGCGAGCGGAGCGAGCGAGCAACGATTACAATTTCCAAGCTATACATATACCTTATATTGCCTTGCATATATTTCCTGTTATTACCTCAATTTGTCAGCGTTTTCGGACCTCACGTTGCACTGTACTGTGTGAAAATATTACTATTTATGTGCAAATATTGATATACTGTAAACTATTGTCTGTAGGCAATTCGATAAAGACTTCCGGCTCCTGGGGCTGGTGCGAATATTTCAATGACCCTATGTGACAAACCGTTGGTTTGTGACACACCCTTACGCGTCCCTCGCTCCCTGTGCTCGCCCGATAACTATAGCCTAACCTAAAACCAATCCCTCTTGCGTTCGTTATACGATAAGGAGGCGACTAATTTGAAATTTGCGAACGTGTCGGATCGGTTGTGAGGTTGGGCTAGATTCTTACGAGCGAGCGGAGCGAGCGAGCAACGATTACAATTTCCAAGCTATACATATACCTTATATTGCCTTGCATATATTTCCTGTTATTACCTCAATTTGTCAGCGATTTCGGACCTCACGTTGCACTGTACTGTGTGAAAATATTACTATTTATGTACAAATATTGATACACTGTAAACTATTGTCTGTAGGCAATTCGATAAAGACTTCCGGCTCCTGGGGCTGGTGCGAATATTTCAATGACCCTATGTGACAAACCGTTGGTTTGTGACACACCCTTACGCGTCCCTCGCTCCCTGTGCTCGCCCGATAACTATAGCCTAACCTAAAACCAATCCCTCTTGCGTTCGTTATCCGATAAGGAGGCGACTAATTTGAAATTTGCGAACGTGTCGGATCGGTTGTGAGGTTGGGCTAGATTCTTACGAGCGGGCGGAGCGAGCGAGCAACGATTACAATTTCCAAGCTATACATATACCTGATATTGCCTTGCATATATTTCCTGTTATTACCTCAATTTGTCAGCGATTTCGGACCTCACGTTGCACTGTACTGTGTGAAAATATTACTATTTATGTACAAATATTGATATACTGTAAACTATTGTCTGTAGGCAATTCGATAAAGACTTCCGGCTCCTGGGGCTGGTGCGAATATTTCAATGACCCTATGTGACAAACCGTTGGTTTGTGACACACCTTTATGCGTCCCTCGCTCGCTGCGCCCGATCGATAACTATAGCCTAACCTAAAACCAATCCCTCTTGTGTTCGTTATCCGATAAGGAGGCGACTAATTTCAAATTTGCGAACGTGTCGGATCGGTTGTGAGGTTGGGCTAGATTCTTACGGGCGAGCGGAGCGAGCGAGCAACGATTACAATTTCCAAGCTATACATATACCTTATATTGCCTTGCATATATTTCCTGTTATTACCTCAATTTGTCAGCGATTTCGGACCTCACGTTGCACTGTACTGTGTGAAAATATTACTATTTATGTACAAATATTGATACACTGTAAACTATTGTCTGTAGGCAATTCGATAAAGACTTCCGACTCCTGGGGCTGGTGCGAATATTTCAATGACCCTATGTGACAAACCGTTGGTTTGTGACACACCTTTATGCGTCCCTCGCTCGCTGCGCCCGATCGATAACTATAGCCTAACCTAAAACCAATCCCTCTTGTGTTCGTTATCCGATAAGGAGGCGACTAATTTCAAATTTGCGAACGTGTCGGATCGGTTGTGAGGTTGCACTAGATACTTACGAGCGAGGGGAGCGAGCGATCAACGATTACAATTTCCAAGCTATACATATATCTTATATTGTCCTGCATATATTTCCTATTATTACCTCAATTTGTCAGCGATTTCGGACCTCACGTTGCATTGTACTGTGTGAAAATATTACTATTTATGTACAAATATTGATACACTGTAAACTATTGTCTGTAGGCAATTCGATAAAGACTTCCGGCTCCTGGGGCTGGTGCGAATATTTCAATGACCCTATGTGACAAACCGTTGGTTTGTGACACACCTTTATGCGTCCCTCGCTCGCTGCGCCCGATCGATAACTATAGCCTAACCTAAAACCAACCCCTCTTGTGTTCGTTATCCGATAAGGAGGCGACTAATTTCAAGTTTGCGAACGTGTCGGATCGGTTGTGAGGTTGGGCTAGATTCTTACGAGCGAGCGGAGCGAGCGAGCAACGATTACAATTTCCAAGCTATACATATACCTTATATTGCCTTGCATATATTTCCTGTTATTACCTCAATTTGTCAGCGATTTCGGACCTCACGTTGCACTGTACTGTGTGAAAATATTACTATTTATGTACAAATATTGATATACTGTAAACTTTTGTCAGTACGCAATTCGATAAAGACTTCCGGCTCCTGGGGCTGGTGCGAATATTTCAATGACCCTATGTGACAAACCGTTGGTTTGTGACACACCCTTACGCGTCCCTCGCTCCCTGTGCTCGCCCGATAACTATAGCCTAACCTAAAACCAATCCCTCTTGCTTTCGTTATCCGATAAGGAGGGGACTAACTTCAAATTTCCGAACGTGTCGGATCGGTTGTGAGGTTGGACTAGATTCTTACGAGCGAGCGGAGCGAGCGAGCAACGATTACAATTTCCAAGCTATACATATACCTTATATTGCCTTGCATATATTTCCTGTTATTACCTCAATTTGTCAGCGACTTCGGACCTTACGTTGCACCGTACTATGTGGAAATATTACTATTTATGTAAAACTGTTGATAAACTGTAAACTTTTGTCAGTAGGCAACGCGATAAAGGCTTCCGACTCCTCGGGCTGGTGCGAATATTTCAATGTCCCTAAGTGCCAAACCGTTGGTTTGTGACACACCTTTACGCGACCCTCGCTCGCTGCGCTCGCTTGAAAACTATAGCCTAACCTAAAACCAATACCTCATACGTTCGCCATTCGATAAGGAGGGGACTAATTTCAAATTTGCGAACGTGTTGGATCGGTTGGGAGGTTGGACTAGATTCTTACGAGCGAGCGGAGCGAGCGAGCAACGATTACAATTTCCAAGCTATACATATACCTTATATTGCCTTGCATATATTTCCTGTCATTACCTCAATTTGTCAGCGATTTCGGACCTCACGTTGCACTGTACTGTGTGAAAATATTACTATTTATGTACAAATATTGATATACTGTAAACTATTGTCTGTAGGCAATTCGATAAAGACTTCCGGCTCCTGGGGCTGGTGCGAATATTTCAATGACCCTATGTGACAAACCGTTGGTTTGTGACACACCCTTACGCGTCCCTCGCTCCCTGTGCTCGCCCGATAACTATAGCCTAACCTAAAACCAATCCCTCTTGCGTTCGTTATCCGATAAGGAGGCGACTAATTTGAAATTTGCGAACGTGTCGGATCGGTTGTGAGGTTGGGCTAGATTCTTACGAGCGAGCGGAGCGAGCGAGCAACGATTACAATTTCCAAGCTATACATATACCTTATATTGCCTTGCATATATTTCCTGTTGTTACCTCAATTTGTCAGCGATTTCGGACCTCACGTTGCACTGTACTGTGCGAAAATATTACTATTTATGTACAAATATTGATACACTGTAAACTATTGTCTGTAGGCAATTCGATAAAGACTTCCGGCTCCTGGGGCTGGTGCGAATATTTCAATGACCCTATGTGACAAACCGTTGGTTTGTGACACACCCTTACGCGTCCCTCGCTCCCTGTGCTCGCCCGATAACTATAGCCTAACCTAAAACCAATCCCTCTTGCGTTCGTTATCCGATAAGGAGGCGACTAATTTGAAATTTGCGAACGTGTCGGATCGGTTGTGAGGTTGGGCTAGATTCTTACGAGCGGGCGGAGCGAGCGAGCAACGATTACAATTTCCAAGCTATACATATACCTAATATTGCCTTGCATATATTTCCTGTTATTACCTCAATTTGTCAGCGATTTCGGACCTCACGTTGCACTGTACTGTGTGAAAATATTACTATTTATGTACAAATATTGATATACTGTAAACTATTGTCTGTAGGCAATTCGATAAAGACTTCCGGCTCCTGGGGCTGGTGCGAATATTTCAATGACCCTATGTGACAAACCGTTGGTTTGTGACACACCTTTATGCGTCCCTCGCTCGCTGCGCCCGATCGATAACTATAGCCTAACCTAAAACCAATCCCTCTTGTGTTCGTTATCCGATAAGGAGGCGACTAATTTCAAATTTGCGAACGTGTCGGATCGGTTGTGAGGTTGGGCTAGATTCTTACGGGCGAGCGGAGCGAGCGAGCAACGATTACAATTTCCAAGCTATACATATACCTTATATTGCCTTGCATATATTTCCTGTTATTACCTCAATTTGTCAGCGATTTCGGACCTCACGTTGCACTGTACTGTGTGAAAATATTACTATTTATGTACAAATATTGATACACTGTAAACTATTGTCTGTAGGCAATTCGATAAAGACTTCCGACTCCTGGGGCTGGTGCGAATATTTCAATGACCCTATGTGACAAACCGTTGGTTTGTGACACACCTTTATGCGTCCCTCGCTCGCTGCGCCCGATCGATAACTATAGCCTAACCTAAAACCAATCCCTCTTGTGTTCGTTATCCGATAAGGAGGCGACTAATTTCAAATTTGCGAACGTGTCGGATCGGTTGTGAGGTTGCACTAGATTCTTACGAGCGAGGGGAGCGAGCGATCAACGATTACAATTTCCAAGCTATACATATATCTTATATTGTCCTGCATATATTTCCTATTATTACCTCAATTTGTCAGCGATTTCGGACCTCACGTTGCATTGTACTGTGTGAAAATATTACTATTTATGTACAAATATTGATACACTGTAAACTATTGTCTGTAGGCAATTCGATAAAGACTTCCGGCTCCTGGGGCTGGTGCGAATATTTCAATGACCCTATGTGACAAACCGTTGGTTTGTGACACACCTTTATGCGTCCCTCGCTCGCTGCGCCCGATCGATAACTATAGCCTAACCTAAAACCAACCCCTCTTGTGTTCGTTATCCGATAAGGAGGCGACTAATTTCAAGTTTGCGAACGTGTCGGATCGGTTGTGAGGTTGGGCTAGATTCTTACGAGCGAGCGGAGCGAGCGAGCAACGATTACAATTTCCAAGCTATACATATACCTTATATTGCCTTGCATATATTTCCTGTTATTACCTCAATTTGTCAGCGATTTCGGACCTCACGTTGCACTGTACTGTGTGAAAATATTACTATTTATGTACAAATATTGATATACTGTAAACTTTTGTCAGTACGCAATTCGATAAAGACTTCCGGCTCCTGGGGCTGGTGCGAATATTTCAATGACCCTATGTGACAAACCGTTGGTTTGTGACACACCCTTACGCGTCCCTCGCTCCCTGTGCTCGCCCGATAACTATAGCCTAACCTAAAACCAATCCCTCTTGCTTTCGTTATCCGATAAGGAGGGGACTAACTTCAAATTTCCGAACGTGTCGGATCGGTTGTGAGGTTGGACTAGATTCTTACGAGCGAGCGGAGCGAGCGAGCAACGATTACAATTTCCAAGCTATACATATACCTTATATTGCCTTGCATATATTTCCTGTTATTACCTCAATTTGTCAGCGACTTCGGACCTTACGTTGCACCGTACTATGTGGAAATATTACTATTTATGTAAAACTGTTGATAAACTGTAAACTTTTGTCAGTAGGCAACGCGATAAAGGCTTCCGACTCCTCGGGCTGGTGCGAATATTTCAATGTCCCTAAGTGCCAAACCGTTGGTTTGTGACACACCTTTACGCGACCCTCGCTCGCTGCGCTCGCTTGAAAACTATAGCCTAACCTAAAACCAATACCTCATACGTTCGCCATTCGATAAGGAGGGGACTAATTTCAAATTTGCGAACGTGTTGGATCGGTTGGGAGGTTGGACTAGATTCTTACGAGCGAGCGGAGCGAGCGAGCAACGATTACAATTTCCAAGCTATACATATACCTCATATTGCCTTGCATATATTTCCTGTCATTACCTCAATTTGTCAGCGATTTCGGACCTCACGTTGCACTGTACTGTGTGAAAATATTACTATTTATGTACAAATATTGATATACTGTAAACTATTGTCTGTAGGCAATTCGATAAAGACTTCCGGCTCCTGGGGCTGGTGCGAATATTTCAATGACCCTATGTGACAAACCGTTGGTTTGTGACACACCCTTACGCGTCCCTCGCTCCCTGTGCTCGCCCGATAACTATAGCCTAACCTAAAACCAATCCCTCTTGCGTTCGTTATCCGATAAGGAGGCGACTAATTTGAAATTTGCGAACGTGTCGGATCGGTTGTGAGGTTGGGCTAGATTCTTACGAGCGAGCGGAGCGAGCGAGCAACGATTACAATTTCCAAGCTATACATATACCTTATATTGCCTTGCATATATTTCCTGTTGTTACCTCAATTTGTCAGCGATTTCGGACCTCACGTTGCACTGTACTGTGCGAAAATATTACTATTTATGTACAAATATTGATACACTGTAAACTATTGTCTGTAGGCAATTCGATAAAGACTTCCGGCTCCTGGGGCTGGTGCGAATATTTCAATGACCCTATGTGACAAACCGTTGGTTTGTGACACACCCTTACGCGTCCCTCGCTCCCTGTGCTCGCCCGATAACTATAGCCTAACCTAAAACCAATCCCTCTTGCGTTCGTTATCCGATAAGGAGGCGACTAATTTGAAATTTGCGAACGTGTCGGATCGGTTGTGAGGTTGGGCTAGATTCTTACGAGCGGGCGGAGCGAGCGAGCAACGATTACAATTTCCAAGCTATACATATACCTAATATTGCCTTGCATATATTTCCTGTTATTACCTCAATTTGTCAGCGATTTCGGACCTCACGTTGCACTGTACTGTGTGAAAATATTACTATTTATGTACAAATATTGATATACTGTAAACTATTGTCTGTAGGCAATTCGATAAAGACTTCCGGCTCCTGGGGCTGGTGCGAATATTTCAATGACCCTATGTGACAAACCGTTGGTTTGTGACACACCTTTATGCGTCCCTCGCTCGCTGCGCCCGATCGATAACTATAGCCTAACCTAAAACCAATCCCTCTTGTGTTCGTTATCCGATAAGGAGGCGACTAATTTCAAATTTGCGAACGTGTCGGATCGGTTGTGAGGTTGGGCTAGATTCTTACGAGCGAGCGGAGCGAGCGAGCAACGATTACAATTTCCAAGCTATACATATACCTTATATTGCCTTGCATATATTTCCTGTTATTACCTCAATTTGTCAGCGATTTCGGACCTCACGTTGCACTGTACTGTGTGAAAATATTACTATTTATGTACAAATATTGATACACTGTAAACTATTGTCTGTAGGCAATTCGATAAAGACTTCCGACTCCTGGGGCTGGTGCGAATATTTCAATGACCCTATGTGACAAACCGTTGGTTTGTGACACACCTTTATGCGTCCCTCGCTCGCTGCGCCCGATCGATAACTATAGCCTAACCTAAAACCAATCCCTCTTGTGTTCGTTATCCGATAAGGAGGCGACTAATTTCAAATTTGCGAACGTGTCGGATCGGTTGTGAGGTTGCACTAGATTCTTACGAGCGAGGGGAGCGAGCGATCAACGATTACAATTTCCAAGCTATACATATATCTTATATTGTCCTGCATATATTTCCTATTATTACCTCAATTTGTCAGCGATTTCGGACCTCACGTTGCATTGTACTGTGTGAAAATATTACTATTTATGTACAAATATTGATACACTGTAAACTATTGTCTGTAGGCAATTCGATAAAGACTTCCGGCTCCTGGGGCTGGTGCGAATATTTCAATGACCCTATGTGACAAACCGTTGGTTTGTGACACACCCTTACGCGTCCCTCGCTCCCTGTGCTCGCCCGATAACTATAGCCTAACCTAAAACCAATCCCTCTTGCGTTCGTTATCCGATAAGGAGGCGACTAATTTGAAATTTGCGAACGTGTCGGATCGGTTGTGAGGTTGGGCTAGATTCTTACGAGCGAGCGGAGCGAGCGAGCAACGATTACAATTTCCAAGCTATACATATACCTTATATTGCCTTGCATATATTTCCTGTTATTACCTCAATTTGTCAGCGATTTCAGACCTCACGTTGCACTGTACCGTGTGAGAATATTACTATTAATGTAAAACTATTGATAAACTGTAAACTTTTGTCAGTAGGCAACGCGATAAAGGCTTCCGACTCCTCGGGCTGGTGCGAATATTTCAATGTCCCTAAGTGCCAAACCGTTGGTTTGTGACACACCTTTACGCGACCCTCGCTCGCTGCGCTCGCTTGAAAACTATAGCCTAACCTAAAACCAATACCTCATACGTTCGCCATTCGATAAGGAGGGGACTAATTTCAAATTTGCGAACGTGTCGGATCGGTTGTGAGGTTGGGCTAGATTCTTACGAGCGGGCGGAGCGAGCGAGCAACGATTACAATTTCCAAGCTATACATATACCTTATATTGCCTTGCATATATTTCCTGTTATTACCTCAATTTGTCAGCGATTTCGGACCTCACGTTGCACTGTACTGTGTGAAAATATTACTATTTATGTACAAATATTGATATACTGTAAACTATTGTCTGTAGGCAATTCGATAAAGACTTCCGGCTCCTGGGGCTGGTGCGAATATTTCAATGACCCTATGTGACAAACCGTTGGTTTGTGACACACCTTTATGCGTCCCTCGCTCGCTGCGCCCGATCGATAACTATAGCCTAACCTAAAACCAATCCCTCTTGTGTTCGTTATCCGATAAGGAGGCGACTAATTTCAAATTTGCGAACGTGTCGGATCGGTTGTGAGGTTGGGCTAGATTCTTACGAGCGAGCGGAGCGAGCGAGCAACGATTACAATTTCCAAGCTATACATATACCTTATATTGCCTTGCATATATTTCCTGTTATTACCTCAATTTGTCAGCGATTTCGGACCTCACGTTGCACTGTACTGTGTGAAAATATTACTATTTATGTACAAATATTGATACACTGTAAACTATTGTCTGTAGGCAATTCGATAAAGACTTCCGGCTCCTGGGGCTGGTGCGAATATTTCAATGACCCTATGTGACAAACCGTTGGTTTGTGACACACCTTTATGCGTCCCTCGCTCGCTGCGCCCGATCGATAACTATAGCCTAACCTAAAACCAACCCCTCTTGTGTTCGTTATCCGATAAGGAGGCGACTAATTTCAAGTTTGCGAACGTGTCGGATCGGTTGTGAGGTTGGGCTAGATTCTTACGAGCGAGCGGAGCGAGCGAGCAACGATTACAATTTCCAAGCTATACATATACCTTATATTGCCTTGCATATATTTCCTGTTATTACCTCAATTTGTCAGCGATTTCGGACCTCACGTTGCACTGTACTGTGTGAAAATATTACTATTTATGTACAAATATTGATATACTGTAAACTTTTGTCAGTACGCAATTCGATAAAGACTTCCGGCTCCTGGGGCTGGTGCGAATATTTCAATGACCCTATGTGACAAACCGTTGGTTTGTGACACACCCTTACGCGTCCCTCGCTCCCTGTGCTCGCCCGATAACTATAGCCTAACCTAAAACCAATCCCTCTTGCTTTCGTTATCCGATAAGGAGGGGACTAACTTCAAATTTCCGAACGTGTCGGATCGGTTGTGAGGTTGGACTAGATTCTTACGAGCGAGCGGAGCGAGCGAGCAACGATTACAATTTCCAAGCTATACATATACCTTATATTGCCTTGCATATATTTCCTGTTATTACCTGAATTTGTCAGCGACTTCGGACCTTACGTTGCACCGTACTATGTGGAAATATTACTATTTATGTAAAACTGTTGATAAACTGTAAACTTTTGTCAGTAGGCAACGCGATAAAGGCTTCCGACTCCTCGGGCTGGTGCGAATATTTCAATGTCCCTAAGTGCCAAAACGTTGGTTTGTGACACACCTTTACGCGACCCTCGCTCGCTGCGCTCGCTTGAAAACTATAGCCTAACCTAAAACCAATACCTCATACGTTCGCCATTCGATAAGGAGGGGACTAATTTCAAATTTGCGAACGTGTCGGATCGGTTGGGAGGTTGGACTAGATTCTTACGAGCGAGCGGAGCGAGCAGGCAACGATTACAATTTCCAAGCTATACATATACCTTATATTGCCTTGCATATATTTCCTGTCATTACCTCAATTTGTCAGCGATTTCGGACCTCACGTTGCACTGTACTGTGTGAAAATATTACTATTTATGTACAAATATTGATATACTGTAAACTATTGTCTGTAGGCAATTCGATAAAGACTTCCGGCTCCTGGGGCTGGTGCGAATATTTCAATGACCCTATGTGACAAACCGTTGGTTTGTGACACACCCTTACGCGTCCCTCGCTCCCTGTGCTCGCCCGATAACTATAGCCTAACCTAAAACCAATCCCTCTTGCGTTCGTTATCCGATAAGGAGGCGACTAATTTGAAATTTGCGAACGTGTCGGATCGGTTGTGAGGTTGGGCTAGATTCTTACGAGCGAGCGGAGCGAGCGAGCAACGATTACAATTTCCAAGCTATACATATACCTTATATTGCCTTGCATATATTTCCTGTTATTACCTCAATTTGTCAGCGATTTCGGACCTCACGTTGCACTGTACTGTGCGAAAATATTACTATTTATGTACAAATATTGATACACTGTAAACTATTGTCTGTAGGCAATTCGATAAAGACTTCCGGCTCCTGGGGCTGGTGCGAATATTTCAATGACCCTATGTGACAAACCGTTGGTTTGTGACACACCCTTACGCGTCCCTCGCTCCCTGTGCTCGCCCGATAACTATAGCCTAACCTAAAACCAATCCCTCTTGCGTTCGTTATCCGATAAGGAGGCGACTAATTTGAAATTTGCGAACGTGTCGGATCGGTTGTGAGGTTGGGCTAGATTATTACGAGCGAGCGGAGCGAGCGAGCAACGATTACAATTTCCAAGCTATACATATACCTTATGGTGCCATGCATATATTTCCTGTTATTACCTAATTTTGTCAGCGATTTCAGACCCCACGTTGCACTGTACCGTGTGAGAATATTACTATTAATGTAAAACTATTGATAAACTGTAAACTTTTGTCAGTAGGCAACGCGATAAAGGCTTCCGACTCCTCGGGCTGGTGCGAATATTTCAATGTCCCTAAGTGCCAAACCGTTGGTTTGTGACACACCTTTACGCGACCCTCGCTCGCTGCGCTCGCTTGAAAACTATAGCCTAACCTAAAACCAATACCTCATACGTTCGCCATTCGATAAGGAGGGGACTAATTTCAAATTTGCGAACGTGTCGGATCGGTTGTGAGGTTGGGCTAGATTCTTACGAGCGGGCGGAGCGAGCGAGCAACGATTACAATTTCCAAGCTATACATATACCTTATATTGCCTTGCATATATTTCCTGTTATTACCTCAATTTGTCAGCGATTTCGGACCTCACGTTGCACTGTACTGTGTGAAAATATTACTATTTATGTACAAATATTGATATACTGTAAACTATTGTCTGTAGGCAATTCGATAAAGACTTCCGGCTCCTGGGGCTGGTGCGAATATTTCAATGACCCTATGTGACAAACCGTTGGTTTGTGACACACCTTTATGCGTCCCTCGCTCGCTGCGCCCGATCGATAACTATAGCCTAACCTAAAACCAATCCCTCTTGTGTTCGTTATCCGATAAGGAGGCGACTAATTTCAAATTTGCGAACGTGTCGGATCGGTTGTGAGGTTGGGCTAGATTCTTACGAGCGAGCGGAGCGAGCGAGCAACGATTACAATTTCCAAGCTATACATATACCTTATATTGCCTTGCATATATTTCCTGTTATTACCTCAATTTGTCAGCGATTTCGGACCTCACGTTGCACTGTACTGTGTGAAAATATTACTATTTATGTACAAATATTGATACACTGTAAACTATTGTCTGTAGGCAATTCGATAAAGACTTCCGACTCCTGGGGCTGGTGCGAATATTTCAATGACCCTATGTGACAAACCGTTGGTTTGTGACACACCTTTATGCGTCCCTCGCTCGCTGCGCCCGATCGATAACTATAGCCTAACCTAAAACCAATCCCTCTTGTGTTCGTTATCCGATAAGGAGGCGACTAATTTCAAATTTGCGAACGTGTCGGATCGGTTGTGAGATTGCACTAGATTCTTACGAGCGAGGGGAGCGAGCGATCAACGATTACAATTTCCAAGCTATACATATATCTTATATTGTCCTGCATATATTTCCTATTATTACCTCAATTTGTCAGCGATTTCGGACCTCACGTTGCATTGTACTGTGTGAAAATATTACTATTTATGTACAAATATTGATACACTGTAAACTATTGTCTGTAGGCAATTCGATAAAGACTTCCGGCTCCTGGGGCTGGTGCGAATATTTCAATGACCCTATGTGACAAACCGTTGGTTTGTGACACACCTTTATGCGTCCCTCGCTCGCTGCGCCCGATCGAAAACTATAGCCTAACCTAAAACCAACCCCTCTTGCGTTCGTTATCCGATAAGGAGGCGACTAATTTCAAGTTTGCGAACGTGTCGGATCGGTTGTGAGGTTGGACTAGATTCTTACGAGCGAGCGGAGCGAGCGAGCAACGATTACAATTTCCAAGCTATACATATACCTTATATTGCCTTGCATATATTTCCTGTTATTACCTCAATTTGTCAGCGATTTCGGACCTCACGTTGCACTGTACTGTGTGAAAATATTACTATTTATGTACAAATATTGATATACTGTAAACTTTTGTCAGTACGCAATTCGATAAAGACTTCCGGCTCCTGGGGCTGGTGCGAATATTTCAATGACCCTATGTGACAAACCGTTGGTTTGTGACACACCCTTACGCGTCCCTCGCTCCCTGTGCTCGCCCGATAACTATAGCCTAACCTAAAACCAATCCCTCTTGCTTTCGTTATCCGATAAGGAGGGGACTAACTTCAAATTTCCGAACGTGTCGGATCGGTTGTGAGGTTGGACTAGATTCTTACGAGCGAGCGGAGCGAGCGAGCAACGATTACAATTTCCAAGCTATACATATACCTTATATTGCCTTGCATATATTTCCTGTTATTACCTGAATTTGTCAGCGACTTCGGACCTTACGTTGCACCGTACTATGTGGAAATATTACTATTTATGTAAAACTGTTGATAAACTGTAAACTTTTGTCAGTAGGCAACGCGATAAAGGCTTCCGACTCCTCGGGCTGGTGCGAATATTTCAATGTCCCTAAGTGCCAAAACGTTGGTTTGTGACACACCTTTACGCGACCCTCGCTCGCTGCGCTCGCTTGAAAACTATAGCCTAACCTAAAACCAATACCTCATACGTTCGCCATTCGATAAGGAGGGGACTAATTTCAAATTTGCGAACGTGTCGGATCGGTTGGGAGGTTGGACGAGATTCTTACGAGCGAGCGGAGCGAGCGAGCAACGATTACAATTTCCAAGCTATACATATACCTTATATTGCCTTGCATATATTTCCTGTTATTACCTCAATTTGTCAGCGATTTCGGACCTCACGTTGCACTGTACTGTGCGAAAATATTACTATTTATGTACAAATATTGATACACTGTAAACTATTGTCTGTAGGCAATTCGATAAAGACTTCCGGCTCCTGGGGCTGGTGCGAATATTTCAATGACCCTATGTGACAAACCGTTGGTTTGTGACACACCCTTACGCGTCCCTCGCTCCCTGTGCTCGCCCGATAACTATAGCCTAACCTAAAACCAATCCCTCTTGCGTTCGTTATCCGATAAGGAGGCGACTAATTTGAAATTTGCGAACGTGTCGGATCGGTTGTGAGGTTGGGCTAGATTCTTACGAGCGGGCGGAGCGAGCGAGCAACGATTACAATTTCCAAGCTATACATATACCTTATATTGCCTTGCATATATTTCCTGTTATTACCTCAATTTGTCAGCGATTTCGGACCTCACGTTGCACTGTACTGTGTGAAAATATTACTATTTATGTACAAATATTGATATACTGTAAACTATTGTCTGTAGGCAATTCGATAAAGACTACCGGCTCCTGGGGCTGGTGCGAATATTTCAATGACCCTATGTGACAAACCGTTGGTTTGTGACACACCTTTATGCGTCCCTCGCTCGCTGCGCCCGATCGATAACTATAGCCTAACCTAAAACCAATCCCTCTTGTGTTCGTTATCCGATAAGGAGGCGACTAATTTCAAATTTGCGAACGTGTCGGATCGGTTGTGAGGTTGGGCTAGATTCTTACGAGCGAGCGGAGCGAGCGAGCAACGATTACAATTTCCAAGCTATACATATACCTTATATTGCCTTGCATATATTTCCTGTTATTACCTCAATTTGTCAGCGATTTCGGACCTCACGTTGCACTGTACTGTGCGAAAATATTACTATTTATGTACAAATATTGATACACTGTAAACTATTGTCTGTAGGCAATTCGATAAAGACTTCCGGCTCCTGGGGCTGGTGCGAATATTTCAATGACCCTATGTGACAAACCGTTGGTTTGTGACACACCCTTACGCGTCCCTCGCTCCCTGTGCTCGCCCGATAACTATAGCCTAACCTAAAACCATTCCCTCTTGCGTTCGTTATCCGATAAGGAGGCGACTAATTTGAAATTTGCGAACGTGTCGGATCGGTTGTGAGGTTGGGCTAGATTCTTACGAGCGGGCGGAGCGAGCGAGCAACGATTACAATTTCCAAGCTATACATATACCTTATATTGCCTTGCATATATTTCCTGTTATTACCTCAATTTGTCAGCGATTTCGGACCTCACGTTGCACTGTACTGTGTGAAAATATTACTATTTATGTACAAATATTGATATACTGTAAACTATTGTCTGTAGGCAATTCGATAAAGACTTCCGGCTCCTGGGGCTGGTGCGAATATTTCAACGACCCTATGTGACAAACCGTTGGTTTGTGACACACCTTTATGCGTCCCTCGCTCGCTGCGCCCGATCGATAACTATAGCCTAACCTAAAACCAATCCCTCTTGTGTTCGTTATCCGATAAGGAGGCGACTAATTTCAAATTTGCGAACGTGTCGGATCGGTTGTGAGGTTGCACTAGATTCTTACGAGCGAGGGGAGCGAGCGATCAACGATTACAATTTCCAAGCTATACATATATCTTATATTGTCCTGCATATATTTCCTATTATTACCTCAATTTGTCAGCGATTTCGGACCTCACGTTGCATTGTACTGTGTGAAAATATTACTATTTATGTACAAATATTGATACACTGTAAACTATTGTCTGTAGGCAATTCGATAAAGACTTCCGGCTCCTGGGGCTGGTGCGAATATTTCAATGACCCTATGTGACAAACCGTTGGTTTGTGACACACCCTTACGCGTCCCTCGCTCCCTGTGCTCGCCCGATAACTATAGCCTAACCTAAAACCAATCCCTCTTGCGTTCGTTATCCGATAAGGAGGCGACTAATTTGAAATTTGCGAACGTGTCGGATCGGTTGTGAGGTTGGGCTAGATTCTTACGAGCGAGCGGAGCGAGCGAGCAACGATTACAATTTCCAAGCTATACATATACCTTATGGTGCCATGCATATATTTCCTGTTATTACCTAATTTTGTCAGCGATTTCAGACCTCACGTTGCACTGTACCGTGTGAGAATATTACTATTAATGTAAAACTATTGATAAACTGTAAACTTTTGTCAGTAGGCAACTCGATAAAGACTTCCGACTCCTCGGGCTGGTGCGAATATTTCAATGTCCCTATGTGCCAAACCGTTGGTTTGTGACACACCTTTACGCGACCCTCGCTCGCTGCGCTCGCTTGAAAACTATAGCCTAACCTAAAACCAATACCTCATACGTTCGCCATTCGATAAGGAGGGGACTAATTTCAAATTTGCGAACGTGTCGGATCGGTTGGGAGGTTGGACTAGATTCTTACGAGCGAGCGGAGCGAGCGAGCAACGATTACAATTTCCAAGCTATACATATACCTTATATTGCCTTGCATATATTTCCTGTCATTACCTCAATTTGTCAGCGATTTCGGACCTCACGTTGCACTGTACTGTGTGAAATTATTACTATTTATGTACAAATATTGATATACTGTAAACTTTTGTCTGTAGGCAATTCGATAAAGACTTCCGGCTCCTGGGGCTGGTGCGAATATTTCAATGACCCTATGTGACAAACCGTTGGTTTGTGACACACCCTTACGCGACCCTCGCTCCCTGTGCTCGCCCGATAACTATAGCCTAACCTAAAACCAATCCCTCTTGCGTTCGTTATCCGATAAGGAGGCGACTAATTTCAAATTTGCGAACGTGTCGGATCGGTTGTGAGGTTGGACTAGATTCTTACGAGCGAGCGGAGCGAGCGAGCAACGATTACAATTTCCAAGCTATACATATACCTTTTGGTACCGTGCATATATTTCCTGTTATTACCTTAATTTGTCAGCGATTTCGGTCCTCACGTTGCAACTGTACTATGTGAAAATATTACTATTTATGTACAAATATTGATATACTGTAAACTTTTGTCAGTACGCAATTCGATAAAGACTTCCGGCTCCTGGGGCTGGTGCGAATATTTCAATGACCCTATGTGACAAACCGTTGGTTTGTGACACACCCTTACGCGTCCCTCGCTCCCTGTGCTCGCCCGATAACTATAGCCTAACCTAAAACCAATCCCTCTTGCTTTCGTTATCCGATAAGGAGGGGACTAACTTCAAATTTGCGAACGTGTCGGATCGGTTGTGAGGTTGGACTAGATTCTTACGAGCGAGCGGAGCGAGCGAGCAACGATTACAATTTCCAAGCTATACATATACCTTATATTGCCTTGCATATATTTCCTGTTATTACCTCAATTTGTCAGCGATTTCGGACCTTACGTTGCACCGTACTATGTGGAAATATTACTATTTATGTAAAACTATTGATAAACTGTAAACTTTTGTCAGTAGGCAACGCGATAAAGGCTTCCGACTCCTCGGGCTGGTGCGAATATTTCAATGTCCCTAAGTGCCAAACCGTTGGTTTGTGACACACCTTTACGCGACCCTCGCTCGCTGCGCTCGCTTGAAAACTATAGCCTAACCTAAAACCAATACCTCATACGTTCGCCATTCGATAAGGAGGGGACTAATTTCAAATTTGCGAACGTGTCGGATCGGTTGGGAGGTTGGACTAGATTCTTACGAGCGAGCGGAGCGAGCGAGCAACGATTACAATTTCCAAGCTATACATATACCTTATATTGCCTTGCATATATTTCCTGTCATTACCTCAATTTGTCAGCGATTTCGGACCTCACGTTGCACTGTACTGTGTGAAAATATTACTATTTATGTACAAATATTGATATACTTTAAACTTTTGTCAGTACGCAATTCGATAAAGACTTCCGGCTCCTGGGGCTGGTGCGAATATTTCAATGACCCTATGTGACAAACCGTTGGTTTGTGACACACCTTTATGCGTCCCTCGCTCGCTGCGCCCGATCGATAACTATAGCCTAACCTAAAACCAATCCCTCTTGTGTTCGTTATCCGATAAGGAGGCGACTAATTTCAAATTTGCGAACGTGTCGGATCGGTTGTGAGGTTGGGCTAGATTCTTACGAGCGAGCGTAGCGAGCGAGCAACGATTACAATTTCCAAGCTATACATATACCTTATATTGCCTTGCATATATTTCCTATTATTACCTCAATTAGTCAGCGATTCCGGACCTCACGTTGCATTGTACTGTGTGAAAATATTACTATTTATGTACAAATATTGATATACTTTAAACTTTTGTCAGTACGCAATTCGAGAAAGACTTCCGGCTCCTGGGGCTGGTGCGAATATTTCAATGACCGTATGTGACAAACCGTTGGTTTGTGACACACCCTTACGCGTCCCTCGCTCCCTGTGCTCGCCCGATAACTATAGCCTAACCTAAAACCAATCCCTCTTGCTTTCGTTATCCGATAAGGAGGAGACTAACTTCTAATTTGCGAACGTGTCGGATCGGTTGTGAGGTTGCACTAGATTCTTACGAGCGAGGGGAGCGAGCGATCAACGATTACAATTTCCAAGCTATACATATATCTTATATTGTCCTGCATATATTTCCTATTATTACCTCAATTTGTCAGCGATTTCGGACCTCACGTTGCATTGTACTGTGTGAAAATATTACTATTTATGTACAAATATTGATATACTGTAAACTCTTGTCAGTACGCAATTCGATAAAGACTTCCGGCTCCTGGGGCTGGTGCGAATATTTCAATGACCCTATGTGACAAACCGTTGGTTTGTGACACACCCTTACGCGTCCCTCGCTCCCTGTGCTCGCCCGATAACTATAGCCTAACCTAAAACCAATCCCTCTTGCGTTCGTTATCCGATAAGGAGGCGACTAATTTCAAATTTGCGAACGTGTCGGATCGGTTGTGAGGTTGGGGTAGATTCTTACGAGCGAGCGGAGCGAGCGAGCAACGATTACAATTTCCAAGCTATACATATACCTTATATTGCCTTGCATATATTTCCTGTTATTACCTCAATTTGTCAGCGATTTCGGACCTCACGTTGCACTGTACTGTGTGAAAATATTACTATTTATGTACAAATATTGATATACTGTAAACTATTGTCTGTAGGCAATTCGATAAAGACTTCCGGCTCCTGGGGCTGGTGCGAATATTTCAATGACCCTATGTGACAAACCGTTGGTTTGTGACACACCCTTACGCGTCCCTCGCTCCCTGTGCTCGCCCGATAACTATAGCCTAACCTAAAACCAATCCCTCTTGTGTTCGTTATCCGATAAGGAGGCGACTAATTTCAAATTTGCGAACGTGACGGATCGGTTGTGAGGTTGGACTAGATTCTTACGAGCGAGCGGGGCGAGCGAGCAACGATTACAATTTCCAAGCTATACATATACCTTATATTGCCTTGCATATATTTCCTGTTATTACCTCAATTTGTCAGCGATTTCGGACCTCACGTTGCACTGTACTGTGTGAAAATATTACTATTTATGTACAAATATTGATATACTGTAAACTTTTGTCTGTAGGCAATTCGATAAAGACTTCCGGCTCCTGGGGCTGGTGCGAATATTTCAATGACCCTATGTGACAAACCGTTGGTTTGTGACAAACCCTTACGCGTCCCTCGCTCCCTGTGCTCGCCCGATAACTATAGCCTAACCTAAAACCAATCCCTCTTGCGTTCGTTATCCGATAAGGAGGCGACTAATTTGAAATTTGCGAACGTGTCGGATCGGTTGTGAGGTTGGGCTAGATTCTTACGAGCGAGCGGAGCGAGCGAGCAACGATTACAATTTCCAAGCTATACATATACCTTATATTGCCTTGCATATATTTCCTGTTATTACCTCAATTTGTCAGCGATTTCGGACCTCACGTTGCACTGTACTGTGTGAAAATATTACTATTTATGTACAAATATTGATACACTGTAAACTATTGTCTGTAGGCAATTCGATAAAGACTTCCGGCTCCTGGGGCTGGTGCGAATATTTCAATGACCCTATGTGACAAACCGTTGGTTTGTGACACACCCTTACGCGTCCCTCGCTCCCTGTGCTCGCCCGATAACTATAGCCTAACCTAAAACCAATCCCTCTTGCGTTCGTTATCCGATAAGGAGGCGACTAATTTGAAATTTGCGAACGTGTCGGATCGGTTGTGAGGTTGGGCTAGATTCTTACGAGCGGGCGGAGCGAGCGAGCAACGATTACAATTTCCAAGCTATACATATACCTTATATTGCCTTGCATATATTTCCTGTTATTACCTCAATTTGTCAGCGATTTCGGACCTCACGTTGCACGGTACTGTGTGAAAATATTACTATTTATGTACAAATATTGATATACTGTAAACTATTGTCTGTAGGCAATTCGATAAAGACTTCCGGCTCCTGGGGCTGGTGCGAATATTTCAATGACCCTATGTGACAAACCGTTGGTTTGTGACACACCCTTACGCGTCCCCCGCTCCCTGTGCTCGCCCGATAACTATAGCCTAACCTAAAACCAATCCCTCTTGTGTTCGTTATCCGATAAGGAGGCGACTAATTTCAAATTTGCGAACGTGTCGGATCGGTTGTGAGGTTGGACTAGATTCTTACGAGCGAGCGGAGCGAGCGAGCAACGATTACAATTTCCAAGCTATACATATACCTTATATTGCCTTGCATATATTTCCTGCTATTACCTCAATTTGTCAGCGATTTCGGACCTCTCGTTGCAACTGTACTATGTGAAAATATTACTATTTATGTACAAATATTGATATACTGTAAACTATTGTCTGTAGGCAATTCGATAAAGACTTCCGGCTCCTGGGGCTGATGCGAATATTTCAATGACACTATGTGACAAACCGTTGGTTTGTGACACACCCTTACGCGTCCCTCGGTCCCTGTGCTCGCCCGATAACTATAGCCTAACCTAAAACCAATCCCTCTTGCGTTCGTTATCCGATAAGGAGGCGACTAATTTGAAATTTGCGAACGTGTCGGATCGGTTGTGAGGTTGGACTAGATTCTTACGAGCGAGCGGAGCGAGCGAGCAACGATTACAATTTCCAAGCTATACATATACCTTATATTGCCTTGCATATATTTCCTGTCATTACCTCAATTTGACAGCGATTTCGGACCTCACGTTGCACTGTACTGTGTGAAATTATTACTATTTATGTACAAATATTGATATACTGTAAGCTTTTGTCTGTAGGCAATTCGATAAAGACTTCCGGCTCCTGGGGCTGGTGCGAATATTTCAATGACCCTATGTGACAAACCGTTGGTTTGTGACACACCCTTACGCGTCCCTCGCTCCCTGTGCTCGCCCGATAACTATAGCCTAACCTAAAACCAATCCTTCTTGCTTTCGTTATCCGATAAGGAGGGGACTAACTTCAAATTTGCGAACGTGTCGGATCGATTGTGAGGTTGGACTGGATCCTTACGAGCGAGCGGAGCGAGCGAGCAACGATTACAATTTCCCAGCTATACATATACCTTATATTGCCTTGCATATATTTCCTGTTATTACCTCAATTTGTCAGCGATTTCGGACCTTACGTTGCACCGTACTATGTGGAAATATTACTATTTATGTAAAACTATTGATAAACTGTAAACTTTTGTCAGTAGGCAACGCGATAAAGACTTCCGACTCCTCGGGCTGGTGCGAATATTTCAATGTCCCTATGTGACAAACCGTTGGTTCGTGACACACCTTTATGCGTCCCTCGCTCGCTGCGCTCGCTCGATAACTATAGCCTAACCTAAAACCAATCCCTCTTGCGTTCGATATCCGATAAGGAGGCGACTAATTTCAAATTTGCGAACGTGTCGGATCGGTTGTGAG
Source organism: Bombus terrestris (assembly GCF_910591885.1). Taxonomy (NCBI): domain Eukaryota; kingdom Metazoa; phylum Arthropoda; class Insecta; order Hymenoptera; family Apidae; genus Bombus; species Bombus terrestris. The sequence goes on along the minus strand of NW_025963551.1, from coordinate 2,511,195 downwards.
GTTGGACTAGATTCTTACGAGCGAGCGGAGCGAGCGAGCAACGATTACAATTTCCCAGCTATACATATACCTTATATTGCCTTGCATATATTTCCTGTTATTACCTCAATTTGTCAGCGATTTCGGACCTTACGTTGCACCGTACTGTGTGAAAATATTACTATTTATGTACAAATATTGATATACTGTAAACTTTTGTCAGTAGGCAACTCGATAAAGACTTCCTACTCCTCGGGCAGGTGCGAATATTTCAATGTCCCTATGTGCCAAACCGATGATTTGTGACACACCTTTATGCGTCCCTCGCTCGCTGCGCTCGATCGATAACTATAGCCTAACCTAAAACCAATCCCTCTTGTGTTCGTTATCCGATAAGGAGGCGACTAATTTCAAATTTGCGAACGTGTCGAATCGGTTGTGAGGTTGCACTAGATTCTTACGAGCGAGGGGAGCGAGCGATCAACGATTACAATTTCCAAGCTATACATATATCTTATATTGTCCTGCATATATTTCCTATTATTACCTCAATTAGTCAGCGATTCCGGACCTCACGTTGCATTGTACTGTGTGAAAATATTACTATTTATGTACAAATATTGATATACTTTAAACTTTTGTCAGTACGCAATTCGATAAAGACTTCCGGCTCCTGGGGCTGGTGCGAATATTTCAATGACCGTATGTGACAAACCGTTGGTTTGTGACACACCCTTACGCGTCCCTCGCTCCCTGTGCTCGCCCGATAACTATAGCCTAACCTAAAACCAATCCCTCTTGCTTTCGTTATCCGATAAGGAGGAGACTAACTTCTAATTTGCGAACGTGTCGGATCGGTTGTGAGGTTGCACTAGATTCTTACGAGCGAGGGGAGCGAGCGATCAACGATTACAATTTCCAAGCTATACATATATCTTATATTGTCCTGCATATATTTCCTATTATTACCTCAATTTGTCAGCGATTTCGGACCTCACGTTGCATTGTACTGTGTGAAAATATTACTATTTATGTACAAATATTGATATACTGTAAACTCTTGTCAGTACGCAATTCGATAAAGACTTCCGGCTCCTGGGGCTGGTGCGAATATTTCAATGACCCTATGTGACAAACCGTTGGTTTGTGACACACCCTTACGCGTCCCTCGCTCCCTGTGCTCGCCCGATAAATATAGCCTAACCTAAAACCAATCCCTCTTGCGTTCGTTATCCGATAAGGAGGCGACTAATTTCAAATTTGCGAACGTGTCGGATCGGTTGTGAGGTTGGGGTAGATTCTTACGAGCGAGCGGAGCGAGCGAGCAACGATTACAATTTCCAAGCAATACATATACCTTATATTGCCTTGCATATATTTCCTGTTATTACCTGAATTTGTCAGCGATTTCGGACCTCACGTTGCACTGTACTGTGTGAAAATATTACTATTTATGTACAAATATTGATATACTGTAAACTATTGTCTGTAGGCAATTCGATAAAGACTTCCGGCTCCTGGGGCTGGTGCGAATATTTCAATGACCCTATGTGACAAACCGTTGGTTTGTGACACACCCTTACGCGTCCCTCGCTCCCTGTGCTCGCCTGATAACTATAGCCTAACCTAAAACCAATCCCTCTTGCGTTCGTTATCCGATAAGGAGGCGACTAATTTGAAATTTGCGAACGTGTCGGATCGGTTGTGAGGTTGGGCTAGATTCTTACGAGCGAGCGGAGCGAGCGAGCAACGATTACAATTTCCAAGCTATACATATACCTTATATTGCCTTGCATATATTTCCTGTTATTACCTCAATTTGTCAGCGATTTCGGACCTCACGTTGCACTGTACTGTGTGAAAATATTACTATTTATGTACAAATATTGATACACTGTAAACTATTGTCTGTAGGCAATTCGATAAAGACTTCCGGCTCCTGGGGCTGGTGCGAATATTTCAATGACCCTATGTGACAAACCGTTGGTTTGTGACACACCCTTACGCGTCCCTCGCTCCCTGTGCTCGCCCGATAACTATAGCCTAACCTAAAACCAATCCCTCTTGCTTTCGTTATCCGATAAGGAGGAGACTAACTTCTAATTTGCGAACGTGTCGGATCGGTTGTGAGGTTGCACTAGATTCTTACGAGCGAGGGGAGCGAGCGATCAACGATTACAATTTCCAAGCTATACATATACCTTATATTGCCTTGCATATATTTCCTGTTATTACCTCAATTTGTCAGCGATTTCGGACCTTACGTTGCACCGTACTGTGTGAAAATATTACTATTTATGTACAAATATTGATATACTGTAAACTTTTGTCTGTAGGCAATTCGATAAAGACTTCCAGCTCCTGGGGCTGGTGCGAATATTTCAATGACCCTATGTGACAAACCGTTGATTTGTGACACACCCTTACGCGTCCCTCGCTCCCTGTGCTCGCCCGATAACTATAGCCTAACCTAAAACCAATCCCTCTTGCGTTCGTTATCCGATAAGGAGGCGACTAATTTCAAATTTGCGAACGTGTCGGATCGGTTGTGAGGTTGGACTAGATTCTTACGAGCGAGCGGAGCGAGCGAGCAACGATTACAATTTCCAAGCTATACATATACCTTATATTGCCTTGCATATATTTCCTGTTATTACCTCAATTTGTCAGCGATTTCGGACCTCACGTTGCAACAGTACTATGTGAAAATATTACTATTTATGTACAAATATTGATATACTGTAAACTATTGTCTGTAGGCAATTCGATAAAGACTTCCGGCTCCTGGGGCTGGTGCGAATATTTCAATGACCCTATGTGACAAACCGTTGGTTTGTGACACACCCTTACGCGTCCCTCGCTCCCTGTGCTCGCCCGATAACTATAGCCTAACCTAAAACCAATCCCTCTTGCGTTCGTTATCCGATAAGGAGGCGACTAATTTGAAATTTGCGAACGTGTCGGATCGGTTGTGAGGTTGGGCTAGATTCTTACGAGCGGGCGGAGCGAGCGAGCAACGATTACAATTTCCAAGCTATACATATACCTTATATTGCCTTGCATATATTTCCTGTTATTACCTCAATTTGTCAGCGATTTCGGACCTCACGTTGCACTGTACTGTGTGAAAATATTACTATTTATGTACAAATATTGATATACTGTGAACTTTTGTCTGTAGGCAATTCGATAAAGACTTCCGGCTCCTGGGGCTGGTGCGAATATTTCAATGACCCTATGTGACAAACCGTTGGTTTGTGACACACCCTTACGCGTCCCTCGCTCCCTGTGCTCGCCCGATAACTATATCCTAACCTAAAACCAATCCCTCTTGCGTTCGTTATCCGATAAGGAGGCGACTAATTTGAAATTTGCGAACGTGTCGGATCGGTTGTGAGGTTGGACTAGATTCTTACGAGCGAGCGGAGCGAGCGAGCAACGATTACAATTTCCAAGCTATACATATACCTTATATTGCCTTGCATATATTTCCTGTTATTACCTCAATTTGTCAGCGATTTCGGACCTCACGTTGCAACAGTACTATGTGAAAATATTACTATTTATGTACAAATATTGATATACTGTAAACTATTGTCTGTAGGCAATTCGATAAAGACTTCCGGCTCCTGGGGCTGGTGCGAATATTTCAATGACCCTATGTGACAAACCGTTGGTTTGTGACACACCCTTACGCGTCCCTCGCTCCCTGTGCTCGCCCGATAACTATAGCCTAACCTAAAACCAATCCCTCTTGCGTTCGTTATCCGATAAGGAGGCGACTAATTTGAAATTTGCGAACGTGTCGGATCGGTTGTGAGGTTGGGCTAGATTCTTACGAGCGGGCGGAGCGAGCGAGCAACGATTACAATTTCCAAGCTATACATATACCTTATAATGCCTTGCATATATTTCCTGTTATTACCTCAATTTGTCAGCGATTTCGGACCTCACGTTGCACTGTACTGTGTGAAAATATTACTATTTATGTACAAATATTGATATACTGTGAACTTTTGTCTGTAGGCAATTCGATAAAGACTTCCGGCTCCTGGGGCTGGTGCGAATATTTCAATGACCCTATGTGACAAACCGTTGGTTTGTGACACACCCTTTCGCGTCCCTCGCTCCCTGTGCTCGCCCGATAACTATAGCCTAACCTAAAACCAATATCTCTTACGTTCGCCATTCGATAAGGAGGGGACAAATTTCAAATTTGCGAACGTGTCGGATCGGTTGTGAGGTTGGGCTAGATTCTTACGAGCGGGCGGAGCGAGCGAGCAACGATTACAATTTCCAAGCTATACATATACCTTATATTGCCTTGCATATATTTCCTGTTATTACCTCAATTTGTCAGCGATTTCGGACCTCACGTTGCACTGTACTGTGTGAAAATATTACTATTTATGTACAAATATTGATATACTGTAAACTATTGTCTGTAGGCAATTCGATAAAGACTTCCGGCTCCTGGGGCTGGTGCGAATATTTCAATGACCCTATGTGACAAACCGTTGGTTTGTGACACACCTTTATGCGTCCCTCGCTCGCTGCGCCCGATCGATAACTATAGCCTAACCTAAAACCAATCACTCTTGTGTTCGTTATCCGATAAGGAGGCGACTAATTTCAAATTTGCGAACGTGTCGGATCGGTTGTGAGGTTGGGCTAGATTCTTACGAGCGAGCGGAGCGAGCGAGCAACGATTACAATTTCCAAGCTATACATATACCTTATATTGCCTTGCATATATTTCCTGTTATTACCTCAATTTGTCAGCGATTTCGGACCTCACGTTGCACTGTACTGTGTGAAAATATTACTATTTATGTACAAATATTGATATACTGTAAACTATTGTCTGTAGGCAATTCGATAAAGACTTCCGGCTCCTGGGGCTGGTGCGAATATTTCAATGACCCTATGTGACAAACCGTTGGTTTGTGACACACCTTTATGCGTCCCTCGCTCGCTGCGCCCGATCGATAACTATAGCCTAACCTAAAACCAATCCCTCTTGTGTTCGTTATCCGATAAGGAGGCGACTAATTTCAAATTTGCGAACGTGTCGGATCGGTTGTGAGGTTGGGCTAGATTCTTACGAGCGAGCGGAGCGAGCGAGCAACGATTACAATTTCCAAGCTATACATATACCTTATATTGCCTTGCATATATTTCCTGTTATTACCTCAATTTGTCAGCGATTTCGGACCTCACGTTGCACTGTACTGTGTGAAAATATTACTATTTATGTACAAATATTGATATACTGTAAACTATTGTCTGTAGGCAATTCGATAAAGACTTCCGGCTCCTGGGGCTGGTGCCAATATTTCAATGACCCTATGTGACAAACCGTTGGTTTGTGACACACCTTTATGCGTCCCTCGCTCGCTGCGCCCGATCGATAACTATAGCCTAACCTAAAACCAATCCCTCTTGTGTTCGTTATCCGATAAGGAGGCGACTAATTTCAAATTTGCGAACGTGTCGGATCGGTTGTGAGGTTGCACTAGATTCTTACGAGCGAGGGGAGCGAGCGATCAACGATTACAATTTCCAAGCTATACATATATCTTATATTGTCCTGCATATATTTCTTATTATTACCTCAATTTGTCAGCGATTTCGGACCTCACGTTGCATTGTACTGTATGAAAATATTACTATTTATGTACAAATATTGATATACTGTAAACTTTTGTCAGTACGCAATTCGATAAAGACTTCCGGCTCCTGGGGCTGGTGCGAATATTTCAATGACCCTATGTGACAAACCGTTGGTTTGTGACACACCCTTACGCGTCCCTCGCTCCCTGTGCTCGCCCGATAACTATAGCCTAACCTAAAACCAATCCCTCTTGCTTTCGTTATCCGATAAGGAGGGGACTAACTTCAAATTTGCGAACGTGTCGGATCGGTTGTGAGGTTGGACTAGATTCTTACGAGCGAGCGGAGCGAGCGAGCAACGATTACAATTTCCCAGCTATACATATACCTTATATTGCCTTGCATATATTTCCTGTTATTACCTCAATTTGTCAGCGATTTCGGACCTTACGTTGCACCGTACTATGTAGAAATATTACTATTTATGTAAAGCTATTGATAAACTGTAAACTTTTGTCAGTAGACAACGCGATAAAGGCTTCCGACTCCTCGGGCTGGTGCGAATATTTCAATGTCCCTAAGTGCCAAACCGTTGGTTTGTGACACACCTTTACGCGACCCTCGCTCGCTGCGCTCGCTTGAAAACTATAGCCTAACCTAAAACCAATACCTCATACGTTCGCCATTCGATAAGGAGGGGACTAATTTCAAATTTGCGAACGTGTCGGATCGGTTGGGAGGTTGGACTAGATTCTCACGAGCGAGCGGAGCGAGCGAGCAACGATTACAATTTCCAAGCTATACGTATACCTTATATTGCCTTGCATATATTTCCTGTTATTACCTCAATTTGTCAGCGATTTCGGACCTCACGTTGCACTGTACTGTGTGAAAATATTACTATTTATGTACAAATATTGATATACTGTAAACTTTTGTCTGTAGGCAATTCGATAAAGACTTCCGGCTCCTGGGGCTGGTGCGAATATTTCAATGACCCTATGTGACAAACCGTTGGTTTGTGACACACCTTTATGCGTCCCTCGCTCGCTGCGCCCGATCGATAACTATAGCCTAACCTAAAACCAATCCCTCTTGTGTTCGTTATCCGATAAGGAGGCGACTAATTTCAAATTTGCGAACGTGTCGGATCGGTTGTGAGGTTGGGCTAGATTCTTACGAGCGAGCGGAGCGAGCGAGCAACGATTACAATTTCCAAGCTATACATATACCTTATATTGCCTTGCATATATTTCCTGTTATTACCTCAATTTGTCAGCGATTTCGGACCTCACGTTGCACTGTACTGTGTGAAAATATTACTATTTATGTACAAATATTGATATACTGTAAACTATTGTCTGTAGGCAATTCGATAAAGACTTCCGGCTCCTGGGGCTGGTGCGAATATTTCAATGTCCCTAAGTGCCAAACCGTTGGTTTGTGACACACCTTTACGCGACCCTCGCTCGCTGCGCTCGCTTGAAAACTATAGCCTAACCTAAAACCAATACCTCATACGTTCGCCATTCGATAAGGAGGGGACTAATTTCAAATTTGCGAACGTGTCGGATCGGTTGGGAGGTTGGACTAGATTCTCACGAGCGAGCGGAGCGAGCGAGCAACGATTACAATTTCCAAGCTATACGTATACCTTATATTGCCTTGCATATATTTCCTGTTATTACCTCAATTTGTCAGCGATTTCGGACCTCACGTTGCACTGTACTGTGTGAAAATATTACTATTTATGTACAAATATTGATATACTGTAAACTTTTGTCTGTAGGCAATTCGATAAAGACTTCCGGCTCCTGGGGCTGGTGCGAATATTTCAATGACCCTATGTGACAAACCGTTGGTTTGTGACACACCTTTATGCGTCCCTCGCTCGCTGCGCCCGATCGATAACTATAGCCTAACCTAAAACCAATCCCTCTTGTGTTCGTTATCCGATAAGGAGGCGACTAATTTCAAATTTGCGAACGTGTCGGATCGGTTGTGAGGTTGGGCTAGATTCTTACGAGCGAGCGGAGCGAGCGAGCAACGATTACAATTTCCAAGCTATACATATACCTTATATTGCCTTGCATATATTTCCTGTTATTACCTCAATTTGTCAGCGATTTCGGACCTCACGTTGCACTGTACTGTGTGAAAATATTACTATTTATGTACAAATATTGATATACTGTAAACTATTGTCTGTAGGCAATTCGATAAAGACTTCCGGCTCCTGGGGCTGGTGCGAATATTTCAATGACCCTATGTGACAAACCGTTGGTTTGTGACACACCTTTATGCGTCCCTCGCTCGCTGCGCCCGATCGATAACTATAGCCTAACCTAAAACCAATCCCTCTTGTGTTCGTTATCCGATAAGGAGGCGACTAATTTCAAATTTGCGAACGTGTCGGATCGGTTGTGAGGTTGGGCTAGATTCTTACGAGCGAGCGAAGCGAGCGAGCAACGATTACAATTTCCAAGCTATACATATACCTTATATTGCCTTGCATATATTTCCTGTTATTACCTCAATTTGTCAGCGATTTCGGACCTCACGTTGCACTGTACTGTGTGAAAATATTACTATTTATGTACAAATATTGATATACTGTAAACTATTGTCTGTAGGCAATTCGATAAAGACTTCCGGCTCCTGGGGCTGGTGCGAATATTTCAATGACCCTATGTGACAAACCGTTGGTTTGTGACACACCTTTACGCGTCCCTCGCTCGCTGCGCCCGATCGATAACTATAGCCTAACCTAAAACCAATCCCTCTTGTGTTCGTTATCCGATAAGGAGGCGACTAATTTCAAATTTGCGAACGTGTCGGATCGGTTGTGAGGTTGGGCTAGATTCTTACGAGCGAGCGGAGCGAGCGAGCAACGATTACAATTTCCAAGCTATACATATACCTTATATTGCCTTGCATATATTTCCTGTTATTACCTCAATTTGTCAGCGATTTCGGACCTCACGTTGCACTGTACTGTGTGAAAATATTACTATTTATGTACAAATATTGATATACTGTAAACTATTGTCTGTAGGCAATTCGATAAAGACTTCCGGCTCCTGGGGCTGGTGCGAATATTTCAATGACCCTATGTGACAAACCGTTGGTTTGTGACACACCTTTATGCGTCCCTCGCTCGCTGCGCCCGATCGATAACTATAGCCTAACCTAAAACCAATCCCTCTTGTGTTCGTTATCCGATAAGGAGGCGACTAATTTCAAATTTGCGAACGTGTCGGATCGGTTGTGAGGTTGCACTAGATTCTTACGTGCGAGGGGAGCGAGCGATCAACGATTACAATTTCCAAGCTATACATATATCTTATATTGTCCTGCATATATTTCTTATTATTACCTCAATTTGTCAGCGATTTCGGACCTCACGTTGCATTGTACTGTGTGAAAATATTACTATTTATGTACAAATATTGATATACTGTAAACTTTTGTCAGTACGCAATTCGATAAAGACTTCCGGCTCCTGGGGCTGGTGCGAATATTTCAATGACCCTATGTGACAAACCGTTGGTTTGTGACACACCCTTACGCGTCACTCGCTCCCTGTGCTCGCCCGATAACTATAGCCTAACCTAAAACCAATCCCTCTTGCTTTCGTTATCCGATAAGGAGGGGACTAACTTCAAATTTGCGAACGTGTCGGATCGGTTGTGAGGTTGGACTAGATTCTTACGAGCGAGCGGAGCGAGCGAGCAACGATTACAATTTCCCAGCTATACATATACCTTATATTGCCTTGCATATATTTCCTGTTATTACCTCAATTTGTCAGCGATTTCGGACCTTACGTTGCACCGTACTATGTGGAAATATTACTATTTATGTAAAACTATTGATAAACTGTAAACTTTTGTCAGTAGACAACGCGATAAAGGCTTCCGACTCCTCGGGCTGGTGCGAATATTTCAATGTCCCTAAGTGCCAAACCGTTGGTTTGTGACACACCTTTACGCGACCCTCGCTCGCTGCGCTCGCTTGAAAACTATAGCCTAACCTAAAACCAATACCTCATACGTTCGCCATTCGATAAGGAGGGGACTAATTTCAAATTTGCGAACGTGTCGGATCGGTTGGGAGGTTGGACTAGATTCTTACGAGCGAGCGGAGCGAGCGAGCAACGATTACAATTTCCAAGCTATACGTATACCTTATATTGCCTTGCATATATTTCCTGTTATTACCTCAATTTGTCAGCGATTTCGGACCTCACGTTGCACTGTACTGTGTGAAAATATTACTATTTATGTACAAATATTGATATACTGTAAACTTTTGTCTGTAGGCAATTCGATAAAGACTTCCGGCTCCTGGGGCTGGTGCGAATATTTCAATGACCCTATGTGACAAACCGTTGGTTTGTGACACACCCTTACGCGTCCCTCGCTCCCTGTGCTCGCCCGATAACTATAGCCTAACCTAAAACCAATCCCTCATGCGTTCGTTATCCGATAAGGAGGCGACTAATTTGAAATTTGCGAACGTGTCGGATCGGTTGTGAGGTTGGACTAGATTCTTACGAGCGAGCGGAGCGAGCGAGCAACGATTACAATTTCCAAGCTATACATATACCTTATATTGCCTTGCATATATTTCCTGTCATTACCTCAATTTGTCAGCGATTTCGGACCTCACGTTGCAACTGTACTATGTGAAATTATTACTATTTATGTACAAATATTGATATACTGTAAACTTTTGTCTGTAGGCAATTCGATAAAGACTTCCGGCTCCTGGGGCTGGTGCGAATATTTCAATGACCCTATGTGACAAACCGTTGGTTTGTGACACACCCTTACGCGTCCCTCGCTCCCTGTGCTCGCCCGATAACTATAGCCTAACCTAAAACCAATCCCTCTTGCTTTCGTTATCCGATAAGGAGGGGACTAACTTCAAATTTGCGAACGTGTCGGATCGGTTGTGAGGTTGGACTAGATCCTTACGAGCGAGCGGAGCGAGCGAGCAACGATTACAATTTCCCAGCTATACATATACCTTATATTGCCTTGCATATATTTCCTGTTATTACCTCAATTTGTCAGCGATTTCGGACCTTACGTTGCACCGTACTGTGTGAAAATATTACTATTTATGTACAAATATTGATATACTGTAAACTTTTGTCTGTAGGCAATTCGATAAAGACTTCCGGCTCCTGGGGCTGGTGCGAATATTTCAATGACCCTATGTGACAAACCGTTGGTTTGTGACACACCCTTACGCGTCCCTCGCTCCCTGTGCTCGCCCGATAACTATAGCCTAACCTAAAACCAATCCCTCTTGCGTTCGTTATCCGATAAGGAGGCGACTAATTTGAAATTTGCGAACGTGTCGGATCGGTTGTGAGGTTGGACTAGATTCTTACGAGCGAGCGGAGCGAGCGAGCAACGATTACAATTTCCAAGCTATACATATACCTTATATTGCCTTGCATATATTTCCTGTTATTACCTCAATTTGTCAGCGATTTCGGACCTTACGTTGCACCGTACTGTGTGAAAATATTACTATTTATGTACAAATATTGATATACTGTAAACTTTTGTCTGTAGGCAATTCGATAAAGACTTCCGGCTCCTGGGGCTGGTGCGAATATTTCAATGACCCTATGTGACAAACCGTTGGTTTGTGACACACCCTTACGCGTCCCTCGCTCCCTGTGCTCGCCCGATAACTATAGCCTAACCTAAAACCAATCCCTCTTGCGTTCGTTATCCGATAAGGAGGCGACTAATTTGAAATTTGCGAACGTGTCGGATCGGTTGTGAGGTTGGACTAGATTCTTACGAGCGAGCGGAGCGAGCGAGCAACGATTACAATTTCCAAGCTATACATATACCTTATATTGCCTTGCATATATTTCCTGTTATTACCTCAATTTGTCAGCGATTTCGGACCTCACGTTGCAACTGTACTATGTGAAAATATTACTATTTATGTACAAATATTGATATACTGTAAACTATTGTCTGTAGGCAATTCGATAAAGACTTCCGGCTCCTGGGGCTGGTGCGAATATTTCAATGACCCTATGTGACAAACCGTTGGTTTGTGACACACCCTTACGCGTCCCTCGCTCCCTGTGCTCGCCCGATAACTATAGCCTAACCTAAAACCAATCCCTCTTGCTTTCGTTATCCGATAAGGAGGGGACTAACTTCAAATTTGCGAACGTGTCGGATCGATTGTGAGGTTGGACTAGATCCCTACGAGCGAGCGGAGCGAGCGAGCAACGATTACAATTTCCCAGCTATACATATACCTTATATTGCCTTGCATATATTTCCTGTTATTACCTCAATTTGTCAGCGATTTCGGACCTTACGTTGCACCGTACTATGTGGAAATATTACTATTTATGTAAAACTATTGATAAACTGTAAACTTTTGTCAGTAGGCAACGCGATAAAGGCTTCCGACTCCTCGGGCTGGTGCGAATATTTCAATGTCCCTAAGTGCCAAACCGTTGGTTTGTGACACACCTTAACGCGACCCTCGCTCGCTGCGCTCGCTTGAAAACCATAGCCTAACCTAAAACCAATACCTCATACGTTCGCCATTCGATAAGGAGGGGACTAATTTCAAATTTGCGAACGTGTCGGATCGGTTGGGAGGTTGGACTAGATTCTTACGAGCGAGCGGAGCGAGCGAGCAACGATTACAATTTCCAAGCTATACGTATACCTTATATTGCCTTGCATATATTTCCTGTTATTACCTCAATTTGTCAGCGATTTCGGACCTCACGTTGCACTGTACTGTGTGAAAATATTACTATTTATGTACAAATATTGATATACTGTAAACTTTTGTCTGTAGGCAATTCGATAAAGACTTCCGGCTCCTGGGGCTGGTGCGAATATTTCAATGACCCTATGTGACAAACCGTTGGTTTGTGACACACCCTTACGCGTCCCCCGCTCCCTGTGCTCGCCCGATAACTATAGCCTAACCTAAAACCAATCCCTCTTGTGTTCGTTATCCGATAAGGAGGCGACTAATTTCAAATTTGCGAACGTGTCGGGTCGGTTGTGAGGTTGGACTAGATTCTTACGAGCGAGCGGAGCGAGCGAGCAACGATTACAATTTCCAAGCTATACATATACCTTATATTGCCTTGCATATATTTCCTGTTATTACCTCAATTTGTCAGCGATTTCGGACCTCCCGTTGCACTGTACTGTGTGAAAATATTACTATTTATGTACAAATATTGATATACTGTAAACTTTTGTCTGTAGGCAATTCGATGAAGTCTTCCGGCTCCTGGGGCTGGTGCGAATATTTCAATGACCCTATGTGACAAACCGTTGGTTTGTGACACACCCTTACGCGTCCCTCGCTCCCTGTGCTCGCCCGATAACTATAGCCTAACCTAAAACCAATCCCTCTTGCGTTCGTTATCCGATAAGGAGGCGACTAATTTGAAATTTGCGAACGTGTCGGATCGGTTGTGAGGTTGGACTAGATTCTTGCGAGCGAGCGGAGCGAGCGAGCAACGATTACAATTTCCAAGCTATACATATACCTTATATTGCCTTGCATATATTTCCTGTTATTACCTCAATTTGTCAGCGATTTCGGACCTCACGTTGCAACTGTACTATGTGAAAATATTACTATTTATGTACAAATATTGATATACTGTAAACTATTGTCTGTAGGCAATTCGATAAAGACTTCCGGCTCCTGGGGCTGGTGCGAATATTTCAATGACCCTATGTGACAAACCGTTGGTTTGTGACACACCCTTACGCGTCCCTCGCTCCCTGTGCTCGCCCGATAACTATAGCCTAACCTAAAACCAATCCCTCTTGCTTTCGTTATCCGATAAGGAGGGGACTAACTTCAAATTTGCGAACGTGTCGGATCGGTTGTGAGGTTGGACTAGATCCTTACGAGCGAGCGGAGCGAGCGGAGCGAGCGAGCAACGATTACAATTTCCCAGCTATACATATACCTTATATTGCCTTGCATATATTTCCTGTTATTACCTCAATGTGTCAGCGATTTCGGACCTTACGTTGCACCGTACTGTGTGAAAATATTACTATTTATGTACAAATATTGATATACTGTAAACTTTTGTCTGTAGGCAATTCGATAAAGACTTCCGGCTCCTGGGGCTGGTGCGAATATTTCAATGACCCTATGTGACAAACCGTTGGTTTGTGACACACCCTTACGCGTCCCTCGCTCCCTGTGCTCGCCCGTTAACTATAGCCTAACCTAAAACCAATCCCTCTTGCTTTCGTTATCCGATAAGGAGGGGACTAACTTCAAATTTGCGAACGTGTCGGATCGGTTGTGAGGTTGGACTAGATTCTTACGAGCGAGCGGAGCGAGCGAGCAACGATTACAATTTCCCAGCTATACATATACCTTATATTGCCTTGCATATATTTCCTGTTATTACCTCAATTTGTCAGCGATTTCGGACCTTACGTTGCACCGTACTATGTGGAAATATTACTATTTATGTAAAGCTATTGATAAACTGTAAACTTTTGTCAGTAGACAACGCGATAAAGGCTTCCGACTCCTCGGGCTGGTGCGAATATTTTAATGTCCCTAAGTGCCAAACCGTTGGTTTGTGACACACCCTTACGCGTCCCCCGCTCCCTGTGCTCGCCCGATAACTATAGCCTAACCTAAAACCAATCCCTCTTGTGTTCGTTATCCGATAAGGAGGCGACTAATTTCAAATTTGCGAACGTGTCGGATCGGTTGTGAGGTTGGACTAGATTCTTACGAGCGAGCGGAGCGAGCGAGCAACGATTACAATTTCCAAGCTATACATATACCTTATATTGCCTTGTATATATTTCCTGTTATTACCTCAATTTGTCAGCGATTTCGGACCTCCCGTTGCACTGTACTGTGTGAAAATATTACTATTTATGTACAAATATTGATATACTGTAAACTTTTGTCTGTAGGCAATTCGATGAAGTCTTCCGGCTCCTGGGGCTGGTGCGAATATTTCAATGACCCTATGTGACAAACCGTTGGTTTGTGACACACCTTTACGCGTCCCTCGCTCCCTGTGCTCGCCCGATAACTATAGCCTAACCTAAAACCAATCCCTCTTGCGTTCGTTATCCGATAAGGAGGCGACTAATTTGAAATTTGCGAACGTGTCGGATCGGTTGTGAGGTTGGACTAGATTCTTGCGAGCGAGCGGAGCGAGCGAGCAACGATTACAATTTCCAAGCTATACATATACCTTATATTGCCTTGCATATATTTCCTGTTATTACCTCAATTTGTCAGCGATTTCGGACCTCACGTTGCAACTGTACTATGTGAAAATATTACTATTTATGTACAAATATTGATATACTGTAAACTATTGTCTGTAGGCAATTCGATAAAGACTTCCGGCTCCTGGGGCTGGTGCGAATATTTCAATGACCCTATGTGACAAACCGTTGGTTTGTGACACACCCTTACGCGTCCCTCGCTCCCTGTGCTCGCCCGATAACTATAGCCTAACCTAAAACCAATCCCTCTTGCTTTCGTTTTCCGATAAGGAGGGGACTAACTTCAAATTTGCGAACGTGTCGGATCGGTTGTGAGGTTGGACTAGATCCTTACGAGCGAGCGGAGCGAGCGGAGCGAGCGAGCAACGATTACAATTTCCCAGCTATACATATACCTTATATTGCCTTGCATATATTTCCTGTTATTACCTCAATTTGTCAGCGATTTCGGACCTTACGTTGCACCGTACTGTGTGAAAATATTACTATTTATGTACAAATATTGATATACTGTAAACTTTTGTCTGTAGGCAATTCGATAAAGACTTCCGGCTCCTGGGGCTGGTGCGAATATTTCAATGACCCTATGTGACAAACCGTTGGTTTGTGACACACCCTTACGCGTCCCTCGCTCCCTGTGCTCGCCCGATAACTATAGCCTAACCTAAAACCAATCCCTCTTGCGTTCGTTATCCGATACGGAGGCGACTAATTTGAAATTTGCGAACGTGTCGGATCGGTTGTGAGGTTGGACTAGATTCTTACGAGCGAGCGCAGCGAGCGAGCAACGATTACAATTTCCAAGCTATACATATACCTTATATTGCCTTGCATATATTTCCTGTTATTACCTCAATTTGTCAGCGATTTCGGACCTCACGTTTCAACTGTACTATGTGAAAATATTACTATTTATGTACAAATATTGATATACTGTAAACTATTGTCTGTAGGCAATTCGATAAAGACTTCCGGCTCCTGGGGCTGGTGCGAATATTTCAATGACCCTATGTGACAAACCGTTGGTTTGTGACACACCCTTACGCGTCCCTCGCTCCCTGTGCTCGCCCGATAACTTTTGCCTAACCTAAAACCAATCCCTCTTGCTTTCGTTATTCGATAAGGAGGGGACTAACTTCAAATTTGCGAACGCGTCGGATCGATTGTGAGGTTGGACTAGATCCTTACTAGCGAGCGGAGCGAGCGAGCAACGATTACAATTTCCCAGCTATACATATACCTTATATTGCCTTGCATATATTTCCTGTTATTACCTCAATTTGTCAGCGATTTCGGACCTTACGTTGCACCGTACTATGTGGAAATATTACTATTTATGTAAAACTATTGATAAACTGTAAACTTTTGTCAGTAGGCAACGCGATAAAGGCTTCCGACTCCTCGGGCTGGTGCGAATATTTCAATGTCCCTAAGTGCCAAACCGTTGGTTTGTGACACACCTTAACGCGACCCTCGCTCGCTGCGCTCGCTTGAAAACCATAGCCTAACCTAAAACCAATACCTCATACGTTCGCCATTCGATAAGGAGGGGACTAATTTCAAATTTGCGAACGTGTCGGATCGGTTGGGAGGTTGGACTAGATTCTTACGAGCGAGCGGAGCGAGCGAGCAACGATTACAATTTCCAAGCTATACATATACCTTATATTGCCTTGCATATATTTCCTGTCATTACCTCAATTTGACAGCGATTTCGGACCTCACGTTGCACTGTACTGTGTGAAATTATTACTATTTATGTACAAATATTGATATACTGTAAACTTTTGTCTGTAGGAAATTCGATAAAGACTTCCGGCTCCTGGGGCTGGTGCGAATATTTCAATGACCCTATGTGACAAACCGTTGGTTTGTGACACACCCTTACGCGTCCCTCGCTCCCTGTGCTCGCCCGATAACTATAGCCTAACCTAAAACCAATCCCTCTTGCTTTCGTTATCCGATAAGGAGGGGACTAACTTCAAATTTGCGAACGTGTCGGATCGGTTGTGAGGTTGGACTAGATTCTTACGAGCGAGCGGAGCGAGCGAGCAACGATTACAATTTCCAAGCTATACATATACCTTATATTGCCTTGCATATATTTCCTGTTATTACCTCAATTTGTCAGCGATTTCGGACCACACGTTGCAACTGTACTATGTGAAAATATTACTATTTATGTACAAATATTGATATACTGTAAACTATTGTCTGTAGGCAATTCGATAAAGACTTCCGGCTCCTGGGGCTGGTGCGAATATTTCAATGACCCTATGTGACAAACCGTTGGTTTGTGACACACCCTTACGCGTCCCTCGCTCCCTGTGCTCGCCCGATAACTATAGCCTAACCTAAAACCAATCCCTCTTGTGTTCGTTATCCGTTAAGGAGGCGACTAATTTCAAATTTGCGAACGTGTCGGATCGGTTGTGAGGTTGGACTAGATTCTTACGAGCGAGCGGAGCGAGCGAGCAACGATTACAATTTCCAAGCTATACATATACCTTATATTGCCTTGCATATATTTCCTGTTATTACCTCAATTTGTCAGCGATTTCGGACCTCACGTTGCACTGTACTGTGTGAAAATATTACTATTTATGTACAAATATTGATATACTGTAAACTTTTGTCTGTAGGCAATTCGATAAAGACTTCCGGCTCCTGGGGCTGGTGCGAATATTTCAATGACCCTATGTGACAAACCGTTGGTTTGTGACACACCCTTACGCGTCCCTCGCTCCCTGTGCTCGCCCGATAACTATAGCCTAACCTAAAACCAATCCCTCTTGCGTTCGTTATCCGATAAGGAGGCGACTAAATTGAAATTTGCGAACGTGTCGGATCGGTTGTGAGGTTGGGCTAGATTCTTACGAGCGAGCGGAGCGAGCGAGCAACGATTACAATTTCCAAGCTATACATATACCTTATATTGCCTTGCATATATTTCCTGTTATTACATCAATTTGTCAGCGATTTCGGACCTCACGTTGCACTGTACTGTGTGAAAATATTACTATTTATGTACAAATATTGATACACTGTAAACTATTGTCTGTAGGCAATTCGATAAAGACTTCCGGCTCCTGGGGCTGGTGCGAATATTTCAATGACCCTATGTGACAAACCGTTGGTTTGTGACACACCCTTACGCGTCCCTCGCTCCCTGTGCTCGCCCGATAACTATAGCCTAACCTAAAACCAATCCCTCTTGCGTTCGTTATCCGATAAGGAGGCGACTAATTTGAAATTTGCGAACGTGTCGGATCGGTTGTGAGGTTGGGCTAGATTCTTACGAGCGGGCGGAGCGAGCCAGCAACGATTACAATTTCCAAGCTATACATATACCTTATATTGCCTTGCATATATTTCCTGTTATTACCTCAATTTGTCAGCGATTTCGGACCTCACGTTGCACTGTACTGTGTGAAAATATTACTATTTATGTACAAATATTGATATACTGTAAACTTTTGTCTGTAGGCAATTCGATAAAGACTTCCGGCTCCTGGGGCTGGTGCGAATATTTCAATGACCCTATGTGACAAACCTTTGGTTTGTGACACACCCTTACGCGTCCCTCGCTCCCTGTGCTCGCCCGATAACTATAGCCTAACCTAAAACCAATATCTCTTACGTTCGCCATTCGATAAGGAGGGGACAAATTTCAAATTTGCGAACGTGTCGGATCGGTTGTGAGGTTGGGCTAGATTCTTACGAGCGGGCGGAGCGAGCGAGCAACGATTACAATTTCCAAGCTATACATATACCTTATATTGCCTTGCATATATTTCCTGTTATTACCTCAATTTGTCAGCGATTTCGGACCTCACGTTGCACTGTACTGTGTGAAAATATTACTATTTATGTACAAATATTGATATACTGTAAACTATTGTCTGTAGGCAATTCGATAAAGACTTCCGGCTCCTAGGGCTGGTGCGAATATTTCAATGACCCTATGTGACAAACCGTTGGTTTGTGACACACCTTTATGCGTCCCTCGCTCGCTGCGCCCGATCGATAACTATAGCCTAACCTAAAACCAATCCCTCTTGTGTTCGTTATCCGATAAGGAGGCGACTAATTTCAAATTTGCGAACGTGTCGGATCGGTTGTGAGGTTGGGCTAGATTCTTACGAGCGAGCGGAGCGAGCGAGCAACGATTACAATTTCCAAGCTATACATATACCTTATATTGCCTTGCATATATTTCCTGTTATTACCTCAATTTGTCAGCGATTTCGGACCTCACGTTGCACTGTACTGTGTGAAAATATTACTATTTATGTACATATATTGATATACTGTAAACTATTGTCTCTAGGCAATTCGATAAAGACTTCCGGCTCCTGGGGCTGGTGCGAATATTTCAATGACCCTATGTGACAAACCGTTGGTTTGTGACACACCTTTATGCGTCCCTCGCTCGCTGCGCCCGATCGATAACTATAGCCTAACCTAAAACCAATCCCTCTTGTGTTCGTTATCCGATAAGGAGGCGACTAATTTCAAATTTGCGAACGTGTCGGATCGGTTGTGAGGTTGCACTAGATTCTTACGAGCGAGGGGAGCGAGCGATCAACGATTACAATTTCCAAGCTATACATATATCTTATATTGTCCTGCATATATTTCCTATTATTACCTCAATTTGTCAGCGATTTCGGACCTCGCGTTGCATTGTACTGTGTGAAAATATTACTATTTATGTACAAATATTGATATACTGTAAACTATTGTCTGTAGGCAATTCGATAAAGACTTCCGGCTCCTGGGGCTGGTGCGAATATTTCAATAACCCTATGTGACAAACCGTTGGTTTGTGACACACCCTTACGCGTCCCTCGCTCCCTGTGCTCGCCCGATAACTTTTGCCTAACCTAAAACCAATCCCTCTTGCTTTCGTTATCCGATAAGGAGGGGACTAACTTCAAATTTGCGAACGTGTCGGATCGATTGTGAGGTTGGACTAGATCCTTACGAGCGAGCGGAGCGAGCGAGCAACGATTATAATTTCCCAGCTATACATATACCTTATATTGCCTTGCATATATTTCCTGTTATTACCTCAATTTGTCAGCGATTTCGGACCTTACGTTGCACCGTACTATGTGGAAATATTACTATTTATGTAAAACTATTGATAAACTGTAAACTTTTGTCAGTAGGCAACGCGATAAAGGCTTCCGACTCCTCGGGCTGGTGCGAATATTTCAATGTCCCTAAGTGCCAAACCGTTGGTTTGTGACACACTTTTACGCGACCCTCGCTCGCTGCGCTCGCTTGAAAACTATAGCCTAACCTAAAACCAATACCTCATACGTTCGCCATTCGATAAGGAGGGGACTAATTTCAAATTTGCGAACGTGTCGGATCGGTTGGGAGGTTGGACTAGATTCTTACGAGCGAGCGGAGCGAGCGAGCAACCATTACAATTTCCAAGCTATACATATACCTTATATTGCCTTGCATATATTTCCTGTCATTACCTCAATTTGTCAGCGATTTCGGACCTCACGTTGCACTGTACTGTGTGAAATTATTACTATTTATGTACAAATATTGATATACTGTAAACTTTTGTCTGTAGGCAATTCGATAAAGACTTCCGGCTCCTGGGGCTGGTGCGAATATTTCAATGACCCTATGTGACAAACCGTTGGTTTGTGACACACCCTTACGCGACCCTCGGTCCCTGTGCTCGCCCGATAACTATAGCCTAACCTAAAACCAATCCCTCTTGCGTTCGTTATCCGATAAGGCGGCGACTAATTTCAAATTTGCGAACGTGTCGGATCGGTTGTGAGGTTGGACTAGATTCTTACGAGCGAGCGGAGCGAGCGAGCAACGATTACAATTTCCAAGCTATACATATACCTTTTGGTGCCGTGCATATATTTCCTGTTATTACCTTAATTTGTCAGCGATTTCGGTCCTCACGTTGCAACTGTACTATGTGAAAATATTACTATTTATGTACAAATATTGATATACTGTAAACTTTTGTCAGTACGCAATTCGATAAAGACTTCCGGCTCCTGGGGCTGGTGCGAATATTTCAATGACCCTATGTGACAAACCGTTGGTTTGTGACACACCCTTACGCGTCCCTCGCTCCCTGTGCTCGCCCGATAACTATAGCCTAACCTAAAACCAATCCCTCTTGCTTTCGTTATCCGATAAGGAGGGGACTAACTTCAAATTTGCGAACGTGTCGGATCGGTTGTGAGGTTGGACTAGATTCTTACGAGCGAGCGGAGCGAGCGAGCAACGATTACAATTTCCAAGCTATACATATACCTTATATTGCCTTGCATATATTTCCTGTTATTACCTCAATTTGTCAGCGATTTCGGACCTCACGTTGCAACTGTACTATGTGAAAATATTACTATTTATGTACAAATATTGATATACTGTAAACTATTGTCTGTAGGCAATTCGATAAAGACTTCCGGCTCCTGGGGCTGGTGCGAATATTTCAATGACCCTATGTGACAAACCGTTGGTTTGTGACACACCCTTACGCGTCCCTCGCTCCCTGTGCTCGCCCGATAACTATAGCCTAACCTAAAACCAATCCCTCTTGTGTTCGTTATCCGTTAAGGAGGCGACTAATTTCAAATTTGCGAACGTGTCGGATCGGTTGTGAGGTTGGACTAGATTCTTACGAGCGAGCGGAGCGAGCGAGCAACGATTACAATTTCCAAGCTATACATATACCTTATATTGCCTTGCATATATTTCCTGTTATTACCTCAATTTGTCAGCGATTTCGGACCTCACGTTGCACTGTACTGTGTGAAAATATTACTATTTATGTACAAATATTGATATACTGTAAACTTTTGTCTGTAGGCAATTCGATAAGGCTCCTGGGGCTGGTGCGAATATTTCAATGACCCTATGTGACAAACCGTTGGTTTGTGACACACCCTTACGCGTCCCTCGCTCCCTGTGCTCGCCCGATAACTATAGCCTAACCTAAAACCAATCCCTCTTGCGTTCGTTATCCGATAAGGAGGCGACTAAATTGAAATTTGCGAACGTGTCGGATCGGTTGTGAGGTTGGGCTAGATTCTTACGAGCGAGCGGAGCGAGCGAGCAACGATTACAATTTCCAAGCTATACATATACCTTATATTGCCTTGCATATATTTCCTGTTATTACATCAATTTGTCAGCGATTTCGGACCTCACGTTGCACTGTACTGTGTGAAAATATTACTATTTATGTACAAATATTGATACACTGTAAACTATTGTCTGTAGGCAATTCGATAAAGACTTCCGGCAACTGGGGCTGGTGCGAATATTTCAATGACCCTATGTGACAAACCGTTGGTTTGTGACACACCCTTACGCGTCCCTCGCTCCCTGTGCTCGCCCGATAACTATAGCCTAACCTAAAACCAATCCCTCTTACGTTCGCCATTCGATAAGGAGGGGACAAATTTCAAATTTGCGAACGTGTCGGATCGGTTGTGAGGTTGGGCTAGATTCTTACGAGCGGGCGGAGCGAGCGAGCAACGATTACAATTTCCAAGCTATACATATACCTTATATTGCCTTGCATATATTTCCTGTTATTACCTCAATTTGTCAGCGATTTCGGACCTCACGTTGCACTGTACTGTGTGAAAATATTACTATTTATGTACATATATTGATATACTGTAAACTATTGTCTCTAGGCAATTCGATAAAGACTTCCGGCTCCTGGGGCTGGTGCGAATATTTCAATGACCCTATGTGACAAACCGTTGGTTTGTGACACACCTTTATGCGTCCCTCGCTCGCTGCGCCCGATCGATAACTATAGCCTAACCTAAAACCAATCCCTCTTGTGTTCGTCATCCGATAAGGAGGCGACTAATTTCAAATTTGCGAACGTGTCGGATCGGTTGTGAGGTTGCACTAGATTCTTACGAGCGAGGGGAGCGAGCGATCAACGATTACAATTTCCAAGCTATACATATATCTTATATTGTCCTGCATATATTTCCTATTATTACCTCAATTTGTCAGCGATTTCGGACCTCACGTTGCATTGTACTGTGTGAAAATATTACTATTTATGTACAAATATTGATATACTGTAAACTATTGTCTGTAGGCAATTCGATAAAGACTTCCGGCTCCTGGGGCTGGTGCGAATATTTCAATAACCCTATGTGACAAACCGTTGGTTTGTGACACACCCTTACGCGTCCCTCGCTCCCTGTGCTCGCCCGATAACTTTTGCCTAACCTAAAACCAATCCCTCTTGCTTTCGTTATCCGATAAGGAGGGGACTAATTTCAAATTTGCGAACGTGTCGGATCGGTTGGGAGGTTGGGCTAGATTCTTACGAGCGGGCGGAGCGAGCGAGCAACGATTACAATTTCCAAGCTATACATATACCTTATATTGCCTTGCATATATTTCCTGTTATTACCTCAATTTGTCAGCGATTTCGGACCTCACGTCCATTGTACTGTGTGAAAATATTACTATTTATGTAAAACTATTGATAAACTGTAAACTTTTGTCAGTAGGCAACGCGATAAAGGCTTCCGACTCCTCGGGCTGGTGCGAATATTTCAATGTCCCTAAGTGCCAAACCGTTGGTTTGTGACACACCTTTACGCGACCCTCGCTCGCTGCGCTCGCTTGAAAACTATAGCCTAACCTAAAACCAATAC
Organism: Bombus terrestris; assembly: GCF_910591885.1. Classification (NCBI taxonomy): domain Eukaryota; kingdom Metazoa; phylum Arthropoda; class Insecta; order Hymenoptera; family Apidae; genus Bombus; species Bombus terrestris. The sequence goes on along the minus strand of NW_025963551.1, from coordinate 2,487,614 downwards.
CTCATACGTTCGCCATTCGATAAGGAGGGGACTAATTTCAAATTTGCGAACGTGTCGGATCGGTTGGGAGGTTGGACTAGATTCTTACGAGCGAGCGGAGCGAGCGAGCAACGATTACAATTTCCAAGCTATACATATACCTTATATTGCCTTGCATATATTTCCTGTCATTACCTCAATTTGTCAGCGATTTCGGACCTCACGTTGCACTGTACTGTGTGAAATTATTACTATTTATGTACAAATATTGATATACTGTAAACTTTTGTCAGAACGCAATTCGATAAAGACTTCCGGCTCCTGGGGCTGGTGCGAATATTTCAATGACCCTATGTGACAAACCGTTGGTTTGTGACACACCCTTACGCGTCCCTCGCTCCCTGTGCTCGCCCGATAACTATAGCCTAACCTAAAACCAATCCCTCTTGCTTTCGTTATCCGATAAGGAGGGGACTAACTTCAAATTTGCGAACGTGTCGGATCGGTTGTGAGGTTGGACTAGATTCTTACGAGCGAGCGGAGCGAGCGAGCTACGATTACAATTTCCAAGCTATACATATACCTTATATTGCCTTGCATATATTTCCTGTTATTACCTCAATTTGTCAGCGATTTCGGACCTTACGTTGCACCGTACTATGTGGAAATATTACTATTTATGTAAAACTATTGATAAACTGTAAACTTTTGTCAGTAGGCAATTCGATAAAGACTTCCGGCTCCTCGGGCTGGTGCGAATATTTCAATGTCCCTATGTGACAAACCGTTGGTTCGTGACACACCTTTATGCGTCCCTCGCTCGCTGCGCTCGCTCGATAACTATAGCCTAACCTAAAACCAATCCCTCTTGCGTTCGTTATCCGATAAGGAGGCGACTAATTTCAAATTTGCGAACGTGTCGGATCGGTTGTGAGGTTGGACTAGATTCTTACGAGCGAGCGGAGCGATCGAGCAACGATAACAATTTCCAAGCTATACATATACCTTATGGTGCCGTTCATATATTTCCTGTTATTACCTTAATTTGTCAGCGATTTCGGACTTTACGTTGCAACTGTACTATGTGGAAATATTACTATTTATGTAAAACTATTGATAAACTGTAAACTTTTGTCAGTAGGCAACGCGATAAAGACTTCCGACTCCTCGGGCTGGTGCGAATATTTCAATGTCCCTATGTGACAAACCGTTGGTTCGTGACACACCTTTATGCGTCCCTCGCTCGCTGCGCTCGCTCGATAACTATAGCCTAACCTAAAACCAATCCCTCTTGCGTTCGATATCCGATAAGGAGACGACTAATTTCAAATTTGCGAAAGTGTCGGATCGGTTGTGAGGTTGGACTAGATTCTTACGAGCGAGCGGAGCGATCGAGCAACGATAACAATTTCCAAGCTATACATATACCTTATGGTGCCGTTCATATATTTCCTGTTATTACCTTAATTTGTCAGCGATTTCGGACTTCACGTTGCAACTGTACTATGTGGAAATATTACTATTTATGTAAAACAATTGATAAACTGTAAACTTTTGTCAGTAGGCAACTCGATAAAGACTTCCTACTCCTCGGGCAGGTGCAAATATTTCAATGTCCCTATGTGCCAAACCGATGATTTGTGACACACCTTTATGCGTCCCTCGCTCGCTGCGCTCGATCGATAACTATAGCCTAACCTAAAACCAATCCCTCTTGTGTTCGCCATTCGATAAGCAGGGGACTAATTTCAAATTTGCGAACGTGTCGGATCGGTTGGGAGGTTGGACTAGATTCTTACGAGCGAGCGGACCGAGCGAGCAACGATTACAATTTCCAAGCTATACATATACCTTATATTGCCTTGCTCATATTTCCTGTTATTACCTCAATTTTTCAGCGATTTCGGACCTCACGTTGCATTGTACTGTGTGAAAATATTACTATTTATGTACAAATATTGATATACAGTAAACTTTTGTCAGTACGCAATTCGATAAAGACTTCCGGCTCCTGGGGCTGGTGCGAATATTTCAATGACCGTATGTGACAAACCGTTGGTTTGTGACACACCCTTACGCGTCCCTCGCTCCCTGTGCTCGCCCGATAACTATAGCCTAACCTAAGACCAATCCCTCTTGCGTTCGTTATCCGATAAGGAGGCGAATAATTTCAAATTTGCGAACGTGTCGGATCGGTTGTGAGGTTGGACTAGATTCTTACAAGCGAGCGCAGCGATCGAGCAACGATTACAATTTCCAAGCTATACATATACCTTATATTGCCTTGCATATATTTCCTGTTATTACCTCAATTTGTCAGCGATTTCGGACCTCACGTTGCAACTGTACTATGTGAAAATATTACTATTTATGTAAAACTATTGATAAAGTATAAACTTTTGTCAGTAGGCAACGCGATAAAGACTTCCGACTCCTCGGGCTGGTGCGAATATTTCAATGTCCCTATGTGACAAACCGTTGGTTCGTGACACACCTTTATGCGTCCCTCGCTCGCTGCGCTCGCTCGCTAACTATAGCCTAACCTAAAACCAATCCCTCTTGCGTTCGATATCCGATAAGGAGGCGACTAATTTCAAATTTGCGAACGTGTCGGATCGGTTGTGAGGTTGGACTAGATTCTTACGAGCGAGCGGAGCGAGCGAGCAACGATAACAATTTCCAAGCTATACATATACCTTATGGTGCCGTGCATATATTTCCTGTTATTACCTTAATTTGTCAGCGATTTCGGACCTCACGTTGCAACTGTACTATGTGGAAATATTACTATTTATGTAAAACTATTGATAAACTGTAAACCTTTGTCAGTAGGCAACTCGATAAAGACTTCCTACTCCTCGGGCAGGTGCGAATATTTCAATGTCCCTATGTGCCAAACCGATGATTTGTGACACACCTTTATGCGTCCCTCGCTCGCTGCGCTCGATCGATAACTATAGCCTAACCTAAAACCAATTCCTCTTGTGTTCGTTATCCGATAAGGAGGCGACTAATTTCAAATTTGCGAACGTGTCGGATCGGTTGTGAGGTTGGACTAGATTCTTACGAGCGAGCGGAGCGAGCGAGCAACGATAACAATTTCCAAGCTATACATATACCTTATGGTGCCGTGCATATATTTCCTATTATTACCTCAATTAGTCAGCGATTCCGCACCTCACGTTGCATTGTACTGTGTGAAAATATTACTATTTATGTACAAATATTGATATACTTTAAACTTTTGTCAGTACGCAATTCGATAAAGACTTCCGGCTCCTGGGGCTGGTGCGAATATTTCAATGACCGTATGTGACAAACCGTTGGTTTGTGACACACCCTTACGCGTCCCTCGCTCCCTGTGCTCGCCCGATAACTATAGCCTAACCTAAAACCAATCCCTCTTGCTTTCGTTATCCGATAAGGAGGAGACTAACTTCAAATTTGCGAACGTGTCGGATCGGTTGTGAGGTTGCACTAGATTCTTACGAGCGAGGGGAGCGAGCGATCAACGATTACAATTTCCAAGCTATACATATATCTTATATTGTCCTGCATATATTTCCTATTATTACCTCAATTTGTCAGCGATTTCGGACCTCACGTTGCATTGTACTGTGTGAAAATATTACTATTTATGTACAAATATTGATATACTGTAAACTTTTGTCAGTACGCAATTCGATAAAGACTTCCGGCTCCTGGGGCTGGTGCGAATATTTCAATGACCCTATGTGACAAACCGTTGGTTTGTGACACACCCTTACGCGTCCCTCGCTCCCTGTGCTCGCCCGATAACTATAGCCTAACCTAAAACCAATCCCTCTTGCGTTCGTTATCCGATAAGGAGGCGACTAATTTACAATTTGCGAACGTGTCGGATCGGTTGTGAGGTTGGACTAGACTCTTACGAGCGAGCGGAGCGAGCGAGCAACGATTACAATTTCCAAGCTATACATATACCTTTTGGTGCCGTGCATGTATTTCCTGTTATTACCTTAATTTGTCAGCGATTTCGGACCTCACGTTGCAACTGTACTATGTGAAAATATTACTATTTATGTACAAATATTGATATACTGTAAACTTTTGTCAGAACGCAATTCGATAAAGACTTCCGGCTCCTGGGGCTGGTGCGAATATTTCAATGACCCTATGTGACAAACCGTTGGTTTGTGACACACCCTTACGCGTCCCTCGCTCCCTGTGCTCGCCCGATAACTATAGCCTAACCTAAAACCAATCCCTCTTGCTTTCGTTATCCGATAAGGAGGGGACTAACTTCAAATTTGCGAACGTGTCGGATCGGTTGTGAGGTTGGACTAGATTCTTACGAGCGAGCGGAGCGAGCGAGCTACGATTACAATTTCCAAGCTATACATATACCTTATATTGCCTTGCATATATTTCCTGTTATTACCTCAATTTGTCAGCGATTTCGGACCTTACGTTGCACCGTACTATGTGGAAATATTACTATTTATGTAAAACTATTGATAAACTGTATACTTTTGTCAGTAGGCAATTCGATAAAGACTTCCGGCTCCTGGGGCTGGTGCGAATATTTCAATGAGCCTATGTGACAAACCGTTGGTTTGTGACACACCCTTAGGCGACCCTCGCTCCCTGTGCTCGCCCGATAACTATAGCCTAACCTAAAACCAATCCCTCTTGCGTTCGTTATCCGATAAGGAGGCGACTAATTTCCAATTTGCGAACGTGTCGGATCGGTTGTGAGGTTGGACTAGACTCTTACGAGCGAGCGGAGCGAGCGAGCAACGATTACAATTTCCAAGCTATACATATACCTTTTGGTGCCGTGCATGCATTTCCTGTTATTACCTTAATTTGTCAGCGATTTCGGACCTCACGTTGCAACTGTACTATGTGAAAATATTACTATTTATGTACAAATATTGATATACTGTAAACTTTTGTCAGAACGCAATTCGATAAAGACTTCCGGCTCCTGGGGCTGGTGCGAATATTTCAATGACCCTATGTGACAAACCGTTGGTTTGTGACACACCCTTACGCGTCCCTCGCTCCCTGTGCTCGCCCGATAACTATAGCCTAACCTAAAACCAATCCCTCTTGCGTTCGATATCCGATAAGGAGGCGACTAATTTCAAATTTGCGAACGTGTCGGATCGGTTGTGAGGTTGGACTAGATTCTTACGAGCGAGCGGAGCGATCGAGCAACGATAACAATTTCCAAGCTATACATATACCTTATGGTGCCGTTCATATATTTCCTGTTATTACCTTAATTTGTCAGCGATTTCGGACCTCACGTTGCACTGTACTGTGTGAAATTATTACTATTTATGTACAAATATTGATATACTGTAAACTTTTGTCAGAACGCAATTCGATAAAGACTTCCGGCTCCTGGGGCTGGTGCGAATATTTCAATGACCCTATGTGACAAACCGTTGGTTTGTGACACACCCTTACGCGTCCCTCGCTCCCTGTGCTCGCCCGATAACTATAGCCTAACCTAAAACCAATCCCTCTTGCTTTCGTTATCCGATAAGGAGGGGACTAACTTCAAATTTGCGAACGTGTCGGATCGGTTGTGAGGTTGGACTAGATTCTTACGAGCGAGCGGAGCGAGCGAGCTACGATTACAATTTCCAAGCTATACATATACCTTATATTGCCTTGCATATATTTCCTGTTATTACCTCAATTTGTCAGCGATTTCGGACCTTACGTTGCACCGTACTATGTGGAAATATTACTATTTATGTAAAACTATTGATAAACTCTATACTTTTGTCAGTAGGCAATTCGTTGAACACTTCCGGCTCCTCGGGCTGGTGCGAATATTTCAATGTCCCTATGTGACAAACCGTTGGTTCGTGACACACCTTTATGCGTCCCTCGCTCGCTGCGCTCGCTCGATAACTATAGCCTAACCTAAAACCAATCCCTCTTGCGTTCGTTATCCGATAAGGAGGCGACTAATTTCAAATTTGCGAACGTGTCGGATCGGTTGTGAGGTTGGACTAGATTCTTACGAGCGAGCGGAGCGATCGAGCAACGATAACAATTTCCAAGCTATACATATACCTTATGGTGCCGTTCATATATTTCCTGTTATTACCTTAATTTGTCAGCGATTTCGGACTTTACGTTGCAACTGTACTATGTGGAAATATTACTATTTATGTAAAACTATTGATAAACTGTAAACTTTTGTCAGTAGGCAATTCGTTAAACACTTCCGGCTCCTCGGGCTGGAGCGAATATTTCAATGTCCCTATGTGACAAACCGTTGGTTCGTGACACACCTTTATGCGTCCCTCGCTCGCTGCGCTCGCTCGATAACTATAGCCTAACCTAAAACCAATCCCTCTTGCGTTCGATATCCGATAAGGAGACGACTAATTTCAAATTTGCGAAAGTGTCGGATCGGTTGTGAGGTTGGACTAGATTCTTACGAGCGAGCGGAGCGATCGAGCAACGATAACAATTTCCAAGCTATACATATACCTTATGGTGCCGTTCATATATTTCCTGTTATTACCTTAATTTGTCAGCGATTTCGGACTTCACGTTGCAACTGTACTATGTGGAAATATTACTATTTATGTAAAACAATTGATAAACTGTAAACTTTTGTCAGTAGGCAACTCGATAAAGACTTCCTACTCCTCGGGCAGGTGCAAATATTTCAATGTCCCTATGTGCCAAACCGATGATTTGTGACACACCTTTATGCGTCCCTCGCTCGCTGCGCTCGATCGATAACTATAGCCTAACCTAAAACCAATCCCTCTTGTGTTCGCCATTCGATAAGCAGGGGACTAATTTCAAATTTGCGAACGTGTCGGATCGGTTGGGAGGTTGGACTAGATTCTTACGAGCGAGCGGACCGAGCGAGCAACGATTACAATTTCCAAGCTATACATATACCTTATATTGCCTTGCTCATATTTCCTGTTATTACCTCAATTTTTCAGCGATTTCGGACCTCACGTTGCATTGTACTGTGTGAAAATATTACTATTTATGTACAAATATTGATATACAGTAAACTTTTGTCAGTACGCAATTCGATAAAGACTTCCGGCTCCTGGGGCTGGTGCGAATATTTCAATGACCGTATGTGACAAACCGTTGGTTTGTGACACACCCTTACGCGTCCCTCGCTCCCTGTGCTCGCCCGATAACTATAGCCTAACCTAAGACCAATCCCTCTTGCGTTCGTTATCCGATAAGGAGGCGAATAATTTCAAATTTGCGAACGTGTCGGATCGGTTGTGAGGTTGGACTAGATTCTTACAAGCGAGCGCAGCGATCGAGCAACGATTACAATTTCCAAGCTATACATATACCTTATATTGCCTTGCATATATTTCCTGTTATTACCTCAATTTGTCAGCGATTTCGGACCTCACGTTGCAACTGTACTATGTGAAAATATTACTATTTATGTAAAACTATTGATAAAGTATAAACTTTTGTCAGTAGGCAACGCGATAAAGACTTCCGACTCCTCGGGCTGGTGCGAATATTTCAATGTCCCTATGTGACAAACCGTTGGTTCGTGACACACCTTTATGCGTCCCTCGCTCGCTGCGCTCGCTCGCTAACTATAGCCTAACCTAAAACCAATCCCTCTTGCGTTCGATATCCGATAAGGAGGCGACTAATTTCAAATTTGCGAACGTGTCGGATCGGTTGTGAGGTTGGACTAGATTCTTACGAGCGAGCGGAGCGAGCGAGCAACGATAACAATTTCCAAGCTATACATATACCTTATGGTGCCATGCATATATTTCCTGTTATTACCTTAATTTGTCAGCGATTTCGGACCTCACGTTGCAACTGTACTATGTGGAAATATTACTATTTATGTAAAACTATTGATAAACTGTAAACCTTTGTCAGTAGGCAACTCGATAAAGACTTCCTACTCCTCGGGCAGGTGCGAATATTTCAATGTCCCTATGTGCCAAACCGATGATTTGTGACACACCTTTATGCGTCCCTCGCTCGCTGCGCTCGCTCGATAACTATAGCCTAACCTAAAACCAATTCCTCTTGTGTTCGTTATCCGATAAGGAGGCGACTAATTTCAAATTTGCGAACGTGTCGGATCGGTTGTGAGGTTGGACTAGATTCTTACGAGCGAGCGGAGCGAGCGAGCAACGATAACAATTTCCAAGCTATACATATACCTTATGGTGCCGTGCATATATTTCCTATTATTACCTCAATTAGTCAGCGATTCCGCACCTCACGTTGCATTGTACTGTGTGAAAATATTACTATTTATGTACAAATATTGATATACTTTAAACTTTTGTCAGTACGCAATTCGATAAAGACTTCCGGCTCCTGGGGCTGGTGCGAATATTTCAATGACCGTATGTGACAAACCGTTGGTTTGTGACACACCCTTACGCGTCCCTCGCTCCCTGTGCTCGCCCGATAACTATAGCCTAACCTAAAACCAATCCCTCTTGCTTTCGTTATCCGATAAGGAGGAGACTAACTTCAAATTTGCGAACGTGTCGGATCGGTTGTGAGGTTGCACTAGATTCTTACGAGCGAGGGGAGCGAGCGATCAACGATTACAATTTCCAAGCTATACATATATCTTATATTGTCCTGCATATATTTCCTATTATTACCTCAATTTGTCAGCGATTTCGGACCTCACGTTGCATTGTACTGTGTGAAAATATTACTATTTATGTACAAATATTGATATACTGTAAACTTTTGTCAGTACGCAATTCGATAAAGACTTCCGGCTCCTGGGGCTGGTGCGAATATTTCAATGACCCTATGTGACAAACCGTTGGTTTGTGACACACCCTTACGCGTCCCTCGCTCCCTGTGCTCGCCCGATAACTATAGCCTAACCTAAAACCAATCCCTCTTGCGTTCGTTATCCGATAAGGAGGCGACTAATTTACAATTTGCGAACGTGTCGGATCGGTTGTGAGGTTGGACTAGACTCTTACGAGCGAGCGGAGCGAGCGAGCAACGATTACAATTTCCAAGCTATACATATACCTTTTGGTGCCGTGCATGTATTTCCTGTTATTACCTTAATTTGTCAGCGATTTCGGACCTCACGTTGCAACTGTACTATGTGAAAATATTACTATTTATGTACAAATATTGATATACTGTAAACTTTTGTCAGAACGCAATTCGATAAAGACTTCCGGCTCCTGGGGCTGGTGCGAATATTTCAATGACCCTATGTGACAAACCGTTGGTTTGTGACACACCCTTACGCGTCCCTCGCTCCCTGTGCTCGCCCGATAACTATAGCCTAACCTAAAACCAATCCCTCTTGCTTTCGTTATCCGATAAGGAGGGGACTAACTTCAAATTTGCGAACGTGTCGGATCGGTTGTGAGGTTGGACTAGATTCTTACGAGCGAGCGGAGCGAGCGAGCTACGATTACAATTTCCAAGCTATACATATACCTTATATTGCCTTGCATATATTTCCTGTTATTACCTCAATTTGTCAGCGATTTCGGACCTTACGTTGCACCGTACTATGTGGAAATATTACTATTTATGTAAAACTATTGATAAACTGTAAACTTTTGTCAGTAGGCAATTCGATAAAGACTTCCGGCTCCTGGGGCTGGTGCGAATATTTCAATGAGCCTATGTGACAAACCGTTGGTTTGTGACACACCCTTAGGCGACCCTCGCTCCCTGTGCTCGCCCGATAACTATAGCCTAACCTAAAACCAATCCCTCTTGCGTTCGTTATCCGATAAGGAGGCGACTAATTTCCAATTTGCGAACGTGTCGGATCGGTTGTGAGGTTGGACTAGACTCTTACGAGCGAGCGGAGCGAGCGAGCAACGATTACAATTTCCAAGCTATACATATACCTTTTGGTGCCGTGCATGCATTTCCTGTTATTACCTTAATTTGTCAGCGATTTCGGACCTCACGTTGCAACTGTACTATGTGAAAATATTACTATTTATGTACAAATATTGATATACTGTAAACTTTTGTCAGAACGCAATTCGATAAAGACTTCCGGCTCCTGGGGCTGGTGCGAATATTTCAATGACCCTATGTGACAAACCGTTGGTTTGTGACACACCCTTACGCGTCCCTCGCTCCCTGTGCTCGCCCGATAACTATAGCCTAACCTAAAACCAATCCCTCTTGCGTTCGATATCCGATAAGGAGGCGACTAATTTCAAATTTGCGAACGTGTCGGATCGGTTGTGAGGTTGGACTAGATTCTTACGAGCGAGCGGAGCGATCGAGCAACGATAACAATTTCCAAGCTATACATATACCTTATGGTGCCGTTCATATATTTCCTGTTATTACCTTAATTTGTCAGCGATTTCGGACTTCACGTTGCAACTGTACTATGTGGAAATATTACTATTTATGTAAAACTATTGATAAACTGTAAACTTTTGTCAGTAGGCAACGCGATAAAGACTTCCGACTCCTCGGGCTGGTGCGAATATTTCAATGTCCCTATGTGACAAACCGTTGGTTCGTGACACACCTTTATGCGTCCCTCGCTCGCTGCGCTCGCTCGATAACTATAGCCTAACCTAAAACCAATCCCTCTTGCGTTCGATATCCGATAAGGAGACGACTAATTTCAATTTTGCGAACGTGTCGGATCGGTTGTGAGGTTGGACTAGATTCTTACGAGCAAGCGGAGCGATCGAGCAACGATAACAATTTCCAAGCTATACATATACCTTATGGTGCCGTTCATATATTTCCTGTTATTACCTTAATTTGTCAGCGATTTCGGACTTCACGTTGCAACTGTACTATGTGGAAATATTACTATTTATGTAAAACAATTGATAAACTGTAAACTTTTGTCAGTAGGCAACTCGATAAAGACTTCCTACTCCTCGGGCAGGTGCAAATATTTCAATGTCCCTATGTGCCAAACCGATGATTTGTGACACACCTTTATGCGTCCCTCGCTCGCTGCGCTCGATCGATAACTATAGCCTAACCTAAAACCAATCCCTCTTGTGTTCGTTATCCGATAAGGAGGCGACTAATTTCAAATTTGCGAACGTGTCGTATCGGTTGTGAGGTTGCACTAGATTCTTACGAGCGAGGGGAGCGAGCGATCAACGATTACAATTTCCAAGCTATACATATATCTTATATTGTCCTGCATATATTTCCTATTATTACCTCAATTAGTCAGCGATTCCGGACCTCACGTTGCATTGTACTGTGTGAAAATATTACTATTTATGTACAAATATTGATATACAGTAAACTTTTGTCAGTACGCAATTCGATAAAGACTTCCGGCTTCTGGGGCTGGTGCGAATATTTCAATGACCGTATGTGACAAACCGTTGGTTTGTGACACACCCTTACGCGTCCCTCGCTCCCTGTGCTCGCCCGATAACTATAGCCTAACCTAAGACCAAACCCACTTGCGTTCGTTATCCGATAAGGAGGCGACTAATTTCAAATTTGCGAACGTGTCGGATCGGTTGTGACGTTGGACTAGACTCTTACGAGCGAGCGGAGCGAGCGGGCAACGATTACAATTTCCAAGCTATACATATACCTTATATTGCCTTGCATATATTTCCTGTTATTACCTCAATTTGTCAGCGATTTCGGACCTTACGTTGCACCGTACTATGTGGAAATACTACTATTTATGTAAAACTATTGATAAACTGTAAACTTTTGTCAGTAGGCAACGCGATAAAGACTTCCGACTCCTCGGGCTGGTGCGAATATTTCAATGTCCCTACGTGCCAAACCGTTGGTTTGTGACACACCTTTACGCGACCCTCGCCCACTGCGCTCGCTTGAAAACTATAGCCTAACCTAAAACCAATATCTCTTACGTTCGCCATTCGATAAGCAGGGGACTAATTTCAAATTTGCGAACGTGTCGGATCGGTTGGGAGGTTGGACTAGATTCTTACGAGCGAGCGGACCGAGCGAGCAACGATTACAATTTCCAAGCTATACATATACCTTATATTGCCTTGCTCATATTTCCTGTTATTACCTCAATTTTTCAGCGATTTCGGACCTCACGTTGCACTGTACTGTGTGAAAATATTACTATTTATGTACAAATATTGATATACTGTAAACTTTTGTCTGTTGGCAATTCGATAAAGACTTCCGGCTCCTGGGGCTGGTGCGAATATTTCAATGACCCTATGTGACAAACCGTTGGTTTGTGACACACCCTTACGCGTCCCTCGCTCCCTGTGCTCGCCCGATAACTATAGCCTAACCTAAAACCAATCCCTCTTGCGTTCGTTATCCGATAAGGAGGCGACTAATTTCAAATTTGCGAACGTGTCGGATCGGTTGTGAGGTTGGACTAGATTCTTACGAGCGAGCGGAGCGAGCGAGCAATGATTACAATTTCCAAGCTACACATATACCTTATATTGCCTTGCATATATTTCCTGTTATTACCTCAATTTGTCAGCGATTTCGGACCTCACGTTGCATTGTACTGTGTGAAAATATTACTATTTATGTACAAATATTGATATACTGTAAACTTTTGTCTGTAGGCAATTCGATAAAGACTTCCGGCTCCTGGGGCTGGTGCGAATATTTCAATGACCCTATGTGACAAACCGTTGGTTTGTGACACACCCTTACGCGTCCCTCGCTCCCTGTGCTCGCCCGATAACTATAGCCTAACCTAAAACCAATCCCTCATGTGTTCGTTATCCGATAAGGAGGCGACTAATTTCAAATTTGCGAACGTGTCAGATCGGTTGTGAGGTTGCACTAGATTTTTACGAGCGAGGGGAGCGAGCGATCAACGATTACAATTTCCAAGCTATACATATACCTTATATTGCCTTGCATATATTTTCTGTTATTACCTCAATTTGTCAGCGATTTCGGACCTCACATTGCATTGTACTGTGTGAAAATATTACTATTTATGTACAAATATTGATATACTGTAAACTTTTGTCAGTACGCAATTCGATAAAGACTTCCGGCTCCTGGGGCTGGTGCGAATATTTCAATGACCCTATGTGACAAACCGTTTGTTTGTGACACACCCTTACGCGTCCCTCGCTCCCTGTGCTCGCCCGATAACTATAGCCTAACCTAAAACCAATCCCTCTTGCTTTCGTTATCCGATAAGGAGGGGACTAACTTCAAATTTGCGAACGTGTCGGATCGGTTGTGAGGTTGCACTAGATTCTTACGAGCGAGCGGAGCGAGCGAGCAACGATTACAATTTCCAAGCTATACATATACCTTATATTGCCTTGCATATATTTCCTGTTATTACCTCAATTTGTCAGCGATTTCGGACCGTACGTTGCACCGTACTATGTAGAAATATTACTATTTATGTAAAACTATTGATAAACTGTAAACTTTTGTCAGTAGGCAACGCGATAAAGACTTCCGACTCCTCGGGCTGGTGCGAATATTTCAATGTCCCTAAGTGCCAAACCGTTGGTTTGTGACACACCTTTACGCGACCCTCGCTCGCTGCGCTCGCTTGAAAACTATAGCCTAACCTAAAACCAATATCTCTTACGTTCGCCATTCGATAAGGAGGTGACTAATTTCAAATTTGCGAACGTGTCAGATCGGTTGTGAGGTTGCACTAGATTCTTACGAGCGAGGGGAGCGAGCGATCAACGATTACAATTTCCAAGCTATACATATATCTTATATTGTCCTGCATATATTCCCTATTATTACCTCAATTTGTCAGCGATTTCGGACCTCACGTTGCACTGTACTGTGTGAAAATATTACTATTTATGTACAAATATTGATATACTGTAAACTTTTGTCAGTACGCAATTCGATAAAGACTTCCGGCTCCTGGGGATGGTGCGAATATTTCAATGACCCTATGTGACAAACCGTTGGTTTGTGACACACCCTTACGCGTCCCTCGCTCCCTGTGCTCGCCCGATAACTATAGCCTAACCTAAAACCAATATCTCTTACGTTCGCCATTCGATAAGGAGGGGACTAATTTCAAATTTGCGATCGTGTCGGATCGGTTGGGAGGTTGGACTAGATTCTTACGAGCGAGCGGAGCGAGCGAGCAACGATTACAATTTCCAAGCTATACATATACCTTATATTGCCTTGCATATATTTCCTGTCATTACCTCAATTTGTCAGCGATTTCGGACCTCACGTTGCACTGTACTGTGTGAAATTATTACTATTTATGTACAAATATTGATATACTGTAAACTTTTGTCTGTAGGCAATTCGATAAAGACTTCCGGCTCCTGGGGCTGGTGCGAATATTTCAATGACCCTATGTGACAAACCGTTGGTTTGTGACACACCCTTACGCGACCCTCGCTCCCTGTGCTCGCCCGATAACTGTAGCCTAACCTAAAACCAATCCCTCTTGCGTTCGTTATCCGATAAGGAGGCGACTAATTTCCAATTTGCGAACGTGTCGGATCGGTTGTGAGGTTGGACTAGATTCTTACGAGCGAGCGGCGCGAGCGAGCAACGATTACAATTTCCAAGCTATACATATACCTTTTGGTGCCGTGCAGGTATTTCCTGTTATTACCTTAATTTGTCAGCGATTTCGGACCTCACGTTGCAACTGTACTATGTGAAAATATTACTATTTATGTACAAATATTGATATACTGTAAACTTTTGTCAGAACGCAATTCGATAAAGACTTCCGGCTCCTGGGGCTGGTGCGAATATTTCAATGACCCTATGTGACAAACCGTTGGTTTGTGACACACCCTTACGCGTCCCTCGCTCCCTGTGCTCGCCCGATAACTATAGCCTAACCTAAAACCAATCCCTCTTGCTTTCGTTATCCGATAAGGAGGGGACTAATTTCAAATTTGCGAACGTGTCGGATCGGTTGTGAGGTTGGACTAGATTCTTACGAGCGAGCGGAGCGAGCGAGCTACGATTACAATTTCCAAGCTATACATATACCTTATATTGCCTTGCATATATTTCCTGTTATTACCTCAATTTGTCAGCGATTTCGGACCTTACGTTGCACCGTACTATGTGGAAATATTACTATTTATGTAAAACTATTGATAAACTGTAAACTTTTGTCAGTAGGCAACGCGATAAAGACTTCCGACTCCTCGGGCTGGTGCGAATATTTCAATGTCCCTAAGTGCCAAACCGTTGGTTTGTGACACACCTTTACGCGACCCTCGCTCGCTGCGCTCGCTTGAAAACTATAGCCTAACCTAAAACCAATATCTCTTACGTTCGCCATTCGATAAGGAGGTGACTAATTTCAAATTTGCGAACGTGTCAGATCGGTTGTGAGGTTGCACTAGATTCTTACGAGCGAGGGGAGCGAGCGATCAACGATTACAATTTCCAAGCTATACATATATCTTATATTGTCCTGCATATATTCCCTATTATTACCTCAATTTGTCAGCGATTTCGGACCTCACGTTGCACTGTACTGTGTGAAAATATTACTATTTATGTACAAATATTGATATACTGTAAACTTTTGTCAATACGCAATTCGATAAAGACTTCCGGCTCCTGGGGCTGGTGCGAATATTTCAATGACCCTATGTGACAAACCGTTGGTTTGTGACACACCCTTACGCGTCCCTCGCTCCCTGTGCTCGCCCGATAACTATAGCCTAACCTAAAACCAATATCTCTTACGTTCGCCATTCGATAAGGAGGGGACCACTTTCAAATTTGCGATCGTGTCGGATCGGTTGGGAGGTTGGACTAGATTCTTACGAGCGAGCGGAGCGAGCAAGCAACGATTACAATTTCCAAGCTATACATATACCTTATATTGCCTTGCATATATTTCCTGTCATTACCTCAATTTGTCAGCGATTTCGGACCTCACGTTGCACTGTACTGTGTGAAATTATTACTATTTATGTACAAATATTGATATACTGTAAACTTTTGTCTGTAGGCAATTCGATAAAGACTTCCGGCTCCTGGGGCTGGTGCGAATATTTCAATGACGCTATGTGACAAACCGTTGGTTTGTGACACACCCTTACGCGACCCTCGCTCCCTGTGCTCGCCCGATAACTGTAGCCTAACCTAAAACCAATCCCTCTTGCGTTCGTTATCCGATAAGGAGGCGACTAATTTCCAATTTGCGAACGTGTCGGATCGGTTGTGAGGTTGGACTAGATTCTTACGAGCGAGCGGCGCGAGCGAGCAACGATTACAATTTCCAAGATATACATATACCTTTTGGTGCCGTGCAGGTATTTCCTGTTATTACCTTAATTTGTCAGCGATTTCGGACCTCACGTTGCAACTGTACTATGTGAAAATATTACTATTTATGTACAAATATTGATATACTGTAAACTTTTGTCAGAACGCAATTCGATAAAGACTTCCGGCTCCTGGGGCTGGTGCGAATATTTCAATGACCCTATGTGACAAACCGTTGGTTTGTGACACACCCTTACGCGTCCCTCGCTCCCTGTGCTCGCCCGATAACTATAGCCTAACCTAAAACCAATCCCTCTTGCGTTCGCTATCCGATAAGGAGGCGACTAATTTCAAATTTGCGAACGTGTCGTATCGGTTGTGAGGTTGCACTAGATTCTTACGAGCGAGGGGAGCGAGCGATCAACGATTACAATTTCCAAGCTATACATATATCTTATATTGTCCTGCATATATTTCCTATTATTACCTCAATTAGTCAGCGATTCCGGACCTCACGTTGCATTGTACTGTGTGAAAATATTACTATTTATGTACAAATATTGATATACAGTAAACTTTTGTCAGTACGCAATTCGATAAAGACTTCCGGCTTCTGGGGCTGGTGCGAATATTTCAATGACCGTATGTGACAAACCGTTGGTTTGTGACACACCCTTACGCGTCCCTCGCTCCCTGTGCTCGCCCGATAACTATAGCCTAACCTAAGACCAAACCCACTTGCGTTCGTTATCCGATAAGGAGGCGACTAATTTCAAATTTGCGAACGTGTCGGATCGGTTGTGACGTTGGACTAGACTCTTACGAGCGAGCGGAGCGAGCGGGCAACGATTACAATTTCCAAGCTATACATATACCTTATATTGCCTTGCATATATTTCCTGTTATTACCTCAATTTGTCAGCGATTTCGGACCTTACGTTGCACCGTACTATGTGGAAATACTACTATTTATGTAAAACTATTGATAAACTGTAAACTTTTGTCAGTAGGCAACGCGATAAAGACTTCCGACTCCTCGGGCTGGTGCGAATATTTCAATGTCCCTACGTGCCAAACCGTTGGTTTGTGACACACCTTTACGCGACCCTCGCCCGCTGCGCTCGCTTGAAAACTATAGCCTAACCTAAAACCAATATCTCTTACGTTCGCCATTCGATAAGCAGGGGACTAATTTCAAATTTGCGAACGTGTCGGATCGGTTGGGAGGTTGGACTAGATTCTTACGAGCGAGCGGACCGAGCGAGCAACGATTACAATTTCCAAGCTATACATATACCTTATATTGCCTTGCTCATATTTCCTGTTATTACCTCAATTTTTCAGCGATTTCGGACCTCACGTTGCACTGTACTGTGTGAAAATATTACTATTTATGTACAAATATTGATATACTGTAAACTTTTGTCTGTTGGCAATTCGATAAAGACTTCCGGCTCCTGGGGCTGGTGCGAATATTTCAATGACCCTATGTGACAAACCGTTGGTTTGTGACACACCCTTACGCGTCCCTCGCTCCCTGTGCTCGCCCGATAACTATAGCCTAACCTAAAACCAATCCCTCTTGCGTTCGTTATCCGATAAGGAGGCGACTAATTTCAAATTTGCGAACGTGTCGGATCGGTTGTGAGGTTGGACTAGATTCTTACGAGCGAGCGGAGCGAGCGAGCAATGATTACAATTTCCAAGCTACACATATACCTTATATTGCCTTGCATATATTTCCTGTTATTACCTCAATTTGTCAGCGATTTCGGACCTCACGTTGCATTGTACTGTGTGAAAATATTACTATTTATGTACAAATATTGATATACTGTAAACTTTTGTCTGTAGGCAATTCGATAAAGACTTCCGGCTCCTGGGGCTGGTGCGAATATTTCAATGACCCTATGTGACAAACCGTTGGTTTGTGACACACCCTTACGCGTCCCTCGCTCCCTGTGCTCGCCCGATAACTATAGCCTAACCTAAAACCAATCCCTCATGTGTTCGTTATCCGATAAGGAGGCGACTAATTTCAAATTTGCGAACGTGTCAGATCGGTTGTGAGGTTGCACTAGATTTTTACGAGCGAGGGGAGCGAGCGATCAACGATTACAATTTCCAAGCTATACATATACCTTATATTGCCTTGCATATATTTTCTGTTATTACCTCAATTTGTCAGCGATTTCGGACCTCACATTGCATTGTACTGTGTGAAAATATTACTATTTATGTACAAATATTGATATACTGTAAACTTTTGTCAGTACGCAATTCGATAAAGACTTCCGGCTCCTGGGGATGGTGCGAATATTTCAATGACCCTATGTGACAAACCGTTGGTTTGTGACACACCCTTACGCGTCCCTCGCTCCCTGTGCTCGCCCGATAACTATAGCCTAACCTAAAACCAATATCTCTTACGTTCGCCATTCGATAAGGAGGGGACTAATTTCAAATTTGCGATCGTGTCGGATCGGTTGGGAGGTTGGACTAGATTCTTACGAGCGAGCGGAGCGAGCGAGCAACGATTACAATTTCCAAGCTATACATATACCTTATATTGCCTTGCATATATTTCCTGTCATTACCTCAATTTGTCAGCGATTTCGGACCTCACGTTGCACTGTACTGTGTGAAATTATTACTATTTATGTACAAATATTGATATACTGTAAACTTTTGTCTGTAGGCAATTCGATAAAGACTTCCGGCTCCTGGGGCTGGTGCGAATATTTCAATGACCCTATGTGACAAACCGTTGGTTTGTGACACACCCTTACGCGACCCTCGCTCCCTGTGCTCGCCCGATAACTGTAGCCTAACCTAAAACCAATCCCTCTTGCGTTCGTTATCCGATAAGGAGGCGACTAATTTCCAATTTGCGAACGTGTCGGATCGGTTGTGAGGTTGGACTAGATTCTTACGAGCGAGCGGCGCGAGCGAGCAACGATTACAATTTCCAAGCTATACATATACCTTTTGGTGCCGTGCAGGTATTTCCTGTTATTACCTTAATTTGTCAGCGATTTCGGACCTCACGTTGCAACTGTACTATGTGAAAATATTACTATTTATGTACAAATATTGATATACTGTAAACTTTTGTCAGAACGCAATTCGATAAAGACTTCCGGCTCCTGGGGCTGGTGCGAATATTTCAATGACCCTATGTGACAAACCGTTGGTTTGTGACACACCCTTACGCGTCCCTCGCTCCCTGTGCTCGCCCGATAACTATAGCCTAACCTAAAACCAATCCCTCTTGCTTTCGTTATCCGATAAGGAGGGGACTAATTTCAAATTTGCGAACGTGTCGGATCGGTTGTGAGGTTGGACTAGATTCTTACGAGCGAGCGGAGCGAGCGAGCTACGATTACAATTTCCAAGCTATACATATACCTTATATTGCCTTGCATATATTTCCTGTTATTACCTCAATTTGTCAGCGATTTCGGACCTTACGTTGCACCGTACTATGTGGAAATATTACTATTTATGTAAAACTATTGATAAACTGTAAACTTTTGTCAGTAGGCAACGCGATAAAGACTTCCGACTCCTCGGGCTGGTGCGAATATTTCAATGTCCCTAAGTGCCAAACCGTTGGTTTGTGACACACCTTTACGCGACCCTCGCTCGCTGCGCTCGCTTGAAAACTATAGCCTAACCTAAAACCAATATCTCTTACGTTCGCCATTCGATAAGGAGGTGACTAATTTCAAATTTGCGAACGTGTCAGATCGGTTGTGAGGTTGCACTAGATTCTTACGAGCGAGGGGAGCGAGCGATCAACGATTACAATTTCCAAGCTATACATATATCTTATATTGTCCTGCATATATTCCCTATTATTACCTCAATTTGTCAGCGATTTCGGACCTCACGTTGCACTGTACTGTGTGAAAATATTACTATTTATGTACAAATATTGATATACTGTAAACTTTTGTCAATACGCAATTCGATAAAGACTTCCGGCTCCTGGGGCTGGTGCGAATATTTCAATGACCCTATGTGACAAACCGTTGGTTTGTGACACACCCTTACGCGTCCCTCGCTCCCTGTGCTCGCCCGATAACTATAGCCTAACCTAAAACCAATATCTCTTACGTTCGCCATTCGATAAGGAGGGGACCACTTTCAAATTTGCGATCGTGTCGGATCGGTTGGGAGGTTGGACTAGATTCTTCCGAGCGAGCGGAGCGAGCGAGCAACGATTACAATTTCCAAGCTATACATATACCTTATATTGCCTTGCATATATTTCCTGTCATTACCTCAATTTGTCAGCGATTTCGGACCTCACGTTGCACTGTACTGTGTGAAATTATTACTATTTATGTACAAATATTGATATACTGTAAACTTTTGTCTGTAGGCAATTCGATAAAGACTTCCGGCTCCTGGGGCTGGTGCGAATATTTCAATGACGCTATGTGACAAACCGTTGGTTTGTGACACACCCTTACGCGACCCTCGCTCCCTGTGCTCGCCCGATAACTGTAGCCTAACCTAAAACCAATCCCTCTTGCGTTCGTTATCCGATAAGGAGGCGACTAATTTCCAATTTGCGAACGTGTCGGATCGGTTGTGAGGTTGGACTAGATTCTTACGAGCGAGCGGCGCGAGCGAGCAACGATTACAATTTCCAAGATATACATATACCTTTTGGTGCCGTGCAGGTATTTCCTGTTATTACCTTAATTTGTCAGCGATTTCGGACCTCACGTTGCAACTGTACTATGTGAAAATATTACTATTTATGTACAAATATTGATATACTGTAAACTTTTGTCAGAACGCAATTCGATAAAGACTTCCGGCTCCTGGGGCTGGTGCGAATATTTCAATGACCCTATGTGACAAACCGTTGGTTTGTGACACACCCTTACGCGTCCCTCGCTCCCTGTGCTCGCCCGATAACTATAGCCTAACCTAAAACCAATCCCTCTTGCGTTCGATATCCGATAAGGAGGCGACTAATTTCAAATTTGCGAACGTGTCGGATCGGTTGTGAGGTTGCACTAGATTCTTACGAGCGAGGGGAGCGAGCGATCAACGATTACAATTTCCAAGCTATACATATATCTTATATTGTCCTGCATATATTCCCTATTATTACCTCAATTTGTCAGCGATTTCGGACCTCACGTTGCACTGTACTGTGTGAAAATATTACTATTTATGTACAAATATTGATATACTGTAAACTTTTGTCAGTACGCAATTCGATAAAGACTTCCGGCTCCTGGGGATGGTGCGAATATTTCAATGACCCTATGTGACAAACCGTTGGTTTGTGACACACCCTTACGCGTCCCTCGCTCCCTGTGCTCGCCCGATAACTATAGCCTAACCTAAAACCAATATCTCTTACGTTCGCCATTCGATAAGGAGGGGACTAATTTCAAATTTGCGATCGTGTCGGATCGGTTGGGAGGTTGGACTAGATTCTTACGAGCGAGCGGAGCGAGCGAGCAACGATTACAATTTCCAAGCTATACATATACCTTATATTGCCTTGCATATATTTCCTGTCATTACCTCAATTTGTCAGCGATTTCGGACCTCACGTTGCACTGTACTGTGTGAAATTATTACTATTTATGTACAAATATTGATATACTGTAAACTTTTGTCTGTAGGCAATTCGATAAAGACTTCCGGCTCCTGGGGCTGGTGCGAATATTTCAATGACCCTATGTGACAAACCGTTGGTTTGTGACACACCCTTACGCGACCCTCGCTCCCTGTGCTCGCCCGATAACTGTAGCCTAACCTAAAACCAATCCCTCTTGCGTTCGTTATCCGATAAGGAGGCGACTAATTTCCAATTTGCGAACGTGTCGGATCGGTTGTGAGGTTGGACTAGATTCTTACGAGCGAGCGGCGCGAGCGAGCAACGATTACAATTTCCAAGCTATACATATACCTTTTGGTGCCGTGCAGGTATTTCCTGTTATTACCTTAATTTGTCAGCGATTTCGGACCTCACGTTGCAACTGTACTATGTGAAAATATTACTATTTATGTACAAATATTGATATACTGTAAACTTTTGTCAGAACGCAATTCGATAAAGACTTCCGGCTCCTGGGGCTGGTGCGAATATTTCAATGACCCTATGTGACAAACCGTTGGTTTGTGACACACCCTTACGCGTCCCTCGCTCCCTGTGCTCGCCCGATAACTATAGCCTAACCTAAAACCAATCCCTCTTGCTTTCGTTATCCGATAAGGAGGGGACTAATTTCAAATTTGCGAACGTGTCGAATCGGTTGTGAGGTTGCACTAGATTCTTACGAGCGAGGGGAGCGAGCGATCAACGATTACAATTTCCAAGCTATACATATATCTTATATTGTCCTGCATATATTTCCTATTATTACCTCAATTAGTCAGCGATTCCGGACCTCACGTTGCATTGTACTGTGTGAAAATATTACTATTTATGTACAAATATTGATATACTGTAAACTTTTGTCAGTACGCAATTCGATAAAGACTTCCGGCTCCTGGGGCTGGTGCGAATATTTCAATGACCGTATGTGACAAACCGTTGGTTTGTGACACACCCTTACGCGTCCCTCGCTCCCTGTGCTCGCCCGATAACTATAGCCTAACCTAAGACCAATCCCTCTTGCGTTCGTTATCCGATAAGGAGGCGACTAATTTCAAATTTGCGAACGTGTCGGATCGGTTGTGAGGTTGGACTAGATTCTTACAAGCGAGCGCAGCGATCGAGCAACGATAACAATTTCCAAGCTATACATATACCTTATGGTGCCGTGCATATATTTCCTGTTATTACCTTAATTTGTCAGCGATTTCGGACCTCACGTTGCAACTGTACTATGTGGAAATATTACTATCTATGTAAAACTATTGATAAACTGTAAACTTTTGTCAGTAGGCAACTCGATAAAGACTTCCTACTCCTCGGGCAGGTGCGAATATTTCAATGTCCCTATCTGCCAAACCGATGATTTGTGACACACCTTTATGCGTCCCTCGCTCGCTGCGCTCGATCGATAACTATAGCCTAACCTAAAATCTATCCCTCTTGCGTTCGTTATCCGATAAGGAGGCGACCAATTTCAAATTTGCGAACGTGTCGGATCGGTTGTGAGGTTGGGCTAGATTCTTACGAGCGGGCGGAGCGAGCGAGCAACGATTACAATTTCCAAGCTATACATATACCTTATATTGCCTTGCATATATTTCCTGTTATTACCTCAATTTGTCAGCGATTTCGGACCTCACGTTGCAACAGTACTATGTGAAAATATTACTATTTATGTACAAATATTGATATACTGTAAACTATTGTCTGTAGGCAATTCGATAAAGACTTCCGGCTCCTGGGGCTGGTGCGAATATTTCAATGACCCTATGTGACAAACCGTTGGTTTGTGACACACCCTTACGCGTCCCTCGCTCCCTGTGCTCGCCCGATAACTATAGCCTAACCTAAAACCAATCCCTCTTGCGTTCGTTATCCGATAAGGAGGCGACTAATTTGAAATTTGCGAACGTGTCGGATCGGTTGTGAGGTTGGGCTAGATTCTTACGAGCGGGCGGAGCGAGCGAGCAACGATTACAATTTCCAAGCTATACATATACCTTATAATGCCTTGCATATATTTCCTGTTATTACCTCAATTTGTCAGCGATTTCGGACCTCACGTTGCACTGTACTGTGTGAAAATATTACTATTTATGTAAAACTATTGATAAACCGTAAACTTTTGTCAGTAGGCAACGCGATAAAGACTTCCGACTCCTCGGGCTGGTGCGAATATTTCAATGTCCCTAAGTGCCAAACCGTTGGTTTGTGACACACCTTTACGCGACCCTCGCTCGCTGCGCTCGCTTGAAAACTATAGCCTAACCTAAAACCAATATCTCTTACGTTCGCCATTCGATAAGCAGGGGACTAATTTCAAATTTGCGAACGTGCCGGATCGGTTGGGAGGTTGGACTAGATTCTTACGAGCGAGCGGAGCGAGCGAGCAACGATTACAATTTCCAAGCTATACATATACCTTATATTGCCTTGCATATATTTCCTGTTATTACCTCAATTTGTCAGCGATTTCGGACCTCACGTTGCACTGTACTGTGTGAAAATATTACTATTTATGTACAAATATTGATATACTGTAAACTTTTGTCTGTAGGCAATTCGATAAAGACTTCCGGCTCCTGGGGCTGGTGCGAATATTTCAATGACCCTATGTGACAATCCGTTGGTTTGTGACACACCCTTACGCGTCCCTCGCTCCCTGTGCTCGCCCGATAACTATAGCCTAACCTAAGACCAAACCCACTTGCGTTCGTTATCCGATAAGGAGGCGACTAATTTCAAATTTGCGAACGTGTCGGATCGGTTGTGAGGTTGGACTAGATTCTTACGAGCGAGCGGAGCGAGCGAGCAACGATTACAATTTCCAAGCTATACATATACCTTATATTGCCTTGCATATATTTCCTGTTATTACCTCAATTTGTCAGCAATTTCGGACCTCACGTTGCATTGTACTGTGTGAAAATATTACTATTTATGTACAAATATTGATATACTGTAAACTTTTGTCTGTAGGCAATTCGATAAAGACTTCCGGCTCCTGGGGCTGGTGCGAATATTTCAATAACCCTATGTGACAAACCGTTGGTTTGTGACACACCCTTACGCGTCCCTCGCTCCCTGTGCTCGCCCGATAACTATAGCCTAACCTAAAACCAATCCCTCATGTGTTCGTTGTCCGATAAGGAGGCGACTAATTTCAAATTTGCGAACGTGTCGGATCGGTTGTGAGGTTGCACTAGATTCTTACGAGCGAGGGGAGCGAGCGATCAACGATTACAATTTCCAAGCTATACATATATCTTATATTGTCCTGCATATATTTCCTATTATTACCTCAATTTGTCAGCGATTTCGGACCTCACGTTGCATTGTACTGTGTGAAAATATTACTATTTATGTACAAATATTGATATACTGTAAACTTTAGTCAGTACGCAATTCGATAAAGACTTCCTACTCCTCGGGCAGGTGCGAATATTTCAATGTCCCTATGTGCCAAACCGATGATTTGTGACACACCTTTATGCGTCCCTCGCTCGCTGCGCTCGATCGATAACTATAGCCTAACCTAAAACCAATCCCTCTTGTGTTCGTTATCCGATAAGGAGGCGACTAATTTCCAATTTGCGAACGTGTCGGATCGGTTGTGAGGTTGGACTAGATTCTTACGAGCGAGCGGCGCGAGCGATCAACGATTAGAATTTCCAAGCTATACATATATCTTATATTGTCCTGCATATATTTCCTATTATTACCTCAATTAGTCAGCGATTCCGGACCTCACGTTGCATTGTACTGTGTGAAAATATTACTATTTATGTACAAATATTGATATACTGTAAACTTTTGTCAGTACGCAATTCGATAAAGACTTCCGGCTCCTGGGGCTGGTGCGAATATTTCAATGACCGTATGTGACAAACCGTTGGTTTGTGACACACCCTTACGCGTCCCTCGCTCCCTGTGCTCGCCCGATAACTATAGCCTAACCTAAGACCAATCCCTCTTGCGTTCGTTATCCGATAAGGAGGCGACTAATTTCAAATTTGCGAACGTGCCGGATCGGTTGGGAGGTTGGACTAGATTCTTACGAGCGAGCGGAGCGAGCGAGCAACGATTACAATTTCCAAGCTATACATATACCTTATATTGCCTTGCATATATTTCCTGTTATTACCTCAATTTGTCAGCGATTTCGGACCTCACGTTGCACTGTACTGTGTGAAAATATTACTATTTATGTACAAATATTGATATACTGTAAACTTTTGTCTGTAGGCAATTCGATAAAGACTTCCGGCTCCTGGGGCTGGTGCGAATATTTCAATGACCCTATGTGACAATCCGTTGGTTTGTGACACACCCTTACGCGTCCCTCGCTCCCTGTGCTCGCCCGATAACTATAGCCTAACCTAAGACCAAACCCACTTGCGTTCGTTATCCGATAAGGAGGCGACTAATTTCAAATTTGCGAACGTGTCGGATCGGTTGTGAGGTTGGACTAGATTCTTACGAGCGAGCGGAGCGAGCGAGCAACGATTACAATTTCCAAGCTATACATATACCTTATATTGCCTTGCATATATTTCCTGTTATTACCTCAATTTGTCAGCAATTTCGGACCTCACGTTGCATTGTACTGTGTGAAAATATTACTATTTATGTACAAATATTGATATACTGTAAACTTTTGTCTGTAGGCAATTCGATAAAGACTTCCGGCTCCTGGGGCTGGTGCGAATATTTCAATAACCCTATGTGACAAACCGTTGGTTTGTGACACACCCTTACGCGTCCCTCGCTCCCTGTGCTCGCCCGATAACTATAGCCTAACCTAAAACCAATCCCTCATGTGTTCGTTGTCCGATAAGGAGGCGACTAATTTCAAATTTGCGAACGTGTCGGATCGGTTGTGAGGTTGCACTAGATTCTTACGAGCGAGGGGAGCGAGCGATCAACGATTACAATTTCCAAGCTATACATATATCTTATATTGTCCTGCATATATTTCCTATTATTACCTCAATTTGTCAGCGATTTCGGACCTCACGTTGCATTGTACTGTGTGAAAATATTACTATTTATGTACAAATATTGATATACTGTAAACTTTAGTCAGTACGCAATTCGATAAAGACTTCCTACTCCTCGGGCAGGTGCGAATATTTCAATGTCCCTATGTGCCAAACCGATGATTTGTGACACACGTTTATGCGTCCCTCGCTCGCTGCGCTCGATCGATAACTATAGCCTAACCTAAAACCAATCCCTCTTGTGTTCGTTATCCGATAAGGAGGCGACTAATTTCCAATTTGCGAACGTGTCGGATCGGTTGTGAGGTTGGACTAGATTCTTACGAGCGAGCGGCGCGAGCGATCAACGATTAGAATTTCCAAGCTATACATATATCTTATATTGTCCTGCATATATTTCCTATTATTACCTCAATTAGTCAGCGATTCCGGACCTCACGTTGCATTGTACTGTGTGAAAATATTACTATTTATGTACAAATATTGATATACTGTAAACTTTTGTCAGTACGCAATTCGATAAAGACTTCCGGCTCCTGGGGCTGGTGCGAATATTTCAATGACCGAATGTGACAAACCGTTGGTTTGTGACACACCCTTACGCGTCCCTCGCTCCCTGTGCTCGCCCGATAACTATAGCCTAACCTAAGACCAATCCCTCTTGCGTTCGTTATCCGATAAGGAGGCGACTAATTTCAAATTTGCGAACGTGCCGGATCGGTTGGGAGGTTGGACTAGATTCTTACGAGCGAGCGGAGCGAGCGAGCAACGATTACAATTTCCAAGCTATACATATACCTTATATTGCCTTGCATATATTTCCTGTCATTACCTCAATTTGTCAGCGATTTCGGACCTCACGTTGCACTGTACTGTGTGAAAATATTACTATTTATGTACAAATATTGATATACTGTAAACTTTTGTCTGTAGGCAATTCGATAAAGACTTCCGGCTCCTGGGGCTGGTGCGAATATTTCAATGACCCTATGTGACAATCCGTTGGTTTGTGACACACCCTTACGCGTCCCTCGCTCCCTGTGCTCGCCCGATAACTATAGCCTAACCTATGACCAAACCCACTTGCGTTCGTTATCCGATAAGGAGGCGACTAATTTCAAATTTGCGAACGTGTCGGATCGGTTGTGAGGTTGGACTAGATTCTTACGAGCGAGCGGAGCGAGCGAGCAACGATTACAATTTCCAAGCTATACATATACCTTATATTGCCTTGCATATATTTCCTGTTATTACCTCAATTTGTCAGCAATTTCGGACCTCACGTTGCATTGTACTGTGTGAAAATATTACTATTTATGTACAAATATTGATATACTGTAAACGTTTGTCTGTAGGCAATTCGATAAAGACTTCCGGCTCCTGGGGCTGGTGCGAATATTTCAATGAGCCTATGTGACAAACCGTTGGTTTGTGACACACCCTTACGCGTCCCTCGCTCCCTGTGCTCGCCCGATAACTATAGCCTAACCTAAAACCAATCCCTCATGTGTTCGTTGTCCGATAAGGAGGCGACTAATTTCAAATTTGCGAACGTGTCGGATCGGTTGTGAGGTTGCACTAGATTCTTACGAGCGAGGGGAGCGAGCGATCAACGATTACAATTTCCAAGCTATACATATATCTTATATTGCCTTGCATATATTTCCGGTTATTACCTAATTCTGTGAGCGATGTCGGACCTCACGTTGCATTGTACTATGTGGAAATATTACTATTTATGTAAAACTATTGATAAACTGTAAACTTTTGTCAGTAGGAAACTCGATAAAGACTTCCTACTCCTCGGGCAGGTGCGAATATTTCAATGTCCCTATGTGCCAAACCGATGATTTGTGACACACCTTTATGCGTCCCTCGCTCGCTGCGCTCGATCGATAACTATAGCCTAACCTAAAACCAATCCCTCTTGTGTTCGTTATCCGATAAGGAGGTGACTAATTTCAAATTTGCGAACGTGTCAGATCGGTTGTGAGGTTGCACTAGATTTTTACGAGCGAGGGGAGCGAGCGATCAACGATTACAATTTCCAAGCTATACATATACCTTATATTGCCTTGCATATATTTTCTGTTATTACCTCAATTTGTCAGCGATTTCGGACCTCACGTTGCATTGTACTGTGTGAAAATATTACTATTTATGTACAAATATTGATATACTGTAAACTTTTGTCAGTACGCAATTCGATAAAGACTTCCGGCTCCTGGGGCTGGTGCGAATATTTCAATGACCCTATGTGACAAACCGTTTGTTTGTGACACACCCTTACGCGTCCCTCGCTCCCTGTGCTCGCCCGATGACTATAGCCTAACCTAAAACCAATCCCTCTTGCTTTCGTTATCCGATAAGGAGGGGACTAACTTCAAATTTGCGAACGTGTCGGATCGGTTGTGAGGTTGCACTAGATTCTTACGAGCGAGCGGAGCGAGCGAGCAACGATTACAATTTCCAAGCTATACATATACCTTATATTGCCTTGCATATATTTCCTGTTATTACCTCAATTTTTCAGCGATTTCGGACCTTACGTTGCACCGTACTATGTAGAAATATTACTATTTATGTAAAACTATTGATAAACTGTAAACTTTTGTCAGTAGGCAACGCGATAAAGACTTCCGACTCCTCGGGCTGGTGCGAATATTTCAATGTCCCTAAGTGCCAAACCGTTGGTTTGTGACACACCTTTACGCGACCCTCGCTCGCTGCGCTCGCTTGAAAACTATAGCCTAACCTAAAACCAATATCTCTTACGTTCGCCATTCGATAAGGAGGTGACTAATTTCAAATTTGCGAACGTGTCAGATCGGTTGTGAGGTTGCACTAGATTCTTACGAGCGAGGGGAGCGAGCGATCAACGATTACAATTTCCAAGCTATACATATATCTTATATTGTCCTGCATATATTCCCTATTATTACCTCAATTTGTCAGCGATTTCGGACCTCACGTTGCACTGTACTGTGTGAAAATATTACTATTTATGTACAAATATTGATATACTGTAAACTTTTGTCAGTACGCAATTCGATAAAGACTTCCGGCTCCTGGGGCTGGTGCGAATATTTCAATGACCCTATGTGACAAACCGTTGGTTTGTGACACGCCCTTACGCGTCCCTCGCTCCCTGTGCTCGCCCGATAATTATAGCCTAACCTAAAACCAACATCTCTTACGTTCGCCATTCGATAAGGAGGGGACTAATTTCAAATTTGCGAACGTGTCGGATCGGTTGTGAGGTTGGACTAGATTCTTACGAGCGAGCGGAGCGAGCGAGCAACGATTACAATTTCCAAGCTATACATATACCTTATGGTGCCATGCATATATTTCCTGTTATTACCTTAATTTGTCAGCGATTTCGGACCTCACGTTGCAACTGTACTATGTGGAAATATTACTATTTATGTAAAACTATTGATAAACTGTAAACTTTTGTCAGTAGGCAACTCGATAAAGACTTCCTACTCCTCGGGCAGGTGCGAATATTTCAATGTCCCTATGTGCCAAACCGATGATTTGTGACACACCTTTATGCGTCCCTCGCTCGCTGCGCTCGCTCGATAACTATAGCCTAACCTAAAACCAATCCCTCTTGCGTTCGTTATCCGATAAGGAGGCGACTAATTTCAAATTTGCGAACGTGTCGGATCGGTTGTGAGGTTGCACTAGATTCTTACGAGCGAGGGGAGCGAGCGATCAACGATTAGAATTTCCAAGCTATACATATATCTTATATTGTCCTGCATATATTTCCTATTATTACCTAATTTTGTCAGCGATTTCGGACCTCACGTTGCAACTGTACTATGTGGAAATATTACTATTTATGTAAAACTATTGATAAACTGTAAACTTTTGTCAGTAGGCAACTCGATAAAGACTTCCTACTCCTCGGGCAGGTGCGAATATTTCAATGTCCCTATGTGCCAAACCGATGATTTGTGACACACCTTTATGCGTCCCTCGCTCGCTGCGCTCGAACGATAACTATAGCCTAACCTAAAACCAATCCCCCTTGTGTTCGTTATCCGATAAGGAGGTGACTAATTTCAAATTTGCGAACGTGTCAGATCGGTTGTGAGGTTGCACTAGATTCTTACGAGCGAGCGGAGCGAGCGAGCAACGATTACAATTTCCAAGCTATACATATACCTTATATTGCCTTGCATATATTTTCTGTTATTACCTCAATTTGTCAGCGATTTCGGACCTCACGTTGCACTGTACTGTGTGAAAATATTACTATTTATGTACAAATATTGATATACTGTAAACTTTTGTCTGTAGGCAATTCGATAAAGACTTCCGGCTCCTGGGGCTGGTGCGAATATTTCAATGACCCTATGTGCCAAACCGATAATTTGTGACACACCCTTACGCGTCCCTCGCTCCCTGTGCTCGCCCGATAACTATAGCCTAACCTAAAACCAATCCCTCATGTGTTCGTTGTCCGATAAGGAGGCGACTAATTTCAAATTTGCGAACGTGTCGGATCGGTTGTGAGGTTGCACTAGATTCTTACGAGCGAGGGGAGCGAGCGATCAACGATTACAATTTCCAAGCTATACATATATCTTATATTGTCCTGCATATATTTCCTATTATTACCTCAATTTGTCAGCGATTTCGGACCTCACGTTGCATTGTACTGTGTGAAAATATTACTATTTATGTACAAATATTGATATACTGTAAACTTTAGTCAGTACGCAATTCGATAAAGACTTCCTACTCCTCGGGCAGGTGCGAATATTTCAATGTCCCTATGTGCCAAACCGATGATTTGTGACACACGTTTATGCGTCCCTCGCTCGCTGCGCTCGATCGATAACTATAGCCTAACCTAAAACCAATCCCTCTTGTGTTCGTTATCCGATAAGGAGGCGACTAATTTCCAATTTGCGAACGTGTCGGATCGGTTGTGAGGTTGGACTAGATTCTTACGAGCGAGCGGCGCGAGCGATCAACGATTAGAATTTCCAAGCTATACATATATCTTATATTGTCCTGCATATATTTCCTATTATTACCTCAATTAGTCAGCGATTCCGGACCTCACGTTGCATTGTACTGTGTGAAAATATTACTATTTATGTACAAATATTGATATACTGTAAACTTTTGTCAGTACGCAATTCGATAAAGACTTCCGGCTCCTGGGGCTGGTGCGAATATTTCAATGACCGAATGTGACAAACCGTTGGTTTGTGACACACCCTTACGCGTCCCTCGCTCCCTGTGCTCGCCCGATAACTATAGCCTAACCTAAGACCAATCCCTCTTGCGTTCGTTATCCGATAAGGAGGCGACTAATTTCAAATTTGCGAACGTGCCGGATCGGTTGGGAGGTTGGACTAGATTCTTACGAGCGAGCGGAGCGAGCGAGCAACGATTACAATTTCCAAGCTATACATATACCTTATATTGCCTTGCATATATTTCCTGTCATTACCTCAATTTGTCAGCGATTTCGGACCTCACGTTGCACTGTACTGTGTGAAAATATTACTATTTATGTACAAATATTGATATACTGTAAACTTTTGTCTGTAGGCAATTCGATAAAGAC
This sequence comes from Bombus terrestris, assembly GCF_910591885.1. Taxonomy (NCBI): domain Eukaryota; kingdom Metazoa; phylum Arthropoda; class Insecta; order Hymenoptera; family Apidae; genus Bombus; species Bombus terrestris. The sequence continues at coordinate 2,455,228 of NW_025963551.1, read as the reverse complement.
TTCCGGCTCCTGGGGCTGGTGCGAATATTTCAATGACCCTATGTGACAATCCGTTGGTTTGTGACACACCCTTACGCGTCCCTCGCTCCCTGTGCTCGCCCGATAACTATAGCCTAACCTATGACCAAACCCACTTGCGTTCGTTATCCGATAAGGAGGCGACTAATTTCAAATTTGCGAACGTGTCGGATCGGTTGTGAGGTTGGACTAGATTCTTACGAGCGAGCGGAGCGAGCGAGCAACGATTACAATTTCCAAGCTATACATATACCTTATATTGCCTTGCATATATTTCCTGTTATTACCTCAATTTGTCAGCAATTTCGGACCTCACGTTGCATTGTACTGTGTGAAAATATTACTATTTATGTACAAATATTGATATACTGTAAACGTTTGTCTGTAGGCAATTCGATAAAGACTTCCGGCTCCTGGGGCTGGTGCGAATATTTCAATGAGCCTATGTGACAAACCGTTGGTTTGTGACACACCCTTACGCGTCCCTCGCTCCCTGTGCTCGCCCGATAACTATAGCCTAACCTAAAACCAATCCCTCATGTGTTCGTTGTCCGATAAGGAGGCGACTAATTTCAAATTTGCGAACGTGTCGGATCGGTTGTGAGGTTGCACTAGATTCTTACGAGCGAGGGGAGCGAGCGATCAACGATTACAATTTCCAAGCTATACATATATCTTATATTGCCTTGCATATATTTCCTGTTATTACCTCAATTTGTCAGCGATTTCGGACCTCACGTTGCATTGTACTATGTGGAAATATTACTATTTATGTAAAACTATTGATAAACTGTAAACTTTTGTCAGTAGGAAACTCGATAAAGACTTCCTACTCCTCGGGCAGGTGCGAATATTTCAATGTCCCTATGTGCCAAACCGATGATTTGTGACACACCTTTATGCGTCCCTCGCTCGCTGCGCTCGATCGATAACTATAGCCTAACCTAAAACCAATCCCTCTTGTGTTCGTTATCCGATAAGGAGGTGACTAATTTCAAATTTGCGAACGTGTCAGATCGGTTGTGAGGTTGCACTAGATTTTTACGAGCGAGGGGAGCGAGCGATCAACGATTACAATTTCCAAGCTATACATATACCTTATATTGCCTTGCATATATTTTCTGTTATTACCTCAATTTGTCAGCGATTTCGGACCTCACGTTGCATTGTACTGTGTGAAAATATTACTACTTATGTACAAATATTGATATACTGTAAACTTTTGTCAGTACGCAATTCGATAAAGACTTCCGGCTCCTGGGGCTGGTGCGAATATTTCAATGACCCTATGTGACAAACCGTTTGTTTGTGACACACCCTTACGCGTCCCTCGCTCCCTGTGCTCGCCCGATGACTATAGCCTAACCTAAAACCAATCCCTCTTGCTTTCGTTATCCGATAAGGAGGGGACTAACTTCAAATTTGCGAACGTGTCGGATCGGTTGTGAGGTTGCACTAGATTCTTACGAGCGAGCGGAGCGAGCGAGCAACGATTACAATTTCCAAGCTATACATATACCTTATATTGCCTTGCATATATTTCCTGTTATTACCTCAATTTTTCAGCGATTTCGGACCTTACGTTGCACCGTACTATGTAGAAATATTACTATTTATGTAAAACTATTGATAAACTGTAAACTTTTGTCAGTAGGCAACGCGATAAAGACTTCCGACTCCTCGGGCTGGTGCGAATATTTCAATGTCCCTAAGTGCCAAACCGTTGGTTTGTGACACACCTTTACGCGACCCTCGCTCGCTGCGCTCGCTTGAAAACTATAGCCTAACCTAAAACCAATATCTCTTACGTTCGCCATTCGATAAGGAGGTGACTAATTTCAAATTTGCGAACGTGTCAGATCGGTTGTGAGGTTGCACTAGATTCTTACGAGCGAGGGGAGCGAGCGATCAACGATTACAATTTCCAAGCTATACATATATCTTATATTGTCCTGCATATATTCCCTATTATTACCTCAATTTGTCAGCGATTTCGGACCTCACGTTGCACTGTACTGTGTGAAAATATTACTATTTATGTACAAATATTGATATACTGTAAACTTTTGTCAGTACGCAATTCGATAAAGACTTCCGGCTCCTGGGGCTGGTGCGAATATTTCAATGACCCTATGTGACAAACCGTTGGTTTGTGACACGCCCTTACGCGTCCCTCGCTCCCTGTGCTCGCCCGATAATTATAGCCTAACCTAAAACCAACATCTCTTACGTTCGCCATTCGATAAGGAGGGGACTAATTTCAAATTTGCGAACGTGTCGGATCGGTTGTGAGGTTGGACTAGATTCTTACGAGCGAGCGGAGCGAGCGAGCAACGATTACAATTTCCAAGCTATACATATACCTTATGGTGCCATGCATATATTTCCTGTTATTACCTTAATTTGTCAGCGATTTCGGACCTCACGTTGCAACTGTACTATGTGGAAATATTACTATTTATGTAAAACTATTGATAAACTGTAAACTTTTGTCAGTAGGCAACTCGATAAAGACTTCCTACTCCTCGGGCAGGTGCGAATATTTCAATGTCCCTATGTGCCAAACCGATGATTTGTGACACACCTTTATGCGTCCCTCGCTCGCTGCGCTCGATCGATAACTATAGCCTAACCTAAAACCAATCCCTCTTGCGTTCGTTATCCGATAAGGAGGCGACTAATTTCAAATTTGCGAACGTGTCGGATCGGTTGTGAGGTTGCACTAGATTCTTACGAGCGAGGGGAGCGAGCGATCAACGATTAGAATTTCCAAGCTATACATATATCTTATATTGTCCTGCATATATTTCCTATTATTACCTCAATTTGTCAGCGATTTCGGACCTCACGTTGCAACTGTACTATGTGGAAATATTACTATTTATGTAAAACTATTGATAAACTGTAAACTTTTGTCAGTAGGCAACTCGATAAAGACTTCCTACTCCTCGGGCAGGTGCGAATATTTCAATGTCCCTATGTGCCAAACCGATGATTTGTGACACACCTTTATGCGTCCCTCGCTCGCTGCGCTCGAACGATAACTATAGCCTAACCTAAAACCAATCCCCCTTGTGTTCGTTATCCGATAAGGAGGTGACTAATTTCAAATTTGCGAACGTGTCAGATCGGTTGTGAGGTTGCACTAGATTCTTACGAGCGAGCGGAGCGAGCGAGCAACGATTACAATTTCCAAGCTATACATATACCTTATATTGCCTTGCATATATTTTCTGTTATTACCTCAATTTGTCAGCGATTTCGGACCTCACGTTGCACTGTACTGTGTGAAAATATTACTATTTATGTACAAATATTGATATACTGTAAACTTTTGTCTGTAGGCAATTCGATAAAGACTTCCGGCTCCTGGGGCTGGTGCGAATATTTCAATGACCCTATGTGCCAAACCGATAATTTGTGACACACCTTTATGCGTCCCTCGCTCGCTGCGCTCGATCGATAACTATAGCCTAACCTAAAACCAATCCCTCTTGTGTTCGTTAACCGATAAGGAGGCGACTAATTTCAAATCTGCGAACGTGTCGGATCGGTTGTGAGGTTGCACTAGATTCTTACGAGCGAGGGGAGCGAGCGATCAACGATTAGAATTTCCAAGCTATACATATATCTTATGGTGCCGTGCATATATTTCCTGTTATTACCTTAATTTGTCAGCGATTTCGGACCTCACGTTGCAACTGTACTATGTGGAAATATAACTATTTATGTAAAACTATTGATAAACTGTAAACTTTTGTCAGTAGGCAACTCGATAAAGACTTCCTACTCCTCGGGCAGGTGCGAATATTTCAATGTCCCTATGTGCCAAACCGATGATTTGTGACACACCTTTATGCGTCCCCCGCTCGCTGCGCACGATCGATAACTATAGCCTAACCTAAAACCAATCCCTCTTGTGTTCGTTGTCCGATAAGGAGGCGACTAATTTCAAATTTGCGAACGTGTCGGATCGGTTGTGAGGTTGCACTAGATTCTTACGAGCGAGGGGAGCAAGCGATCAACGATTACAATTTCCAAGCTATACATATACCTTATATTGCCTTGCATATATTTTCTGTTATTACCTCAATTTGTCAGCGATTTCGGACCTCACGTTGCATTGTACTGTGTGAAAATATTACTATTTATGTACAAATATTGATATACTGTAAACTTTTGTCAGTACGCAATTCGATAAAGACTTCCGGCTCCTGGGGCTGGTGCGAATATTTCAATGACCCTATGTGACAAACCGTTTGTTTGTGACACACCCTTACGCGTCCCTCGCTCCCTGTGCTCGCCCGATAACTATAGCCTAACCTAAAACCAATCCCTCTTGCTTTCGTTATCCGATAAGGAGGGGACTAACTTCAAATTTGCGAACGTGTCGGATCGGTTGTGAGGTTGCACTAGATTCTTACGAGCGAGCGGAGCGAGCGAGCAACGATTACAATTTCCAAGCTATACATATACCTTATATTGCCTTGCATATATTTCCTGTTATTACCTCAATTTGTCAGCGATTTCGGACCTTACGTTGCACCGTACTATGTAGAAATATTACTATTTATGTAAAACTATTGATAAACTGTAAACTTTTGTCAGTAGGCAACGCGATAAAGACTTCCGACTCCTCGGGCTGGTGCGAATATTTCAATGTCCCTATGTGCCAAACCGTTGGTTTGTGACACACCTTTACGCGACCCTCGCTCGCTGCGCTCGCTTGAAAACTATAGCCTAACCTAAAACCAATATCTCTTACGTTCGCCATTCGATAAGGAGGTGACTAATTTCAAATTTGCGAACGTGTCAGATCGGTTGTGAGGTTGCACTAGATTCTTACGAGCGAGCGGAGCGAGCGAGCAACGATTACAATTTCCAAGCTATACATATACCTTATATTGCCTTGCATATATTTTCTGTTATTACCTCAATTTGTCAGCGATTTCGGACCTCACGTTGCACTGTACTGTGTGAAAATATTACTATTTATGTACAAATATTGATATACTGTAAACTTTTGTCTGTAGGCAATTCGATAAAGACTTCCGGCTCCTGGGGCTGGTGCGAATATTTCAATGACCCTATGTGACAAACCGTTGGTTTGTGACACACCCTTACGCGTCCCTCGCTCCCTGTGCTCGCCCGATAACTATAGCCTAACCTAAAACCAATCCCTCTTGCGTTCGTTATCCGATAAGGAGGCGACTAATTTCAAATTTGCGAACGTGTCGGATCGGTTGTGAGGTTGCACTAGATTCTTACGAGCGAGCGGAGCGAGCGAGCAACGATTACAATTTCCAAGCTATACATATATCTTATATTGTCCTGCATATATTCCCTATTATTACCTCAATTTGGCAGCGATTTCGGACCTCACGTTGCACTGTACTGTGTGAAAATATTACTATTTATGTACAAATATTGATATACTGTAAACTTTTGTCAGTACGCAATTCGATAAAGACATCCGGCTCCTGGGGCTGGTGCGAATATTTCAATGACCCTATGTGACAAACCGTTGGTTTGTGACACACCCTCACGCGTCCCTCGCTCCCTGTGCTCGCCCGATAACTATAGCCTAACCTAAAACCAATCCCTCTTGCTTTCGTTATCCGATAAGGAGGGGACTAACTTCAAATTTGCGAACGTGTCGGATCGGTTGTGAGGTTGCACTAGATTCTTACGAGCGAGCGGAGCGAGCGATCAACGATTACAATTTCCAAGCTATACATATATCTTATATTGTCCTGCATATATTTCCTATTATTACCTCAATCTGTCAGCGATTTCGGACCTCACGTTGCATTGTACTGTGTGAAAATATTATTATTTATGTACAAATATTGATATACTGTAAACTTTTGTCAGTACGCAATTCGATAAAGACTTCCGGCTCCTGGGGCTGGTGCGAATATTTCAATCACCCTATGTGACAAACCGTTGGTTTGTGACACACCCTTACGCGTCCCTCGCTCCCTGTGCTCGCCCGATAACTATAGCCTAACCTAAAAGCAATCCCTCTTGCTTTCGTTATCCGAAAAGGAGGGGACTAACTTCAAATTTGCGAACGTGTCGGATCGGTTGTGAGGTTGCACTAGATTCTTACGAGCGAGCGGAGCGAGCGAGCAACGATTACAATTTCCAAGCTATACATATACCTTATATTGCCTTGCATATATTTCCTGTTATTACCTCAATTTGTCAGCGATTTCGGACCTCACGTTGCATTGTACTGTGTGAAAATATTACTATTTATGTACAAATATTGATATACTGTAAGCTTTTGTCAGTACGCAATTCGATAAAGACTTCCGGCTCCTGGGGCTGGTGCGAATATTTCAATGACCCTATGTGACAAACCGTTGGTTTGTGACACACCCTTACGCGTCCCTCGCTCCCTGTGCTCGCCCGATAACTATAGCCTAACCTAAAACCAATCCCTCTTGCTTTCGTTATCCGATAAGGAGGGGACTAACTTCAAATTTGCGAACGTGTCGGATCGGTTGTGAGGTTGCACTAGATTCTTACGAGCGAGGGGAGCGGGCGATTAACGATTACAATTTCTAAGCTATACATATATCTTATATTGTCCTGCATATATTTCCTATTATTACCTCAATTTGTCAGCGATTTCGGACCTCACGTTGCAACTGTACTATGTGGAAATATTACTATTTATGTAAAACTATTGATAAACTGTAAACTTTTGTCAGTAGGCAACTCGATAAAGACTTCCTACTCCTCGTGCAGGTGCGAATATTTCAATGTCCCTATGTGCCAAACCGATGATTTGTGACACACCTTTATGCGTCCCTCGCTCGCTGCGCTCGATCGATAACTATAGCCTAACCTAAAACCAGTATCTCTTACGTTCGCCATTCGATATGGAGGGGACTAATTTCAAATTTGCGAATGTGTCGGATCGGTTGGGAGGTTGGACTAGATTCTTACGAGCGAGCGGAGCGAGCGAGCAACGATTACAATATCCAAGCTATACATATATCTTATATTGTCCTGCATATATTCCCTATTATTACCTCAATTTGTCAGCGATTTCGGACCTCACGTTGCAACTGTACTATGTGGAAATATTACTATTTATGTAAAACTATTGATAAACTGTAAACTTTTGTCAGTAGGCAACTCGATAAAGACTTCCTACTCCTCGTGCAGGTGCGAATATTTCCATGTCCCTATGTGCCAAACCGATGATTTGTGACACACCTTTATGCGTCCCTCGCTCGCTGCGCTCGATCGATAACTATAGCCTAACCTAAAACCAATCCCTCTTGTGTTCTTTATCCGATAAGGAGGTGACTAATTTCAAATTTGCGAACGTGTCAGATCGGTTGTGAGGTTGCACTAGATTCTTACGAGCGAGCGGAGCGAGCGAGCAACGATTACAATTTCCAAGCTATACATATATCTTATATTGTCCTGCATATATTCCCTATTATTACCTCAATTTGGCAGCGATTTCGGACCTCACGTTGCACTGTACTGTGTGAAAATATTACTATTTATGTACAAATATTGATATACTGTAAACTTTTGTCAGTACGCAATTCGATAAAGACATCCGGCTCCTGGGGCTGGTGCGAATATTTCAATGACCCTATGTGACAAACCGTTGGTTTGTGACACACCCTCACGCGTCCCTCGCTCCCTGTGCTCGCCCGATAACTATAGCCTAACCTAAAACCAATCCCTCTTGCTTTCGTTATCCGATAAGGAGGGGACTAACTTCAAATTTGCGAACGTGTCGGATCGGTTGTGAGGTTGCACTAGATTCTTACGAGCGAGCGGAGCGAGCGAGCAACGATTACAATTTCCAAGCTATACATATACCTTATATTGCCTTGCATATATTTCCTGTTATTACCTCAATTTGACAGCGATTTCGGACCTTACGTTGCACCGTACTATGTAGAAATATTACTATTTATGTAAAACTATTGATAAACTGTAAACTTTTGTCAGTAGGCAACGCGATAAAGACTTCCGACTCCTCGGGCTGGTGCGAATATTACAATGTCCCTAAGTGCCAAACCGTTGGTTTGTGACACACCTTTACGCGACCCTCGCTCGCTGCGCTCGCTTGAAAACTATAGCCTAACCTAAAACCAATATCTCTTACGTTCGCCATTCGATAAGGAGGGGACTAATTTCAAATTTGCGAACGTGTCGGATCGGTTGTGAGGTTGGACTAGATTCTTACGAGCGAGCGGAGCGAGCGAGCAACGATTACAATTTCCAAGCTATACATATACCTTATGGTGCCGTGCATATATTTCCTGTTATTACCTTAATTTGTCAGCGATTTCGGACCTCACGTTGCAACTGTACTATGTGGAAATATTACTATTTATGTAAAACTATTGATAAACTGTAAACTTTTGTCAGTAGGCATCTCGACAAAGACTTCCTACTCCTCGGGCAGGTGCGAATATTTCAATGTCCCTATGTGCCAAACCGATGATTTGTGACACACCTTTATGCGTCCCTCGCTCGCTGCGCTCGATCGATAACTATAGCCTAACCTAAAACCAATCCCTCTTGTGTTCGTTATGCGATAAGGAGGCGACTAATTTCAAATTTGCGAACGTGTCGGATCGGTTGTGAGGTTGCACTAGATTCTGACGAGCGAGCGGAGCGAGCGAGCAACGATTACAATTTCCAAGCTATACATATACCTTATATTGCCTTGCATATATTTCCTGTTATTACCTCAATTTGTCAGCGATTTCGGACCTTACGTTGCACCGTACTATGTGGAAATATTACTATTTATGTAAAACAATTGATAAACTGTAAACTTTTGTCAGTAGGCAACGCGATAAAGACTTCCGACTCCTCGGGCTGGTGCGAATATTTCAATGTCCCTAAGTGCCAAACCGTTGGTTTGTGACACACCTTTACGCGACCCTCGCTCGCTGCGCTCGCTTGAAAACTATAGCCTAACCTAAAACCAACATCTCTTACGTTCGCCATTCGATAAGGAGGTGACTAATTTCAAATTTGCGAACGTGTCAGATCGGTTGTGAGGTTGCACTAGATTCTTACGAGCGAGGGGAGCGACCGATCAACGATTACAATTTCCAAGCTATACATATATCTTATATTGTCCTGCATATATTCCCTATTATTACCTCAATTTGTCAGCGATTTCGGACCTCACGTTGCACTGTACTGTGTGAAAATATTACTATTTATGTACAAATATTGATATACTGTAAACTTTTGTCAGTAGGCAACTCGATAAAGACTTCCTACTCCCCGGGCAGGTGCGAATATTTCAATGTCCCTATGAGCCAAACCGATGATTTGTGACACACCTTTATGCGTCCCTCGCTCGCTGCGCTCGATCGATAACTATAGCCTAACCTAAAACCAATCCCTCTTGTGTTCGTTATCCGATAAGGAGGTGACTAATTTCAAATTTGCGAACGTGTCAGATCGGTTGTGAGGTTGCACTAGATTCTTACGAGCGAGGGGAGCGAGCGATCAACGATTACAATTTCCAAGCTATACATACACCTTATATTGCCTTGCATATATTTTCTGTTATTACCTCAATTTGTCAGCGATTTCGGACCTCACGTTGCACTGTACTGTGTGAAAATATTACTATTTATGTACAAATATTGATATACTGTAAACTTTTGTCAGTAGGCAACTCGATAAAGACTTCCTACTCCTCGTGCAGGTGCGAATATTTCCATGTCCCTATGTGCCAAACCGATGATTTGTGACACACCTTTATGCGTCCCTCGCTCGCTGCGCTCGATCGATAACTATAGCCTAACCTAAAACCAATCCCTCTTGTGTTCGTTATCCGATAAGGAGGTGACTAATTTCAAATTTGCGAACGTGTCAGATCGGTTGTGAGGTTGGACTAGATTCTTACGAGCGAGCGGAGCGAGCGAGCAACGATTACAATTTCCAAGCTATACATATATCTTATATTGTCCTGCATATATTCCCTATTATTACCTCAATTTGGCAGCGATTTCGGACCTCACGTTGCACTGTACTGTGTGAAAATATTACTATTTATGTACAAATATTGATATACTGTAAACTTTTGTCAGTACGCAATTCGATAAAGACATCCGGCTCCTGGGGCTGGTGCGAATATTTCAATGACCCTATGTGACAAACCGTTGGTTTGTGACACACCCTCACGCGTCCCTCGCTCCCTGTGCTCGCCCGATAACTATAGCCTAACCTAAAACCAATCCCTCTTGCTTTCGTTATCCGATAAGGAGGGGACTAACTTCAAATTTGCGAACGTGTCGGATCGGTTGTGAGGTTGCACTAGATTCTTACGAGCGAGCGGAGCGAGCGAGCAACGATTACAATTTCCAAGCTATACATATACCTTATATTGCCTTGCATATATTTCCTGTTATTACCTCAATTTGACAGCGATTTCGGACCTTACGTTGCACCGTACTATGTAGAAATATTACTATTTATGTAAAACTATTGATAAACTGTAAACTTTTGTCAGTAGGCAACGCGATAAAGACTTCCGACTCCTCGGGCTGGTGCGAATATTACAATGTCCCTAAGTGCCAAACCGTTGGTTTGTGACACACCTTGACGCGACCCTCGCTCGCTGCGCTCGCTTGAAAACTATAGCCTAACCTAAAACCAATATCTCTTACGTTCGCCATTCGATAAGGAGGGGACTAATTTCAAATTTGCGAACGTGTCGGATCGGTTGTGAGGTTGGACTAGATTCTTACGAGCGAGCGGAGCGAGCGAGCAACGATTACAATTTCCAAGCTATACATATACCTTATGGTGCCGTGCATATATTTCCTGTTATTACCTTAATTTGTCAGCGATTTCGGACCTCACGTTGCAACTGTACTATGTGGAAATATTACTATTTATGTAAAACTATTGATAAACTGTAAACTTTTGTCAGTAGGCAACTCTACAAAGACTTCCTACTCCTCGGGCAGGTGCGAATATTTCAATGTCCCTATGTGCCAAACCGATGATTTGTGACACACCTTTATGCGTCCCTCGCTCGCTGCGCTCGATCGATAACTATAGCCTAACCTAAAACCAATCCCTCTTGTGTTCGTTATGCGATAAGGAGGCGACTAATTTCAAATTTGCGAACGTGTCGGATCGGTTGTGAGGTTGCACTAGATTCTGACGAGCGAGCGGAGCGAGCGAGCAACGATTACAATTTCCAAGCTATACATATACCTTATATTGCCTTGCATATATTTCCTGTTATTACCTCAATTTGTCAGCGATTTCGGACCTTACGTTGCACCGTACTATGTGGAAATATTACTATTTATGTAAAACAATTGATAAACTGTAAACTTTTGTCAGTAGGCAACGCGATAAAGACTTCCGACTCCTCGGGCTGGTGCGAATATTTCAATGTCCCTAAGTGCCAAACCGTTGGTTTGTGACACACCTTTACGCGACCCTCGCTCGCTGCGCTCGCTTGAAAACTATAGCCTAACCTAAAACCAACATCTCTTACGTTCGCCATTCGATAAGGAGGTGACTAATTTCAAATTTGCGAACGTGTCAGATCGGTTGTGAGGTTGCACTAGATTCATACGAGCGAGGGGAGCGACCGATCAACGATTACAATTTCCAAGCTATACATATATCTTATATTGTCCTGCATATATTCCCTATTATTACCTCAATTTGTCAGCGATTTCGGACCTCACGTTGCACTGTACTGTGTGAAAATATTACTATTTATGTACAAATATTGATATACTGTAAACTTTTGTCAGTAGGCAACTCGATAAAGACTTCCTACTCCCCGGGCAGGTGCGAATATTTCAATGTCCCTATGAGCCAAACCGATGATTTGTGACACACCTTTATGCGTCCCTCGCTCGCTGCGCTCGATCGATAACTATAGCCTAACCTAAAACCAATCCCTCTTGTGTTCGTTATCCGATAAGGAGGTGACTAATTTCAAATTTGCGAACGTGTCAGATCGGTTGTGAGGTTGCACTAGATTCTTACGAGCGAGGGGAGCGAGCGATCAACGATTACAATTTCCAAGCTATACATATACCTTATATTGCCTTGCATATATTTCCTGTTATTACCTCAATTTGTCAGCGATTTCGGACCTTACGTTGCACCGTACTATGTGGAAATATTACTATTTATGTAAAACTATTGATAAACTGTAAACTTTTGTCAGTAGGCAACGCGATAAAGACTTCCGACTCCTCGGGCTGGTGCGAATATTTCAATGTCCCTAAGTGCCAAACCGTTGGTTTGTGACACACCTTTACGCGACCCTCGCTCGCTGCGCTCGCTTGAAAACTATAGCCTAACCTAAAACCAGTATCTCTTACGTTCGCCATTCGATATGGAGGGGACTAATTTCAAATTTGCGAATGTGTCGGATCGGTTGGGAGGTTGGACTAGATTCTTACGAGCGAGCGGAGCGAGCGAGCAACGATTACAATTTCCAAGCTATACATACACCTTATATTGCCTTGCATATATTTTCTGTTATTACCTCAATTTGTCAGCGATTTCGGACCTCACGTTGCACTGTACTGTGTGAAAATATTACTATTTATGTACAAATATTGATATACTGTAAACTTTTGTCTGTAGGCAATTCGATAAAGACTTCCGGCTCCTGGGGCTGGTGCGAATATTTCAATGACCCTATGTGACAAACCGTTGGTTTGTGACACACCCTTACGCGTCCCTCGCTCCCTGTGCTCGCCCGATAACTATAGCCTAACCTAAAACCAATCCCTCTTGCGTTCGTTATCCGATAAGGAGGCGACTAATTTCAAATTTGCGAACGTGTCGGATCGGTTGTGAGGTTGGACTAGATTCTTACGAGCGAGCGGAGCGAGCGAGCAACGATTACAATTTCCAAGCTATACATATACCTTATGGTGCCGTGCATATATTTCCTGTTATTACCTTAATTTGTCAGCGATTTCGGACCTCACGTTGCAACTGTACTATGTGGAAATATTACTATTTATGTAAAACTATTGATAAACTGTAAAATTTTGTCAGTAGGCAACGCGATAAAGACTTCCGACTCCTCGGGCTGGTGCGAATATTTCAATGTCCCTAAGTGCCAAACCGTTGGTTTGTGACACACCTTTACGCGACCCTCGCTCGCTGCGCTCGCTTGAAAACTATAGCCTAACCTAAAACCAATCCCTCTTGCGTTCGTTATCCGATAAGGAGGCGACTAATTTCAAATTTGCGAACGTGTCGGATCGGTTGTGAGGTTGGACTAGATTCTTACGAGCGAGCGGAGCGAGCGAGCAACGATTACAATTTCCAAGCTATACATATACCTTATATTGCCTTGCATATATTTCCTGTTATTACCTCAATTTGTCAGCGATTTCGGACCTCACGTTGCATTGTACTGTGTGAAAATATTACTATTTATGTACAAATATTGATATACTCTAAACTTTTGTCAGTACGCAATTCGATAAAGACTTCCGGCTCCTGGGGCTGGTGCGAATATTTCAATGACCCTATGTGACAAACCGTTGGTTTGTGACACACCCTTACGCGTCCCTCGCTCCCTGTGCTCGCCCGATAACTATAGCCTAACCTAAAACCAATCCCTCTTGCTTTCGTTATCCGATAAGGAGGCGACTAATTTCAAATTTGCGAACGTGTCGGATCGGTTGTGAGGTTGCACTAGATTCTTACGAGCGAGCGGAGCGAGCGAGCAACGATTACAATTTCCAAGCTATACATATACCTTATATTGCCTTGCATATATTTCCTGTTATTACCTCAATTTGTCAGCGATTTCGGGCCTTACGTTGCACCGTACTATGTGGAAATATTACTATTTATGTAAAACTATTGATAAACTGTAAACTTTTGTCAGTACGCAATTCGATAAAGACTTCCGGCTCCTGGGGCTGGTGCGAATATTTCAATGACCCTAAGTGCCAAACCGTTGGTTTGTGACACACCTTTACGCGACCCTCGCTCGCTGCGCTCGCTTGAAAACTATAGCCTAACCTAAAACCAATATCTCTTACGTTCGCCATTCGATAAGGAGGGGACTAATTTCAAATTTGCGAACGTGTCGGATCGGTTGGGAGGTTGGACTAGATTATTACGAGCGAGCGGAGCGAGCGAGCAACGATTACAATTTCCAAGCTATACATATACCTTATATTGCCTTGCATATATTTCCTGTTATTACCTCAATTTGTCAGCGATTTCGGACCTTACGTTGCACCGTGCTATGTGGAAATATTACTATTTATGTAAAACTATTGATAAACTGCAAACTTTTGTCAGTAGGCAACGCGATAAAGACTTCCGACTCCTCGGGCTGGTGCGAATATTTCAATGTCCCTAAGTGCCAAACCGTTGGTTTGTGACACACCTTTACGCGACCCTCGCTCGCTGCGCTCGCTTGAGAACTATAGCCTAACCTAAAACCAATATCTCTTACGTTCGCCATTCGATAAGGAGGGGACTAATTTCAAATTTGCGAACGTGTCGGATCGGTTGTGAGGTTGCACTAGATTCTTACGAGCGAGGGGAGCGAGCGATCAACGATTACAATTTCCAAGCTATACATATATCTTATATTGTCCTGCATATATTTCCTATTATTACCTCAATTTGTCAGCGATTTCGGACCTCACGTTGCACTGTACTGTGTGAAAATATTACTATTTATGTACAAATATTGATATACTGTAAACTTTTGTCTGTAGGCAATTCGATAAAGACTTCCGGCTCCTGGGGCTGGTGCGAATATTTCAATGACCCTATGTGACAAACCGTTGGTTTGTGACACACCCTTACGCGTCCCTCGCTCCCTGTGCTCGCCCGATAACTATAGCCTAACCTAAAACCAATCCCTCTTGCTTTCGTTATCCGATAAGGAGGCGACTAATTTCAAATTTGCGAACGTGTCGGATCGGTTGTGAGGTTGCACTAGATTCTTACGAGCGAGCGGAGCGAGCGAGCAACGATTACAATTTCCAAGCTATACATATACCTTATATTGCCTTGCATATATTTCCTGTTATAACCTCAATTTGTCAGCGATTTCGGACCTCACGTTCCACTGTACTGTGTGAAAATATTACTATTTATGTACAAATATTGATATACTGTAAACTTTTGTCTGTAGGCAATTCGATAAAGACTTCCGGCTCCTGGGGCTGTTGCGAATATTTCAATGACCCTATCTGACAAACCGTTGGTTTGTGACACACCCTTACGCGTCCCTCGCTCACTGTGCTCGCCCGATAACTATAGCCTAACCTTAAACCAATCCCTCTTGCGTTCGTTATCCGATAAGGAGGCGACTAATTTCAAATTTGCGAACGTGTCGGATCGGTTGTGAGGTTGGACTAGATTCTTACGAGCGAGCGCAGCGAGCGAGCAACGATTACAATTTCCAAGCTATACATATACCTTATGGTGCCGTGCATATATTTCCTGTTATTACCTTAATTTGTCAGCGAGTTCGGACCTCACGTTGCAACTGTACTATGTGGAAATATTACTATTTATGTAAAACTATTGATAAACTGTAAACTTTTGTCAGTAGGCAACGCGATAAAGACTTCCGACTCCTCGGGCTGGTGCGAATATTTCAATGTCCCTAAGTGCCAAACCGTTGGTTTGTGACACACCTTTACGCGACCCTCGCTCGCTGTGCTCGCTTGAAAACTATAGCCTAACCTAAAACCAATATCTCTTACGTTCGCCATTCGATAAGGAGGGGACTAATTTCAAATTTGCGAACGTGTCGGGTCGGTTGGGAGGTTGGACTAGATTCTTACGAGCGAGCGGAGCGAGCGAGTAACGATTACAATTTCCAAGCTATACATATACCTTATGGTGCCGTGCATATATTTCCTGTTATTACCTTAATTTGTCAGCGATTTCGGACCTCACGATGCAACTGTACTATGTGGAAATATTACTATTTATGTACAAATATTGATATACTGTAAACTTTTGTCTGTAGGCAATTCGATAAAGACTTCCGGCTCCTGGGGCTGTTGCGAATATTTCAATGACCCTATCTGACAAACCGTTGGTTTGTGACACACCCTTACGCGTCCCTCGCTCACTGTGCTCGCCCGATAACTATAGCCTAACCTAAGACCAATCCCTCTTGTGTTCGTTATCCGATAAGGAGGCGACTAATTTCAAATTTGCGAACGTGTCGGATCGGTTGTGAGGTTGCACTAGATTCTTACGAGCGAGGGGAGCGAGCGATCAACGATTACAATTTCCAAGCTATACATATATCTTATATTGTCCTGCATATATTTCCTATTATTACCTCAATTTGTCAGCGATTTCGGACCTCACGTTGCATTGTACTGTGTGAAAATATTACTATTTATGTACAAATATTGATATACTGTAAACTTTTGTCAGTACGCAATTCGATAAAAACTTCCGGCTCCTGGGGCTGGTGCGAATATTTCAATGTCCCTAAGTGCAAAACCGTTGGTTTGTGACACACCTTTACGCGACCCTCGCTCGCTGCGCTCGCTTGAAAACTATAGCCTAACCTAAAACCAATATCTCTTACGTTCGCCATTCGATAAGGAGGCGACTAATTTCAAATTTGCGAACGTGTCGGAGCGGTTGGGAGGTTGGAATAGATTCTTACGAGCGAGCGGAGCGAGCGAGCAACGATTACAATTTCCAAGCTATACATATACCTTATGGTGCCGTGCATATATTTCCTGTTATTACCTTAATTTGTCAGCGATTTCGGACCGCACGTTGCAACTGTACTATGTGGAAATATTACTATTTATGTAAAACTATTAACAAACTGTAAACTTTTGTCAGTAGGCAACTCGATAAAGACTTCCTACTCCTCGGGCAGGTGCGAATATTTCAATGTCCCTATGTGCCAAACCGATGATTTGTGACACACCTTTATGCGTCCCTCGCTCGCTGCGCTCGATCGATAACTATAGCCTAACCTAAAACCAATCCCTCTTGTGTTCGTTATCCGATAAGGAGGCGACTAATTTCAAATTTGCGAACGTGTCGGATCGGTTGTGAGGTTGCACTAGATTCTTACGAGTGAGGGGAGCGAGCGATCAACGATTACAATTTCCAAGCTATACATATATCTTATATTGTCCTGCATATATTTCCTATTATTACCTCAATTTGTCAGCGATTTCGGACCCCACGTTGCATTGTACTGTGTGAAAATATTACTATTTATGTACAAATATTGATATACTGTAAACTTTTGTCAGTACGCAATTCGATAAAGACTTCCGGCTCCTGGGGCTGGTGCGAATATTTCAATGACCCTATGTGACAAACCGTTGGTTTGTGACACACCCTTACGCGTCCCTCGCTCCCAGTGCTCGCCCGATAACTATAGCCTAACCTAAAACCAATCCCTCTTGCTTTCGTTATCCGATAAGGAGGCGACTAATTTCAAATTTGCGAACGTGTCGCATCGGTTGTGAGGTTGCACTAGATTCTTACGAGCGAGCGGAGCGAGCGAGCAACGATTACAATTTCCAAGCTATACATATACCTTATATTGCCTTGCATATATTTCCTGTTATTACCTCAATTTGTCAGCGATTTCGGACCTCACGTTGCACTGTACTGTGTGAAAATATTACTATTTATGTACAAATATTGATATACTGTAAACTTTTGTCTGTAGGAAATTCGATAAAGACTTCCGGCTCCTGGGGCTGGTGCGAATATTTCAATGACCCTATGTGACAAACCGTTGGTTTGTGACACACCCTTACGCGTCCCTCGCTCCCTGTGCTCGCCCGATAACTATAGCCTAACCTAAAACCAATCCCTCTTGCGTTCGTTATCCGATAAGGAGGCGACTAATTTCAAATTTGCGAACGTGTCGGATCGGTTGTGAGGTTGGACTAGATTCTTACGAGCGAGCGGAGCGAGCGAGCAACGATTACTATTTCCAAGCTATACATATACCTTATGGTGCCGAGCATATATTTCCTTTTATTACCTTTATTTGTCAGCGATTTCGGACCTCACGTTGCAACTGTACTATGTGGAAATATTACTATTTATGTAAAACTATTGATAAACTGTATACTTTTGTCAGTAGGCAACTCGATAAAGACTTCCTACTCCTCGGGCAGGTGCGAATATTTCAATGTCCCTATGTGCCAAACCGATGATTTGTGACACACCTTTATGCGTCCCTCGCTCGCTGCGCTCGATCGATAACTATAGCCTAACCTAAAACCAATCCCTCTTGTGTTCGTTATCCGATAAGGAGGCGACTAATTTCAAATTTGCGAACGTGTCGGATCGGTTGTGAGGTTGCACTAGATTCTTACGAGCGAGGGGAGCGAGCGATCAACGATTACAATTTCCAAGCTATACATATATCTTATATTGTCCTGCATATATTTCCTATTATTACCTCAATTTGTCAGCGATTTCGGACCTCACGTTGCATTGTACTGTGTGAAAATATTACCATTTATGTAAAACTATTGATAAACTGTAAACTTTTGTCAGTAGGCAACGCGATAAAGACTTCCGACTCCTCGGGCTGGTGCGAATATTTCAATGTCCCTAAGTGCCAAACCGTTGGTTTGTGACACACCTTTATGCGTCCCTCGCTTGCTGCGCTCGCTTGAAAACTACAGCCTAACCTAAAACCAATATCTCTTACGTTCGCCATTCGATAAGGAGGGGACTAATTTCAAATTTGCGAACGTGTCGGATCGGTTGGGAGGTTGGACTAGATTCTTACGAGCGAGCGGAGCGAGCGAGCAACGATTACAATTTCCAAGCTATACATATACCTTATATTGCCTTGCATATATTTCCTGTTATTACCTCAATTTGTCAGCGATTTCGGACCTCACGTTGCACTGTACTGTGTGAACATATTACTATTTATGTACAAATATTGATATACTGTAAACTTTTGTCTGTAGGCAATTCGATAAAGACTTCCGGCTCCTGGGGCTGGTGCGAATATTTCAATGACCCTATGTGACAAACCGTTGGTTTGTGACACACCCTTACGCGTCCCTCGCTCCCTGTGCTCGCCCGATAACTATAGCCTAACCTAAGACCAATCCCTCTTCCGTTCGTTATCCGATAAGGAGGCGACTAATTTCAAATTTGCGAACGTGTCGGATCGGTTGTGAGGTTGGACTAGATTCTTACGAGCGAGCGGAGCGATCGAGCAACGATAACAATTTCCAAGCTATGCATATACCTTATATTGCCTTGCATATATTTCCTGTTATTACCTCAATTTGTCAGCGATTTCGGACCTCACGTTGCAACTGTACTATGTGGAAATATTACTATTTATGTAAAACTATTGATAAACTGTAAACTTTTGTCAGTAGGCAACTCGATAAAGACTTCCTACTCCTCGAGCAGGTGCGAATATTTCAATGTCCCTATGTGCCAAACCGATGATTTGTGACATACCTTTATGCGTCCCTCGCTCGCTGCGCTCGATCGATAACTATAGCCTAACCTAAAACCAATCCCTCTCGTGTTCGTTATCCGATAAGGAGGCGACTAATTTCAAATTTGCGAACGTGTCGAATCGGTTGTGAGGTTGCACTAGATTCTTACGAGCGAGGGGAGCGAGAGATCAACGATTACAATTTCCAAGCTATACATATATCTTATATTGTCCTGCATATATTTCCTATTATTACCTCAATTTGTCTGCGATTTCGGACCTCACGTTGCATTGTACTGTGTGAAAATATTACTATTTATGTACAAATATTGATATACTGTAAACTTTTGTCAGTACGCAATTCGATAAAGACTTCCGGCTCCTGGGGCTGGTGCGAATATTTCAATGACCCTATGTGACAAACCGTTGGTTTGTGACACACCCTTACGCGTCCCTCGCTCCCTGTGCTCGCCAGATAACTATAGCCTAACCTAAAACCAATCCCTCTTGCTTTCGTTATCCGATAAGGAGGGGACTAACTTCAAATTTGCGAACGTGTCGGATCGGTTGTGAGGTTGGACTAGATTCTTACGAGCGAGCGGAGCGAGCGAGCAACGATTACAATTTCCAAGCTATACATATACCTTATATTGCCTTGCATATATTTCCTGTTATTACCTCAATTTGTCAGCGATTTCGGACCTTACGTTGCACCGTACTATGTGGAAATATTACTATTTATGTAAAACTATTGATAAACTGTAAACTTTTGTCAGTAGGCAACGCGATAAAGACTTCCGACTCCTCGGGCTGGTGCGAATATTTCAATGTCCCTAAGTGCCAAACCGTTGGTTTGTGACACACCTTTACGCGACCCTCGCTCGCTGCGCTCGCTTGAAAACTATAGCCTAACCTAAAACCAATATCTCTCACGTTCGCCATTCGATAAGGAGGGGACTAATTTCAAATTTGCGAACGTGTCGGATCGGTTGGGAGGTTGGACTAGATTCTTACGAGCGAGCGGAGCGAGCGAGCAACGATTACAATTTCCAAGCTATACATATACCTTATATTGCCTTGCATATATTTCCTGTTATTACCTCAATTTGTCAGCGATTTCGGACCTTACGTTGCACCGTACTATGTGGAAATACTACTATTTATGTAAAACTATTGATAAACTGTAAACTTTTGTCAGTAGGCAACGCGATAAAGACTTCCGACTCCTCGGGCTGGTGCGAATATTTCAATGTCCCTACGTGCCAAACCGTTGGTTTGTGACACACCCTTACGCGTCCCTCGCTCCCTGTGCTCGCCCGATAACTATAGCCTAACCTAAGACCAATCCCTCTTGTGTTCGTTATCCGATAAGGAGGCGACTAATTTCAAATTTGCGAACGTGTCGGATCGGTTGTGAGGTTGCACTAGATTCTTACGAGCGAGGGGAGCGAGCGATCAACGATTACAATTTCCAAGCTATACATATATCTTATATTGTCCTGCATATATTTCCTATTATTACCTCAATTTGTCAGCGATTTCGGACCTCACGTTGCATTGTACTGTGTGAAAATATTACTATTTATGTACAAATATTGATATACTGTAAACTTTTGTCAGTACGCAATTCGATAAAAACTTCCGGCTCCTGGGGCTGGTGCGAATATTTCAATGTCCCTAAGTGCAAAACCGTTGGTTTGTGACACACCTTTACGCGACCCTCGCTCGCTGCGCTCGCTTGAAAACTATAGCCTAACCTAAAACCAATATCTCTTACGTTCGCCATTCGATAAGGAGGCGACTAATTTCAAATTTGCGAACGTGTCGGAGCGGTTGGGAGGTTGGAATAGATTCTTACGAGCGAGCGGAGCGAGCGAGCAACGATTACAATTTCCAAGCTATACATATACCTTATGGTGCCGTGCATATATTTCCTGTTATTACCTTAATTTGTCAGCGATTTCGGACCTCACGTTGCAACTGTACTATGTGGAAATATTACTATTTATGTAAAACTATTAACAAACTGTAAACTTTTGTCAGTAGGCAACTCGATAAAGACTTCCTACTCCTCGGGCAGGTGCGAATATTTCAATGTCCCTATGTGCCAAACCGATGATTTGTGACACACCTTTATGCGTCCCTCGCTCGCTGCGCTCGATCGATAACTATAGCCTAACCTAAAACCAATCCCTCTTGTGTTCGTTATCCGATAAGGAGGCGACTAATTTTAAATTTGCGAACGTGTCGGATCGGTTGTGAGGTTGCACTAGATTCTTACGAGTGAGGGGAGCGAGCGATCAACGATTACAATTTCCAAGCTATACATATATCTTATATTGTCCTGCATATATTTCCTATTATTACCTCAATTTGTCAGCGATTTCGGACCCCACGTTGCATTGTACTGTGTGAAAATATTACTATTTATGTACAAATATTGATATACTGTAAACTTTTGTCAGTACGCAATTCGATAAAGACTTCCGGCTCCTGGGGCTGGTGCGAATATTTCAATGACCCTATGTGACAAACCGTTGGTTTGTGACACACCCTTACGCGTCCCTCGCTCCCAGTGCTCGCCCGATAACTATAGCCTAACCTAAAACCAATCCCTCTTGCTTTCGTTATCCGATAAGGAGGCGACTAATTTCAAATTTGCGAACGTGTCGCATCGGTTGTGAGGTTGCACTAGATTCTTACGAGCGAGCGGAGCGAGCGAGCAACGATTACAATTTCCAAGCTATACATATACCTTATATTGCCTTGCATATATTTCCTGTTATTACCTCAATTTGTCAGCGATTTCGGACCTCACGTTGCACTGTACTGTGTGAAAATATTACTATTTATGTACAAATATTGATATACTGTAAACTTTTGTCTGTAGGCAATTCGATAAAGACTTCCGGCTCCTGGGGCTGGTGCGAATATTTCAATGACCCTATGTGACAAACCGTTGGTTTGTGACACACCCTTACGCGTCCCTCGCTCCCTGTGCTCGCCCGATAACTATAGCCTAACCTAAAACCAATCCCTCTTGCGTTCGTTATCCGATAAGGAGGCGACTAATTTCAAATTTGCGAACGTGTCGTATCGGTTGTGAGGTTGGACTAGATTCTTACGAGCGAGCGGAGCGAGCGGGCAACGATTACAATTTCCAAGCTATACATATACCTTATGGTGCCGAGCATATATTTCCTGTTATTACCTTTATTTGTCAGCGATTTCGGACCTCACGTTGCAACTGTACTATGTGGAAATATTACTATTTATGTAAAACTATTGATAAACTGTAAACTTTTGTCAGTAGGCAACTCGATAAAGACTTCCTACTCCTCGGGGAGGTGCGAATATTTCAACGTCCCTATGTGCCAAACCGATGATTTGTGACACACCTTTATGCGTCCCTCGCTCGCTGCGCTCGATCGATAACTATAGCCTAACCTAAAACCTATCCCTCTTGTGTTCGTTATCCGATAAGTAGGGGACTAATTTCAAATTTGCGAACGTGTCGGATCGGTTGGGAGGTTGGACTAGATTCTTACGAGCGAGCGGAGCGAGCGAGTAACGATTACAATTTCCAAGCTATACATATACCTTATATTGTCCTGCATATATTTCCTGTTATTACCTCAGTTTGTCAGCGATTTCGGACCTTACGTTGCACCGTACTATCTGGAAATATTACTATTAATGTAAAACTATTGATAAACTGTAGAGTTTTGTCGGTAGGCAACGCGATAAAGACTTCCGACTCCTCGGGCTGGTGCGAATATTTCAATGACCCTATGTGACACACCGTTGGTTTGTGACACACCCTTACGCGTCCCTCGCTCCCTGTGCTCGCCCGATAACTATAGCCTAACCTAAAACCAATCCCTCTTGCGTTCGTTATCCGATAAGGAGGCGACTAATTTCAAATTTGCGAACGTGTCGGATCGGTTGTGAGGTTGGACTAGATTCTTACGAGCGAGCGGAGCGAGCGAGCAACGATTACAATTTCCAAACTATACATATACCTTATGGTGCCGAGCATATATTTCCTGTTATTACCTTTATTTGTCAGCGATTTCGGACCTCACGTTGCAACTGTACTATGTGGAAATATTACTATTTATGTAAAACTATTGATAAACTGTAAACTTTTGTCAGTAGGCAACTCGATAAAGACTTCCTACTCCTCGGGCAGGTGCGAATATTTCAATGTCCCTATGTGCCAAACCTATGATTTGTGACACACCTTTATGCGTCCCTCGCTCGCTGCGCTCGATCGATAACTATAGCCTAACCTAAAACCAATCCCTCTTGTGTTCGTTATCCGATAAGGAGGCGACTAATTTCAAATTTGCGAATGTGTCGGATCGGTTGTGAGGTTGCACTAGATTCTTACGAGCGAGGGGAGCGAGTGATCAACGATTACAATTTCCAAGCTATACATATATCTTATATTGTCCTGCATATATTTCCTATTATTACCTCAATTTGTCAGCGATTTCGGACCTCACGTTGCATTGTACTGTGTGAAAATATTACTATTTATGTACAAATATTGATATACTGTAAACTTTTGTCAGTACGCAATTCGATAAAGACTTCCGGCTCCTGGGGCTGGTGCGAATATTTCAATGACCCTATGTGACAAACCGTTGGTTTGTGACACACCCTTACGCGTCCCTCGCTCCCTGTGCTCGCACGATAACTATAGCCTAACCTAAGACCAATCCCTCTTGCTGTCGTTATCCGAGAAGGAGGGGACTAACTTCAAATTTGCGAACGTGTCGGATCGGTTGTGAGGTTGGACTAGATTCTTACGAGCGAGCGGAGCGAGCGAGCAACGATTACAATTTCCAAGCTATACATATACCTTATATTGCCTTGCATATATTTCCTGCTATTACCACAATTTGTCAGCGATTTCGGACCTTACGTTGCACCGTACTATGTGGAAATATTACTATTTATGTAAAACTATTGATAAACTGTAAACTTTTGTCAGTAGGCAACGCGATAAAGACTTCCGACTCCTCGGGCTGGTGCGAATATTTCAATGTCCCTAAGTGCCAAACCGTTGGTTTGTGACACACCTTTACGCGACCCTCGCTCGCTGCGCTCGCTTGAAAACTATAGCCTAACCTAAAACCAATATCTCTTACGTTCGCCATTCGATAAGCAGGGGACTAATTTCAAATTTGCGAACGTGTAGGATCGGTTGGGAGGTTGGACTAGATTCTTACGAGCGAGCGGAGCCAGTGAGCAACGATTACAATTTCCAAGCTATACATATACCTTATATTGCCTTGCATATATTTCCTGTTATTACCTCAATTTGTCAGCGATTTCGGACCTCACGTTGCACTGTACTGTGTGAAAATATTACTATTTATGTACAAATATTGATATACTGTAAACTTTTGTCTGTAGGCAATTCGATAAAGACTTCCGGCTCCTGGGGCTGGTGCGAATATTACAATGACACTATGTGACAAACCGTTGGTTTGTGACACACCCTTACGCGTCCCTCGCTCCCTGTGCTCGATCGATAACTATAGCCTAACCTAAAACCTATCCCTCTTGTGTTCGTTATCCGATAAGTAGGGGACTAATTTCAAATTTGCGAACGTGTCGGATCGGTTGGGAGGTTGGACTAGATTCTTACGAGCGAGCGGAGCGAGCGAGTAACGATTACAATTTCCAAGCTATACATATACCTTATATTGTCCTGCATATATTTCCTGTTATTACCTCAGTTTGTCAGCGATTTCGGACCTTACGTTGCACCGTACTATCTGGAAATATTACTATTAATGTAAAACTATTGATAAACTGTAGAGTTTTGTCGGTAGGCAACGCGATAAAGACTTCCGACTCCTCGGGCTGGTGCGAATATTTCAATGACCCTATGTGACACACCGTTGGTTTGTGACACACCCTTACGCGTCCCTCGCTCCCTGTGCTCGCCCGATAACTATAGCCTAACCTAAAACCAATCCCTCTTGCGTTCGTTATCCGATAAGGAGGCGACTAATTTCAAATTTGCGAACGTGTCGGATCGGTTGTGAGGTTGGACTAGATTCTTACGAGCGAGCGGAGCGAGCGAGCAACGATTACAATTTCCAAACTATACATATACCTTATGGTGCCGAGCATATATTTCCTGTTATTACCTTTATTTGTCAGCGATTTCGGACCTCACGTTGCAACTGTACTATGTGGAAATATTACTATTTATGTAAAACTATTGATAAACTGTAAACTTTTGTCAGTAGGCAACTCGATAAAGACTTCCTACTCCTCGGGCAGGTGCGAATATTTCAATGTCCCTATGTGCCAAACCTATGATTTGTGACACACCTTTATGCGTCCCTCGCTCGCTGCGCTCGATCGATAACTATAGCCTAACCTAAAACCAATCCCTCTTGTGTTCGTTATCCGATAAGGAGGCGACTAATTTCAAATTTGCGAATGTGTCGGATCGGTTGTGAGGTTGCACTAGATTCTTACGAGCGAGGGGAGCGAGTGATCAACGATTACAATTTCCAAGCTATACATATATCTTATATTGTCCTGCATATATTTCCTATTATTACCTCAATTTGTCAGCGATTTCGGACCTCACGTTGCATTGTACTGTGTGAAAATATTACTATTTATGTACAAATATTGATATACTGTAAACTTTTGTCAGTACGCAATTCGATAAAGACTTCCGGCTCCTGGGGCTGGTGCGAATATTTCAATGACCCTATGTGACAAACCGTTGGTTTGTGACACACCCTTACGCGTCCCTCGCTCCCTGTGCTCACACGATAACTATAGCCTAACCTAAGACCAATCCCTCTTGCTGTCGTTATCCGAGAAGGAGGGGACTAACTTCAAATTTGCGAACGTGTCGGATCGGTTGTGAGGTTGGACTAGATTCTTACGAGCGAGCGGAGCGAGCGAGCAACGATTACAATTTCCAAGCTATACATATACCTTATATTGCCTTGCATATATTTCCTGTTATTACCACAATTTGTCAGCGATTTCGGACCTTACGTTGCACCGCACTATGTGGAAATATTACTATTTATGTAAAACTATTGATAAACTGTAAACTTTTGTCAGTAGGCAACGCGATAAAGACTTCCGACTCCTCGGGCTGGTGCGAATATTACAATGACACTATGTGACAAACCGTTGGTTTGTGACACACCCTTACGCGTCCCTCGCTCCCTGTGCTCGCCCGATAACTATAGCCTAACCTAAGACCAATCCCTCTTGCGTTCGTTATCCGATAAGGAGGCGACTAATTTCAAATTTGCGAACGTGTCGGATCGGTTGTGAGGATGGACTAGATTCTTACAAGCGAGCGGAGCGATCGAGCAACGATAACAATTTCCAAACTATACATATACCTTATATTGTCCTGCATATATTTCCTATTATTACCTCAATTTGTCAGCGATTTCGGACCTCACGTTGCAACTGTACTATGTGGAAATATTACTATTTATGTAAAACTATTGATAAACTGTAAACTTTTGTCAGTAGGCAACTCGATAAAGACTTCCTACTCCTCGGGCAGGTGCGAATATTTCAATGTCCCTATCTGCCAAACCGATGATTTGTGACACACCTTTATGCGTCCCTCGCTCGCTGCGCTCGATCGATAACTATAGCCTAACCTAAAACCTATCCCTCTTGCGTTCGTTATCCGATAAGGAGGCGACTAATTTCAAATTTGCGAACGTGTCGGATCGGTTGTGAGGTTGCACTAGATTCTTACGAGCGAGGGGAGCGAGTGATCAACGATAACAATTTCCAAGCTATACATATACCTTATGGTGCCGTGCATATATTTCCTGTTATTACCTTAATTTGTCAGCGATTTCGGACCTCACGTTGCAACTGTACTATGTGGAAATATTACTATTTATGTAAAACTATTGATAAACTGTAAACTTTTGTCAGTAGGCAACTAGATAAAGACTTCCTACTCCTCGGGCAGGTGCGAATATTTCAATGTCCCTATCTGCCAAACCGATGATTTGTGACACACCTTTGTGCGTCCCTCGCTCGCTGCGCTCGATCGATAACTATAGCCTAACCTAAAACCTATCCCTCTTGCGTTCGTTATCCGATAAGGAGGCGACTAATTTCAAATTTGCGAACGTGTCAGATCGGTTGTGAGGTTGCACTAGATTCTTACGAGCGAGGGGAGCGAGTGATCAACGATTACAATTTCCAAGCTATACATATATCTTATATTGTCCTGCATATATTTCCTATTATTACCTCAATTTGTCAGCGATTTCGGACCTCACGTTGCATTGTACTGTGTGAAAATATTACTATTTATGTAAAACTATTGATAAACTGTAAACTTTTGTCAGTAGGCAACGCGATAAAGACTTCCGACTCCTCGGGCTGGTGCGAATATTTCAATGTCCCTAAGTGCCAAAGCGTTGGTTTGTGACACACCTTTACGCGACCCTCGCTCGCTGCGCTCGCTTGAAAACTATAGCCTAACCTAAAACCAATGTCTCTTACGTTCGCCATTCGATAAGCAGGCGACTAATTTCAAATTTGCGAACGTGTCGGATCGGTTGTGAGGTTGGACTAGATTCTTACAAGCGAGCGGAGCGATCGAGCAACGATAACAATTTCCAAGCTATACATATACCTTATGGTGCCGTGCATATATTTCCTGTTATTACCTTAATTTGTCAGCGATTTCGGACCTCACGTTGCAACTGTACTATGTGGAAATATTACTATTTATGTAAAACTATTGATAAACTGTAAACTTTTGTCAGTAGGCAACTCGATAAAGACTTCCTACTCCTCGGGCAGGTGCGAATATTTCAATGTCCCTATCTGCCAAACCGATGATTTGTGACACACCTTTATGCGTCCCTCGCTCGCTGCGCTCGATCGATAACTATAGCCTAACCTAAAACCTATCCCTCTTGCGTTCGTTATCCGATAAGGAGGCGACTAATTTCAAATTTGCGAACGTGTCGGATCGGTTGTGAGGTTGCACTAGATTCTTACGAGCGAGGGGAGCGAGTGATCAACGATTACAATTTCCAAGCTATACATATATCTTATATTGTCCTGTATATATTTCCTATTATTACCTCTATTTGTCAGCGATTTCGGACCTCACGTTGCATTGTACTGTGTGAAAATATTACTATTTATGTAAAACTATTGATAAACTGTAAACTTTTGTCAGTAGGCAACGCGATAAAGACTTCCGACTCCTCGGGCTGGTGCGAATTTTTCAATGTCCCTAAGTGCCAAACCGTTGGTTTGTGACACACCTTTACGCGACCCTCGCTCGCTGCGCTCGCTTGAAAACTATAGCCTAACCTAAAACCAATATCTCTTACGTTCGCCATTCGATAAGCAGGGGACTAATTTCAAATTTGCGAACGTGTCGGATCGGTTGGGAGGTTGGACTAGATTCTTACGAGCGAGCGGAGCGAGCGAGCAACGATTACAATTTCCAAGCTATACATATACCTTATATTGCCTTGCATATATTTCCTGTTATTACCTCAATTTGTCAGCGATTTCGGACCTCACGTTGCACTGTACTGTGTGAAAATATTACTATTTATGTACAAATATTGATATACTGTAAACTTTTGTCTGTAGGCAATTCGATAAAGACTTCCGGCTCCTGGGGCTGGTGCGAATATTTCAATGACCCTATGTGACAAACCGTTGGTTTGTGACACTCCCTTACGCGTCCCTCGCTCCCTGTGCTCGCCAGAAAACTATAGCCTAACCTAAGACCAATCCCTCTTGCGTTCGTTATCCGATAGGGAGGCGACTAATTTCAAATTTGCGAACGTGTCGGATCGGTTGTGAGGTTGGACTAGATTCTTACAAGCGAGCGGAGCGATCGAGCAACGATAACAATTTCCAAGCTATACATATACCTTATGGTGCCGTGCATATATTTCCTGTGATTACCTTAATTTGTCAGCGATTTCGGACCTCACGTTGCAACTGTACTATGTGGAAATATTACTATTTATGTAAAACTATTGATAAACTGTAAACTTTTGTCAGTAGGCAACTCGATAAAGACTTCCGGCTCCTGGGGCTGGGGCGAATATTTCAATGACCCTATGTGACAAACCGTTGGATTGTGACACACCCTTACGCGTCCCTCGCTCCCTGTGCTCGCCCGATAACTATAGCCTAACCTAAGACCAATCCCTCTTGCGTTCGTTATCCGATAAGGAGGCGACTAATTTCAAATTTGCGAACGTGTCGGATCGGTTGTGAGGTTGCACTAGATTCTTACGAGCGAGGGGAGCGAATGATCAACGATTACAATTTCCAAGCTATACATATACCTTATGGTGCCGTGCATATATTTCCTGTTATTACCTTAATTTGTCAGCGATTTCGGACCTCACGTTGCAACTGTACTATGTGGAAATATTACTATTTATGTAAAACTATTGATAAACTGTAAACATTTGTCAGTAGGCAACTCGATAAAGACTTCCTACTCCTCGGGAAGGTGCGAATATTTCAACGTCCCTATGTGCCAAACCGATGATTTGTGTCACACCCTTACGCGTCCCTCGCTCCCTGTGCTCGCCCGATAACTATAGCCTAACCTAAAACCAATCCCTCTTGCTTTCGTTATCCGAGAAGGAGGGGACTAACTTCAAATTTGCGAACGTGTCGGATCGGTTGTGAGGTTGGACTAGATTCTTACGAGCGAGCGGAGCGAGCGAGCAACGATTACAATTTCCAAGCTATACATATACCTTATATTGCCTTGCATATATTTCCTGTTATTACCTCAATTTGTCAGCGATTTCGGACCTTACGTTGCACCGGACTATGTGGAAATATTACTATTAATGTAAAACTATTGATAAACTGTAAACTTTTGTCAGTAGGCAATTCGATAAAGACTTCCGACTCCTCGGGCTGGTGCGAATATTTCAATGTCCCTAAGTGCCAAACCGTTGGTTTGTGACACACCTTTACGCGACCCTCGCTCGCTGCGCTCGCTTGAAAACTATAGCCTAACCTAAAACCAATATTTCTTACGTTCGCCATTCGATAAGCAGGGGACTAATTTCAAATTTGCGAACGTGCCGGATCGGTTGGGAGGTTGGACTAGATTCTTACGAGCGAGCGGAGCGAGCGAGCAACGATTACAATTTCCAAGCTATGCATATACCTTATATTGCCTTGCATATATTTCCTGCTATTACCTCAATTTGTCAGCGATTTCGGACCTCACGTTGCACTGTACTGTGTGAAAATATTACTATTTATGTACAAATATTGATATACTGTAAACTTTTGTCTGTAGGCAATTCGATAAAGACTTCCGGCTCCTGGGGCTGGTGCGAATATTTCAATGACCCTATGTGACAAACCGTTGGTTTGTGACACACCCTTACGCGTCCCTCGCTCCCTGTGCTCGCCCGATAACTATAGCCTAACTTAAGACCAATCCCTCTTGCGTTCGTTATCCGATAAGGAGGCGACTAATTTCAAATTTGCGAACGTGTCGGATCGGTTGTGAGGTTGGACTAGATTCTTACAAGCGAGCGGAGCGATCGAGCAACGATAACAATTTCCAAGCTATACATATACCTTATGGTGCCGTGCATATATTTCCTGTTATTACCTTAATTTGTCAGGGATTTCGGACCTCACGTTGCAACTGTACTATGTGGAAATATTACTATTTATGTAAAACTATTGATAAACTGTAAACTTTTGTCAGTAGGCAACTCGATAAAGACTTCCTACTCCTCGGGCAGGTGCGAATATTTCAATGTCCCTATCTGCCAAACCGATGATTTGTGACACACCTTTATGCGTCCCTCTCTCGCTGCGCTCGATCGATAACTATAGCCTAATCTAAAACCTATCCCTCTTGCGTTCGTTATCCGATAAGGAGGCGACTAATTTCAAATTTGCGAACGTGTCGGATCGGTTGTGAGGTTGCACTAGATTCTTACGAGCGAGGGGAGCGGGTGATCAACGATTACAATTTCCAAGCTATACATATACCTTATATTGCCTTGCATATATTTCCTGTTATTACCTCAATTTGTCAGCGATTTCGGACCTCACGTTGCATTGTACTGTGTGAAAATATTACTAGTTATGTAAAACTATTGATAAACTGTAAACTTTTGTCAGTAGGCAACGCGATAAATACTTCCGACTCCTCGGGCTGGTGCGAATATTTCAATGTCCCTAAGTGCCAAACCGTTGGTTTGTGACACACCTTTACGCGACCCTCGCTCGCTGCGCTCGCTTGAAAACTATAGCCTAACCTAAAACCAATATCTCTTACGTTCGCCATTCGATAAGCAGGGGACTAATTTCAAATTTGCGAACGTGTCGGATCGGTTGGGAGGTTGGACTAGATTCTTACGAGCGAGCGGAGCGAGCGAGCAACGATTACAATTTCCAAGCTATACATATACCTTATATTGCCTTGCATATATTTCCTGTTATTACCTCAATTTGTCAGCGATTTCGGACCTTACGTTGCACCGTACTATGTGGAAATATTACTATTTATGTAAAACTATTGATAAACTGTACACTTTTGTCAGTAGGCAACGCGATAAAGACTTCCGACTCCTCGGGCTGGTGCGAATATTTCAATGTCCCTAAGTGCCAAACCGTTGGTTTGTGACACACCTTTACGCGACCCTCGCTCCCTGTGCTCGCCCGATAACTATAGCCTAACCTAAGATCAATCCCTCTTGCGTTCGTTATCCGATAAGGAGGCGACTAATTTCAAATTTGCGAACGTGTCGGATCGGTTGTGAGGTTGGACTAGATTCTTACAAGCGAGCGCAGCGATCGAGCAACGATAACAATTTCCAAGCTATACATATACCTTATGGTGCCGTGCATATATTTCCTGTTATTACCTTAATTTGTCAGCGATTTCGGACCTCACGTTGCAACTGTACTATGTGGAAATATTACTATTTATGTAAAACTATTGATAAACTGTAAACTTTTGTCAGTAGGCAACTCGATAAAGACTTCCTACCCCTCGGGCAGGTGCGAATATTTCAATGTCCCTATGTGCCATACCGATGATTTGTGACACACCTTTATGCGTCCCTCGCTCGCTGCGCTCGATCGATAACTATAGCCTAACCTAAAACCTATGCCTCTTGCGTTCGTTATCCGATAAGGAGGCGACTAATTTCAAATTTGCGAACGTGTCGGATCGGTTGTTCGGTTGCACTAGACTCTTACGAGCGAGGGGAGCGAGCGATCAACGATTACAATTTCCAAGCTATACATATACCTTATATTGCCTTGCATATATTTCCTGTTATTACCTCAATTTGTCAGCGATTTCGGACCTTACGTTGCACCGGACTATGTGGAAATATTACTATTAATGTAAAACTATTGATAAACTGTAAACTTTTGTCAGTAGGCAATTCGATAAAGACTTCCGGCTCCTGGGGCTGGGGCGAATATTTCAATGACCCTATGTGACAAACCGTTGGATTGTGACACACCCTTACGCGTCCCTCGCTCCCTGTGCTCGCCCGATAACTATAGCCTAACCTAAAACCAATCCCTCTTGCTTTCGTTATCCGATAAGGAGGGGACTAATTTCAAATTTGCGAACGTGTCGGATCGGTTGTGAGGTTGGACTAGATTCTTACGAGCGAGCGGAGCGAGCGAGCCACGATTACAATTTCCAAGCTATACATATACCTTATGGTGCCGTGCATATATTTCCTATTATTACCTCAATTTGTCAGCGATTTCGGACCTCACGTTGCATTGTACTATGTGGAATATTACTATTTATGTAAAACTATTGATAAACTGTAAACTTTTGTCAGTAGGCAACGCGATAAAACTTCCGACTCCTCGGGCTGGTGCGAATATTTCAATGTCCCTAAGTGCCAAACCGTTGGTTTGTGACACACCTTTACGCGACCCTCGCTCGCTGCGCTCGCTTGAAAACTATAGCCTAACCTAAAACCTATCCCTCTTGCGTTCGTTATCCGATAAGGAGGCGACTAATTTCAAATTTGCGAACGTGTCGGATCGGTTGTGAGGTTGCACTAGATTCTTACGAGCGAGGGGAGCGAGTGATCAACGATTACAATTTCCAAGCTATACATATACCTTATGGTGCCGTGCATATATTTCCTGTTATTACCTTAATTTGTCAGCGATTTCGGACCTCACGTCGCAACTGTACTATGTGGAAATATTACTATTTATGTAAAACAATTGATAAACTGTAAACTTTTGTCAGTAGGCAACTCGATAAAGACTTCCTACTCCTCGGGCAGGTGCGAATATTTCAACGTCCCTATGTGCCAAACCGATGATTTGTGTCACACCTTTATGCGTCCCTCGCTCGCTGCGCTCGATCGATAACTATAGCCTAACCTAAAACCTATCCCTCTTGCGTTCGTTATCCGATAAGGAGGCGACTAATTTCAAATTTGCGATCGTGTCAGATCGGTTGTGAGGTTGCACTAGATTCTTACGAGCGAGGGGAGCGAGTGATCAACGATTACAATTTCCAAGCTATACATATATCTTATATTGTCCTGCATATATTTCCTATTATTACCTCAATTTGTCAGCGATTTCGGACCTCACGTTGCATTGTACTGTGTGAAAATATTACTAGTTATGTAAAACTATTGATAAACTGTAAACTTTTGTCAGTAGGCAACGCGATAAATACTTCCGACTCCTCGGGCTGGTGCGAATATTTCAATGTCCCTAAGTGCCAAACCGTTGGTTTGTGACACACCTTTACGCGACCCTCGCTCGCTGCGCTCGCTTGAAAACTATAGCCTAACCTAAAACCAATATCTCTTACGTTCGCCATTCGATAAGCAGGGGACTAATTTCAAATTTGCGAACGTGTCGGATCGGTTGGGAGGTTGGACTAGATTCTTACGAGCGAGCGGAGCGAGCGAGCAACGATTACAATTTCCAAGCTATACATATACCTTATATTGCCTTGCATATATTTCCTGTTATTACCTCAATTTGTCAGCGATTTCGGACCTTACGTTGCACCGTACTATGTGGAAATATTACTATTTATGTAAAACTATTGATAAACTGTAAACTTTTGTCAGTAGGCAACGCGATAAAGACTTCCGACTCCTCGGGCTGGTGCGAATATTTCAATGTCCCTAAGTGCCAAACCGTTGGTTTGTGACACACCTTTACGCGACCCTCGCTCCCTGTGCTCGCCCGATAACTATAGCCTAACCTAAGATCAATCCCTCTTGCGTTCGTTATCCGATAAGGAGGCGACTAATTTCAAATTTGCGAACGTGTCGGATCGGTTGTGAGGTTGGACTAGATTCTTAC
This sequence comes from Bombus terrestris, assembly GCF_910591885.1. Classification (NCBI taxonomy): domain Eukaryota; kingdom Metazoa; phylum Arthropoda; class Insecta; order Hymenoptera; family Apidae; genus Bombus; species Bombus terrestris. Next base: position 2,420,382 of record NW_025963551.1, on the reverse strand, counting down.
AAGCGAGCGCAGCGATCGAGCAACGATAACAATTTCCAAGCTATACATATACCTTATGGTGCCGTGCATATATTTCCTGTTATTACCTTAATTTGTCAGCGATTTCGGACCTCACGTTGCAACTGTACTATGTGGAAATATTACTATTTATGTAAAACTATTGATAAACTGTAAACTTTTGTCAGTAGGCAACTCGATAAAGACTTCCTACCCCTCGGGCAGGTGCGAATATTTCAATGTCCCTATGTGCCATACCGATGATTTCTGACACACCTTTATGCGTCCCTCGCTCGCTGCGCTCGATCGATAACTATAGCCTAACCTAAAACCTATGCCTCTTGCGTTCGTTATCCGATAAGGAGGCGACTAATTTCAAATTTGCGAACGTGTCGGATCGGTTGTTCGGTTGCACTAGATTCTTACGAGCGAGGGGAGCGAGCGATCAACGATTACAATTTCCAAGCTATACATATACCTTATATTGCCTTGCATATATTTCCTGTTATTACCTCAATTTGTCAGCGATTTCGGACCTTACGTTGCACCGGACTATGTGGAAATATTACTATTAATGTAAAACTATTGATAAACTGTAAACTTTTGTCAGTAGGCAATTCGATAAAGACTTCCGGCTCCTGGGGCTGGGGCGAATATTTCAATGACCCTATGTGACAAACCGTTGGATTGTGACACACCCTTACGCGTACCTCGCTCCCTGTGCTCGCCCGATAACTATAGCCTAACCTAAAACCAATCCCTCTTGCTTTCGTTATCCGATAAGGAGGGGACTAATTTCAAATTTGCGAACGTGTCGGATCGGTTGTGAGGTTGGACTAGATTCTTACGAGCGAGCGGAGCGAGCGAGCAACGATTACAATTTCCAAGCTATACATATACCTTATGGTGCCGTGCATATATTTCCTATTATTACCTCAATTTGTCAGCGATTTCGGACCTCACGTTGCATTGTACTATGTGGAATATTACTATTTATGTAAAACTATTGATAAACTGTAAACTTTTGTCAGTAGGCAACGCGATAAAACTTCCGACTCCTCGGGCTGGTGCGAATATTTCAATGTCCCTAAGTGCCAAACCGTTGGTTTGTGACACACCTTTACGCGACCCTCGCTCGCTGCGCTCGCTTGAAAACTATAGCCTAACCTAAAACCTATCCCTCTTGCGTTCGTTATCCGATAAGGAGGCGACTAATTTCAAATTTGCGAACGTGTCGGATCGGTTGTGAGGTTGCACTAGATTCTTACGAGCGAGGGGAGCGAGTGATCAACGATTACAATTTCCAAGCTATACATATACCTTATGGTGCCGTGCATATATTTCCTGTTATTACCTTAATTTGTCAGCGATTTCGGACCTCACGTTGCAACTGTACTATGTGGAAATATTACTATTTATGTAAAACTATTGATAAACTGTAAACTTTTGTCAGTAGGCAACTCGATAAAGACTTCCTACTCCTCGGGCAGGTGCGAATATTTCAACGTCCCTATGTGCCAAACCGATGATTTGTGTCACACCTTTATGCGTCCCTCGCTCGCTGCGCTCGATCGATAACTATAGCCTAACCTAAAACCTATCCCTCTTGCGTTCGTTATCCGATAAGGAGGCGACTAATTTCAAATTTGCGATCGTGTCAGATCGGTTGTGAGGTTGCACTAGATTCTTACGAGCGAGGGGAGCGAGTGATCAACGATTACAATTTCCAAGCTATACATATATCTTATATTGTCCTGCATATATTTCCTATTATTACCTCAATTTGTCAGCGATTTCGGACCTCACGTTGCATTGTACTGTGTGAAAATATTACTATTTATGTAAAACTATTGATAAACTGTAAACTTTAGTCAGTAGGCAACGCGATAAAGACTTCCGACTCCTCGGGCTGGTGCGAATATTTCAATGTCCCTAAGTGCCAAACCGTTGGTTTGTGACACACCTTTACGCGACCCTCGCTCGCTGCGCTCGCTTGAAAACTATAGCCTAACCTAAAACCAATATCTCTTACGTTCGCCATTCGATAAGCAGGGGACTAATTTCAAATTTGCGAACGTGCCGGATCGGTTGGGAGGTTGGACTAGATTCTTACGAGCGAGCGGAGCGAGCGAGCAACGATTACAATTTCCAAGCTATACATATACCTTATATTGCCTTGCATATATTTCCTGTTATTACCTCAATTTGTCAGCGATTTCGGACCTCACGTTGCACTGTACTGTGTGAAAATATTACTATTTATGTACAAATATTGATATACTGTAAACTTTTGTCTGTAGGCAATTCGATAAAGACTTCCGGCTCCTGGGGCTGGTGCGAATATTTCAATGACCCTATGTGACAAACCGTTGGTTTGTGACACACCCTTACGCGTCCCTCGCTCCCTGTGCTCGCCCGATAACTATAGCCTAACTTAAGACCAATCCCTCTTGCGTTCGTTATCCGATAAGGAGGCGACTAATTTCAAATTTGCGAACGTGTCGGATCGGTTGTGAGGTTGGACCAGATTCTTACAAGCGAGCGGAGCGATCGAGCAACGATAACAATTTCCAAGCTATACATATACCTTATGGTGCCGTGCATATATTTCCTGTTATTACCTTAATTTGTCAGCGATTTCGGACCTCACGTTGCAACTGTACTATGTGGAAATATTACTACTTATGTAAAACTATTGATAAACTGTAAACTTTTGTCAGTAGGCAACGCGATAAAGACTTCCTACTCCTCGGGCAGGTGCGAATATTTCAATGTCCCTATCTGCCAAACCGATGATTTGTGACACACCTTTATGCGTCCCTCGCTCGCTGCGCTCGATCGATAACTATAGCCTAACCTAAAACCTATCCCTCTTGCGTTCGTTATCCGATAAGGAGGCGACTAATTTCAAATTTGCGAACGTGTCGGATCGGTTGTGAGGTTGCACTAGATTCTTACGAGCGAGGGGAGCGAGTGATCAACGATTACAATTTCCAAGCTATACATATATCTTATATTGTCCTGCATATATTTCCTATTATTACCTCAATTTGTCAGCGATTTCGGACCTCACGTTGCACTGTACTGTGTGAAAATATTACTATTTATGTACAAATATTGATATACTGTAAACTTTTGTCTGTAGGCAATTCGATAAAGACTTCCGGCTCCTGGGGCTGGTGCGAATATTTCAATGACCCTATGTGACAAACCGTTGGTTTGTGACACACCCTTACGCGTCCCTCGCTCCCTGTGCTCGCCCGATAACTATAGCCTAACCTAAGACCAATCCCTCTTGCGTTCGTTATCCGATAAGGAGGCGACTAATTTCAAATTTGCGAACGTGTCGGATCGGTTGTGAGGTTGCACTAGATTCTTACGAGCGAGGGGAGCGAATGATCAACGATTACAATTTCCAAGCTATACATATACCTTATGGTGCCGTGCATATACTTCCTGTTATTACCTTAATTTGTCAGCGATTTCGGACCTCACGTTGCAACTGTACTATGTGGAAATATTACTATTTATGTAAAACTATTGATAAACTGTAAACATTTGTCAGTAGGCAACTCGATAAAGACTTCCTACTCCTCGGGCAGGTGCGAATATTTCAACGTCCCTATGTGCCAAACCGATGATTTGTGTCACACCTTTATGCGTCCCTCGCTCGCTGCGCTCGATCGATAACTATAGCCTAACCTAAAACCTATCCCTCTTGCGTTCGTTATCCGATAAGGAGGCGACTAATTTCAAATTTGCGAACGTGTCAGATCGGTTGTGAGGTTGCACTAGATTCTTACGAGCGAGGGGAGCGAGTGATCAACGATTACAATTTCCAAGCTATACATATATCTTATATTGTCCTGCATATATTTCCTATTATTACCTCAATTTGTCAGCGATTTCGGACCTCACGTTGCATTGTACTGTGTGAAAATATTACTATTTATGTAAAACTATTGATAAACTGTAAACTTTAGTCAGTAGGCAACGCGATAAAGACTTCCGACTCCTCGGGCTGGTGCGAATATTTCAATGTCCCTAAGTGCCAAACCGTTGGTTTGTGACACACCTTTACGCGACCCTCGCTCGCTGCGCTCGCTTGAAAACTATAGCCTAACCTAAAACCAATATCTCTTACGTTCGCCATTCGATAAGCAGGGGACTAATTTCAAATTTGCGAACGTGCCGGATCGGTTGGGAGGTTGGACTAGATTCTTACGAGCGAGCGGAGCGAGCGAGCAACGATTACAATTTCCAAGCTATACATATACCTTATATTGCCTTGCATATATTTCCTGTTATTACCTCAATTTGTCAGCGATTTCGGACCTCACGTTGCACTGTACTGTGTGAAAATATTACTATTTATGTACAAATATTGATATACTGTAAACTTTTGTCTGTAGGCAATTCGATAAAGACTTCCGGCTCCTGGGGCTGGTGCGAATATTTCAATGACCCTATGTGATAAACCGTTGGTTTGTGACACACCCTTACGCGTCCCTCGCTCCCTGTGCTCGCCCGATAACTATAGCCTAACTTAAGACCAATCCCTCTTGCGTTCGTTATCCGATAAGGAGGCGACTAATTTCAAATTTGCGAACGTGTCGGATCGGTTGTGAGGTTGGACTAGATTCTTACAAGCGAGCGGAGCGATCGAGCAACGATAACAATTTCCAAGCTATACATATACCTTATGGTGCCGTGCATATATTTCCTGTTATTACCTTAATTTGTCAGCGATTTCGGACCTCACGTTGCAACTGTACTATGTGGAAATATTACTATTTATGTAAAACTATTGATAAACTGTAAACTTTTGTCAGTAGGCAACGCGATAAAGACTTCCTACTCCTCGGGCAGGTGCGAATATTTCAATGTCCCTATCTGCCAAACCGATGATTTGTGACACACCTTTATGCGTCCCTCGCTCGCTGCGCTCGATCGATAACTATAGCCTAACCTAAAACCTATCCCTCTTGCGTTCGTTATCCGATAAGGAGGCGACTAATTTCAAATTTGCGAACGTGTCGGATCGGTTGTGAGGTTGCACTAGATTCTTACGAGCGAGGGGAGCGAGTGATCAACGATTACAATTTCCAAGCTATACATATATCTTATATTGTCCTGCATATATTTCCTATTATTACCTCAATTTGTCAGCGATTTCGGACCTCACGTTGCACTGTACTGTGTGAAAATATTACTATTTATGTACAAATATTGATATACTGTAAACTTTTGTCTCTAGGCAATTCGATAAAGACTTCCGGCTCCTGGGGCTGGTGCGAATATTTCAATGACCCTATGTGACAAACCGTTGGTTTGTGACACACCCTTACGCGTCCCTCGCTCCCTGTGCTCGCCCGATAACTATAGCCTAACCTAAGACCAATCCCTCTTGCGTTCGTTATCCGATAAGGAGGCGACTAATTTCAAATTTGCGAACGTGTCGGATCGGTTGTGAGGTTGCACTAGATTCTTACGAGCGAGGGGAGCGAATGATCAACGATTACAATTTCCAAGCTATACATATACCTTATGGTGCCGTGCATATATTTCCTGTTATTACCTTAATTTGTCAGCGATTTCGGACCTCACGTTGCAACTGTACTATGTGGAAATATTACTATTTATGTAAAACTATTGATAAACTGTAAACATTTGTCAGTAGGCAACTCGATAAAGACTTCCTACTCCTCGGGCAGGTGCGAATATTTCAACGTCCCTATGTGCCAAACCGATGATTTGTGTCACACCTTTATGCGTCCCTCGCTCGCTGCGCTCGATCGATAACTATAGCCTAACCTAAAACCTATCCCTCTTGCGTTCGTTATCCGATAAGGAGGCGACTAATTTCAAATTTGCGAACGTGTCAGATCGGTTGTGAGGTTGCACTAGATTCTTACGAGCGAGGGGAGCGAGTGATCAACGATTACAATTTCCAAGCTATACATATATCTTATATTGTCCTGCATATATTTCCTATTATTACCTCAATTTGTCAGCGATTTCGGACATCACGTTGCATTGTACTGTGTGAAAATATTACTATTTATGTAAAACTATTGATAAACTGTAAACTTTAGTCAGTAGGCAACGCGATAAAGACTTCCGACTCCTCGGGCTGGTGCGAATATTTCAATGTCCCTAAGTGCCAAACCGTTGGTTTGTGACACACCTTTACGCGACCCTCGCTCGCTGCGCTCGCTTGAAAACTATAGCCTAACCTAAAACCAATATCTCTTACGTTCGCCATTCGATAAGCAGGGGACTAATTTCAAATTTGCGAACGTGCCGGATCGGTTGGGAGGTTGGACTAGATTCTTACGAGCGAGCGGAGCGAGCGAGCAACGATTACAATTTCCAAGCTATACATATACCTTATATTGCCTTGCATATATTTCCTGTTATTACCTCAATTTGTCAGCGATTTCGGACCTCACGTTGCACTGTACTGTGTGAAAATATTACTATTTATGTACAAATATTGATATACTGTAAACTTTTGTCTGTAGGCAATTCGATAAAGACTTCCGGCTCCTGGGGCTGGTGCGAATATTTCAATGACCCTATGTGACAAACCGTTGGTTTGTGACACACCCTTACGCGTCCCTCGCTCCCTGTGCTCGCCCGATAACTATAGCCTAACTTAAGACCAATCCCTCTTGCGTTCGTTATCCGATAAGGAGGCGACTAATTTCAAATTTGCGAACGTGTCGGATCGGTTGTGAGGTTGGACTAGATTCTTACAAGCGAGCGGAGCGATCGAGCAACGATAACAATTTCCAAGCTATACATATACCTTATGGTGCCGTGCATATATTTCCTGTTATTACCTTAATTTGTCAGCGATTTCGGACCTCACGTTGCAACTGTACTATGTGGAAATATTACTATTTATGTAAAACTATTGATAAACTGTAAACTTTTGTCAGTAGGCAACTCGATAAAGACTTCCTACTCCTCGGGCAGGTGCGAATATTTCAATGTCCCTATCTGCCAAACCGATGATTTGTGACACACCTTTATGCGTCCCTCTCTCGCTGCGCTCGATCGATAACTATAGCCTAACCTAAAACCTATCCCTCTTGCGTTCGTTATCCGATAAGGAGGCGACTAATTTCAAATTTGCGAACGTGTCGGATCGGTTGTGAGGTTGCACTAGATTCTTACGAGCGAGGGGAGCGAGTGATCAACGATTACAATTTCCAAGCTATACATATATCTTATATTGTCCTGCATATATTTCCTATTATTACCTCAATTTGTCAGCGATTTCGGACCTCACGTTGCATTGTACTGTGTGAAAATATTACAATTTATGTAAAACTATTGATAAACTGTAAACTTTTGTCAGTAGGCAACGCGATAAAGACTTCCGACTCCTCGGGCTGGTGCGAATATTTCAATGTCCCTAAGTGCCAAACCGTTGGTTTGTGACACACCTTTACGCGACCCTCGCTCGCTGCGCTCGCTTGAAAACTATAGCCTAACCTAAAACCAATATCTCTTACGTTCGCCATTCGATAAGCAGGGGACTAATTTCAAATTTGCGAACGTGTCGGATCGGTTGGGAGGTTGGACTAGATTCTTATGAGCGAGCGGAGCGAGCGAGCAACGATTACAATTTCCAAGCTATACATATACCTTATATTGCCTTGCATATATTTCCTGTTATTACCTCAATTTGTCAGCGATTTCGGACCTCACGTTGCACTGTACTGTGTGAAAATATTACTATTTATGTACAAATATTGATATACTGTAAACTTTTGTCTGTAGGCAATTCGATAAAGACTTCCGGCTCCTGGGGCTGGTGCGAATATTTCAATGACCCTATGTGACAAACCGTTGGTTTGTGACACACCCTTACGCGTCCCTCGCTCCCTGTGCTCGCCCGATAACTATAGCCTAACCTAAAACCAATCCCTCTTGCTTTCGTTATCCGATAAGGAGGCGACTAATTTCAAATTTGCGAACGTGTCGCATCGGTTGTGAGGTTGCACTAGATTCTTACGAGCGAGCGGAGCGAGCGAGCAACGATTACAATTTCCAAGCTATACATATACCTTATATTGCCTTGCATATATTTCCTGTTATTACCTCAATTTGTCAGCGATTTCGGACCTCACGTTGCACTGTACTGTGTGAAAATATTACTATTTATGTACAAATATTGATATACTGTAAACTTTTGTCTGTAGGCAATTCGATAAAGACTTCCGGCTCCTGGGGCTGGTGCGAATATTTCAATGACCCTATGTGACAAACCGTTGGTTTGTGACACACCCTTACGCGTCCCTCGCTCCCTGTGCTCGCCCGATAACTATAGCCTAACCTAAAACCAATCCCTCTTGCGTTCGTTATCCGATAAGGAGGCGACTAATTTCAAATTTGCGAACGTGTCGGATCGGTTGTGAGGTTGGACTAGATTCTTACGAGCGAGGGGAGCGAGTGATCAACGATTACAATTTCCAAGCTATACATATATCTTATATTGTCCTGCATATATTTCCTATTATTACCTCAATTTGTCAGCGATTTCGGACCTCACGTTGCATTGTACTGTGTGAAAATATTACTATTTATGTACAAATATTGATATACTGTAAACTTTTGTCAGTACGCAATTCGATAAAGACTTCCGGCTCCTGGGGCTGGTGCGAATATTTCAATGACCCTATGTGACAAACCGTTGGTTTGTGACACACCCTTACGCGTCCCTCGCTCCCTGTGCTCGCCCGATAACTATAGCCTAACCTAAAACCAATCCCTCTTGCTTTCGTTATCCGAGAAGGAGGGGACTAACTTCAAATTTGCGTACGTGTCGGATCGGTTGTGAGGTTGGACTAGATTCTTACGAGCGAGCGGAGCGAGCGAGGAACGATTACAATTTCCAAGCTATACATATACCTTATGGTGCCGTGCATATATTTCCTGTTATTACCTTAATTTGTCAGCGATTTCGGACCTCACGTTGCAACTGTACTATGTGGAAATATTACTATTTATGTAAAACTATTGATACACTGCAAACTTTTGTCAGTAGGCAACTCGATAAAGACTTCCTACTCCTCGGGCAGGTGCGAATATTTCAATGTCCCTATCTGCCAAACCGATGATTTGTGACACACCTTTATGCGTCCCTCGCTCGCTGCGCTCGATCGATAACTATAGCCTAACCTAAAACCTATCCCTCTTGCGTTCGTTATCCGATAAGGAGGCGACTAATTTCAAATTTGCGAACGTGTCGGATCGGTTGTGAGGTTGGACTAGATTCTTACAAGCGAGCGGAGCGATCGAGCAACGATAACAATTTCCAAGCTATACATATACCTTATGGTGCCGTGCATATATTTCCTGTTATTACCTTAATTTGTCAGCGATTTCGGACCTCACGTTGCAACTGTACTATGTGGAAATATTACTATTTATGTAAAACTATTGATAAACTGTAAACTTTTGTCAGTAGGCAACTCGATAAAGACTTCCTACTCCTCGGGCAGGTGCGAATATTTCAATGTCCCTATCTGCCAAACCGATGATTTGTGACACACCTTTATGCGTCCCTCTCTCGCTGCGCTCGATCGATAACTATAGCCTAACCTAAAACCTATCCCTCTTGCGTTCGTTATCCGATAAGGAGGCGACTAATTTCAAATTTGCGAACGTGTCGGATCGGTTGTGAGGTTGCACTAGATTCTTACGAGCGAGGGGAGCGAGTGATCAACGATTACAATTTCCAAGCTATACATATATCTTATATTGTCCTGCATATATTTCCTATTATTACCTCAATTTGTCAGCGATTTCGGACCTCACGTTGCATTGTACTGTGTGAAAATATTACAATTTATGTAAAACTATTGATAAACTGTAAACTTTTGTCAGTAGGCAACGCGATAAAGACTTCCGACTCCTCGGGCTGGTGCGAATATTTCAATGTCCCTAAGTGCCAAACCGTTGGTTTGTGACACACCTTTACGCGACCCTCGCTCGCTGCGCTCGCTTGAAAACTATAGCCTAACCTAAAACCAATATCTCTTACGTTCGCCATTCGATAAGCAGGGGACTAATTTCAAATTTGCGAACGTGTCGGATCGGTTGGGAGGTTGGACTAGATTCTTATGAGCGAGCGGAGCGAGCGAGCAACGATTACAATTTCCAAGCTATACATATACCTTATATTGCCTTGCATATATTTCCTGTTATTACCTCAATTTGTCAGCGATTTCGGACCTCACGTTGCACTGTACTGTGTGAAAATATTACTATTTATGTACAAATATTGATATACTGTAAACTTTTGTCTGTAGGCAATTCGATAAAGACTTCCGGCTCCTGGGGCTGGTGCGAATATTTCAATGACCCTATGTGACAAACCGTTGGTTTGTGACACACCCTTACGCGTCCCTCGCTCCCTGTGCTCGCCCGATAACTATAGCCTAACCTAAAACCAATCCCTCTTGCTTTCGTTATCCGATAAGGAGGCGACTAATTTCAAATTTGCGAACGTGTCGCATCGGTTGTGAGGTTGCACTAGATTCTTACGAGCGAGCGGAGCGAGCGAGCAACGATTACAATTTCCAAGCTATACATATACCTTATATTGCCTTGCATATATTTCCTGTTATTACCTCAATTTGTCAGCGATTTCGGACCTCACGTTGCACTGTACTGTGTGAAAATATTACTATTTATGTACAAATATTGATATACTGTAAACTTTTGTCAGTAGGCAATTCGATAAAGACTTCCGGCTCCTGGGGCTGGTGCGAATATTTCAATGACCCTATGTGACAAACCGTTGGTTTGTGACACACCCTTACGCGTCCCTCGCTCCCTGTGCTCGCCCGATAACTATAGCCTAACCTAAAACCAATCCCTCTTGCGTTCGTTATCCGATAAGGAGGCGACTAATTTCAAATTTGCGAACGTGTCGGATCGGTTGTGAGGTTGGACTAGATTCTTACGAGCGAGGGGAGCGAGTGATCAACGATTACAATTTCCAAGCTATACATATATCTTATATTGTCCTGCATATATTTCCTATTATTACCTCAATTTGTCAGCGATTTCGGACCTCACGTTGCATTGTACTGTGTGAAAATATTACTATTTATGTACAAATATTGATATACTGTAAACTTTTGTCAGTACGCAATTCGATAAAGACTTCCGGCTCCTGGGGCTGGTGCGAATATTTCAATGACCCTATGTGACAAACCGTTGGTTTGTGACACACCCTTACGCGTCCCTCGCTCCCTGTGCTCGCCCGATAACTATAGCCTAACCTAAAACCAATCCCTCTTGCTTTCGTTATCCGAGAAGGAGGGGACTAACTTCAAATTTGCGTACGTGTCGGATCGGTTGTGAGGTTGGACTAGATTCTTACGAGCGAGCGGAGCGAGCGAGGAACGATTACAATTTCCAAGCTATACATATACCTTATGGTGCCGTGCATATATTTCCTGTTATTACCTTAATTTGTCAGCGATTTCGGACCTCACGTTGCAACTGTACTATGTGGAAATATTACTATTTATGTAAAACTATTGATACACTGCAAACTTTTGTCAGTAGGCAACTCGATAAAGACTTCCTACTCCTCGGGCAGGTGCGAATATTTCAATGTCCCTATCTGCCAAACCGATGATTTGTGACACACCTTTATGCGTCCCTCGCTCGCTGCGCTCGATCGATAACTATAGCCTAACCTAAAACCTATCCCTCTTGCGTTCGTTATCCGATAAGGAGGCGACTAATTTCAAATTTGCGAACGTGTCGGATCGGTTGTGAGGTTGCACTAGATTCTTACGAGCGAGGGGAGCGAGTGGTCAACGATTACAATTTCCAAGCTATACATATATCTTATATTGTCCTGCATATATTTGCTATTATTACCTCAATTTATCAGCGATTTCGGACCTCACGTTGCATTGTACTGTGTGAAAATATTACTATTTATGTAAAACTATTGATAAACTGTAAACTTTTGTCAGTAGGCAACGCGATAAAGACTTCCGACTCCTCGGGCTGGTGCGAATATTTCAATGTCCCTAAGTGCCAAACCGTTGGTTTGTGACACACCTTTACGCGACCCTCGCTCGCTGCGCTCGCTTGAAAACTATAGCCTAACCTAAAACCAATATCTCTTACGTTCGCCATTCGATAAGCAGGGGACTAATTTCAAATTTGCGAACGTGTCGGATCGGTTGGGAGGTTGGACTAGATTCTTACGAGCGAGCGGAGCGAGCGAGCAACGATTACAATTTCCAAGCTATACATATATCTTATATTGCCTTGCATATATTTCCTGTTATTACCTCAATTTGTCAGCGATTTCGGACCTCACGTTGCACTGTACTGTGTGAAAATATTACTATTTATGTACAAATATTGATATACTGTAAACTTTTGTCTGTAGGCAATTCGATAAAGACTTCCGGCTCCTGGGGCTGGTGCGAATATTTCAATGACCCTATGTGACAAACCGTTGGTTTGTGACACACCCTTACGCGTCCCTCGCTCCCTGTGCTCGCCAGATAACTATAGCCTAACCTAACACCAATCCCTCTTGCGTTCGTTATCCGATAGGGAGGCGACTAATTTCAAATTTGCGAACGTGTCGGATCGGTTGTGAGGTTGGACTAGATTCTTACAAGCGAGCGGAGCGATCGAGCAACGATAACAATTTCCAAGCTATACATATACCTTATATTGCCTTGCATATATTTCCTGTTATTACCTCAATTTGTCAGCGATTTCGGACCTTACGTTGCACCGGACTATGTGGAAATATTACTATTAATGTAAAACTATTGATAAACTGTAAACTTTTGTCAGTAGGCAATTCGACAAAGACTTCCGGCTCCTGGGGCTGGTGCGAATATTTCAATGACCCTATGTGACAAACCGTTGGTTTGTGACACACCCTTACGCGTCCCTCGCTCCCTGTGCTCGCCCGATAACTATAGCCTAACCTAAAACCAATCCCTCTTGCTTTCGTTATCCGACAAGGAGGGGACTAACTTCAAATTTGCGAACGTGTCGGATCGGTTGTGAGGTTGGACTAGATTCTTACGAGCGAGCGGAGCGAGCGAGCAACGATTACAATTTCCAAGCTATACATATACCTTATATTGCCTTGCATATATTTCCTGTTATTACCTCAATTTGTCAGCGATTTCGGACCTTACGTTGCACCGTACTATGTGGAAATATTACTATTTATGTAAAACTATTGATAAACTGTAAACTTTTGTCAGTAGGCAACGCGATAAAGACTTCCGACTCCTCGGGCTGGTGCGAATATTTCAATGTCCCTAAGTGCCAAACCGTTGGTTTGTGACACACCTTTACGCGACCCTCGCTCCCTGTGCTCGCCCGATAACTATAGCCTAACCTAAGACCAATCCCTCTTGCGTTAGTTATCCGATAAGGAGGCGACTAATTTCAAATTTGCGAACGTGTCGGATCGGTTGTGAGGTTGGACTAGATTCTTACAAGCGAGCGCAGCGATCGAGCAACGATAACAATTTCCAAGCTATACATATACCTTATGGTGCCGTGCATATATTTCCTGTTATTATCTTAATTTGTCAGCGATTTCGGACCTCACGTTGCATTGTACTGTGTGAAAATATTACTATTTATGTAAAACTATTGATAAACTGTAAACTTTTGTCAGTAGGCAACTCGATAAAGACTTCCTACTCCTCGGGCAGGTGCGAATATTTCAATGTCCCTATGTGCCATACCGATGATTTGTGACACACCTTTATGCGTCCCTCGCTCGCTGCGCTCGATCGATAACTATAGCCTAACCTAAAACCTATCCCTCTTGCGTTCGTTATCCGATAAGGAGGCGACTAATTTCAAATTTGCGAACGTGTCGGATCGGTTGTTCGGTTGCACTAGATTCTTACGAGCGAGGGGAGCGAGCGATCAACGATTACAATTTCCAAGCTATACATATACCTTATATTGCCTTGCATATATTTCCTGTTATTACCTCAATTTGTCAGCGATTTCGGACCTTACGTTGCACCGGACTATGTGGAAATATTACTATTAATGTAAAACTATTGATAAACTGTAAACTTTTGTCAGTAGGCAATTCGATAAAGACTTCCGGCTCCTGGGGCTGGGGCGAATATTTCAATGACCCTATGTGACAAACCGTTGGATTGTGACACACCCTTACGCGTCCCTCGCTCCCTGTGCTCGCCCGATAACTATAGCCTAACCTAAAACCTATCCCTCATGCTTTCGTTATCCGATAAGGAGGCGACTAATTTCAAATTTGCGAACGTGTCGGATCGGTTGTGAGGTTGCACTAGATTCTTACGAGCGAGGGGAGCGAGTGATCAACGATTACAATTTCCAAGCTATACATATATCTTATATTGTCCTGCATATATTTCCTATTATTACCTCAATTTGTCAGCGATTTCGGACCTCACGTTGCATTGTACTGTGTGAAAATATTACTATTTATGTAAAACTATTGATAAACTGTAAACTTTTGTCAGTAGGCAACGCGATAAAGACTTCCGACTCCTCGGGCTGGTGCGAATATTTCAATGTCCCTAAGTGCCAAACCGTTGGTTTGTGACACACCTTTACGCGACCCTCGTTCGCTGCGCTCGCTTGAAAACTATAGCCTAACCTAAAACCAATATCTCTTACGTTCGCCATTCGATAAGCAGGGGACTAATTTCAAATTTGCGAACGTGTCGGATCGGTTGGGAGGTTGGACTAGATTCTTACGAGCGAGCGGAGCGAGCGAGCAACGATTACAATTTCCAAGCTATACATATATCTTATATTGCCTTGCATATATTTCCTGTTATTACCTCAATTTGTCAGCGATTTCGGACCTCACGTTGCACTGTACTGTGTGAAAATATTACTATTTATGTACAAATATTGATATACTGTAAACTTTTGTCTGTAGGCAATTCGATAAAGACTTCCGGCTCCTGGGGCTGGTGCGAATATTTCAATGACCCTATGTGACAAACCGTTGGTTTGTGACACACCCTTACGCGTCCCTCGCTCCCTGTGCTCGCCAGATAACTATAGCCTAACCTAAGACCAATCCCTCTTGCGTTCGTTATCCGATAGGGAGGCGACTAATTTCAAATTTGCGAACGTGTCGGATCGGTTGTGAGGTTGGACTAGATTCTTACAAGCGAGCGGAGCGATCGAGCAACGATAACAATTTCCAAGCTATACATATACCTTATATTGCCTTGCATATATTTCCTGTTATTACCTCAATTTATCAGCGATTTCGGACCTTACGTTGCACCGGACTATGTGGAAATATTACTATTAATGTAAAACTATTGATAATCTGTAAACTTTTGTCAGTAGGCAATTCGATAAAGACTTCCGGCTCCTGGGGCTGGTGCGAATATTTCAATGACCCTATGTGACAAACCGTTGGTTTGTGACACACCCTTACGCGTCCCTCGCTCCCTGTGCTCGCCCGATAACTATAGCCTAACCTAAAACCAATCCCTCTTGCTTTCGTTATCCGACAAGGAGGGGACTAACTTCAAATTTGCGAACGCGTCAGATCGGTTGTGAGGTTGGACTAGATTCTTACGAGCGAGCGGAGCGAGCGAGCAACGATTACAATTTCCAATCTATACATATACCTTATATTGCCTTGCATATATTTCCTGTTATTACCTCAATTTGTCAGCGATTTCGGACCTTACGTTGCACCGTACTATGTGGAAATATTACTATTTATGTAAAACTATTGATAAACTGTAAACTTTTGTCAGTAGGCAACGCGATAAAGACATCCAACTCCTCGGGCTGGTGCGAATATTTCAATGTCCCTAAGTGCCAAACCGTTGGTTTGTGACACACCTTTACGCGACCCTCGCTCCCTGTGCTCGCCCGATAACTATAGCCTAACCTAAGACCAATCCCTCTTGCGTTCGTTATCCGATAAGGAGGCGACTAATTTCAAATTTGCGAACGTGTCGGATCGGTTGTGAGGTTGGACTAGATTCTTACAAGCGAGCGCAGCGATCGAGCAACGATAACAATTTCCAAGCTATACATATACCTTATGGTGCCGTGCATATATTTCCTGTTATTACCTTAATTTGTCAGCGATTTCGGACCTCACGTTGCAACTGTACTATGTGGAAATATTACTATTTATGTAAAACTATTGATAAACTCTAAACTTTTGTCAGTAGGCAACTCGATAAAGACTTCCTACTCCTCGGGCAGGTGCGAATATTTCAATGTCCCTATGTGCCATACCGATGATTTGTGACACACCTTTCTGCGTCCCTCGCTCGCTGCGCTCGATCGATAACTATAGCCTAACCTAAAACCTATCCCTCTTGCGTTCGTTATCCGATAAGGAGGCGACTAATTTCAAATTTGCGAACGTGTCGGATCGGTTGTTCGGTTGCACTAGATTCTTACGAGCGAGGGGAGCGAGCGATCAACGATTACAATTTCCAAGCTATACATATACCTTATATTGCCTTGCATATATTTCCTGTTATTACCTCAATTTGTCAGCGATTTCGGGCCTTACGTTGCACCGTACTATGTGGAAATATTACTATTAATGTAAAACTATTGATAAACTGTAAACTTTTGTCGGTAGGCAACGCGATAAAGACTTCCGACTCCTCGGGCTGGTGCGAATATTTCAATGACCCTATGTGACAAACCGTTGGTTTGTGACACACCCTTACGCGTCCCTCGCTCCCTGTGCTCGCCCGATAACTATAGCCTAACCTAAAACCAATCCCTCTTGCGTTCGTTATCCGATAAGGAGGCGACTAATTTCAAATTTGCGAACGTGTCGGATCGGTTGTGAGGTTGGACTAGATTCTTACGAGCGAGCGGAGCGAGCGAGCAACGATTACAATTTCCAAGCTATACATATACCTTATGGTGCCGTGCATATATTTCGTGTTATTACCTTTATTTGTCAGCGATTTCGGACCTCACGTTGCAACTGTACTATGTGGAAATATTACTATTAATGTAAAACTATTGATAAACTGTAAACTTTTGTCGGTAGGCAACGCGATAAAGACTTCCGACTCCTCGGGCTGGTGCGAATATTTCAATGACCCTATGTGACAAACCGTTGGTTTGTGACACACCCTTACGCGTCCCTCGCTCCCTGTGCTCGCCCGATAACTATAGCCTAACCTAAAACCAATCCCTCTTGCGTTCGTTATCCGATAAGGAGGCGACTAATTTCAAATTTGCGAACGTGTCGGATCGGTTGTGAGGTTGGACTAGATTCTTACGAGCGAGCGGAGCGAGCGAGCAACGATTACAATTTCCAAGCTATACATATACCTTATGGTGCCGTGCATATATTTCGTGTTATTACCTTTATTTGTCAGCGATTTCGGACCTCACGTTGCAACTGTACTATGTGGAAATATTACTATTTATGTGAAACTATTGATAAACTGTAAACTTTTGTCAGTAGGCAATTCGATAAAGACTTCCGGCTCCTGGGGCTGGTGCGAATATTTCAATGACCCTATGTGACAAACCGTTGGTTTGTGACACACCCTTACGCGTCCCTCGCTCCCTGTGCTCGCCCGATAACGATAGCCTAACCTAAAACCAATCCCTCTTGCTTTCGTTATCCGACAAGGAGGGGACTAACTTCAAATTTGCGAACGTGTCGGATCGGTTGTGAGGTTGGACTAGATTCTTACGAGCGAGCGGAGCGAGCGAGCAACGATTACAATTTCCAAGCTATACATATACCTTATATTGCCTTGCATATATTTCCTGTTATTACCTCAATTTGTCAGCGATTTCGGACCTTACGTTGCACCGTACTATGTGGAAATATTACTATTTATGTAAAACTATTGATAAACTGTAAACTTTTGTTAGTAGGCAACGCGATAAAGACTTCCGACTCCTCGGGCTGGTGCGAATATTTCAATGTCCCTAAGTGCCAAACCGTTGGTTTGTGACACACCTTTACGCGACCCTCGCTCGCTGCGCTCGCTTGAAAACTATAGCCTGACCTGAAACCAATATCACTTACGTTCGCCATTCGATAAGGAGGGGACTAATTTCAAATTTGCGAACGTGTCGGATCGGTTGTGAGGTTGGACTAGATTCTTACGAGCGAGCGGAGCGAGCGAGCAACGATTACAATTTCCAAGCTATACATATACCTTATGGTGCCGTGCATATATTTCCTATTATTACCTCAATTTGTCAGCGATTTCGGACCTCACGTTGCATTGTACTGTGTGAAAATATTACTATTTATGTACAAATATTGATATACTGTAAACTTTTGTCTGTAGGCAATTCGATAAAGACTTCCGGCTCCTGGGGCTGGTGCGAATATTTCAATGACCCTATGTGACAAACCGTTGGTTTGTGACACACCCTTACGCGTCCCTCGCTCCCTGTGCTCGCCAGATAACTATAGCCTAACCTAAGACCAATCCCTCTTGCGTTCGTTATCCGATAGGGAGGCGACTAATTTCAAATTTGCGAACGTGTCGGATCGGTTGTGAGGTTGGACTAGATTCTTACAAGCGAGCGGAGCGATCGAGCAACGATAACAATTTCCAAGCTATACATATACTTTATATTGCCTTGCATATATTTCCTGTTATTACCTCTATTTGTCAGCGATTTCGGACCTTACGTTGCACCGGACTATGTGGAAATATTACTATTAATGTAAAACTATTGATAAACTGTAAACTTTTGTCAGTAGGCAATTCGATAAAGACTTCCGGCTCCTGGGGCTGGTGCGAATATTTCAATGACCCTATGTGACAAACCGTTGGTTTGTGACACACCCTTACGCGTCCCTCGCTCCCTGTGCTCGCCCGATAACTATAGCCTAACCTAAAACCAATCCCTCTTGCTTTCGTTATCCGACAAGGAGGGGACTAACTTCAAATTTGCGAACGCGTCAGATCGGTTGTGAGGTTGGACTAGATTCTTACGAGCGAGCGGAGCGAGCGAGCAACGATTACAATTTCCAAGCTATACATATACCTTATATTGCCTTGCATATATTTCCTGTTATTACCTCAATTTGTCAGCGATTTCGGACCTTACGTTGCACCGTACTATGTGGAAATATTACTATTTATGTAAAACTATTGATAAACTGTAAACTTTTGTCAGTAGGCAACGCGATAAAGACTTCCAACTCCTCGGGCTGGTGCGAATATTTCAATGTCCCTAAGTGCCAAACCGTTGGTTTGTGACACACCTTTACGCGACCCTCGCTCCCTGTGCTCGCCCGATAACTATAGCCTAACCTAAGACCAATCCCTCTTGCGTTCGTTATCCGATAAGGAGGCGACTAATTTCAAATTTGCGAACGTGTCGGATCGGTTGTGAGGTTGGACTAGATTCTTACAAGCGAGCGCAGCGATCGAGCAACGATAACAATTTCCAAGCTATACATATACCTTATGGTGCCGTGCATATATTTCCTGTTATTACCTTAATTTGTCAGCGATTTCGGACCTCACGTTGCAACTGTACTATGTGGAAATATTACTATTTATGTAAAACTATTGATAAACTGTAAACTTATGTCAGTAGGCAACTCGATAAAGACTTCCTACTCCTCGGGCAGGTGCGAATATTTCAATGTCCCTATGTGCCATACCGATGATTTGTGACACACCTTTATGCGTCCCTCGCTCGCTGCGCTCGATCGATAACTATAGCCTAACCTAAAACCTATCCCTCTTGCGTTCGTTATCCGATAAGGAGGGGACTAATTTCAAATTTGCGAACGTGTCGGATCGGTTGTGAGGTTGGACTAGATTCTTACGAGCGAGCGGAGCGAGCGAGCAACGATAACAATTTCCAAGCTATACATATACCTTATGGTGCCGTGCATATATTTCCTGTTATTACCTTAATTTGTCAGCGATTTCGGACCTCACGTTGCAACTGTACTATGTGGAAATATTACTATTTATGTAAAACTATTGATAAACTGTAAACTTTTGTCAGTAGGCAACTCGATAAAGACTTCCTATTCCTCCGGCAGGTGCGAATATTTCAATGTCCCTATCTGCCAAACCGATGATTTGTGACACACCTTTACGCGACCCTCGCTCGCTGCGCTCGCTTGAAAACTATAGCCTAACCTAAAACCAATATCTCTTACGTTCGCCATTCGATAAGGAGGGGACTAATTTCAAATTTGCGAACGTGTCGGATCGGTTGGGAGGTTGGACTAGATTCTTACGAGCGAGCGGTGCGAGCGAGCAACGATTACAATTTCCAAGCTATACATATACCTTATATTGCCTTGCATATATTTCCTGTTATTACCTCAATTTGTCAGCGATTTCGGACCTC